>NC_133522.1:2010000-3210000 GCF_049354715.1 Callithrix jacchus | reverse complement strand
ACCAAATCTACCAGCAACAGTACAAACGCTAAATCCCTGAAAGGACACTATCTCCTGGGGTAACTAGACAACTCCTTGATTTGCAACCGATTATATTGGATTCCTTCCATAATGGAAAGAGGTTGTTTTGTTCTCAATGTAATGGATACTTACTGTGGGTATGGATTTGCCTTCCTATATGCAGTGCCTCTGCCAAACCTACCATTTGTTTACATACAAAATGCCTTCTCTACTGACATGATATTCACACACCGTTGCTACGGATAAAGAAATTTATTTCACAGCCAATGAAATGTCCAACGGGCCTGTGACCATGGAATTCACTGGTGTTGCCACGTTACCCACTGGCCCTGGAGCAGGTGGTTGGATGGAATGGTGGTAGACAGCCTTCTGAAGTCTCAGGGCTTTGGGATAACATTCCTGCCTTCTGTGGAGAAGGAAACAAGGGCCAGTACACAGTGGCCACTTTTGGCCTATTTATGTAACAATTTCTTCAGTTTCCAGCCTGCTGAGGTGCCAGCACAGTTTAGACTCTGCCAGACCACACAGCATCACATAAGCCAATTCATATACAAATATATATGTTCTAAGGTTTTAATAGGTCCCTTTCAAAATTCAGGCGTTGACGCTTCAATGGGCAATGTGTTAGTATTAAGAGTTGGAGCCTTTAACAGGTCATGAGGACTCGTCCCCTCACAAGCAAGACTAGGTGCCTTTATATAAAAGAATGAGGCCGGGCGCGGTGGCTCACGCCTGTAATCCCAGCACTTTGGGAGGCCGAGGCGGGTGGATCACGAGGTCAAGAGTTCGAGACCATCCTGGCCAACATGGTGACACCCCGTCCCTACTAAAAATATAAAAAATTAGCTGGGCACGGTGGCACGTACCTGTAATCCCAACTACTCGGGAGGCTGAGGCAGGAGAATTGCCAGAACCCAGAAGGTGGAGGTTGCGGTGAGCCCAGATCTCGCCATTGCACTCCAGCCTGGGTAACAAGAGCGAAACTCCACTCAAAAAAAAAAAAAAAAAAAAAAGGAATGACAGAAGGAATTACTCCTTCTTTCATCCTTCTGCCTTCTGCCATGTGAAGTCACAAGCATTCTTCCCCTCTGGAGGTGGCAATATTCAAGGTGACATCTTGGAAGCAGAGACCATATTCTCACCAGAAATAAGCTTGCTGGGGACTTGACCTTGGACTCCATTGTTTATAAATTATCCAGTCTCAGGTATTCCATTATAGCAGCAAAACATAAACTTAGACTGTATATAATCTTCGACGATCTCCAAAGTCCCATGAACTTCCCTGACCATACTCACACGCATAGCAATTTCTCATGCTCACTGCGTCTAAATGCACTAGGCTCTGTCTTGCAACTTGAAAGCCCGCCAGGCCTACTCTTCCCGTGGGGATTTTGTGCTTGTTCCTTCCGCTAATTACACTTTTCCTACAACCGTCTACCTGGCTCCCATCCTCACTTTCTTCATGTCGTACTTAAAGGTGGCCATCTCATAAAGCCTTCTTTGAACATGCTCCCAAAACGGATTTTCTGTCCTCGCTCTATTTTTTATTCTTAACATTTATGACTATTTAATTGGCATACATTTTCTAATTTATCTCCTGTTATGTGTCTTCTTCATTAGACTCTAAGGTTGAGAAGGGCTGGGATATTTGTCTCCTGTGCTATTTGCTGTATCCTCAACCTTGAAAAGTGCCTGATATATAGGAGTGGTTAAAATTGACAGGTTTTTAAAGACAAAAAGTAAATTATTATTTTTCCCCTTATTTTAAAAAAATATACACCCCAGAACTATCCTAACTGCTACACAATTGAGTGCTCTCCCCTTTGTGTGTGTGTGAAGAGTAGGGGTAAAAAAAGCATTAACTATTATATTCTAGTTTTCTGTCTCAACAGGATTAATTGGTCACTTTTCTTTAAACAATTAACAAATCAGTTTTGCATATCTCTTGCTTATTGTTCAACCGATTCTTATATTCTAAAAATAGAATAATTATTTAACAAATATATATATATAGTTTTCCAAAATTGACAGATTTTTGTCAATATTGCTAGTGGTAAAATATTAGCACTTTTATTTTCTCTTAACCCATTTCCCATTTTCCCTGAAAATGGTCTTGCCTCTAATCCTAATGTAATATCAAACAACATCAAACATCATATACATTTCTTCCTTTTTTTTAATCTGATGGAGTTTCACTCTTGTTGCCCAGGCTGGAGTGCAATGGCACAGTCTCGGCCAACTGCCATCTCCATGTCCCAGGTTCAAGTGATTCCCCTGCCTCAGCCTTCCAAGGAGGTGGGATGACAGGTGGCCGCCACATACCCGGCTAATTTTTTTGTGCTTCTAGTAGAGATGGGGTTTCACCATGTTGACCAGGCTGGACTCAAACTCCTGACCTTAAGTGATTCACCCACCTCGGCTTCCCAAAGTGCCTGCCTCTATTTCTTTTTAATTAAGGGTAGAGAAAACTGCTGTTTAGAAATAACTCCAAGAACAGTTAATATATTTTATTTTCACATTGAAAATCAGATTTACTTCATCCTCAAAGAGTTTGTTTATGTAAAATTAAGTGAGTGCTGGCAGTGAGCTGCACTTTTTTTCCCAAATGGTAAATGGGTTAAAAGGTATATTAACCTGAAATATGATTTATTCAAGTGTCAGTTCAGTGTCTTAAGCTTTCTTAATAAACCTTACGATCAGCAGTGCCTAAGTGACTTGTGGTAGTAACTGAACCTCCAAAAGACAAACTGGTTCTACTCTGTACTGAAAGAGTTAACATGTCTTCTCTACTGATGACTTACTCCCAGAGAGTGACTTACAGGGTCTGTTAACTTCAACTAGATTGCAAATGAACAAAAGGAATTGACCTGCCTTGTTTGAAATATATCCTAATCTGTTTTATTCAAGTGGGAAGCATGAAAGAGAGTTGTACATAATTCATAGATCCAAAATTATCTACATTTAATCAATAGGTATTGAGTACCTACTGTGTGAAACACATGAGATAGTTACAGTGGAGAATATAACTGTGTAAGACATATTGTCACATGGTGGTTGATTGTACAGCGGGGTTTATTCAATAGTCTTAGAAGTTCATATATTAGAAAAGTATAAGCAAATATTACTTCCAAAATAAAGAGAAGAGGAAAAGGGATAAAACCGAAAGCACTGAACTATGTATAATGGGGAATATAATTACATGTAATACATTTAAATATCCTAAAATTTTATAATATGTTTATAATTATGATCTATTTATAACTATTCAGCATTGTTTATGTACACTAAGATAACATGACTTATGCTTTATCTTACCATATTAAAAACCTAGATAATTTAAAATCTTTTTAATGACATTTTATTTATCTCAAATTACAGGAATAATGAATAGCATTAGGTGAATTTATAACCATTTTTAATACAGAGAAATATTTTTAATGACTTTTGGGGGTTCACAACAAAATAGGAATATACAGAAATTTTCCATAAACCCTTTGCCCCCAATACATGCCTAAGTACCAGCATTATGAACATCTCCCAGGAGAATAATATACTCTTTACAATTGGTGGATCTATATTCACATATCATCATTCAAATTCTGTAGTTTACAATAGGGTTCTCTCTTCATGTACATTCTATGAGTTTGGAAAAAGCGTAATGACACGCATAAATAATTATAGTATCATACAGAGTATTTTCACTCCCCTAAAATTAGTTTAAGTCATTTTGTCAGTTCTTTGTCAATACTCTGCCTATTCAACGCTCCCATCTTCGCATCCCCCAACCTATGGCAATACTGAACATTGTATTGTCTTCATACTTGTAACTTTTCCACAGTCTCGTACACTTGGAAACACAACGTATGTGGACTTACGTCTATTGGTTTCTTTGCCTTAGTTTTCACCATGTTTTTTCACGGCTGGAGAGCTCATTTAGTTTTAGTGATGAATAATATTCTATGGTCTAGAGGTACCAGTTTATCCATTCACCTACACAAAGACATCTTTGTTGCTTCCAAGTTATGACGGTTATGAATAAAGCTTCTTTAAAATGCCATGTGGCCATTTCGTTTGTTTGTTTGCTGTGTGTGTGTGTGGACATACGTTCTCGGCTCCTTAAGGTAAAGACCAAGAAGGCAATGACAGGGTCGTATGTAAGAGAATGCTTAGTTATGTAAGAAACCACTAGCCTGTGTTCCATGGTTGTGTAATTTTGCAGTAGCAATGAAGGAGAGTTGCGTTGGTTGATGACGTCACCAGCTTTGGTGCTGTCTCTACCCTGAACTTTGACCATTCTCATGTGTGGGTAGTGGCATCTCATTGTTATAACTTGGACTCCCCCGAAGACACATGGCATGTAACATCTTTTCATATGCCTACTTGACATTTCTGTGTTTTCATTGGTAAGGTATTTGTTAAATTATTTGGTCCATTTTTTTATCTTTTTAAAAATAATTTTTAAGAATTCTTGGCTTTTTGGATAATAGTCCTTTATCCGATACTTCTGCAAATATTTTCTCACAGTCTATGGCTCGTTATTTTCATCTCTTAGCTCTTTCACAGAGCAGAAATTTCTAATTTTAATGAAGTCCAGCATATCAATTATTTTTTTTTCATGGATCATGCCTTTGGTCTAGTATCTAAAAAGTCATCAGTAAATCCAAACTTACACAGGTGTTCTGATATTTCATCCTCTAGGAGGTTTATAGTTTTGCATTTCACATTAAGTCTGTGATATATTTTGAGTTAATTTTTGTAAAGTGTGTAAGGTGTGTGTCTAGATTCATATTTTTGCACGTGGACACCCAGGTGTTCCAGTATCATTTGTTAAAAACACTCTCTTTTCTGCAGTAAGTTGTCATTCCTCCTCTCTCAAGTATTATTTGACTATATTTATGCTGGTCTGTATCTGGGATCTTTATTATGTTAAATGGATCACTTTCTTTTTTTCCCATTACCATACTATCTTAATGATTGCAATTTTATAGTGAGTCTTGAAGTCAGGTACTATCAGCCCTCCAATTTTGTTCTCCTTCAATATTGTGTTAGCTCTTCTCAGTCTTACTCCTCTACATATAAACTTAGAAATAAATTTGTCAAATATTTATAAAATAATTTGCTGGCATTTTATTTGGAATTGTATTGCATTTATAGATCAAGTTGGGAAGAACTGACATCTTGATGATATTGAGTTTTACTACGTAGAATCACGAGCTATATTTCTATTTATTTTTTTATTTGTTTAATCAGTTTTGTACATTTCTTCATATGAATCTTCTACATATTTTGTTAGAGTTACCCCTAACTATTTCAAATTTTTTGGTGTGCTAATGTAAATAGCAGTGTGCTTCTAATTTCACATTCCTCCTGTACATTGTTTACAGAAAAGTAGTTTTCTGTACATTAACCTTGCATCACTTAACATTGGTATATTAGTTCTTTGGGATTTCCATATAGATGATCCTGTCATCCGCAAACAAAGATAGTTTTACTTCTTTCTTCCAAAACCCGTACATCTTTTATTTTATTTTTCATATTATTTTATCAGCTAGAACTTCTTTTTTTTATTATACTTTAAGTTCTGGGGTACATGTGAAGATCGTACAGGATTGTTGCACAGGTTTACACATACTATGGTGTTTTGCTGCATCCATCTCCTCATCATCTACATTAGGTATTTCTCCTAATGTTAGCCCTTCCCAATCCCCATCCCCTGCTATCTCTCCCCTAGCCACCCCACCCCCCAACAGGCACAGGTGTGTGATATTTCCATCCCTGTGTCCATGTGTTCTCATTGTTCAACACCCACTTATGAGTGAGAACATGCGGTGTTTGGTTTTCTGTTCTTGTGTCAGTTTGCTGAGAATGACGGTTTTCAGCTTCATCCATGTCCCTGCAAAGGATATAAACTCATCCTTTTTTGTGGCTGCATAGTATTCCATGGTGTATATGTGTCACGTTTTCTTTATCCAGTCTATCTTTGATGGGCATTTGGGTTGGTTCCAAGTGGAGGGCTAGAGCTATATGGAGTCCGTTGTTCCCCTGCCTTGGGCTCTGATAAAACCTCAGCATGATAAGCTCTGGTTTACTGGTTTTCCCTGAGGGCAGACCTTGTTAAGAAAAATGTACTGTGACATATTTCAAAATGGTTCCTTTTTCCCCCGTCCCTCCCCCGGAAGCGTGAAGGTCTATTTCTCCGATAGCTACTGTGAGAATCCGGTGTAATAGGGGAGGTAATACTGACAAAGGCATGAGGATGCCTCTTTGTCTGGGTCACCTGGTGTTTTTAACTCTCAGACCAGGCCACACCTAGCCTACAGCAATTCACCCATTGGAGTTCGGATTTTTATGCCCCATACTTGTTCCCATGAGGGTGTCTGCTCCATTATTGTGTATTTCTCTCTGATTAACATTCTGTCTATGTTTTGAAGATACTGGTTTTCCCTGTGGCCTCACTTCTCTTAGGGATCTAAGAAGAGTTGCTAACTTTTCATTTTATTTACATTTTTATTGGTTCTTAATGTGGTATGGTGACTTTCAAGCTCCTTGCATGCAGAACTGGAAACTGGAAATTCATATTAACATTTTCAGTTCAAATTTCAAAACGCCTCCACTGTATAGATTCTAATATCTTGAAGAGTAGGTTACAATTAGAGAAGCTGTCTCAATGTTCCTTCTGTCTTTTTTTTTTTTGAGACGGAGTTTCGCTCTTGTTACCCAGGCTGGAGTGCAATGGCGCGATCTCGGCTCACCACAACCTCCGCCTCCTGGGTTCAGGCAGTTCTCCTGCCTCAGCCTCCTGAGTACCTGGGATTACAGGCGCGCACCACCGTGCCCAGCTAATTTTTTGTATTTTTAGTAGAGACGGGGTTTCACCATGTTGACCAGGATGGTCTCGATCTGTTGACCTCGTGATCCACCCGCCTCGGCCTCCCAAAGTGCTGGGATTACAGGCGTGAGCCACCAAGCCCGGCCTCATTCTGTCTTTAAACTGAACTTCCATTACGATGGTGTCTCATGACATAGTTTTTTTTCCCTTTACATCTCTGGAAAGGATGTTGCTGAGTTCAGTTTTCAATAAATTTAATATCTAAGAAACGCTCTAATTTTAACTTCTAATAATACTCTATTCTTGCTAGATATTAAATATCTTGCATATTAAATACACACTTTCCGTCAATTCAAGCTGAATGTATCAAGCCCCAAAGAAAGATCTAAAAGTGGTTGAGATAGTATTTGGTTTGGAAGTTTAAGAACCAAGAATATTAATCGTATTGATTTAATAATTATTTTAGACATCTATTCCAAAAACTAATATTGATGTCGTTTGCCTATCAGAACTGTAGAAACTATGAGACAATTTAGAGATAAGTAAAAATATTATAGGCCAAAACCCAAAAACTATTATCATTTGAAACTTTCGTTGTCGGTTTTTGTTTTAAATGCATCGTTAGAAACACATTTACGATCGCTATAGAGATTTATAACTTTTGACATCACTTGATTAGTATTATTGCTAGTCAGTAACACACTGTTTCATAACGAGCTGAAGTCAATACGCAACATTACATTTATTACAAAAAAGACTAGATTTTGTCATTCATGTAAAAACCATCTAAAGAGCTAATGCTATTTTAATATTATATAATATATATTATTAAACCATTCTTCTTTGATTTGGAACATTAGAACATTTGATTTTTACATTTATAAATAAATCCAAAAACTTGTCTTGAACTCCTGACCTCAGTTGATCTGCCCACCTTGGCCTCCAAAGTGCTTGGATTACAGGCATGAGACACCATGCCTGGCCTTGCAGATCTTTCTGAATTAAGTTATTTTACACTCCTGTCATGTTCAGAAAATCAGTGTTAGAGGTGGTAATCAAAACAAAGTAACCTTCTTGAATATATTTGCTGAGTTTTATAGTATAAATTTTACAGAAATATTTAATATCTTAGTTATTTAAAAAAATTTTTAGAATTTATTTGATTTGATTCTGGAACAACAGAAAAAAGAAGACATTTTTTCATGATAAAACTTAAGATTTTAAAATTGCTTTCATTGGTTTTCATTTTTCTCAGGAAATATCACTTCAATTATATATTATGATTATCATATTTTTGCTTGAAAAATATATATTCGTGTACTCAGGTAACTATTCCTTACCCTTCGTTTGCTTATTTTCCTGTCCAGTTTTATGTTTGTATTCTGAAAGGCCTTTATCTCCTGGCTTCATTTTCTCAAGGCATCGCCATGTACTGTATTCACACAATATACATTATTTTCTTTATTACATTTACTTTTTCTCTATTTATTTTCCTTTTGCTCTCATCCTCTTAGTTTTGCTTAGAAATGAACATTTACTCCCATGACACTCAAATTTTAGTTTCTAAAATTTATAAGTCTGAACATTTTCCTATTTGCTACTAATAGACTTTCAAATGTTATACTTTCTCAATCATCCTTTGTTATCTAAGAATGCCCCTTCTTGCCAGAGGTCCACTTCCAAAGTCTCCGTTCTACTGTTCACCATGGACACCACACTTCCAACTCTGCTGGGCTTCTTTCAATGACACCTACTCCACAGCTCTCATTTACTGTGTTAGTCTGGTCTCACGCTGCTATGAAGAAATACTCAAGACTGGGTAACTTATAAAGAAAAGAGATTTAATTGACTCATAGTTCTCCATGTCTGGAGAGGCCTCAAAAACTTGCAACTATGGCAGAAAGCACCTCTGAACAGGGTGTCAAGAGAGAGAATGAGAACCAAGTGAAGAGGGAAGCCACTAATAAAACCATCACATCTCATGACAACTTATTTACTCTCACAATAATAGCTTGAGGGAAATCACCATCATGATTCAATTATCTCCCACTGAGCCCCTTCCATGACATGTGAGGATTATGGAAACCACAATTCAAGATGAGATTTCGGTGGGGACACAGCTAAACCATAGCATTCTGCCCCTGGCCCCTCCCAAATCTCATGTACTCACATTTCAAAACAAAAATGTGCCTTCTGAACAGTCCCCAAAAGTCTCAACTCATTCCTGCATTAACCCAAAAGTCCAATTCCAAGATCTCATCTAAGACAAGGCAAGTTCCTTCTGCTTATGAGCCTGCAAAAATCAAAAGCAAGTTAGTTACTTCCTAGATGCGATGGGAGTACAGGCATTGGGCAAATAAACCTGCTCGATATAGGAGAAATTGGCCAAAACAAAGGGTGCACAGGTCCCATGCAAGCCTAAAATCCAGGAGGGGAGTCAAATCTTCAAGTTCCAAAATGATCTCTTTGACTCTGTGTCTCAAATCAAGGTCACATTTAAGCAAAAGGTGGGATCTCAAGACCTTAGACAGTCTGCCTTTTTGGTTTTGCCTGATACAGTATCCCTCCTGGCTGCCTTCAAGGGTTGATCTTGAGTGTCTGAGGCTTTGTCAGGTGCACAGTGCAAGCTGCCTATGAATCGACCATTCTGGGTCCTAGAGGATGGTGGTCCTCTTCTCACAGCTCCACGAGGCGTGCCTCAGTGAGGACTCTGTGTAGGGGCTCCAATCCCTCATTTCCCTTCCACTCCACCCTAACAGAGGCTCTCTATGAAGGCTTCACCCGTTGGCAAACTTGTACTTGGGCATCCAGGTATTTCCACACATCCTCTGAAATCTAGGTGGAGATTTCCAAAACTCCATTCATAACTTCTGTGCACCTGCAGGCTCAACATCACATGGAAGCTGCAAAGGCTTGGGGCTTGCACCCTCTGAAGCCAAGGCCCAAGCTGTACCTTAGCCCCTTTAGTCACAGTTACAGCTGGACTGACTGAGCTGCAGGGCACCAAGCTCAGAGGTTGTACACAGCAATGTGGCCTTGAACCAGCTAAGGAAATCACTTTTTACTCCTGAGATGAGAGGGGCTTCCTTGAAGGTCTCTGACATGCCCTGGAGACATTTTTTCCATTGTCTTGGAGATTAGCATTTATTTGGTTCCTTGTTACTTATGCAAATTTCTGCAGCCGGCTTGAATTTCTCTATAACTTCAAGCTGAAAATATTTCAGACTCCTGCTCTGCTTCCTCTTGAACGCTTTGCCACTGAGAAATTTCTTCCCCCAGATACCCTAAATCATATCTCTCTAGTTCAAAGTTCCACAGATCACAAAAGCAGGGGCAAAATGCTGCCAGGCTCTTTGCATAGAAAGAGTGATCGTTATTTCACTTCTCAACAATTTCCGCATCTCTGTCTGAGACCTCCTCAGCCTGGACTCTATTGTACATATCACGATGATCATTGTGGTCAAAGCCCTTTACCTGGGACTACGATGTCCCAGGATTTCCACATCTTTCTGGTTTTGAAGCCCTCCAAGTCTCCAGAAAATTTCAAACTTTCCCACATTTTCCTATCTTCTTCTGAGCCCTCCAAACTGCTCCAACGTCTGCCTTTTACCCAGTTACAAAGTCTGTTCCACATTTTCTGGCACTTTTACAGCAGCACCCCATTCTCTACAGTAACAATGTCCTGTGTTAGTTCACTCACACACGGCTATGAAGAAATATTCCAGACTAAGTAGTTTATAAAGAAGAGGTTTAATTAACCCACAGTTCTGCATGGCTCAGAACTTATAATCTGAGGAAGTCTCAGGAAACTTATAATCATGGTGAAAGGCACTGCTTCACAGGGTGGCAGGAGAGAGAATGAGAGCCCAATGAAGGATGAAGCACCTTATAAAACCATCAGATCTTGTGAGAACTTACTGTCTCTAAAGCAGCATGGAGGAGACCACCCCCATGATTCAATTATCTCCCACCAGGCCCCTCCCAGGACATGCCACGATTATGGAAGCTACACTTCGGGATGAGATTTGGGTGGGGACATAACCAAACCTAAGGCTAAGGTACAGCTTGGGCCTTGGCTTCAGAGGGTGCAAGCCCCAAGCCTTAGCAGCTTCCATGTGATGTTGAGCCTGCAGGTGCACAGAAGTTAAGAATGGAGTTTTGGAAATCTCCACCTAGATTTCAGAGGATGTGTGGAAATACCTGGATGCCCAGGTACAAGTTTGTCAAGGTATCAGGGTTGGTACCTTTATTTTCTGAAATAATTTTATACTTTTTTATTTTTCATTTTCTGAATCTTTAGGGTATATTGCACAAATATGCTAAATTTTTTCATTTATGCAGACTTTCTATGTTTATGCTTGAACATTTTTTTATTTTTTTAATCTTAATTTGTAGTTTTATTCAGTAAACATATAGGTTGAAACCATTTTTCTTAAATTTGAAAAGTATGATGGAAGGAAAAATAGTTCTACCCTGCATTATAATTACACATATTTTAAAGTATTGCATATACCAAAAAGTAACACAAAAGCTTTTAAAGTAAAATTTTAAAGCCACATAAAAGAGAGTGAGAACTACGAAGGCAATAAGATTAGTCCCCTAAAATAACTGTGATCACAGGAACATTCTTATAACCAAATATCAAAGTGAATTATTCATGAAATGCTGAGGCTAAAGAAAGATTTGCATCTCAATCATAAGAGGTGATATATACATTCCATCTTTGTTTATACTTTTAACACAAGATTGAAGTCAGTTTCCAAATATAGTTCACATAATTACACAACATACTCTACATGGAACACTATATAAAGAGCTAAAAATATTTCATTAATTCTCTTCTAATCTTCTATATTATATTTTTTACTATAGATCACTAAACTAATTTAACATCCCAACTGCTTACTCTAGCTGAGTTCCCTGAACCTTGATTTGGATAACTTTAGTCATCAGACAGAAAAAAGTTATTTTAAGCCTGAATGCTTTCTTAGCTTTGCCACAGTTAGTTCTTCCCAGCTCAGTCTCATTTCGTCTGGTATATCTCAGATCACTGAAACATAAGTGCATGATTCAAAAGCAAACCTAATGGTGACCCACAAACTTGTATAAAATCTAAGCAGGAGGATGGGGAATACAGCACATCCAATTTTCTAAAATGTGTTCTAAGAACTTATCCAGTTATGGTTTGGATGTTTACATTTCTGACTGCCTAAATTCATATGTTGAAATCCTGACCCCCAAGATGTTGGTATAGGGAGAAGGGGCCTTTTGCAGATAAATAAAGTCATTAGGGTGGAGCCTTCACACATGGGATTAGCACCCTATAAAAGATACTCAGATTTTGCCGCTTCTACAGTGCAAGATTACAGTGACAATGAAGTCCTCTGGAGAATGTGAGTTCTTATCACATTCAGAATCTTCCTGCAACTTAATCTGGACCTTCCCTGTCTCTAGAACCATGAGAAATAAGTTATATTGTTTGTAAGTCAATCCATGTATGTATCTGGTTAATGCAGTCCAAACAGACTTAAAATAACCCAAATCTCAAAAATTGTTTCAGTAGTGTCTGTCTTGGCATCATTTGTATTTCTTTCTTCAATATTCATTTCTTTTTTCTATGTAAAGTAGGCTAAAAATTTGATACACGTTTTGGCTAAAAATTTGAGAAAGCCACTTGTGTTAAATGGTTAGTCACTTTGATTTTCTGTTTTTGAACTTTTAGAAAAGACTTTTATTTACTTACAGTAGTTTATTTTCATATTCTTTTGTGTGCAACGTATAGACCAAAGTTCACTATTAAATATGCTTTTTATAGGTATGCATTAATTTTATGAATAACAATTTTAGGTCTTTAGGTTTGCTGATATATGAATCCAAAATCATATAAATTTAAAGATAATTTATAATAATTTACAAACATTAAACCACCAAGTATTAATTTAAAACCCTCTCACATATTGTTCACAATACTCTCTTCATTCCCACCTCATTCATCATTTTCTTTCACTCTTCAGCTTTTTAACTTTATTCACATACTAATCAAATGCAGCTTTTCATTACAAACTTGAGAAACTCAATTTAGAACTTTTTATATAACATCATTCAAGTTCCCAAGCCTTCAATCTGTAACTTGCAATTATCTGCCTATTCAAAAGCATTAACTAACATCAAATTCAACGTCATATACATCATACTTGATTGTCATTCTATCAGACCAGCCTTTTGTGTATGTGTAAACTTAATTATTGTTGACAAGGCTAAATTGGGATTTGACTTGTAGCTGTAGCAGGAGTACATTTAAATGTAAATGTCTTTTGTCAGTGATACATTTTGAGAACTTAGCCAGAAGAATATGAATCTAATCAAGGTATTTGCACATACAATTTCCTGTGCAAAACAATTATGCAACTAATTTAGCAAGCATGCAATTGCCATCAAGTTGTAAACTTCCTTAATCCTATGTCTATAGGCAAAAACTTCTCACACACTAAACTTTGCACACAGAAACCCTGGTAAAGAGAAATGAATGAGTATGTGATGCAAGTGTTCTGGAGAAAAATCCATTTGAACTCATATGTATAATATCAACCTACAAAACACACAAAAGTCTGTAGCGGTTTAAGAAAAATATACCTTGCAATCATAAATGACATATTTAATAATTTTTGAGGCTGGTAACATCCAAGCAGAAAGAACTTAGATCTCAATAATGATTATATACTTAACACATTCTCTGATAATTTTCATTTAAACCTCAGCCTATGAGCTAGTTCAAAATGACAAACTATGTTAAAAAATGTAGCACTAGACATCATGTTTGCATAGCATCTCCGGAAGATCGCTTTAGTCAAATTTAGAAATAAAATATTGGACCAACTTTCACAACATATTGTGTACAGTTCTGTCTTTCTAACATCAGTAAATAAATTTTGTTAAAGATATAGGAGTTATGATTTATAAATTTCAGGTCTGCAATGAAATCACACAATGCGTTCTATTTTAAATTAAATACAAAATCTTAAGCTTTATTTGTTTGGCATCAAAACAACATGCAGTTCATTCAGTGAAATAAAAGTAAACAAATCAATGAAACTACAAATTTTATTATGTAATATCATGCTGTCCTTCCCTCAAAAGTTGACTACAAATTTCTTTAAGTTTTGAAAAGGTTCAATCACTTGTTCTGTAATAAGTAACTCTTCAGCTGAAGTGGTATTATCCCTATAAAACAGGTATCAAACTCACACACAAAAAACCTATAGCCAGGCTCATGCCTGTCATGCCAGCACTCTGGGAGGCCAAGACAGATGGATCATTTGAGGCCAGGAGTTCAAGACCAGCTTGCCCAACATAGTGAAATGTTGTCTCCACCAAAAATACAAAAATTTGCTGGGCATGGTGGTGCATACCCGTAATCTCAGCTACTGGGGAGGCTGAGGCCCCAGAATCACTTGACCCTTGGAGGCAGATGTTGCCATGAGCAAGGTTGCACCACTGCACTTTAGTCTGAATGATGACTTGAGACTCTGTCTCAAAAAAAAAAACTAAAAAAATAAAAATAAAACTGCAGTGAGTCTTTTGCTTCAGTGTAACTTAAATGTAAAAATGGTAAATAAAATATAGCTAAAATTATTGAGACTATAGTTAACAGTATCATAAAAGGGGTTGTTCTTTATTAAAGTGGTAAATTAAGCTATAGTTAACATTATATAGAATATTAATGACCACCTTCAAATAATTAACAATGTTTGTATTGAATATAGCTAATGTATTTTCTATTATGAGTATTACAATAGTACAACAAAATGTCATATTTAATTTCTTTAAAAAGAAATGACATATTCTTTTTAGAATTTCAGCCACATTTGGCCAACAATAATACAATTTCGGTGATATCCGTGACAATGAAGCAGACTTTTAAATATTTTTGAGAATCATTGAATGATTAGACTTCTAATACTACGCCCAGACTATTTATTGCCAATGTCTTTTTCCAATTATTGGTAATGAGTGCATGAAAACAAATTCAAAGTAAAAATAAATGTTCACTTTATTAGCATACAATTTGGATGATTATGACACATTTCTGATATTAGAATTAGAGAAAAATACTGTTTGATAAACTGAAAATTATCAGTATAATGTGTTAGGTTGTTCTTGCATTGCTATAAGGAAATACTTGAGACTAATTAAAGAAAATAGGTTTAATTGGCTCATTGTTCTATAGGCTATACAGAAATATGGCACTGGCACCTGCTTGACTTCTGGGAAGCCTCAAGGAGCTTTAACTCATTGTTAAATGAGTTTTGATAAGTCCCATCACATGGCAAAAGCAAGAGTCAGTGTCAGCCATGCACTTTTAATCAGCCAGATCTCATGAGAACTCACTCACTCTCTTGAAGACAAGACCAAGCCATGAGGGATCCAATGCCCAGTAGAGCACTGGAAACTCTAACCCATTGGCACTGCCCTAGAAGAGGTTCTCAGTGAGAGTTTCACCCCGGTAGTAGGCTTCTGCATAAGTACCCCGGCATTCTCATATATTCTCTGAAATGGTTGAGATTCACTCAGGGTGGCTGGCAAAGTATTAAGGAAGTGTTAGGGAAAGTTATAGTATTATAGTCTCAAACCTTTTGGAAGGCTGAAAGGTTCTAATGCAATGGGCTGCCTTCAGCCCACTCTTCTGTTAAAGTACTAAGTCATGGGGTGAAGATTGAGGGCCAGTACAAGCTTCCCCAGTTGTCTGTGTACCCCACATTCCTTTGTCTCTACTGTAACTGTTTACTCACGTAAACTTTGTGCTGATGGTCCTTTCAGGGGAAGTCGAAGGTGAATTACCCATTAATGGTGTTTATTTCAGGCCCTGAAACCAAGACTTTTTCTCATTCATAAAACCACTCTTTTAACCATGTTAATTATTCACAAACACATTGACTTAGAACCTCTGTTATTAAATCTATACTGAATAAATGTGAGGAGATACAGGGAGTTGTGGTTGGTTTGCTGCACCTGCCCTCTGAAAGCAGTTGACGACCATTCCTAGCCCACTCAAATCACTGTACTAGGTGTGACAGTGTATTCATTCATCTGTCACTGAGTCGGGGTCTGCAGGATAGACCTCCACAGGTGGTCATCAACATTTCAGGTGGTGACCCCAACACAACCAAAGTCTCAGATATCGAGGCAGAGACTGCCAAGCCTCCCTCATTCTTGCACTTTGCATGTTCCCAGGCTTAACTCCACATGGAAGCCTCAATGCTTACAGCTTCTGTCCTCTGAAATAGTGGCTTGAGCTGTCCTGGGGCCCCTTTGAGTTGTGACTGGAGCAGCCACAATGTTGGGAGGTGAAGCAGGGCAGTGGGTCTTGAGCCTGGCTCCCCAAACCATTCAGTCATCCTAGGCCTCCAGACCTGTGATGGGAGGCACTGCCTCTTAGATCTTTGAAATGCCTTCCAGACTTTTTCCCACTGTCTTGGTTATAAGCAGTTGCTCTCTTTTACACATGCAAATCTCTCTAACAAGCAGTTGTTCTGTAGCTTCCTTGAACTCCTCCTAAAAAAAGCTTCTCGTTTCTTTGACACAAGACTAGGCTGCAAATTTTCCAAACTTTCACCCTCTGTCTCTTTGGTAAATATTAATATTCATGCAACTTCCAATTTTAAGTTATTTATTCACTCCTGTATCTGAGAGTAGGATGTTAGAAGCAGCCAGGTACAGATCAGCCAGGGTGGTTGGAAAAATTATAGATAGATGCAAACTTTCTTGGAAAGCACAAAGGTTTTGCAAAAGCCTCAGGAGGATGTTATGGCTGAAGGCAGCCTAATCCTCTTAATTTGAGCTTATAGCAAAAGAGAAAAAAAAAGAAAAAAAACAAGTAGCAAGGCAACGTAGAGGAGTTTATCTAAATTGCTTGTTTACTCATGTGGTCTAAGACTGACCTTTGATCGTCTATGGGTGTGTCACTGCTCTCTGCTAGAGTGGTTGGCAGTGTTAATGGTGTTTACTTGAGAACTTTGCAATTTAATGTGTACTAGATAAATGTGAGCATCACGGACATTTCCAGACCACTGCTGACTCTGGCAGAGATTCTCTGGCCATGCTGACTGGCAAGCCTATGTCAGTGTACATCTTTCATCTGTTGTTCAGTTGGGTCTGCTGGTCAGACTCAACAGCCAGGATACATCTTGAATTCTGTGCTGCTTAGTATTTTCTTATACCAGATACCCTAAGAATCACTCTTAAGTTTAAACTTCCTCAGATCCCTAAGTTATGAACATGAGGCAGTCAGGTAATTTGCTAACTAACAAGGTGACTTTTTTAGTCCATTTTCACGCTGCTAATAAAGATATACCTGAGACTGGGCAATTTACAAAATAAAGAGGTTTATCAGACTTACAGTTCAGCATGGCTGGGGAGTCCTCTCAACCATGGCAGAAGGTAAAAGGCATGTCTCACATGGCAGCAAACTAAAGAAGAGGGCTTGGGCAAGGAAACTCCCCTTTTTAAATTTATCAGATCTTGTAAGACTGATTCACCACCACAAGAACAGCCCAGGAAAGACCTGCCCCATGATTGAATCACCTCCCACAGGTTCCTCCCACAACACATCAGAATTCAAGATGAGATTTGGGCAGGGCACAGCCAAATTATATAATTCCACCCTGACCACTGCCAAATCTAATGTTCTCACATTTCCAAATAAATCATGCCTTCCCAAGTCTGCCAAAGTCTTACGACATTTTGGCATTAACTCAAAAGTCCAGAATCCAAAGTCTCATCCAGGATAGGGCAAGTCCCTTCCACCTAGGAGCCTGTAAAATCAAAAAAAGGTAGTTACTTCCTAGATAAAAAGGGTTACAGGCATTGGGTAAATGAAGCCATTCCAAACTGGAGAAATTGGCCAAAACAAAGGGGCTACAGGTGCCATGCAAGTTCTAAATCCAGTGGATCAGTCAAATCTTAAAGCTCCAAAATAATGTCCTTTAACTCTGTCTCACATCTAGCTCATCTGACGTAGGAGGTGGGTTCTAAGAGCGTTGGGCAGTTGTGCCCCTGTTGCTTTGCAGGATAGAGCCCACCTTCTGACAGCTCTCATGGTCTGATGTTGAGTGTCCGAGGCTTTCCAGGCATACTGATCTCATGCACAATCTCGGCTCACCGCAACCCCCGCCTTCTGGGTTCAGGCAATTCTCCTGCCTCAGCCTCCCGAGTACCTGGGACTACAGGCACGCGCCACCATGCCCAGCTAATTTTTTGTATTTTTAGTAGAGACGGGGTTTCACCATGTTGACCAGGATGGTCTTGATCTCTTGACCTCGTGATCCACCCGCCTCGGCCTCCCAAAGTGCTGGGATTATAGGCATGAGCCACCGCGCCCGGCCTACTTTAGATTTTTGATACATATTTTTAATTTGTTCTTCAAAATTTGGCGGCAACTTTCACTTGCACCAGCAGTGTAGAAGAGTTTTTTTTTTTTTTTTTTGAGATGAAGTTTCACTCTTGTTACCCAGGCTGGAGTGCAATGGCGCGATCTCAGCTCACCACAACCTCCGTCTCCTGGGTTCAGGCAATTCTCCCATCTCGGCATCCCGAGTAGGTGGGATTACAGGCACACACCACCATGCCCAACAATTTTTTTGTATTTTTAGTAGAGATAGGGTTTCACCATGTTGACCAAGATGGTCTCGATCTCTTGACCTCGTGATCCGCCCGCCTTGGCCTCCCAAAGTGCTGGGATTACAGGCTTGAGCCACCACACCCGGCCCAACTGAATGTCTTAACAGCACACAAGTCATATCTTGAATGCTTTGCTGCTTAGAAATTTCTTCTACAAGATACCCTGCATTATCTCGCTCAAGTTCAAAGTTCCACAAATTCTAGGGCAGGGGCAAAATGTTACCAGTTTCTTTACTAAAACATAACAAGAGTCACCTTTGCTCCAGTTCCCAACATGTTTCTCATGTCCATCTGAGACCACCTCAGCTGGGATTTCATTATTCATCCTATTATCAGCATTTTGGTAAAAGCCATTCAACAAGTCTCCAGGGAGTTCCAAACTTTCCAAATTACCTCAAAGTGGGAAATTTATAAAGAAAAGAGCTTTGATTGGCTCACTGTTCTTCACATTTTCCTGTTTTCTGAGCCCTACAAACTGTTCCAACCTCTGCCTGTTACCCAGTTCCAAAGTTGCTTCCACATTTTCAGGTATCTTTTCTGCAGCACCCAACTCCTGGTAACATTTTGTTGTATTTGAGTATTTTCATGCTTATAAAGATCTACCCAAGACTAGGCAATAAAAGGAAGAGGTTTATCAGACTTACTGTTCCACCTGTTTAGGGAGGCCTCACGATCATGGTGGAAGGCGAAAGGCATGCCTCACACAGAAGCAGGCAAGAGAACAGCGCTTTTGCATGGAAGCTTCCATTTTAAACCATCAGATCTCCTGAGACTTATTCACTATCCTGAGAACAGCATGGGGAAGGCCTGCCCCCGTGATTCAGTCACCTCCTGCCAAGTCCTTCCCACAATGTGGGAATTCGAGGTGAGATCTGGGCTAGGAAAGAGCCAAATCACGTTGGTGACCTTTGCATCGGTTCCCAATAATTCTTTTTATTTCTGCTGTTTCCTCAGCAGTGTGGACTTTACTGACCACATCCCTAGCAGCATTTTTGTAGCCATCATTTATTCAGAAGAAATTCCAAACATTTTCTTATTCTCCTATGTTCTTCCGAGCCTTCCAAAGTCTGGCTCTTACTCACTTCCAAATACTTGTCCATATTTTCAGGTATATTTATAGCAATGCCCCTCTCCTCAGTATGAATTTTCTGTCAGACTGTTCTTACATTGCTATAAAAACACCTCAGACTGGGTAAACTATGAAGAAAAGACGTTTAATTGGCTCACAGTTCTTCCAGCTGTGTAGGAAGCATGGTGCTGACATCTATCAGCTTCTTGAGAGGCCTCAAGGAGCTTTATCTCATGACGCAAAGTGAAGCAGGAGCAGGCACGTCACAAGGCAAGAGCAGGAGCAAGTGGGGAAGGAGGTATCACACTTTCAAACAACTGGATATCACGGGAATTCACTCACTACCATGAGATCAGCATCAAACCACGGGTGATTCATAAGCCTGACCCAAATGCTCCTACCCAGTCTCATCTCCAAGGCTGGGGATTACATGTCAACATACAGTGTGGGAAGAACAAATATCCAAACCATATCAAGTAAACAGTTATTTATCCATCTATTTGAAATAACTTTTGTCCTCCCAATAGCCTGAAATTGATTACCTACCATTCAATTCTGTGTCCAGTGTCTCAGTTACTTTAAATTCCACTTTACTTTGGTACTGATAAAGAAAGACAAAACTGAACTCTCCTGCTGTTTACTTATCTGTGGAGCCTCAAAAATGTAGACATGATGAGTTCTTTTGTTAATACTGTATCAAGAATGACTCTCTAATTTGCTTGTTGTTAGCCAGAACAGAAAGCTCTCTGTTCATCACGTTTACATTTAGTGCCAATGAGATGCGTATAGTTGTTATTCCAAGTGATATCTCCATATACTTTCAGTAAAAACTTGAAGAATTATAATGCAATTTAGAAAATAGATTTTAAAAATGTTGATACATGCCCTTCATTTGTTAAAACATGTATGATTACATATTACAAAAACACATTTTACATATGGATTTGAACATCATACTACATAGCAGTTGAGACCAGAGGCTTTGGAACCAGAGTATCTGAAATACTAGTATAAGCTGTATTTAAAGAACTGTAAGTATTCGGGTTCGATAACCAGCACCGTGACTCTGTTTCACTCCTGAATCTCCCACTCCTAGTTTTGTAATGTTGGTTATAGCTTATTCCCGTTGTTCTTAAGGTTTTTTATTTTTATTTTTTCTATTGTAAAGAATCTTAACAATGTCCACAGCACTGGGTTATTTTGAGAAGTAATTAATTAATGGAAATTAAATAACTAGAATGAATAATGGCAATTGTAACTGCTCAATAAATGTTCGCTGTTTTGTTTCAATATTATTGCCACATTTCTGGGAGAGCAACTAAACTAACTCTGACTTTACAAATAATTGGAGTATGCGAGTGCCTAGTGAAGGATACGCAGTCAGTCATTCCTACTCCATGACATTTCCTGATATTTTACCACTAGAAATTTGTCTCTCTGGATTTGAAGGTTTTTTTTCATTTCATATGCCCTATAATAACATGCCATGGATGAACCAATGTAAGAAATGATTATTCTTTTCAGAATGAAATTATTAACTCACCAAAAGGCATTATGTGTGCCAGGGGAGGACAGACTTAGTGGATGCCTTGGAGCTACTGACCCTGAAAGGGGAAAGGGAGCTAGAAACAAAGTTGTTCTAGTTTTCAGTATTGATTTGAACTTTATAGAATTTGAGATTCCCTAATATTTTCAACAGCCTACATTCATGTTAGATTCTTTTTTACTTATCACTAGTCAAACAATCTGAAAATTTTACACACACACACATATATAGTATAAATAATATTTTTGTCAATTATCATTTGGTCACAAAATTACTGATGATATGTTAGATAACCGTGAGTCTTTACTATAGCAAAAAATAACAAAAAGGAGTTTTGGTATTAATGTCATACGTAAATCTCAAGTCCCGTTTGCTTCTCTTAACACAGAACTACTTTAAGCATTATAAAATCAATTTCTAATGAAGTGCAACACTAGACATTTAATTTAATCAAATGCTCAGGAATTTTACTCTGCCTGTAGGAATTAATTTACTTTAATTATGTCAGTCATCCTTGGAGAAGCCAGTCCTTTGTATATATTGACTTATAAAAAATAGTTTCTTAAAAACATTATACTTTTTATATGTTTTTCATGCTAGATCCACAATATTTTAACCAAACTTATTTTTGTAATAACCACATGTTTTGGAGGTAATGACTACTTTCTGGTATTGAAAGATTAAGTAACAAGTAATGGTGATTGAATTGCAGAAGCAGAAAAAGAACATAGAGCCTCTAAGTATTAACATAATCTGAGGGTGAAGAGTTGTACGTGTTCAAGTTGAGTTACTTCTATTCTGACTTATAACAGAAGGATCAATCCTACCTACATCTTCCCTGAAAACAGCAATGGTAATATGTTGCCTAATATTAGAATGAATCTGTAGTTCTCAGAAGCATCAAGCAAACTCAAGAAATTGAGGGCATTAACTGGAAAAGGAAAGGAGACGTTCCTTTCAACCTTATAAAAAATACCTTCTACTTTGATACATGTACCGCCTACCCTGTTATTTGTATTTTAGCAATCAGTGAAAGTAAAATAATTAAAATAATTTTATTAATAAGGAATATATTTGATTTTTCCTGTTTAACTATTTTCAATTAGCATGGGAGTCATATCAGAATCACCTTTGCGAACTCTTTTCATCTTATTTGAAGGAAATTTAGATAATTATTTTTCTCTTGTTAAATGAGGACTTTTTACATTTTTAAATTCCTTCTCTTTATATTCATAGCCTCGCAGCCTAAGAGTTAATGAACTTCTGGTTTTTACCATCCAATTAATCTGATTAGTGATATTGTTGGAAACAGTAGAAACTATTGTTGGAATAACTAAAATAGCTCTGAAACTACTGCATACTGTTTCAGCCACACTTTAAAAATGAATATAAGTATAAATCTAGGTGTGTGGGGGTATGAAGTATATTAAGAATTATGCTATATATTGTAAAATCTGAACATAAACTCTCATGGAATCATATATATTAAGTAAAAAGCATAGGCATTAATAAGTATCCAAGTTGAAATTTTTCTCTGATAATTTTTGTCTCAAATATATTGTTTTTCTATAGCACCACACTGGTAGATATATCATGGTTCATTTCTGTCTATTCAAATAAAAAATAATTTTCAAAGTAGAACAATTTATAAAGTAAAAATTCTTCATTAGTAATTTAAAATTTAATCTGTAAATAATATAAGTACCAATACAAATAATAACTATATTTTAATATTTAATTTATTGATATTCTTTATAATAACTAGTTACTTTTTCCCGTCCACACAGCCCAACTTATAGATATTGTAAATAGCTTTTCTGACTGTTAAGTGACCAAATTGTGCTTTTCTAACATCTCAAAGTCATGACCAGGAAGAATCTCAGCCGTCATTTTCCCAATCAAATTTATTTTTCCTTAATATCAAAGGTGTTATCTTTCTTTAAAAATTATTTTTCCATCATTTTTTGGTACTAAATTGTGTTCTCTTAAATTTATATGTTGAAGCCCTAACCCCTATGTGACTGTATTTGGAGACAGGATCTTTAAAGGTAATTAAGGTTAAATTATTTTATAAGGGTAAGGTCTCAAATCAGTGAGGCTAGTACTTAAGGGAAAGAGACATCACAGATCGCGCTTTCTTTCTGCATTTTCAGAGGAAAAGCCATGTGAGGACATAAGAAGAAGCTGCTGTCTACGAGACAGGAGAAGAAGCCTCACCAGAAACAAGCCCAGCTGGCACCTTAATCTTGGACTTTCCACTTTTAAAACTGTGAGAGAATAAATTTTTTTTGTTGTTTAACACTCATAGTCTGTAGCTTTATATTACAGGCTCCAAAGAAGACTAATAGGACTACTTACAACCAATTTCCTTTAACAAGAACCATAATAAAATGCTTCTGTATATCTCCTGAAAATCTCTTTTCTATCTTCCATAATTAACCAGTTATCACAGATTTATTTTACCTTCTTCTTTCTCTTTTTTACTATATAGCTTTGTTTTCTTATATTTATAAATTAAAAGAAAAACACTAATTATATAATATGATCAAAGATAATGAAATTACAACCATCACCATTACAATCAAATTACCCATTACTTACTATAGCAATACCCCTTTACATAATAAAAACCAAGTGTCTTAAAACAATTATCATTCTATTAAAACTCAAGATGAAGGATTCAAGAATGAAAAAATCAGTTGTAATGTTCATAAAAGGAGATGTAAAAATCTTGATCTTTAATATGGAAAACATTAAAAAAAACCTAATTCCAACAGTAGCTTGTACTTTCTTCAATAATATCATTAATTGGATTGCCCTAATGGGAAAAAAAAGGTAGATATTCATTAACATTTGGGCCTGGGATATTGTGAGGTATAAAGAAAAAAAAGTATAAATGTAAAATGTCCCTATTCAACTATTCTAACTCTGATTTTCATCTACCTTGCTTTTTTTAAACTTTCTGTGATAGATTAATATAAAATATTGAAGGTAACACAGGATATCTGACATCAAAAGTATTCAAGTTAGTAATTAAAGAAGAAAGTAAGGGCATGCTTCAGAATGTTCACACATCCTTGAAGTCAGTAAGAGAATGATGAATTCCAAAAGAAGCAGTGATTTTTTTTTTTTAATTTCACCACATGTGCTCCTAGATTTAAAATATGCTTGTATTTTCCTTCTAAGAAAGAGTATAATCTGGGTCCCAAGCACTACTTTTATTTTTGAATGTATCATAATCACGACTAGTTTACTTAACCTGCTTCTGAGGCATGAACTACAATAGCAAGCTGTCCCCTGACATCACCATCTTGGGGCACGGTCCTCTCAAAATGACTACTATCTTTTAAAGTAGAGGTTGATACTTCAATACAACCCCACCTTCCTATTTTTATCTTGTGATTTTCTGAAACAAGTAATATCAATGGTAGAGGCAAACATTGGCAAACACTTTCAACAAGTTACAAGTTTGCTGACTTTCTTGAACAGTGAAAATTCAGTTCTTAATTTTGGAATAAATATGCATGTTTCTCTTTATCAGGTCACTGATAACAATGGTTAATTGCAAAATAAGAGTGATCAAACAATAAAATAAACAGTTAAAATATCATGTCAGAAAATGAAAAAAGATTAGTAACTCTATTAGCCTACACTCACGCTGCTAATAAAGACATACCCAAGACTGGGTAATTTATAAAGAAAGGAGTTTTAATGGGCTCACAGTTGCACATGGCTGGGAAGGCCTCACAACCATGGCAGAAGGTGAAAGAGAAGCCAAGGCACATCTAGCATGGCAGTCGGTAATCGAGCTTGTGCAGAGGAACTCCCATTTATAAAACCATCAGATCTCCTGAGATTTATTCACTACCATGAGAGCAGGATGGGGAGAACAGTCCTTAAGATTTAATTATCTCCAACTGGTTCCACTCTGACACATGGGGATTACTGCAATTCAAGGTGAGATTTGGGTGGGGACACAGCAAATCAGATAATAAATCAGTGTAGCAGAGGGATTCTGTCTATTGTCTATATAAATACTGGAGCACATGCATTTCATGCATGCCTAACATTAATTTTATACAATTTCCACTGACTCTAGGATATGGCTGCTAAATGGCATCATTAATGTTATATTTTTTATTATGGACAACTGCCGACCTGACTGCTAACTGGTCAGAAAACAGAGAAGAGTGGAATTGTTTTATCACATGTACCAGAAACCAGTAGGAGGTTACTGTTTCTATCCACCCTGTTGAGAGCACTTTGTTTCACTCATAAAATCTGTGCATATTGAGCTGAGGGAGATAGCAGTTATTAGTGTATCTGAAAAGAGCCAGAGAAATTGGCTATTTCTGTCGGCACTTCCACTTTAATCACCTGTTGAAGTGAGAAGTTTATGTTCCCTTTACCTGCGTTTCACATGCTATTAGAAAGACCATGACAAAACCTGGGGGCAAAAAGGGAGGTCTATCTAACAAACTCTGATTTATTTAAAGAAAAGAAAACTCTCTTAATGTAAATATAATAAGTAAATAAATATATGTATATAAATTATAGAATACTAAGTAATAATTTATTAAAAATGAAAATTCTGTTAAATGCTGCAAGTAGATGTGTATGCCATCTACATACACAGTGGATGTGTTTATTAAAGAATGACTAGGAGAAATTTCAGATGATGTCAAATATTACTAATAATTTAAATATACAGTATCAGCACGCACAGCAAAGCACATCTTTTATTTGGATATTATGTTGACATAAGTTAGATTTCACACTTGCATAAACATTCTGAAATGTTATTTTAATTCATATATTTGTGGGCGATTAATTCTTATTATAATTTTAGATAGATTAAAACTGTAGAGTACTTTTCAAATTCCATAGATTTTATAATTTTCAAAGTAAGAAATTTTGTAGTGGTCTTTGATATAGCTTGGCTCTGTGTCCCCATCCAAATTTCATTTTGAATTGTAATCGAATTGTAATCCCCAGGTGTCAAGGAAGAGACCTGCTGAGAGATGATTGGATCATGGCAGTGATCTTCCCATTCTGTTCTGATAGTGAGTAAATTCTCTTGAAATCTGATGGTTTTATAAGGGGCTCTTTCCTCTTTGCTATCACTCTCTCCTGTTGCCATGTAAAATGTATCTTGTGTGCCCTTCACCTCTGCTGTGATTCTAAGGCTTCCCCAGCCATGCAGAACTGTGAGACAATTAAACTTCTTTCTTTTTATATATTACCCCATGTCGAGTAGTATCTTTACAGCAGTACAATTATGAACTAACACAGTAAATTGGTACTGGTAGAGTGGAGTACTGCTACAAAGATACTTGAAAATGTGAAAGAGGGCCGGACGCGGCGGCTCAAGCCTGTAATCCCAGCACTTTGGGAGGCCAAGGTGGGTGGATCACGAGGTCAAGAGCTTGAGACCATCTTGGTCAACATGATGAGACCCCGTCTCTACTAAAAATACAAAAAATTAGCTGGGTATGGTGGTGCATGCCTGTGATCCCAGCTACTCCGGAGGCTGAGGCAGGAGAATTGCCTGAACCCAGGAGGCGGAGGTTGCGGTGAGCCAAGATTGCGCCATTGCACTCCAGCCTGGGTGACAAGAGCAAAACTCCGTCTCAAAAAAAAAAAAAAAAACATACATTAAAGTTTAATCAATATTTATGGGAAATTAAGGTCAAATTACCTTTACATACAAAATTCAAGTGCTAAAAGAGAAATGTGCATCAAATGTAGTACATTTATTGAGATAAATGCAGTAAATTATTACATCATTGTTGATAATATTAGAAATAAATTTTAAAAATGATTTGTTGTATCTATTTTTATATAAACAATATTATAAGGTAATTTATGTGATCCTACATAAAATACGAATAAGGGATTCATGGTTGAATACATAGGTGAACTGAAACATTTTCTGTGACATATTGTTTTTATCCTCACTCTGTATTTTAACTAAATCATTCACTCTTCTCCACACATTGAAAGAGATTGACAGGCAAACACTATGTAAGAGGACTTATGATATGTGAAACACTCTAGTATAATATCACAGAGTATGACATTCTCCTCTCGCAAATTTTGAGACTAACAACTTAAACAAATAGAAAATAGAAAAAAGGTTTGTTAACATTGGAAATGCTACAAAAACTTTTTGAAGAAAACATCAAAGTAAGAAATGAACATTGAAGCTGTGTTTGGTTGCTCCTGTGACTTTAATGGCACTTTGTCACCTTCAAAATTGCCCCTAAGTCTTGTGTAATTTTATCGGTTATTCAATAATCCTTAGAATTTAAAAAAACTTACATATATTTCTTTTCACTCATTTTAATTGGCAAAGAAATTGAGACCTAAAATAAAAAAGTCATAGCACCTGCTATAAAATATTTATATGTGAATAAAGAGATATCATGATTTCACTGGCACCACAGGAAGTAAAAGCCTCATGATTTTATCATATATGTGCATATTTAGGGCAAGTTGCCACTTTTTCAAAATCAAAGCCTACATACATTTACCTTTTCACATACTACATGTGGATAAAATGAATCAACTATTTGCATGTATTCTTAGCTTTTTTCAAACACTTCATATCAATAAGATGACCCATGCAAACCTATAACATATTTAATCATTATGAAAACTATATGGTTTTATTTATTAGGAAAGTTTGCTGGTGTTAAAATTCAATGATCAAGCATTTTCATTGCATATCTAATTTTATTATGAAAAAAAGTTAAAACTTGGCAAGTATGGCCAGGCGTGGTGGATCACGCCTGTAATCCCAGCATTTTGGGAGGCTGAGGCAGGCAGATCCTAAGGTCAGGAGATGGAGACTATCCAGCCAACATGGTGAAACCCTGTCTCTACTAAAAATTCAACAAATTAGTTGGGTATGGTGGCACGTGCCTGTAATCCCAGCGACTGGGAAGGCTGAGGCAGGAGAATCACTTGAACCCAGGAGGTGGAGGTTGCAGTGAGCTGAGATCATGCCACTGCATTCCATCCTGGGTGACAGAGTGAGGCTCCATCTCAAAAAAAAAAAAAAGAAATTGGCAAGATGGTGAGAATTGGAAGCCTCCTCTGTCACTGGTGGGAATGTGAAACAGTGCAGCTGCCTTTGCAAACAGTCTGGCAGTTCCCCCAAATGTTAGACCTCGAGTTACCAGTAATTCTACTCCAGGTAAATAGATAAGATGATAAAAGCATACATCCATGCAGAAACACGTAAACACAAATTCTTAACTTTATTATTTACATCAATTCATATTTACATTGATCTATACTGGTGATGAAGTCCTGTCTTCACTTATTTTTACTCTGACTTGTTGTTCTAGCCATAACTGCAAGTGGGCCATTGAAGACTCCTACCGTGACTATGGAGCTGTCAATCTCTCCCTTTAGTTCAAAAGTTCATATGAAGCCGGGCGCGGTGGCTCAAGCCTGTAATCCCAGCACTTTAGGAGGCCGAGGCGGGTGGATCACGAGGTCAAGAGATCGAGACCATCCTGGTCAACATGGTGAAACCCCGTCTCTACTAAAGATACAAAAAATTAGCTGGGCATGGTGGCACGTGCCTGTAATTCCAGGTACTCGGGAGGCTGAGGCAGGACAATTGCCTGAACCCAGGAGGCGGAGGTTGCGGTGAGCCGAGATCGCGCCATTGCACTCCAGCCTGGGTAACAAGAGCGAAACTCAGTCTCAAAAAAAAAAAAAAAAAGTTCATATGACCCAATTGTTCACCCACTGACGAATTTATTTAAAAAATGATATGTCCATACAACAAAAATGATTCGTGAATGCACCTGGAAACCATTATGCTAAGTGTAATAACAGTCACAAAAGATCATCTACTCTATGACATGTCCATACAACAAAGATGATTCGTGAATAAAGTAGGGATTGGAAAGTGGGGTGGTGGATATGGGTAGCTTAGATAGGAAAAAGGATGCGATTGCTATTGGGTATTCAGCTTTTCGTTTTCAGGGAAGGAAATGTGTGTTCCAAAATCACATTCTGATGGTGATCAAATAATTATGAATTCACATTTCAATAAAAGAAAAAACTTCAATCATGCACTTTAAATGCATGAACTGTGGATTATAAGTTACATGTCAATAAGTCTTCTATAAATCTAATAATATTTTCACTTAGAACAATTTAATTCCAAATAATTATAATATTTTACAACTTCATTGATGATTATATGGTATATAGAACTGTGGTACATAAAAGCATCTTTGAACATATGGAAGATAATAAAACAAAAGACATTTATTTCAATTCCCAATTAAACTAATATAGATTAAAATAAAAATGTGGCCAAATTCTGCATAATGCAATATTTAATAAGACCCTAATACTAAATTTTTACTAAAATGGTAGAAATACTAATAAAAGAACTTCATTATGAAATTCTATCTGACTATTGTATATTTGAAATTAGATGTTAAATCACACTACACTTGACATTTAAATCAGTTTTTAAAATACAACCGGTCTTTGAAAAGCTTAGACTCACCTTTACCAGCATTTGTCTATCAAAGCACTTAAACTCCATCTATTTTTGTTTTTAGCCCATGGATGGTTAGCAATACTCTCACAAAAAAAATCAACAATGCAATTGATTTAGGAAGTACTTGCCTCATCATTTAACATTTTCAGCTTGATATAACAAAATAAGCATTCAATAAACTGTTCACCTACACAGAGAACCATGCTACTGCAATTACACTCGAGTTGATTGAGGCCAATTTAATGATAATTAATGATTTACAAGGTCAAGAAGCTCCATTTCTAACTCCATGTTGCTAAAATGGTCACATCTCATACGTGGGTAAGAATGCCAAGTGAAGTAAACACATGAAAACTATGTCTAATAAACTTTTGTATTTTATGAATCTAAATAAATTAGCTAAAATTATATTCAGCTACTTTTAGTAAGATTCACATATTGACCTTTGGCTATTGACACATTTTTATTTTTATGATTATTTCTAAACATAAAACACCTGTTGATTTCCTTCCCACAAAGAATAATCCATATATTTGGCTCATATTTAGTTTCTACGTAAAGCCGCTCTTTGATTTGGAATGATGTTTCTTTTTTTTTTTTTTTTTAAATTGCATTTTAGGTTTTGGAGTACATGTGAAGAACATGTAAGATTGTTGCATAGGTACACACATGGCCGTGTGGTTTGCTGCCTTCTTCCCCATCACATATATCTAGCATTTCTCCCCATGTTATCCCTCCCCAACTCCCCACTGCCCGCTGTCCCTCCCGTAGCTCCCCCCCAACAGAAATGTTCCTTTTTAATACTAGAAAAGTCATATGACATTTTGGTAGTACGTATGTGTCCTGAATCCTAAAAATCTTAATTTATTGCTGATTTCATCATTAAATTATCCAAAGGCCAAAACATATGTGTAAGTACACACATTTCAAAGCATCACACATAACTCAGAAAATGTTAACAAATAATATTTGATAGTTACTATTTGTAAGGAAAATTATATTCATGTCATTTGAAGGGATATTTAGGAAAACTAAGTTGTTCTGAAACACAGGGAGTAAGAGAATGACAAATAGTTTTTGACTTCCTTGATTTCTTGACTATTATTCTCTGCCTCACAGAAGAGGGTGTAGAGTAGCCACACGTAAACTCCTATTACCATTTTCTCACAGAGCCATGCTTGGACAAGCTTTTGTTTTTAGAAGGGAAACCACTAACACAAGCATAGAACATCTTGAAATTTTTAGTCCAAAATTGAGTGTTTGATGTTTATTTGATATGTAATGTTCCCTTTAATCCCATTATTTTAATTCTGACTCTTCCACTGAGGGTAATTTTTTTTTTTTTTTTTAAGGAAAAAAGAGAAAGAGAAAGGGGGAGAGAGAACAGCAGTCTTGCTCTATTGCCCAGGCTGGAATGCAATCTAAAGTAGGTATTAAAAACCTCTTTTATGGCTATAACTGTACTTATCAGAGGAGACAGGAAGTAATAAGGGAAGAAAATAACAAATGAACAGCCAACCAATATTTCATTTAAGTCTGTGAAATGCTATGCAAATGCTGAAGGGTTATTTACTTCCAATAGGTGATCACTTTCAAAATAGGTGTAATGTGATACTGAGAAAAATGTATGTTCTGTACACCTGGGGTGAAGAATTCTATACATATTCACTGAATTTACTTGTTCCAGGTCTGAAATCAAATCATAAATGTCCCTGTTAATTTTCTATCTCATTGATCCGTCGAATATTAACAATGTGGTGTCAAAGTCTCCTGCTATTATTGTGCAGGAGTCCAAGTCTCTCTATAAGTCATTGAGAACTTGTCTTATGTATCTGGGTGTTCCTATACTGGGCGAATATATATTTATGACCATTGACTCCTATTGTTGTATTGATCCTTGTACCATTATGTAATGTCCTTCTTTGTTTCTTTTAGTCTTTGTTACTATGAAAGTCTATTTTGTCAGAGACAAGAGTTACAACTCCTGTTTTTTTCTTTTCTTTTCTTTTCTTTTTTTTTTCCTCTCCATTTGATTGGTAAGTCTTCCACCAAAGCTTTGTTTTGAGTCTTTGCATGTCCTTGCCTATGAGAAGGATCTGGATACAGCGTACTGATGGGTTTTGGCTCCTATGGGCTTCTATGAAGGGCGAATTTCATGGAACGCCTATGTTCTGAATATCTGAATTCTATTAAGAGCCTTCTTTGCTTTGTTCGTGGACCTACTGCCACAGGATCCTTAGGGTGTTGCTTTAGCAAGAAACCTCTGTGGCCAGCAGTGCATTTTGCCTGAGTACTTCTTGCACCTGCTGGGCCTGTTCTGCCTACTCAGCCCAGCAGGCTGTGCTTTGCTTACACTACCACCCCGGATGCCACACCCGCTAAGTGCAAGTCGGTTGCAGAGTGGTGAGGGGTGTGTGGGTGAGCGAGCACAGGGTCCAGCCACGGCACACAACCAGGCACACTGGCTGCTGGGGTGGAGTTGGAGGCTCCAGGTATCAGCACAGGGGCCAGTTCTGTGTGAGGCTATCGCTGGACCAAATGTACTGCTGGTGGCTTCTACTGAGGGCACCTATGTCTAGAAATGAGGGACACAGTGGCACCCAGAAGCTTGGAGATGCCAGGAACTGCCAAACTCCAAAAAGGGTGTCCTAGTCCTGGCTCAGGGAACCCCTAAGTCTGGGATCCCCAAAGGGCTGCAGATCTTCTCTACTTTTCATCACCCGCAATGTGGCAATCAGGGGTGTTTCAGCCCTGTTTGTATGTTACAGCTCCTTTAGTCCCACCGTTCATCAGGTCCCATGTTCTTGTCTCATGTCCAGGAAGAGTGAGGTGCTGGAAAATACTCTTCAGGATATCATCCAGGAAAATTAAAAAAAAAAAAAAAAGGAAGAGTGAGGTAAGCAGACAACTAGAGGATGAACAGGATGGAGAGGAGCTTCATTGAATGGCAGAACAGCTCTCAGGAGACCCAAACTGGGTACTTCCCTTCTGCAGGCAGGTCATTCTGATGTCTGGGCAACCCTCAGTGGAGAGGAGGCCGGGAGTGGGTAGCTCCTACTCTCTGGCAGGTCTTCCCCTTATCTGCCCGAATCTGCTTGAGTCTGGGGTTTTTATGGATTCAGAAAGGAGGAAGTGCATGCTGATTGGTCCATGGGTGGCCAGCAGTGGGCTGAGAAAAAGCACCGTAAGTTCTCACTTTGGTCTGCAGAATGTGCAGCCCCAACCTAGGCTTCAGGCCTTCCCTGGCTTGAAGGTGGGGCTTCACTGGACACACCCCTTGTGCCCAGGAGCCTGTCTGCTTCCTGCCATCGTGGTGCCCATGACTGCAAGGCTGTTAATGCTTAGGGAAACCTGCAGACCTGCACCTAGCTGTCCTCAGCCCCTCCTCGGCCTTCCTTCTGTGCTCCTCAGTGCCCAAAGTCTGGAGGAGGCTAAGGCAGCAGGGGGTTGGCATGTGAGCAGAGCCCCAAGTATTGGCACACCTGGCTGGGTTGTGATGATGCCTGGGCTAGAATTCAACTTTGCTACAAAATTAGAGCAGTTACTAGGAGCAGGGAGAGGCCAGGCAGCAGAAGCAGGCACTTCCGAGACTCTGGGGGAGAGGTTTCCCAGGTCCCTGAGTGCACAGGGCTGCCTAGGTCGGCAGCCGGGGATGGGTAGCTGCAGGGTTTCCAACCACCCAACTCAAAATGGAGCAGTGCCCCTGACCCTGCCCGCTCTGTGAAGTTCATGGCCTGGCTATGCCTCCACCACTGAAGCTGGTATCATAGCAGTGGCCATTCCAGAAGGGCTGCCCCTGCCATCACTGCCCTCCTGCTAATTTCAACGCAATCAAAATTCCAAAAGATAGTTAATACAACCTAAAAGTGAAGACAGAAACTCCAACAGAACCCTCTTAAAAGCCCCAAACCAACTCAATTTTTAAAATTTTACTTCTTTAAGGAGTCAATTCCAGAATTCTTAAAATAGCTAATAAGTACTTTTACAGTCTGAATTTAGTCTATTTTTCTTAGTACTATAAACTCAGATCCAAGAAAGTATAGATTTGACAGTACCAAATTATCATTATTGTGATTTCATCGGAGCATCTATGTTTATATTTTTGTTCCTGTCAGTCGTTATTTGCATCACAATACAAAATTGTCATTATTGTATTGTCAAATCTCTAATTCAGTAGAGACTACTTGCTCTTTATAGAAAGATAGCCACATGGAGCATTGTTCACCTCATGGACTCCTACTCATTCTTAAATGAACGTATTTAATGTCCACTCCCTCTGAATTCTTCCTGTGTTCCTGCATTTCTAGGAGTATAGGGAACATAGTCTTTATAGCTGGCAGTGCAGTGAGATCACAAACCTTATTTAGGTAATAGTGGTTCTAAATAGTTCTTGATTCACCTGACCTGTATTGAAATGAGCAATCTGCATCTTATTCATTTATTATTAGTTTTATTTGGTAGGTTTGTTTTGTTTTGTTTGTGTTTTTCCACTGCATACTTAAAGCAACACTATTCTAAATAGAATTGCTTAAGACTGAGTATTTGCGCACGAAATCCTTAAGGGGAATTTTTCAACAGGTATTCATTTATTATAGAAAGCTAATATTTGAGATAAACCTTCACTAGTAATTATAAAGGGATCTGGTTACTCTTTGCTATTAACATATATTTATATTTTGTTCTTAATTTGCTTGTGAAAATAATATTGTGTAAACAATAAACTGTGTGTCATATTCTCTAATACATATTTTTAACTTAACATTACTAATCAACTGTCAATTTGGCCAGAGAATCTTGTTTCTCCTGCACCATCTGGGTGTCTCTGCTTTTCTTTCTTCAAATGATAATGCAATCCTTTCATATGATTTTTTTAAATTACCGTTCTCTGTCACAACTGGAAAGAAATTTACTGTTTCCCACTTCATTCCCAATTTTCTTGGCAATGCTGCTTTCAATGAAGTCCATATGACCAAATAAATTTGCAAACAAAATAAAATAACCATAAAGTAATATCTGACATATAAAAAATGATAGTTTTCTGGTTAAATGTACCTTCAATGATTTATCTTTATTTGTATATGCTTTAACATTGCTTTTGTTGTTCAGAGTTTTCTTTGGCATGATTATTTTATCTGTGGTTTAAAAATCTACTACACATTTCTTTTGAATACACTTAGTAGGATCTCAAAGCTTGAGGGTGAGGGAATTCTTTAAAAATAAACAAACATTTTTGATCCAAGGATAGCGTAACTCTGGGAGACTCAGTTAAGGATGAATTCAATTCGGTTGCGGTGGTTTATATATGTATGCTGTTCTCTTGCACATGTATCCATTTCCTGAAACTACTGCAACAAATTACCACAAAGGGGATGGCTTCAAACAATACAAGTTAGCCCTTTCAAAGTTCTGAAGACTAGAATTTGAAATCAAAGTGCAATCAGGCCATATTTCTTCCAAAGTTTCTAGGAAAGAATCATCCCTCACGTCTTCCAGCTCCCGGTGGCTTTAGGTATTCCTTGGCTTGTGGCAAGTTAATTTCAGTCTGTGACCTTTTTTTCTCTATGTCTATGATTAAAATCTCTATCTGCCTTTTCTCATAAGAGTATTTATCATAGAATTTAGGATAATAAACCCTAAATTAGGATGATTTCATCTGAAGATAATTACATCTGCAAAGATTTTTTTTTTTTCCAAATGAGGTCATTTACATGGGTTCCAGCAACTGAAGCTTGAGCATGTCTCTTTGGGGGTTAATTTTCAACCCAGTGCCCATACCAAGACATTTGTTAACATTTCTATGAAGGGTTTGTGAAATATTTTCAAGAAAAATTATTTTATTGATTGAAGTAGGCCAACCTGCTGAAAAACCATTTTATTCTCTCTCTCTCTCTCTCTCTCTCTCATTCTCTGTATTATTACCCTACACACATATACACACACATCATCTGGTATATTACTTTAAGAAACAAAAGTAATCCCATTGTTTTAGGTTTATTTTACATTTCTCAGCAACTTTTTCAAAATCTCATTAATTATCATGGTAATAAACATCAAAATATGCAAATAAATGGACAATAACAGAAATCCTGCAATTTGTATAATGACCAACAAGTCACTATACAAGAGAAAGCAAGCATGTATAGCTCCTTTTCATTGGTGAGGAAATTCAAGCTCATAACTGTATTGTTTTTCCAAGATTAAGTTACTGATAGAGTAGAGGATACATACAAAGACCAAGCTCTTGACTTCAGGCTCTGATCTCCTTTGCAAACAGAATGTCTAAGTCCTTTCATATTCAGAATCTTGTTTGCCCCTCTCCCTCTGCCATTCCACTCTGAACTCAGTGTTGGATCAATCCATTGCTACTCCAGAGACTGCCTTTTCTTGAGAAACTACATTCCTCTTCACATATATCCTCAGATGGCATGCTGTCCCTGAGCATCTTGAGTAGACTCATTCTCTAGGTTTGGAATTTTTCCTCCTTAAAATCTGCAGTGTCTCCAACACAAACACTACTGTGAGTTATTTCAAGCTTGATCCTAAAATGGGCAGGTGGTTCCAGAGATGAGGTAAGTTTCCAACAGATGAAAAAAGGAAGTGTTGAGGTGAAAAGCAGTTTCTCAAAAAGATAATACCACTGATATGTTTCCATGGTAATTCTGTTCTTTAAAATTCTTTCTCTAATGTAAGTATTTCTCTTAGTATCCAATATAAGCATGTTTCCTCATAGCTCATTTCAGTGTCTTTGGATGAAATACAAATACATATATATATATATATATATATATATATATATATATATATCTTATATATCACTTTGTTTCACATTTTGTAGAAGGTTTAGTGATGTTGACACAGGAAAACTATTCTCTATCTGTTTATTGTAAGAATTCAAAACTGAAAGAACACAGTTTAAATTTAATTAAATAAGACAAACCTACTTGCAGATCTATACTACTGGAGAAATTAGGAAGATTTTTCCTTTGGAATTCACTAACAACTAAAAATAGCACATCCAGTTTGGGAAGAGAAAGACCTCAAGCTGATCAGTCTCCTTGTCTTGATATTATATTGTAAGATGTATTTCTGCTATCTCCAATTTCAAGAAATACCAAATGTGTTGAAAATTACATTTTATCCTTGGTGTTCTGGATTCAATTTAACACTGATAATATAGTCTCACAAGTTAAAAATATATATATTTTAATAGAAAAATGAACAGACAAGCATTTCTTAATCAATAAGTAAAAGAGTTTAAGTTGAACCCCTATATAAATGGTGGCTCTTTCGTTTAGGTAGAACCTAGTATTTTTCTAAAGATGTAAACCAGGGAGGGAGGGGGGGCGACCCAAAGATGCTCCCAGTTCCCTGATCAGGAGGGGGCCATACTCAGGTCCCTCCATGTTCCCATAAGGTCCTCGGCCTCTCTTACCAGGAAGAATACGGAAAGGGGCCCTGGAGGGGTGATGAGGTTACCATTCAAATAAATATCATGGACCCAAAGAGTTTTGCAGAGAGTTATTTATTCGGCAGAGAGAGAGAAAAACACAGAGAGGAGAGACAGCTCCCACACTGCAGTGGGAGGGGATCCAAAGAAGGAATCCCTATAGGTAGGAGAAGCAGGATTTTAACCCTGAAGTTATTCCCTCCCCATTCATGTTCTCATCCAATGAGAGGAGTTCTTTCAAACGTCCTCTGGAGTGATTGATCTTTGACTGATACCAGATAGGCTACTTGGTCCCCAGCAGAGCCCCTTCCTCCCAGAGCTTTTGGGCTTTTTGAACGAAGCAGTCCACCTGGATTTCTCTACCTAGTCGGCACAGGCGGAACACAGATAAGAACTTTGCATTCCTGACGGTGGCGTGTGTGGAGACGTGGCACCGGGAAACTCCTGCCTTTGAAACCACCCCCTGTGGACTCCAGAAGGGGAGTCTTTCCTTAACACAGTCCCTCAAAGGGAAATAATGTTTTTTAGAAGATATTTAGGTGACAAGTTAAATCTGTCTCTCAGAGGTCACACTTAAATTTAGATATACTTTAACTGAAATATATATGACTTCATGTAAGGTCAAATACAATTACAAATTAACATAAATATTTGATGAACTCATTTACAAAATTAAACCAATATACGTAGAGGTTAAGAATGTCAGACTATACTACCATATTGAATTGAATATTTAAAAATTATGTACTAATCTAAGAATAAAGTAAGGAAATATGCACTAGTCTAAGATGAAAATGAATTAATAGGTAAATGTAAGCAATACATTTTCTCTGACTAAATTAGTCCGCTATTGATGATTTATGTAAATTATTTTAAAATAATGTAAAAAGGTGCAGCCATCTCGTATAGCATTGCTTTTGGAACAGAATATATGACAGAGATTTATTTAGTAGTAAGATGGATTTTTGTATATAATTGATAAAAAATGTTTTCCTTATGTAACAAGCATTTGTAATGGAAAATAGCAGAGAACAATAACCTATTGCATACCTTTATATAATTGAACTTAGTCTCAATGTATTTCTACCAATAGGGAGTGAAATGTAGGCACAGAGAGAATCATAGCCTGGGTTTTTTTTTTTTTTTTTTTTTGAGACGGAGTTTCGCTCTTGTCACCCAGGCTGGAGTGCAATGGTGCGATCTTGGCTCACCACAACCTTCGCCTCCTGGGTTCAGGCAATTCTCCTGCCTCAGCCTCCCGAGTAGCTGGGATTACAGGCATGCACCACCATGCCCAGCTAATTTTTTGTATTTTTAGTAGAGGTGGGGTTTCACCATGTTGACCAGGATGGTCTTGATCTCTTGACCTTGTGATCCACCCGCCTTGGCCTCCCAAAGTGCTGGGATTATAGGCCCCAGCCCGGGTTTTTTTAAGAGATGGAGAAGGCTTTACAGAAGCTAAATAACACATGAAATGTAAAAAAAAATTGATAATTTTATATATGATAAAAATATATTATTAAATCACATCCAGAAATTACTATCATCATGTTTTTAATTTCACATAAATCCAAATGTTGTAAATAAGTTTTGGGCTGAGTCCAGAACTATTAAAATAAAGGTAAACCATGACTTTGAATTGAAGTCTAAATTTTCTTACATTATTTTTAGAGAAAAATATCCCTCAGTACTTCCTTTGTACTCCATTATGTCATCTTTCAGAGTAGATTGAAAACACACATCAGGGCCGGGCGCGGTGGCTCACGCCTGTAATCCCAGCACTTTGGGAGGCCAAGGCGGGTGGATTACGAGGTCAAGAGATTGAGACCATCCTGGTCCACATGGTGAAACCCCGTCTCTACTAAAAATACAAAAAAAAAAAAAAAATTAGCTGGGTGGGGTGGCGCACGCCTGTAATCCCAGCTACTCTGGAGGCTGAGGCAGGAGAATTGCCTGAACCCAGGAGGCAGAGGTTGCGGTGAGCCGAGATCGTGCCATTGCACTCCAGCCTGGGTGACAAGAGCGAAACTCCGTCTCAAAAAAAAAAAAAAAAAGAAAGAAAGAAAAAGAAAAAGAAAAACACACATCAGTCTGTATGGTCTTAACAGGAGTCACATTTTAAACTAAGGACACCAAAATGTTGAAGGTAGAGAAATATGGTTAGGAAAAATGCAAATTTAGAAAGTTTGCTGAATACAGTTCTGAATAAATACTTCAAATGGCTACTTGTCCCCTTCCTCTGATGCAAGCACAAGAGCATTCTCTGACCTTCACTCTGATTTCCTAGCAGGGCTGTTGAAGGTAAAATTTACAGAAGTGTATTACGTCCTCAGTCCTCACCTTAAGAGATTTTGTCTTTCAGATTAGTCTGTTCAAACTCCTATACTTAGTCAGTTACCACGCACTGTTGCTACTAGCAACTTCTGTTCCCAGTAAACTGAGATTCTCTCTTCATGCATCTCCTCCTTTTTGTGGGGTGGGTGTGAGAGGTTGTTGGTTCTTAGTACAGCTTTTTTCTTGTTTTGAGGATGGGGGTGATGACTCCCAAGTTCTATACATGTCAGAACTTCACAGCTTTTCAGCTTCTGCCTGATATAAACTCAGGCTGTAGCTGAGGATTTAAGGCAAACATTGGAGGTGACTTTGAGTCAGGCCACTATTCTTTTTATTTCCTAGTCACTGAAAGACTTTTAAAATGTTACTGTAACCAAAATATATTTGGCCTAATGGTTCAGTCTCCAATGCAACCCCAGAACTCAGCAAAGTTCCTTTGGGAAAATCTGACTCTGTGTTTGAGACCCTTTAACTTTCTAGTTTGTAATTCTAACCTCACAACACTGCTGGCCGTTTTTCTGCTTATTTTTCAGAGGACAAATTTCCTCTGGCTGTTCGAAACTTAGCATCCACATTAAATGAGAAAATACTGCAGGAAAAATGTCTGTCAATCACCAATAGGCCTCTGAACAGTTTAATCCTCTCTGAAATTTGTATGTGTCTAGTCCTCATTACTTTCTAACTCCTTTACAAGGTTTATTTGTGTGTGAGTTTTCCAGCTTTTTGCTGTTGTTTCCACAGGATCATTGACTAGCCATGGTCTTTATCGTTTACATGTAAATAAATGTTTCCTTACTGCCCTTTTAAAAGGCTATTTTAATTGTCTCTGCAATACTGGATTGGCATTTAGCACTTCCTAATTTTAAAGTCGTCTTCCAGTTGTCTTTTGTTTTTAGCATTTCTTTTAACTTATATTTTGTTCCTTCTCTCTGCATTTGAGATTTATTGTTTGTTTCTGATTTCCAGGAGTTTTGTTTGTACTATTTACTCTGAATTTATATCACTTAGAAATTGCAGAGTATTTGAATCTTTGAGATACTAGTTAATTTCTAACATCAGTTTTTGAAAATTATCAGCTACTATCTCCTTAGATATAATTTGTGTGAATTCCTTTCACCTCTGCTCTTGAGATTTCAGTTATACGTGTGATAGATTATTTTATAGTATCCCAGGTCTTTAATTCCCTTTTATTTAATTTCCTTTAAAGAAATCCCCATGTTTTTAGTTTCCGAGGGTTGCTGTAACACATTTCTACAAAGTGGGTGGCTTAACAAAACAGAAGAAACTCTCTCACAGTCTAAAGTCTAGAAGTCCAAAATCTGGGTGTCAGAAGAGTGAGTTCTCTCTGAGGACTGTGTTCCATTATCTCGTTTAGCTTCCGGTGCCAGCTGACAATTAGCTTGTTGATGCATTAGTCCAATGTCAGCTCCTATCTTCGCATGGCATTCTCCTCATACTTCTGTCTTCATACAGCTGCCTTTCCTCTGGGTTTCACTTCTCTTCATATAAAGATTCACTTATATTCAATTAGGAGCCCACCCTATCCCCAAATGACCCCATCTTCACCGATGAGATCTGCAAATAATTTTTTTGACCTGCCTTTAAGTTTACTAACTTCATCATCTGCTCTTTAATTCCTTCACTAATCACAATTCTAGAAATTACGCTTAAAGATTTTCTAAGAAATTATAATTTTGAAAATCAATTCATACATTTAATTCTACATTTATTTTTATAAATAATTACATTTAGATTTCTGTCTATTAACTTTAATATCTGGATTACATCTATTTTACTTTTTTCTCTTAGATTTGTTTATATAGTAATGTGTCTTAAATGCTTAGAATTTTTTTAATGAATCTAGTACACTTTAAAAATACTTTCAGAGTCTCTCTTAGAAAGGGTTCTCTAGAAATACATCCCAAGACAGTTCACTTATCAAAAAATACAACTTATATAGATAACTAGGAAGTAGATAGGAAATGAAATAGCAGAGCAAAAAACGTGGCTTCACTAATGTCTAATTTGTCCTGATCCGTATTGAAAGGTCTAAGAAGTATACCTTGTACCAAAGTGCTGCACCCTAAGTCTACAGCAACAGGGTTGCCTTTCGTATTCTTTTATAAGACAGCCCTTAGCCCTGGCCATATTTGATCATCTGAGAAGGATGCATAACTTCCAGAAAAGGAATCGATCACGAGTCAAGGAAAAATACTTGGAAAAGTAGTGTATCTGTTAACTCTGTTAAGTTTAATTAAATTTGGCCTAAAGCAGCCTCCATATACAGCAAACTGTAACACGACTTAATATGTAAACAGACGGCATCCCAACAGTATATTCTCGGTCCCTCAATCCAAGGAGACTAGCATTCTTCCATTTGGATTTTTAGTCAGTTTTATGAATGAGAACTGTGGACCCAGAACCTGTGTTTTCTGGGGAAAAGGGTGGATCTTACCAAAGGTAAGTTAAGGTTACCAAGAGTAATAGAGTTGCAGAGGCCACAGTGAGGAAACCCTTCACAAAAGGCAAATAGGCAGCGGTCTTTATAGCTGCAGTGGCTACGGGCATCAAGGAGACCCCCTCCTTACGTATTTTAAACCGAAAAAGTGAATCTCAAATTTGAAAACTGTGTTCCTATGTGTCTCCCTTTATTGATAACACCCCTATTATTAGAAAGGAAATTATCCACTTTTGCACCGGCAATTCCGATGGAGTCACCCTCTTTGGCCTGGAACGTTTCCCCCACTAGGGAGGGCCCACAAAGGCTTAACTTCCAGGACAATAATGAACCAGTCTTTCAGAGAGAAACAATAATATTTCTTTGGTAGGGGTTTTCAATAAAGTCTAAAATGTCTCCATTTCTGAATCTTACCAATTGAGATTTGTGCTGTTTTGGGGAACACGTTTGTAAGTATCCTCTCTGTTTCCTCTATTGGATCCTACTTCTCTCCCAAGCATCACTCAGTCATCAGAAACCCCCTCCTCAAACCCTTTGGACTGTACTGTTATACTGGACCGAGCACAGAAAGTCAGCACCAAGACAAAAGTATGCCGAATTGCAGGCTTTATTGCCGGCGACCACGGAGGACTCACGTCTCTCCAACCCGGGTGACAAAACTCTTTCATACCCGTAAAATCAGCTTGGGAGTCGGGGTGAGGAGCCGGGATGCGGATGCAGACATCCCCACGAGGGCTGGTGGATTCTGTAAATCACCTCCTGGGCCCAGACGAAGGTGAGGGGGGCGCTCCGGACATTCCAAGGGCCAGGGGACTTTTGTCATTGTGATTGTTACTTAAGTGGCTTACAGAAGTCAAGATAAACATCAGTTTATACATTATCTGCGTAGGGTGGGAATCACAGATCTTTGTTACTTATTACAAGTTGCGGAGCCAGGATGGAATTATCCTGGGCTGCTTATTCTGGTTATTACTGGTAAGCAGAGGCCAGAAACTCTGTTAGTGACTGATACAGAAGGTAAGCAGCTTTACATCTCTGCATTCTGCAGAGTAATCTAGCAGTTCTATGTACAGAAGCCAAGGCCCGCAGTTATTGTGAGGAGAATGAGGTAACTTATTTTTGGAAAACAGCTTTTGTCTTTTATAAAATGGCGTTGCTCAGGTTCCAGCTATAGCACAGTACGTTCTGCCAATTCTATTCATCTTTTTTTTTGTTTGTTTTTGAGACGGAGTTTCGCTCTTGTTACCCAGGCTGGAGTGCAATGGCGCGATCTCGGCTCACCGCAACCTCCGCCTCCTGGGTTCAGGCAATTCTCCTGCCTCAGCCTCCCGAGTAGCTGGGATTACAGGCACGCGCCACCGTGTCCAGCTAATTTTTTGTATTTTTCGTAGAGACGGGGTTTCACCATGTCGACCAGGATGGGTCAATCTTTTGACCTCGTGATCCACCCGCCTCGGCCTCCCAAAGTGCTGGCATTACAGGCGTGAGCCACCCACCCCAGCCCTCACCTTTCTTATAATGAGATTTGTTATACCCTAAAACTCTTTCTTGAGGTAGGGTGGGGGAAAGAAATTCGTCTGTCACTCAATCTTAAAAAAAAAAAAACCCAGAAAGGGTAAACCAGCCTCTGACAATAAGGCAATATTAGCAGTGTCCAAGCTGGGTCTACGCATAGCAAATGCTCTTCCTAGTGTTCAGTAGCTCTACTCAGTATTCTAGCTAAAAGGCACAGTTGAGTTAGGAAATTGTTAATCTAACCTAATTAGTCTCCAAAATATGGCATTCTGGCATAAGAGCTATTTATTTTCAGCAGGTTATTTTGAGATTCTTTTGTGAAAGAAATTTACATCTATAAAGAAAATATTCATTTGTTAAGGGTGCCTCCTTCTTTACACCTAAATTACTAGAAACATTTATAATGGAGAAGGCATTTGTTTAAAAATATATAACAAATCTTGTCTTTGATAAAAGTATGCTTCCTCAGGATCTTGCCTTAACTGGGTCTTTATAAATACTCTTCTTTCTTGGTTAAGCAAATAATGGTATTTAAGTCTGAAGTCTCAGCTCTGTGCCCATGAGACATAAATTTCCTAGCTGGTCTTATTTAAGAACATCCCTTTGGAAATGCAAATTTATGGGCCATGACATAGAAGAAGAGAGAACAAAAGAACAAAAACTATTTAGAAACTGGAAAATTATTTCATTTTGTCTTCTCTCTCTAAAAAATTAGTCAAAGATTTTGGCCATTTCAGTAGGTGATCTTTTTTCTTTGGGGAAAGTGAATTTGACCAGATATTCTTTAATAAATTAGTGAACGTTGATAGTTTTGTGTCTGGCCCACGGCTAAAATTTTAGAATGAAAGCTATAAGATCTGTTTCTTCCTTAGGTAATAAAATAAATTTGTACATAGGATGTGTTTATGTATATCTGTGTATGTAATATTTATGGTTGGTCTCTCTCTTATCTTACCACGTTGCTAAAATTAAATTGTAAACAGATGTATTTAATTGGCTTAGAAAAAAATAATCACATATAAATTATGTCTTTAGAAAAAGAAAAACTAATCTGAATGCTTTTTGAGTTAATGGCACTTGGGTAATGTTTGATAAATAAGAATATTGATGGTTTGATTAAAGCAGGCATAGCTCCAGAGTTGTCAGCATTAAATATAATACATAATCATGGCTCTTCCTACTTCTTACTCATGGTTCATGAGTAAATATGTTATTTCTTTGTCACAAAATCTGTCAGCAGAACAAAAAGACATGGTTGCTTACTATTCCATTTTCATAAGCAATCCAAACACGATTGTTCAAAACGACTGATTTAAGTATACGTAAGATATGATTTCTATGTAAAAGATGTCCTTCTGAACCCAGAAGGCTTTTAACATTCTTAAGGCTGAGGAAAATCTCTTCAAACAATTGAATTCTCAAGCTCACCTGAACAAACAAACCTTGAGTTTGTTGAGTTGCAATGCAAATAATATTTTCCATATATTGTTTAAAAAATATAGTTACACAAGAAATTAATCAGCACATTATATACAATAAAATATTATAGATGAATAAGTTAGGTGGCAAGTCAAGATATTTGACACACTAATAAAAATATAATTTTAAGGACAGATACTCATCAAAATATATGTTTAGCATTTCCTGCTAAGGAGTGACTATATGGTGGGAAATTGGGAGAGTAGATAATTAATATTATTTAATATTTTTACTAAAAATTAGTACAGTCGCAGCTAAAATAATGACTAAAAATTACACAATATTAATTAATAAAGATTTAATAATTCAATAACATTTATTTCTATAAAATACCAAATATATTGCTATTTACTAATAATTACTTACCAAGGAGGAAGATGTCTAGAAGGAATCTCTTTTCTTTGAGTTGCTCAACTTTTCACGAATTATACAACTAAAAATAGTAATATAGGAGTTACATTTGAAAAGTGATATAAATGTTTTCTTTTTTCCCCAGGCATCATAGCCAAATAAGAGCAGCTCTGGTCCGCAGCTCCCAGTGAAACCAAGGCAGAAGGTGGGCGATTTCTGCATTTCCAGCTGAGGAACTCAGTTCATCTCCCTGGGACTGGATAGACAGTGGGTGCAGCCCACAGAGGGGAGCAGAAACAGGATGGGCCCTTGCCTCCTCTGGGAAGCACAGCGGGTCAGGGAACTCACTTCCCTGGCCAAGGGATGCCTTGAAAGACCGGGCTGTGAGGGATGGTGCTATCCAGCCCCTATACTGTGCTTTTCCCGTAGTTTTTGCAACCTACAGACCAGGGGATTCCCTACACCATAGGGGCCCTGGGTTTCAAGCACAAAATTGGGCAGACATTTACACAGACACTGAGCTAACTGCAGGAGGGTTTGTTTGTTTGTTTTTGTACTCTGGTGGCACCTGAAATACCGGCAAGACAGAACCATTCATTGACCTAAAAAGGGGACTGAAGCCAGAGAGCCAAGTAGTCTTGCTCAGCAAATCCCAACCGCACAGAGCCCATCGACCTAAGATCCACTGGCTTGAAATTCTTGCTGCCAGCACAGCAGTCTGAAGTCAACCGGGGATGCTTAAGCTTGATGGGAGAGGGGTGTCCGCCATTGCTGAAGCTTGAGTAGGTGGTTTTCCCCTCACAATGTAAACAAAGTCCCCTGGAGGTTTGGGCTGGGTGGAGCCTACTGCAGCTTGACAAAGTCCCTGTAGCCAGACAGATGCCTCCTCTCTAGGCAGGGCATCTCTGAAAGGAAGGCAGCAGCCCCAGTCAGGGGCTTATAGATTAAACTCTCATCTCCCTGGAAGAGGGAGCCTGGGGAAAAAGGCAGCTGTGGGCACAGCTACAGCAGACTTAAAGATTCCTGCCTGCCAGCTCGGAAGAGAGTAGTAGATCTTCCAGCACGGTGCTCACGCCCCGCTGAGGGACAGACTGCCTGCTCAAGTCGGTCACTGACCCCGGTGCCTCACGGCAGGAGACAACGCCCAGCAGGGGTCATCGACAAACACCTCATGCAGGAGAGCTCCGGCTGTCATCTGGTTGGTGCCCCTGGGGACAAAGCTTTCAGAAGAATGAGCAGGCAGCAAATAGAGTCAATAGTAATTCCTCTTTACCTACTTGAATAACCTTTATTTTTTTCTCTTGCCTGACTGCCCTGGACAGAACTTTTAATACTATGTTGAATAGGAGTGCCGAGAGGTTTTTTGAAAAGAGTAACGAAATGGATAGACTGCTAGCCAGACTAATAAACAAGAAAAGAGAGAAGAATCTAATAGACACAGCAAAAATGATAAAGGGGATATCACCACTGATCCCATAAAAATACAAACTACCATCAGAGAATACTATAAGCACCTCTATGAAAATAAACTAGAAAATCTGAAGAAATGGATAAACTCCTGGACACATAGACCCTCCCAAGGCTAAACCAGGAAAATGTTGAATCCCTGAGTAGACCAATAATAAGTTCTGAAATTGAAGCACTAACTAATAGCCTACCAACCCAAAAAAATGCCCAGGACCAAAAGGAGTCACAGCCAAATTCTACCAGAGGTACAAAGAAGAGTTGTTACCACTCTTTCTAAAACTATTCCAAACCGTAGTAAAAGAGGGACTCCTCCCTAAATCATATTATGAGGTCAGCATCATCCTGATATCAAAACCTAGCAGAGGTACAACAACAACAGAACAATATTCAGGCCAATATCCCTGATGAACATCAATGCGAAAATTCTCAATAAAATACTGGCAAACAGAATCCCGCAGCAAATTAAAAAGCTTATCCACCAAGATCAAGTCCCTGGGATACAAGCCTGTTTCAACGTGCAAATCAATAAACATAATCCATCACATAAACAGAACCAATGACAGAAACCACGTGATTATTTCAATAGCCTTTGATACAGTGCAACACCCCTTCATGCAAAAAACAATAAAGTAGGTATTGATCGAACACATCTCAAAATAATAAGAGCTATTCAGAACAAACTCGCTGTCAATGTCATACTCAACGGGCAAAAGCTGGATACATTCCCTTTGAAAACCAGCACAAGACAAGGATGTCCTCTCTCAGCACTCCTATTCAACACAGTATTAAAAGTTCTGGCCAGGGTATTCAGGCAAGAGAAAGAAATAAAGGTTATTCAAGTAGGTAAAGAGGAATTCAAATTGTCTCTATTTGCAGATGACATAATTGTGTATTTAAAAGGCCCCTTGGTTTCAGCCCAAAATCTCCTTAAGCTGATAAGCAACTTCAGTAAAGTCTCAGCATAAAAAATCAATCTGTAAAAATCACAAGAACTCCTATAGACTAATGATAGACAAATGGTGCCAAATCATGAACAAACTCACATTCACAATTGCTACAAAGGGAACAACTTATAAAGGATGTGAAAGACCTTTTCAAGGAGAACTACAAACCACTGCTCAAGGAAATAAGAGAGGACACAAACAAACAGAAAAACATTCCATGCTCATGGGTAGAAAGAATCAGTATTGTGAAAATGGCCATACTGCCCAAAGTAATTTATAGATTCACTGCCATTCCCATCAAGCTACGATTGTCTTTCTTCACAGAATTAGAGAAAACTACTTTAAATATCTACAACCATCTGATCTATTATAAACCTGACAAAAACAAGCAATGGGGAAAGGATTCCCTGTTTAATAAATGATGTTGGGGAGACTGGTTAGCCATATGCAGAAAACTGGATCTGCACCCCTTCCTTACACCTTATACAAAAATTAACTAAGATTGATTAAAGACTTAAATGTGTAACCCCAAACCATAAAACCCTGGAACAAAACATAAGCAATACCACTCAGGACATAGGCAAGGGCAAAGACTTCATGACTAAAACACCAAAAGCAATTGCAACAAAAGAAAAAATTGACAAATGGGATCTTCTGCACAGCAAAACAAACCATCATCAGAGTGAATAGACAACCTACAGAATGGGAGAAAATTTTTGCAATCTCTAGATCTGAAAAAGGGCTAATATCTAGAATCTACTAGGAACTTCAACAAATTTACAAGGAAAAAAATCAAAAAGTGGGTGACAGATATGAACAGACACTTCTCAAAAGAAGACATTTATGCATCCAACAAATATGTGAAAAAAAACTTATCATCACTGGTCATTAAAGAAATGCAAATTAAAACCACATTGAGATACCATCTCACGCCAGTTAGAATGATGATCATTAAAAAGTCAGGAGACAACAGATGCTGGAGAGGATGTGGAGAAATAGAAACAGTTTTACACTGCTGGTGGGAGTGAAAATTATTTCAACCATTGTGGAAGACTGTGTTGTGATTCTTCATGGATCTAGAACTAGAACTATCATTTGACCCAGCAATCCCATTACTGAGTATATACACAAAAGATTAAAAATCCTTCTACTACAAAGACACATTCACATGTATGTTTATTGCAGCACTACTCACAATAGCAAAGACTTGGAACTGACCCAAATGCCCATGAATGACAGACTTACTAAAGAAAATGTAGCACATATACACCATGGAATACTATGCAGCCATAAAAGGGAATGAGTTCATGTCTTTGGCAGGTACATGGAGGAAGCTGGAAACATCATTCTCAGCAAACTGACACAGAAACAGAAAACCAAACACTGCATGTTCTCACTCATAAGTGGGAGTTGAACAATGAGAACACATGGACACAGGGAGGGTAACATCAGACACTGAGGCCTGTTGGGGGATGGGTGACAAAACAAGGAACAATATTAGGAGAAATACCTAAGGTAGATGACAGGTTGATGGGTGCAGCACACCACCATGGCACTTGCATACCTATGTAACAAACCTGCATGTTCTGCCCATGTATCCCAAAACTTAAAGTATAATTGAACAACAAAAATTATTGTAAATATTTTATCTACTCATCCCCACTTTTAAACAGTATGGGTGTCCAGAAAATTACACAACCCTATTTCTGCATTTCCTTGTGCATGTGTACATTTTAGAATCACTGAGCAAGTCATTTGAAAAATGTTGTTTTAAATAAATGGCACATTCTGAAAAATAGCACTTATTGAGGTACAAGACTAATATTCTTACTTTAAATTAGTTTTACCTTCACCCTCAAGCTTTTTATAATTTTTATCTTTAGTAATCATTGAATTATGCCCCCAGTTCACAGGCCAAATGGACTCTCTGTGGCTGAACAGTTAAGCAGAACCAAGAGGCTATGATATGGTGAGAGAGGTCACACCATCTGTGTGCTTGAAGGAAAAGTGTTACAAAACCTAGTTTTCTACAAGCAATGCAAAGAATAGTTCCTAAAAATAACTCCAGGTAGAGACCACCTGGTACCAGCTCACTGACCACATCAACCCAGACAATTGAGAGACTGGTGATCTGAGCTTAAAGATCATCCAATCAAGTCTGTTCTTGACGTCTCTGACCTGCCAACCCTGCCCTTTGCTTTTGTCTTTTGAGTCTCTACTCCCTGACCGATCATCAGAGCATCCTCCTCGCACACCAAAGACTATGCTTTGCCAGTCTGCAGATTGCTTTCAGAAAAGAAAACTCTCCTTTTGCCTCCACAGATTTCACTGGTCTTTTGTTAACATTACTGATAATAATTAACTGACAGCAAAGTGAATTTTTATAGAATACAAAACAATTTATATAAAAATGTTTTTATAAGCATTACACTACAAAAAGCAGCAAGCAGCATATAATCATCTAAATACCATAGAATCCTAAAATATATTGTAAAGAATAATTGGTCATGACATCAAAAGTAATCCTTGAGGATGAATCTTACTACTTTACCTTATTTAAAAAAGATATAAAAATGTCATTTTATTTTGATTTATAACATTTACATAATAATATAGCAAATATTGGGACCAGATTTTTGATAAAAGTTATAATTGGTGACTACTATGTGTTTTCATTTTCAAATAGTATATTTTATAGTTTTAGTCATCTGTTTTGAGAATGTAATTGTTCTAACTTTATATTTCATTAAATATAGTGAAATTGCTCTTGGTAAAGTTGTGAAAAATAGGCAATAATAAACAAAATATTTTTTACATGAGACCTTACCATAAGCCTAAATTTTCTAAAGTATAAGTAAAAATTCTTATAAATACTATATGCATGATGATTAATATTAAGTATCAAGTTGATTGTATTGAAGGATACAAGATACTGTTTCTGGTTGTATCTGGGTGTTTCTGGGTGTTGCCGGAAGAGATTAACATTGGAGTCAGTGGACTGGGAGAGACCCACCTGAAATGTGAGTGGGCACCATCCAATCGGCTGCCGGCACAATTGGATGCTAGAGAAAACAGAGGGAAGAAGGTGGAAGAAGCTGACTTGTTGAGTCTTCTGATCTTCATCTCTCTCCCATGCTGGATGCTTCCTGCTCTCAATTATTAGACTGCAAGTGCTTCAGCTTTTGGATTCTTGGACTTAGACCAGTGGTTTGCCCAGGGCTCTTGGGCCTTTGGCCACAGACTAAAGGCTGCACTGTTGGCTTCCCTGCTTTTGAGGTTTTCGGACTTGGACTGAGCCACTACTAGCTCCCTTGCTCCCCAACTTGCAGACAGCCAATCATGGGACATCATCTTGTGATAATGTCAGTCAATTCTCCTTAATAAACTTTCTTTCATATATCATATTAGTTCTGTCCCTCTAGAGAACCCTGACTAATATTACATACATATAAATGTTTATGTGAGATTGGTTATTATTTGTGTTTTATATTTTATTGGGATTTCTATGTGTACAGTGTCTCATAAATAAAGCCAGTGATATAAATACATTTATATGGTGTTATACGGTAGTAAACAATGTAGTTTATTCAAATATTTCTCTTTTCTATAATTAGATTATTTTTCATTTTGAAAATTAATAAAAAGGGACGTTACCAGAGTCTAATCATAACTGTTTCTGTTAATTCTTAACTATTTTCTTAGGATGTTAATCTTAAGCAGAGTTATAGTATATTTGGATAGTTACACAGTTTTTATGGAGCAAAGACCTGGAACCAACTCAAATGCCCATCGATGATAGACTGGACTGGGAAAATGGGGCACATATACACCATGGAATATTATGCAGCAATCAAAAATGATGAGTCCATGTCTTTTGTAGGAACATGGATGAATCTGGAGAACATCATTCTCAGCAAACTGACACAAGAACAGAAAATGAAACATCGCATATTCTCACTCATAGGTGGGTGATGAACAATGAGAACACATGGACACAGGGAAGGGAGCACTACACACTGGGGTCTGTTGGGGGGAATAGGGGAGGGACAGTGTGGGGGGAGCTGGGGAGGGATAGCATGGGGAGAAATGCCAAATGTGAGTGAAGGGGAGGAAGACAGCAAAACACACTGCCACATGTGTACCTATGCAACAATCTTGCATGTTCTTCACATGCACCCCAAAACCTAAAATGCAATTAAAAAAAAAAAGAAAATGTTTTATTAGAAGGAAGACAGGATGTAGACTGTTTCAAGTATATTTCAGGTGTTTGTGTTTGAACAAGTTTGGAGGACCCTGTTCTGTACTCTACACTACTGCACATTAAAAGGAAACGTGATACTTTTACAACTTAATTATGTCTGCTAAAGAACTTCTAATGGATCAGATGGTTAAATAAATATTATCCTCACATGCAACTATTATTTAATAGTTGGGGTTACTTTGCTATCACATAGAATCTAACCATAATAAATTTTCATGTATATAATGGAATTCTATACTCTGTAGGTTGAACATTTGTGTAACTTATTAGAAATAACCAAATATTCCATTCAATTTTTCATTGCGAATTTGGGTGACTGTCAATGGAAATCTGTATAATACTTTCAAGTACTATAATCAAAACATTAATAGTTCATTTCTCAGGAGTAGAGAGCAGTAGAAAATTGAACTCGCTTTGCGTTTCCGACTGAAGTGAATACAACATGCACACTATGCACAATGTGTTATAAATATGATGTTCACTCTCAGGCATACATCTTATGTACCCATCTCAAAGGGTATTTTTTAAATTGGTAGTTAAGTCAATTAGGACTGTTTATAGTAATAATCATTTCTTTAAATAACTGGGTTCCCAGATGTTTAAAGATTATTTATTTATAATTTATAATTTAAGTTTATTTTAGATTCAGAGAGTACGAGCACGTTTGCTTCATGGGTATATTGAGTGCAGTGGGGATTGAGCATCTACTGTACCAATTACCTAAACAGTGAACATTTTACCTAATAGGCAATTTTTCAAGACTTGTCCCTTTTCCACCCTCTCTGCTTTTGGAGTCCTCAGTGTTCATTATTGCCATCTTTATGTCCATGTGTACCCTGTTTAGCTTCCACTTACAAATAAAAACAGCATTTTGTTTTGTCTTTCTGAGTTAGTTCACGTAGAACAATGGCCTCTAGTTCCAACCATGTTGCTGCAAACAACAAGATTTTATTCCTTTTTATGGTTGGATAATATTCCATGGGGTGTGTGCAACATTTTCTTTTGCTAGTCAACCATCGATGAACATTGAGGCTGGTTCCATGACTTCTCTATTAAGAAGAGTACTATGATGAACATACCAGCCCAGGTGTCTTTTTGGTATAATAATTTCTTTTCCCTTGAGTAGATACCCAGTAGTAGGATTGCTAGGTTAAATGGTAGTTCTGTTTTCAGTTATTTGAGAAATTCCCATACTGTTTTTGATAGTGGTTGAACTAATTTACATTTATATCAACAGTGTAGAAGTGTTCCCTTTTCTGCACATTAATGCTAACAACTGTTCTTTGCTGAAATCTTAATAATAGTCATTCTGACTGGGGTAATATGGTATTTCACTGTGGCTTAAATTTACATTTCTTGGATAATTAATGGTGCTGAGCGGTTTTTTATGTATTTCTTGGCCACTTGCATCTCTTCTTCTTTTTTTTTTTTATGAAAGAAATAGAAAGAGAAAAGGGGGAGAGAGAACAGGAGTCTTGTTGTATTGCCCAGGCGGGAATGCAATCTAGAAGTAGGTACTAAAAACCTCTTTTATGCTGATAACTGTGCTTAACAGCAGAGACAGGAGGGAATAAGGGAGGAAAATAACAAACAGCCAACCAATATTTCATTTAAGTCTGTGAAATGCTATGCAAGTGCTGAAGAGTGATTCACTTCCAATTATGTGGTCACTTTCAAAATAGGTGTAATGTGATACTGAGAAAAATGTATGTTCTGTGGACCTGGGGTGAAGAATTCTATAAATATTCACTGAGTTTACTTGTTCCAGGTCTGAGTTCAAATCATAGATGTCCCTGTTAATTTTCTGTCTCGTTAATCTGTCAAATATTAACAATGTGGTGTCAAAGTCTCCTGCTATTATTGTGCGGGAGTCCAGGTCTCTTTATAAGTCATTGAAAACTTGTCTTATGTTTCTGGGTGCTCTCATATTGGGTGCATATATATTTATAATCATTGACTCCCATTGTTGCATTGATCTTTTTATCATTATGTAATATCCTTCTTTGTTTCTTTTAGTCTTAGTTACTATTAAAGTCTATTTTGTCACAGACGAAAGTTACAACTCCTATTTTTTTTCTCCCCTTTGATTGGTGAGTCTTCCTCCAACCTTTTGTTTTGAGTCTTTGTGTGTCCTTGCTTATGAGATGGATCTGGATACAGCATGCTGATGTGTTTTGACTTTTTATTCAGTTTGCATGTCTGTGTCTTTGATTGGGGTGTTTAATCCATTTAAATTTAAGATTAATATTAATATTTGTGAGTTTATAGTGTCATTTAATGCTAGCTGGCTATTTTGTCCATTAGTTGATATAGATTCTTCATTATGGAGATACTCTTTACCTTTTGGTAAGTTTTTGGGATGGCTGATACTGGTTGTTCCTTTCTGTGTATAGTGCTTCTTTCAGAAGCTCTTGTAAAGCAGGCCTGGTGGTGATGAAATCTCTGAGTGCTTGCTTGTTCATGAAAAATTTTATTTTTCCTTCATTTATGAAGCTTCGTTTGGCTGGATTCTGGGTTGAAAATTCTTTTCTTTGAGGATATTGAATATTGACCCCCACTCTCTTCTAGTTTGTAGGGTTTCTGCTGAGAGATTTGCTGTGAGTCTGATAGGCTTCCCTTTATGGGTAACCTGACCTTTCTCTCTAGTTGCCCTTACAATTTTCTACTTTATTTCAACCCTGGTGAATCTAACGATTACGTGTCTTGGGATTGCTCTACTTGAGGAATATCTTTGTGGTGTTCTCTGTATTACCTGGAGTTGAGTATTGTCCTGCCTTACTAGGTTAGGAAAGTTTTCATGAATAATATCCTGAAGAATATTTTCCAGCTTGGATTCATTCTCTTCATGACGTTCAGGTACACCTATCAAATGTAAATTAGGTCTTTTCACATAGTTCTATATTTTTTGGAGACTTTGCTCATTCCTTTTTATTCTTTCTTCTTTAATCCTGTCTTCTCAATTCATTTCATTAAGTTGGTCTTCGACCTCTGATATCCTTTCTTCTGCTTGATGAATTCGACTGTTAAAACCTGTGCATACTTCTCGGAGTTCTTGTATTGTATTCTTTAGTTCCATTAATTCACTTATATTCCTCTCTAAATTGTCTATTCTTGTTAGGATTTCGTCAAACCTTTTTCCAAGGTTCTTAGTTTGTTTACATTGGGCTAGAACATGTTCTTTTAATTCACAGTTATTTAAACTCTTATTATCCACCTTCTGAAGCCTAATTCTGTTACTGGAATGCACTCGTTCTCCATCAGGCCTTGTTCCCTTGCTGATGAGGAACTGTGATCCCCTGTAGAAGGAGAGGCATTCTGATTTTGGGTATTCTCAGCCTTTTTAGGCTGGTTTCTTCCCATCATTGTAAATTTATCCACCTGTCATCTTTGAAATTACCGACTTTCAAATTAGGTCTCTGAGTGAAAGTCCAAGTTTTTGATTCCTAGCGCTGGAATCTGAGCAACCACTGTGCTGGCTAAAAGAGTGGCATTAAGATTCATGGTGCTTTTCTACTGGGAATCTCCAGTCTGGCTTCCTTCTTGGGTCCTTTTGTCAATCAGCTGAATGGGAGACTGTGCCTTCCCAGACCTCCAAACGTCAACCTAAAGGGGACCCAGTCCCGTTTCCTCTGCACAAGAACTGCCATGCTGAGGCACTGGCTAAACCACTGCACCAGCCACAAGAGTCACACTGGTGACCTGTGGGGCTCCTCCGCTGGGAATCTCCTGCTCTGTGAGCAATAAAAATTCATCTGAAAGTGTGATGTCCTCTGGTTCTCTGTGCTTTCACTGGGAGCTACAAGCCTAAGCTGCTAGTGATCGGCCATCTCAGATCTCCTTTTGAGAAATGTTCCTTCATGCCCTTTGCCCAGTTTTTAATGAGGGTGTTTGTTCATTTCTTGTTAAGTTGTTTGAGTTCCATTTAGATTCTAGATATTAGTTATTTGTCGGAGCCATGATTTGCAAATACTTTCTCCCATTCTGTGGGTTGTCTGTTTAATCTGTTGATTATTTCTTTTGTATGCAGAAGCTTTTTAGTTTAATTAAGTCCCATTTGTCTTTTTGTCTGTTTGTTTCTGTTGCATTTGCTTTTGGAATTTTTGTCATAAATTATTTGCCTAGGCCAATAACCAAAAGAGGTTTTCCTAGGTTATCTTCCAGGATATTTATCGTTTCAAGTGTCATATTTAAGTTTCAGTTTATTTTGAGTTCATTTTTGTATATGGTGAGAGATAGAGGTCCAATCTGATTCTTCTGTGCTTGGCTAGACAATTTTTCTGGCACTACTTATGGAATAGAATGTATATTACCCATTATTGTTTTTTCTGTTCATGCCATTTCACTCTTTTGATAGTGCCTTTATATGCACAAAGTTATAAAATTTTCCATTTGTCTATTTTTTCTCTGATTGTGCCTTTAGTCTCATATCCAATAAATCTTTGCAAACTCTAATTATGGAAGTTTTTGTCTATGTTTTCTTCTAAGAGTTTTATTATTTTTGGTCTCACATTTAGGTCTTTGATGCATTTTGAGGTAGTTTTTCTCTGTACTGTATGGAAAGGATCCAGCTTCATTTTTTTTTTTTGCATGTGGATGTCTATTTTTTCCCAGCACCCTTTGTTGTAAAGACTGTCTTTTTTCCATTGAATGGCCTTGGAACCTTTTCAAAAATTATTTGACCCGTATATGTGAAAGTTTACTTTTGGGTCTTTTATTCTATCCCATTTGTTTATAGGTCAATCTTTATAACAGTGACATCTTGTTTTTATTATTGAAGATATGTATTAATAGTAAGTTTTGAAATAAGAAAGTGTAAATCCTCTAGTTTTGTTCTTCCTTTTCAAGATTGTCTTCACTATTCAGAGTTTCATATGAATTTTAAAATGGGTTATTTTACTTCTGTAAAAACTGTAATTGGGATTTTTTTTCTTTTTTTATTGCATTTTAGGTTTTGGGGTACATGTGAAGAACATGCAAGATTGTTGCATAGGTACACACATTTGATGCTGTACACACATTTACAGTGTGATTTGCGTCCTTCCTCCCCTTCACCTATATCTGGCATTTCTCCCCATGCTATCTCTCCCCAACTCCCCACCCCCTGCTGTCCCTCCCCTATTTCCGCCAACAAACCTCAATGTGTGATGCTCCCCTCCCTGTGTCCATGTGTTCTCATTGTTCAACACCCACCTATGAGTGAGAATATGCAGTGTTTGATTTTCTATTCTTGTGTCAGTTTGCTGAGAATGATGGTTTCCAGGTTCATCCATATCCCTACAAAGGGCATGAACTCATCGTTTTTGATGGCTGCATAGTATTCCACAATGTATATGTGCCACATTTTCCCAGTCCAGTCTATCATTGATGGGCATTTGGGTTGGTTCCAGGTCTTTGCTATTGTAAACAGTGCTGCAATGAACATTGGTGTGCACGTGTCCTTATAGTAGACTGATTTATAGTCCTTTGGATATATACCCAGTAATGGGATTGCTGGGTCAAATGGAATTTCTATTTCTAAGGCCTTGAGGAATTGCCACACTGTCTTCCACAATGTTTGAAGTAATTTATGCTCCCACCAACAGTGTAAAAGTGTTCCTATTTCTCTACATCCTCTCCAGCATCTGTTGTCTCTAGATTTTTTCTAACAGGTGTGAGATGGTATCTCAATGTAGTTTTGATTTGCATCTCTCTAATGACCAGTGATGATGAGCATTTTTTCACATGATTGTTGGCCTCATATATGTCTTCTTTTGTAAAGTGTCCGTTCATATCCTTTGCCCACCTTTGAATGGGCTTGTTTGTTTTTTTCCTGTAAATCTGTTTGAGTTCTTTGTAAATTCTGGATTTCAGCCCTTTGTCAGATGGGTAAATTGCAAAACTTTTTTCCCATTCTGTTGGTTGTTGATTCACTCTCATGACTGTTTCTTTTACTGTGCAGAAGCTGTGGAGTTTGATGAGGTCCCATTTGTCTATTTTGGCTTTGTTGCCAATGCTTTTGGTGTTTTGGTCATGAAGTCCTTGCCAATGCCTATGTCCTGAATGGTATTGCCTAGATTTTCTTCTAGGGTTTTTATAGTGTTAGGTCTTATGTTTAAGTCTTTAATCCATCTGGAGTTAATTTTAGTGTAAGGTGTCAGGAAGGGGTCCAGTTTCTGCTTTGTGCACATGGCTAGCCAGTTTTCCCAACACCATTTATTAAACAGGGTATCCTTCCCCATTGCTTATTTTTGTCAGATCTGTCAATATTGGGTAAATATTACCCATGATTTATTTTTGTTAAATGTATCAAAAGTCAGTCAGTTGTAGACACTGCAGCTTTATTTCTGGGTTCTGTGCCGCATTCCGTTGATTGATGTGTCTATTTTCCTACCAATATCTTGTTGTTTTAATTACTATAGTACTTAATTTGCAGTATAATTTGAAGTCCAAATGTGATGACTTCATATATGCCATTTTTACTTATGAATGCTCTGACTACAGAACTGTACACCTATTTTTTGATTCCATATTAATTTTAGAAATTTTGTTTGAATTCTATGAAAAAGGACATTGAAACTTTGGTAGAGATTGTGTTGAATCTGCAGATTGCTTTGGGCAGTGAGGTCATTTAGGGGTTCTGAATATTCCAATTCATCAGCATGGAAGGTTTTTCTATATGTTTGTCTTATCTATGATGACTTTGATAATTGCTTTGTACACAATTTTTACCTCTTTGGATAAACGTATTACTGGTTTCTGTGCTTGTGTGTGTGTGCATGTGTGAGTGTATGTGTGTATATATGGTAAATGGAGTTGCATTGTTGAATTAGCTCTCAACCTTAATGTTATTGCTATATAGAAATGCTAAGGCCGGGTGCACTGGCTCAAGAGGCCGGGTGCGGTGGCTCACGCCTGTAATCCCAGCACTTTGGGAGGCCGAGGCGGGTGGATCGTGAGGTCAAGAGATCGAGACCATCCTGGTCAACAAGGTGAAACTCCACCTCTACTAAAAATACAAAAAATTAGCTGGGCATGGTTGCACATGCCTGTAATCCCAGCTACTTGGGAGGCTGAGGCAGGAGAATTGCCAGAACCCAGGAGGCGGAGGTTGCGGTCAGCCGAGATCTTGCCATTGCACTCCAGCCTGGATAACAAGAGGGAAACTCTGTCTCAAAAAAAGAAAAAGAAAAGAAAAGAAATGCTAGTAACTTTTGTACACTGATTTTTTAGCATGAAACTTTACTGAAGTGGTTTATCAAGTCTAGGAGTCCTTTGGAGAAATCTTTAACATTTTCTAGTTATATAATCATTTCATCAGTGAATAGAGATAATTTGACTTCCTCTTTTCCAATCTCAATACCTTTTATTTCTTTCTCTTCTCCAGTTGCTCTGCCTAGTACTTAGAGTGTTCAATAGGTAAGGTGAGAGTGAGCATCTTTGTCTTGTTCCCATTCTTAGAGGGAATGCTTTCAACTTTTTCCCATTCACTATGGTGTTGGCTGTGGGTTTGTCATATATGGGTCTCATTATTTTGATGCATGTTTCTTCAATGCCTAGTTTGTTGAAGGTTTTTATCATGAAGGGCTATTAGACTTTATAAAATGTCTATTCTACATTTATTGAGATGATCATATAGTTTCTGTTTTTAGTTTATTTCATGTGGTGAATCACATTTATTGATCTGTGCATGTGAACCATCTTTGGATCCCTGGAATAAAATCCACTTGATGCTAATGAATTATCTCTTTGAATATGAATCCATAGCTATAGGCTACAATCAAATAGATTGTTTCTGTTGATTTATTCATACTAAGTGCTGTCATAAATTACATTAAACATTCGTTGTCTAATGTGCCACTGTGAGATGGCAGAAATCACCATTTAATTTTTAATCGATGTTTGTGATTTATATCTTAAAGTAGGAAATTCTATGTGTTTAAATTATTCTTTTAAACACATCAATATACTTTGACATTTATATCATTTCTACAACTGAATGCTGTTCTAAACACTACAAGAAGATTTTGGCTATACTGTCACATTGGCTATACTGTCTTTAAGACACACTATTCTTTAAGTAATATAATTGATAATACTACATAAATATGACTATACATAAAGTTTGAATGAATTCTATGTGTGCATTTACACTAGCTCTACAAATAGAGTACTCACTAAATATATTTTAGAACAAATAGGCGGTGCTCAAATAGGAAATCAATATCTGAGACATAAACAAAATGTTGCAGAAATTCACGTTACCCATCTTCCAGAGATAGCAACACCGTTTAAATCTTTTTCTTTCTTATTGCCATCATAATCCTATGTTGTCATATTTAGTAAACTATTATTGCCATCATAATCCTATGTTGTCATATTTAGTAAACTATTATTGCCATCATAATCCTATGTTGTCATATTTAGTAAATGATTTGGCATATTTTAACTCAGCTTCAAAGAATCTAAATCTCACCTTTGATCATGTCCACTATCCTCTAAACCAAATTTATTTTTCAAATTAACTTTTAGGGCTGCTGTGTGCATTAAAGCAATCTGTAGAATTCTAAGTTCTAGAATGCATCTATTGTTACAGAGAAAAAGAAATAAAGAAACCTTGCTTCTCCTACATAAATTGTTTAACCTAATATTTTGTTTTCCTAAATTCCCTCTACTGGATGAATATTACCTAATACAAGCCAAACGTTAAGCATTTTTTAATAACTTTAATATAAAAATATCAAATCACTTTTTATTGAATGGTTTCATAAATCGAGAGAATTTTCAAAATTCATAAAAATTTTGCAGTGTAAAAACTAGTAATATGTCAAATTATTTTGACTCTTCTTAGCTATTTGGTGGAAATAATCTACAATCACAAGGCTAATTTTTATTATACATACATACACAAACACAAATATATATGTGCACATATGTGCACATACCTATGTGTATCCACAATACATGCAAAAACTTTTTTATAGCTATAATTATCAGACAAAATATTTGCAGTTAGCAACTAGTCATTATCTTTTATTTTCAACAGCTATTTTTTCTTTTCTTAAATCCCAAATGCTTGATTATTTCTACAACTCTAGCACAGCAGCAATAGTCTCTTAAATGCAATCTTCTTTCAAATTAATAAAGCAAATAACTGAAAATAGCTCAGAATGCTGAGGTGTCAGAAGTAGGAAACATTTTTTTTAATTCAAAGTATGATTTATCCTTGTTAAACTCCCAAAGTTGAGGTAGATGTAAAAGCATGAGCATTCCTCTGATCGTGAAAAATTGTACGAATTTCATAAAGGTTACTACTGTTCTTCCCAATAATTTTTAACCATAGTATATGTCTTTTAGATGGTAAGATATACAGATCTCTGAAAAGTTTTATCAGAAATTGTAATTTGTTTCATTCTCAATACACACTTTCTAACAATTTAATAAACTGTTGCAACCTCTTTGGCTAAAAATTGAATAAAAGATAATATCTTGGTTTATTCTGAAATTATTTACATTCTCATGTCTTAAGTTCATTTTAACTTACAGGTTGGCTTTTTAGAGAGAAATTCAGAATACAGCTAACTAAATTCAGACTTTAGCTAGGCGTGATGGCTCGTGACTTTAATCTCAGCACTTTGGGAACCCAAGGCAGGTGGATTGCTTGAGCCCAAGAGTTGGAGACCAGCCTGGGGAACATAATGAGAACTCATCTCTACAAATATACAAAGTAATTAGCCTGGCATAGTGGCCTATGCCAGTAGTCTGAGCTACTCAGGAGACAGAGATGGGAGGCTGAGATGGAAGGACTGCCTAAGCCTGGGAGGTCACAGTTTCAGTAAGCCGTGATCAGGCCCCTGCATTCTAGCCTGGGCAATAGAGAGGGAGACCCTCTCTCAATAAATAAGTAAATAAATACATTCACTCTTTAAATAATCTAGTAATATAAGTTAAAATGTTGACATGTTTTCCTGATTACATGTCTCTTTTTGTTTGGAGGCATATATATTTGTTTTCTGTCTCCATCTGAAGAGTGGAAAAATACAGAAGAATATTCCTTTGTTGTAAATGTGTCATTTTATATTATGTTTCAAAATCCTTACAGAATTCGCTTAATAAAACAAACAAAAAACAGTTGACTACTGAGACAGTAGTTTTTAAAATGAAGAAAACATCCTTTTCTAAGTAATCTGAAATATTAATGAATAATATCATTCTTAATCATGACAGAGTATCAAACACTTATTAAAATTGACGTGACTCCTAATTTGTTTGGTTTTTTATTTTATATTTATTTATTTAGAGACAGGACCCAGGCTGCAGTGCAGTGGCATAATCTCAGCTCAATGTAACCACAGCTCACTATAACCTTGGCTTTCTGGGTTCAAGCAATTCTCCTGTGTCCGCCTCCCAAGTAGCTGGGACTACAGGCACCTGCCACCATGCTAGGCTAAATGTTGTGTTTTTAGTAGAGATGGGGTTCCACCATACTGGTCAGGCTGGTCTTGAGCTCCTGACCTCAGGCGATTCACCCACCTTGGCCTCCCGAAGTTGGGATTACAGATGTGAGCCACTATGTCTGGCTGACTCCTATTTTAAAATAAAGCAAATTTAATCACTAGCCCTAGGCTCTCTTTGCTAAAACTTATCTGGCTTGGAACAGAGGTAGAACATCTTTTAAAAGATTTAATTTTGATATATATTTCCACAGTTTCTGAAAGATACATACATGTTGTATCATATATTATACAATATATAGAATTGCTCAATCCAATGTTATTCTATTGTACTGAAAAGGTCACATAATTAATTCCCTTGAGAAATTTATTTATCCCAGAGTGTATTTTTTAATTATATACTGTTTATAAATATTAATACTGTGCATAAGTTTATAATGTCAGTATTCAAACTCTGTTTTCTAAAATTTTAGATTTTGTCTTTTTCACCTTAAAATATTAATTTTCCAAATAATAATTTAAATTCCAATGACTGATAAGATTTAACCATTAAGATAATAATTATTTACATTATTTCTTTGAAAGATCAGTGTTTTGACCATTTAAAAATAATAGAAAAGACATATAATTATGTGACACTTTCTTTGTTGCTTACTCTTTAAATACTGGTTTGTGAAATGATGAATATCAGCACATTCTCGCGTGTTTCATCTTCTCCTCAAATGGAGACAGTAACAGAGCTACAGTGTCATAACTTCCTCAAGGCTATGTATTGACACTGTAGTACAGGAAACAGAATAATTACTAACAATATTGTGGGATCATCATAACTATAAATTCCTGAATTCCTTCACTTATTTTAAAATACTATTAAGTAAAATCTTTGTTTATTAGCTTGGTCTCTTATAGAACTACAATCATTTGTTACTTAATGATGGGGATATGTTCTGAGAAATGCATCATTAGGAAATGTCCTCATTGTGCAAACATCATAGAATGTACTTACACGAAGTTAGACTATGTAGCCTGCTATGCACCAAGTCCTGTGAGGGGTAGCTTACTGCTCCTTGGCTACAAACCTGTACGGCATGTTTTTGTACTGAATACTGTAGGGAATTTTAACATAATGGTAAGTATTTTTGTATTTAAACATACCTAAATATAGAAATGGTATAGCAGAAGTACACTATAGAAGATTTAAAATGGCACACTTGACATACATAGTTTACTGACCATGAACGGAGCTTACGGGACTGGAAGTTGCACTGGGTGAGTCAGTGAGGGAGCTGCGAATGAATATGAAGGCCTGGGACATTTGTGTATGCTACTGTGGATTTTACAAACACTGTACAATTAGGCTGCATTAGATTTACAAAGAATAGTTTTCTTTTTTCCATAATAAATTAATGTTAGCTTGCTGTAACTTTTTCACTTATAAACTTTAATTTTTTTAACTTTTTGACACTTTGTAACAACAATTTAAAATAAACACATTATGCAGCTGCACAAAAATATTTTCTTTCTATGTATTCTTATTCCACCAGCTTTTTCTTAATTAACTTGAAAAAACATTTTTTAAACTTTTCTGTAAAACTAAGACACAAACACACACATTAGCCTAGGCCTGCATGGGGTCAAGGACCATCAGCATCACTCTGTTACACCTCTACGTCTTTACCCACTGGAAGGCCCTCAAGGGCACTGAGAACTATCATCTCCTATGATGACAAGGCTTTCTGCTTTAGTACTTTCTCAGGGATGCCTGAGGCTGTTTTACAAATGACTGTTTTTTATAAGTGGAAGTAACTATAAAAAACAATAAAAAATACAGTACAGTAAATATATACACCATTAACAGAATCATTTATTATCATGATAAAGTATTAAGTAATGTGCATAATTGTGTGTTATATTTCATATTCTGGCAGGGCAGCAGGTCTGTGTACAGTAGCATCACCACAAACATGTAAGTCATGTGTTGCCCCAGCATTAGGACAGCTAGGATATCAATAGACAAGAGCAGTTTTTCAGCTCCATTATAATCCTACAGGACTACTTTCATCATTGACTAAAATGTTAGTATGCAGCACATGACTGTATGTAAATCGTGAAGATGAAGTGGGTTCTAAGAAAAGCAGCCTTAAAAGTCCGAGAATTCTTATGAGTACAAAATCACTACGTTTATTCAAGGTATTGTCTGTGGTATAAAGTGCACCTGAGCATCAGAGGAAAGCCTGTCTTAGAATCTCTTTGACAGGAAGCTAGTGCTCTTATGTACAAATGCAGAGAGCGCAACGGGTCTGAAACTCCCACTGCAGACATAATGTCTACATCCCATGGTCTCTTCCTCTGAGTGCAGAATGGCGTGTTTGAATCTTGAGCCAGCTCCTCCCAGTATGTCAGTTTGGTAAGTAAGTATAAAAGCTTTGAGTAAAGAAATTTCATCAAAAAGGTCCTTGCACGTATTTGCTAGTAAAGAGGAAAATGCTTATTAATGATTAATTAATCCACTACATTAAATATAATTTTAGAAATACTCCTGCAATAACACTGGAATTTCTTAACTTATATTGGCAAATTAACTGTCTTTTGGTGAATAATTTAAATAGCTCCAAATATATTAAAATTATTCCTTAATATTTTGAAGTTACTCACATTTTAAAATTATGTAGATGGACATCATGGTAATGTCTCTGCTAGAAAAGTTGCATTTTCCAGCTATTCCAGAGAAGAATATACATAGAAAAAAATCAAGATGTTTTCATCAAAATTCAAATAGTCATTGTTTAAAGATGTGTTAGAGACTTCTATTTATAAAATATAAATGTTTATAAAATAGTTAGATTTCTATTTATCATTATATTAATAGTTGTCTATATTTCTAGAGAAATTATTGCTCTATTGTTAAACAATGTGTAATTATTTAGAAAAGAGAAAAAGTAGTTTCTTTCTGTTTCAGAAAGTAAACCTACAGAAAAAAATCTATTTGGAATACAGTGTAAAAGGAATGTGATTCGTTTTAAAATGCAGATTAAACACTTACAAAATGGATTCCATAAGACACCTTTCTATTTCACAGATGTAGAACTATTAGTATGATTTATTTAGTCAGAGATTATAATCTCACACAGAAAAAAATAAAGAAGGCAGCATAGTCATGATTCAGCTACTAAAGAAATTCAGAAGAATCAGAGATAAAGCATGAGAAGATCCTGGAATCCTGAATTGTATTCCTTAATTGCAGGTTCTGTTCATGGGACTTCCACTGTTGATATGGGTGTGCAAGTCTTTTTCCATGGATTCTCCTATATGCAAATATAGCTCTGGTCAAAGTAAACGTGCAAAAAATGAAACAAACAACAGACAAAAACAGAAAACCATTGCTGAAAAACACAGTAAAAAAAGCAAAATTACATAGTTAATTGAGGGTAATTAGCATGTAAAGGAAGAGTAAAGTCCTCAGATTAGGTTTTAATGTTTTTACCGTGAGGACAGGCACTGACTACACAGGTGTATATTGGGCTCCAAAACCCATAGTCTGTGTTCTGAAGAATCAGAAAACAGCGTTTTGGGAATCCATTTGGGAAATAAAGAAGGAATACAAGAAAGGAGAAAGCCAGAGAAATGCCACTCCATTTCTGTGTGTGTGTAAACTGAGCTCAGATTCCCCACCCATGAAGGCCCAGGACGGAATCCAAGCATCTCAGCTACGTAGAAGAAACTAAACTTAAATGTAAGAGGCTATCAAAAAAACAAAGCTTGCACTTTGAATCCTCAGCTGTAATCTTTTTCTGAAATAACAAATAAAAACTGTTCATAACCTAAACCTCTACAACATAGCATTTACAATATTCCGGATATAATCCAAAATTATTGTTCATATAAAGAAATATGAAAATACGACAACATCTCAGAAAAAAAAATACCATCAACACAGATAAATTTCCAGATGATACAGACACTGGAATTAGCTGATAAGAATTTTAAACGCTTTATAATTAGGATCACGAGATAATGAAAAATGTGTTTATAAAAAGGTAAAGATATTAAGAATCAACAGGGAAGTAGAAACTGCGGAAAAGAAGCAAATAAAAATCCTCAAACTAAAAAAATACAATATCTGAAACAAAGTTTCTATTTGTTTGCTCATAAGAGATAGGGTCGCTACAGGCTGTGAAATAGCACATCCATCACAGAAAGGAAGTTGTGTTGCATTCAGTCCTCTTGATATTCAAGTACTTGTTGTCATGTGATTCAGCTCATCAGCAAGGGCTTACCATTTGGGTTTATTCAACAAACTCTTAGTAATGAAGGATTTTCCTGGTGGTGGATAAGAAGAAGATTAGGAGTTCAAACTACCTTTCATTATTATCATCTGTCTTTCCCTCTGTCTCTGTCTCCATGTGTATGTGAGATAGGGGCTAAAACAGAAGCCTAAGCACCGCCATCTTACAGAGAAGCCACCTGGGCCCTGGGCAAAGTAGTTTTCAGGACTGTTACTGTACTGCACTTCTCAGAAGTCTTATTTTCTAAGGGTAAAAAATTTCCACTGCTACCCGCCTCCCCTTGCAACAAACCGCTGACTTTAGCTTCTGCACAGACAGCTTGCCTTGCACAACCCTGGGCCCCCCTGAACAAGGATGTGACTTTGCAGCCCTCCGTGGCCACCGGCAATAAAGACCCTGCAATTGGCATGCTTTTGTCTTGGTGTTGATTTTCTGTGCTTGCTCTGGTGCAGCATATGAATAACATATATTTCCTTTTTATAATTTTAATTTTAAACGTAGCAAATTTCTCACCACATTGATATGACAACGAATTGAACTTATTCCTGTGATTACCAGCTGAACTCATATGCATCCCCTGTCTTGCGGGTGTCTTTGGTTTTACATAGAAAGTGCTAACTAGCATACCCATTTAAACCTTTAGTCACAGGTGAAGAATATTCCAGGAACTAAGAGTCTCTGTTCATTGTAGCAGCTGATCCCGTCTTCATTTGGGCATGCGTATGAAGCACACGTCATCTCTCTTAGTATTCTTTGTAGAGAACTCGATGTCATCTATGCAATATCCCACCAGTAGTGCCCTGTACAATTCCTTAATTTTACAGATGAGAAATGGATTGTGCATTTGGGAAACATGGCTCTCAGACATTAGCATGACACCCTACGCTTGGTAAATTATTTGACCCAACTAAAGCGTGATACAAATTATCAAGGTTTTCTGAGGATAGAGTATAATTTTTATGCGTTTATAAGTTAAGGGAAAACTTATCCTGGAAAATCTTGTAAGTTTTTCCTAAAATTACAAACCCTCAAAGCTCCCGTTTTCATACATCTAATTTTATTTGGTGTTCTGTATTTATACTAATGGAAAGGGATTTTATTTTTTTTTAAACATCTACTGATTTGTCCCTGGAATTATACTACTTTGGTTAAATGTTGCATTGTTTTAACAGTCAAATTCATTGTGAAATTGATACACATTTTCAGGAAGTAGAGCAAGGACTCTCAAATGCTCAGCTCTTAAGTTATAAGTAGCTTCTCTGTGAAATTCTCTTAAGCTAGGCTTTGATTTGAAAGATGAGACCAGACTATCTTTTCATTACCCTGGTCTTAAAAGGCTGTGTTAGAAAGAATCTAAAATTATACCAACTTCTGGAGTTTATGCCCTTGTATAATCTCCTCCTCCTGCCAGTGTGGGTAGATTCTGTAGCTTGCTTCTCATCAAGAAAATATGGTTAACATAGTGAAATGGCACAACCTTTTTAAAAATATTATGCATGATTCTATATCGGTAGTAGATTTACTGTACTCCTTCCCTTGCCAGCTTCAGAGAAGCAAACTGTTCTGCCATGGGAGAGGGCCACATGGCAAGCAACCATGGGTATAGTCTTTAAGAGCTAAGAGTAGCTTTTAGTTACTAAAGGGAGTTTGCCACTGGCCAGCAAGAAGCCCGTGCCCTCTGCCCCACAATTAACAAGAAAGTTAATTCTCCCAATAACGCAAGTGAACCTGGAAATAAACACTTTCCCAGTCAAGCATCCAGAGGTAAAGTTAACACCTTGGTTGTAATCTTTGAGACTCTAAAAAGGGCTGAGCCAAATCAGGTCCAAGCTCCTGACCCACAGACAGTGTGAGATAATACATGTGCTATCTTAAGGCACTAAGTTTGTGGTAATTTGTAAAAGAGCTATAGTAAACTAAGACAAATTCTGTGCCTCACACGTTTATGAGTCAATACCTTCTGTAGTCTCTTCACTTTTCATGAATTTCACTCTTTTTCCCCCCTTACTTCTGTAAGAATATTTATGTTTTCTTGAATTTTTTTGAATTATTTCAGTGAAATATTTGCCTTATATTACATTTACTTCATAAAGCAATTGATGAATGATTTTTATGCTTTTCACTTCTCAACTTTGTTTCACTAGCATGGTGACAACAGCTTGACTTTCTATCTCAGTGCCACCTCCACTCACCTGTAGAGGTGGAAAGCTTTCTGCTCTGGTGATCAGCCTTCCAAAGTAATCAAATTTTCTGCTTTGGTGGATGAGTAAACTAAATAAATTCTCTCCTTCACTAACAAGCTTAAACACACACACACACACACACACACACACACACAAAACCCAGGATTTCTAATGGAACAGAATCAAAGGTTCAGCTATCACCCAAGAGGGTAGGGAACTAACGACATTTTTAGATCTGTTCATACATATATATGCAATAAGTATATATATAGTTTAACTTTTAACTATATATACATATATGTATATATAGTTATATATATATAACTATATATATAGTTAAAAGCTAACATATATATATATATGGTTAAAAACTACTTGTTTTCAGAAGGAAGGCCTTGAGTGTGAGTTGTCCAGGTTCTTGGTGTGCAGAACAAGGAATTGAACAAAGCAACAAAAGAATGAAACAGTGAAAGTAGGAATTTATTGAAGTGAGAAAACGCTCCACAGGGTGGGAGCAGGCTGTCAGGTGGCTCAAGGGTCAGGTTGCAAAGTTTCCTGGGGTTTCAGTACCTTTTGGAAGTCTCCTGTTGGTTACCCCTACATAGATGAAGGACTTGACTCATGACCAGTTGAAGTCTGAGGTGAAGAGGCCCATAGACAACCAGAGGCCAGAGCGGATGAGCGGATTGGTGCCTTATGCAAAGGCAGGGGTGACCCCTGCTGCGCTGGAGCCCAATCTGGCACACTTCCCACTTCCTGTTGGTGAACCCATGGAAGGGGCTGTTGTAAGGAGAGTAGCCGTTTGATCCTTTGCTTCTTGGGTGTAGGGAGCTGAGCATCTGCTTCTTATTCAGCTTTAGTAAGTCAGCACCAACTGGCCGTAGGTTCCTTGCCTCAAGACCCTGTTCTCCTACCTCAATAAAATAGTTGACATCTGAAACGTCTGCCAAGTTGTTGGTTTTAACCAAATGATATTTAAACAACGTATTTTTAATATTTGGATCCAGAAAATATAGCATGTGAGAAAATAAGAATGAATTCATTAATTCAAAAAATATATTTGGTGCCCAAATGACCTAGAAGATATAAGCAGAAAATATGCTGTAAGTAAGTAAATGTGAAAAAAAAATTTGACAGTTTAAGAATCACTCTACCTGTTTCCACAAACAATATGTAAGAGACATGGGAAATGGTACTGTTTGTCTCATAAAACCTTAATTTGAATATGTGTGTGGGGGAGGCACACACGTTATGTTAGGCAAAACATATAATGTCTAACTGTTGATTTTTTAAAGTAATGCAATTGTTTGAATTACTCCAAAAAACTTAATTAGTTTTTACTAAATTGCCAAACCGTAATTTAAAAGCTTGCCTTGGTATCATGGAAAGGAGTTGTTATTTTCTCTAAGTGAAGTATCAGAAGTGAAATAACAGTATTGTATATTAGTATCCAAGGTCAACTTTAACTGACAATGAGTTACAGTTACTAACCTCAAAAGGTTTTTTTTGTTCATCTTGATACATGTTTATTGATTAAAATTAGTGTTTGGTTGGTCATGTGTCTTGGTTTCCAAGATGGTTTATTCTAATCATCATTTAATTTTAATTTTAACTGATGTATGGCAGATAATTCAAAATAAGTAACTTTAAATTACTTTTATGTGAGCAGAAAATTTTTTATCCCTTTAGGCTTTCTAATATTTAAAATAATGATTTGATCCTATTAAATTATGAAAAGTCCTTTCATTATCAATTATTTTGTTACATAATATTTATTTACTGAGATGGAATTGCCTTCCACTCCTCCCAACATACATACATATATTGTATGTGTATCTTTTAACATTTCATGGTTTTGGAGTCATAAAAAAGAATGAGTTCATATCCTTTGCAGGGACATAGATGAAGCTGGAAGCCATTATTCTCAGCAATCTAACACAGGACAGAAAACCAAACACTGCGTGTTCTCACTCATAAATGGGAATTGAACAATGAGAACACATGGACACAGGGAGGGGAATATACATACCAGAGCCTGTCGGGGCTGGGGGTGAGGAGAAGGAGAGCATTAGGACAAATGTCTAATGCTTGTGGCGATTAAAACCTAGGTGATGGGCTGATAGGTGCAGCAAACCACCAGGGCACATGCATACCTGTAACAACATGTTAACAAACCTGCAGGTTCTGTACGTGTGTTCCAGAACTTAAAGTAAAAGAAAAAATATGTGGTTTTGGTGATTTTTCACTTCTTGTCTCAAACACGTACTCGTGTGTGTGTGTGTGTGTGTGTGTGTGTGTGTGTGGACAACAAGGAAATTGAGATCTTGATTCAAACATTCCCATCAGAACCTAAATATTTTTATTTCTTTTAGTACTAATGAGACAGACTATTTTCCTGCTTTCTTTGCTACGTTCCTTCTCAATGTAGACAAATTCTATTTTACATATCCTTAACAGTTTCTGATGTAATTCTATGAATGTTCTCAGTTCGGACAATGAGTCTGCCACGTCTGCAGCCACACTTAGTAGGAGCTGCTCTGAAGAGACTTCTGCCCTTCCTTGCCCTTGGAGAGGGGCCAAGACTCATCTGACCTCCAGAATGTTTGTCTGGCTGCATAGGAATGATTTCAAATCTGGTGATGTGAGTTATGGGGTCTGGAGAGAAACACAGGAAAAGGAGCTGGTCCTCACAGGCATCCTGGCAGAAGTAGGAAGTTAAACTTGGACCTTTTTTTTTTTTTTTTGAAACAGATTATTGTTCTGTTGTCAGGCGCCAGGCTGGAGTGCAGTGGCACAATCTCGGCTCACTGCAACCTCCGCCTCCCGGATTCAAGCAATTCTGCCTCAGCCTCCCGAGTAGCTGGGACTACAGGCACATGCCACCATGCCCAGCTAGTTTTTATATTTCAGTAGCGACAGGGTTTCACTCTGTTGGCCAGGATGGTCTCGACCTCTTGACCTTGTGATCCTCCCGCCTCAACCTCCCAAAGTGCTGGGATTGCAGGTGTAAACTTCGACCTTTAATGAAAAGGTACAATTCAAGGAAGGGGTGCAGTCCCTCCTTTGGAAGTGATTGGAAGAATTCGCTGGAAGGAATGGTAATGAATGCCAGTGCTGTTACTTAAGGAGTGCTTACCCCATGCCAGGTGTGTATAATCAAGGAGCCCCACGTTATCTTCCTTCATGTCTACTTAAGAGCCTTGTGCTTGAAGGTTGTTTCTGAGGACTGTCAGAAATTCGTGGTAGCTCCTGGTAGCTATAAATAACCTCTCTTTCTCTGCTCCTCCTGGCTCCACTCCATCAGGTACCTCTTGGCTCATCATTCACGCTCCCTCTTTCCCGCTCAAAAGCATCATGGCAGAGCGTTTGTGAGTGGGGAATTTGGGGCCAGACAGCTTTGGAATCCCAGCAATAGCTCTGAGAACTTGGACTATTTACTTTAAAGATGTACCTTGGTTTCTGCATCAGAAAATCACCTGCCTCAGTGGGTCGGTATTTAAAGAGTGATAATAACCGTGCCTGGCACTTGGTAACCATTGAATAAGATTTTAAACAATTTTTCATAATTAAAAAAAAGCACTGAGGAAAGGACATTAGATATGTGTCCATGTTAGTAAATGCTTTTTCTAAGTTCACAGTCTTTCAAATTCAGGATTTTAGATGGCAAGTCCTGGGATCTTACCATCAACTCCTTAATCTACAGGAGACCCTCTTAGGAAACTCCCCAGGCCAAGAATACGGCACAAGTTGCCTAAAACAGATAAATTTCATTCAAGAAGTTAATTCAAAGCAAGGGACATGTTAGAATTAGAGACTTGGTTATACGGAGGCAAACTGATAGGTTTTCAATATCAAACATATTTCTTAACTAACTGTGGCAGATTGCCTTTACAAATATGTTGTTAAATATGCATATTTGGAAACACTCATGGGATATCGTTTGGAAATTTATCTCCTCCAAATCTCATGTTGAACTGTGCTCTCCCTCGTGGGAGGTGTAAAGGTCATGGGGTGAATCATTCATAAATGGCTTGATGCTGTCCTTTTGGTAATGAGTGAGTTCCTGCTCTATTAATTACCTTGAGATCTGATTGTTAAAAGTCTCTCCTGTCAAAAAGAGTGTCCTCTCTCCTTCTCTTGCTCTGTCTCCCTCCATGTGACGCCCATTGCCTCCCACCGTGAGTAGAAGCTTCCTGAAGCCTCACCAGAAGCTGAGCAGGTGCCAGAGCTATCCTTCCTATTACAGCCTGCAAACCATGTGCCAAATACATCTCTTTATTTATAAATTACTCATCCTCCTGTGTTCCCTTATAGCAAAGCAAAATGAATTCAGCATCCTACTTGCTCTTATTGAAATGTACTTGTGACTCTTCTCTGAGATTTTGCCAGGGTCTCATGGTATATTCTCAACATACAATACAGAATAGTGGAAGTAATCACTAGCCTGTGACTTCCAGGATAGTTTATTAAAAGGATAGCACTATGTGTTAAGTCACTCTTTTACTTTGAACAGGGATCTTGGAGATCGTCGGTAAATAGAAACTCTGACCATATTGAAAATTCCATGCTAAAAGTAACATGTCTATAGAATTTATAGGAATGGATGAAGAGCTCAGGGAACCCCAGTGAAGTGCTCAACACATGAATGACTGAGCCTTGAGATGAACAGAGCCTCCAGCCTTTTAGTTGTCAAAGATAATGCCATATGAAGCAAGGCACGCTCCCTACTAAGCCCAGCCCATACTGCACATGTGAGCAAAATCAGTGCTTTTTAAAAAAACAGCTTTATTAAGATATAACTGATGTGCTATAAAATTAGCTCATTTAAACCAACATTTTAATGATATTTATTCACAGACCTGTGCAATTACTCCAAAATTTGTTTTAGAGTATTTAGAAACTCTGGGCTAATTAGACATTTTCCCCCATGGCCCACATCTCTTGCCCCAGCCCCTCGGCAACCATTAACCTACTTTCTGTTTTTATGGATTTATTTATTGTAGTCATTTCTTGTAAATGAAATCATGTGATGGGTGGTCTTTTGTGACTGCTTTCTTTCACTTAGCATAGTGGTTCCAAGATTCATCCATATTGTGGCATATATCAGTATTTCATGTCTCTGTATAGCCAGAGAATGAATGGCCACGTGAATATACCACATTCCACATGTTCATTCATCAGCTAATGGGCACTTCAGTTGTTTTCAGGTTTTGGCTGTTAGGAATAACGCTGCTATGGATATTAATGTAAGAGTTTTGTGAGAACATGTATTTTAATTTCTTTTGAGTATTGCCTAGGAGTGGAATTGCTGGGTCATATGGAAATTTTATATTTAACTTTTCGAGGAATTGCCAAACTGTTTTCCATAGCAGCTGTGCAATTGTACATTCTCACTGGCAGTTTACACTTTCTCCTAATGGTCAGCTTTCTCTACATCCTTGGCAACACTTTTTAAAACATTATTTATCTTTTTAAATGTAGCCAGCCTTATGAATGTGAGTAAAAAGTCATGTGTAAATTTTATTAAAATCCCTTTTATTCAATCAGTTTTATTACTGCTGCTTTCAAGATGTTCTCTCTCTCTCTCTCTCTCTTTCTCTCTCTCTCTCTCTCTCTCTCTCTCTCGCTCTCTCGCTCTCGCTCTCGTTAACACCTCGAGGATGTTTCTGATGTGAGGTCTTTTCATTCATTCTAATTGTAAACATCTCTGGGATGTGTAATGCTTTTCGTCAGATTTGAGAAGTTTTCAGCCATTATTTTCTTAAATATTCTTTTCATTTCTCTTTCTCTATCATTTTTTTCAGAGACTCACTCATATTATGTGTATGTTGGTAATTCACTAGTGTCCCACAAGTCTCTGTTTTTATATATTCTCTTATTTTTCTTTATTTTCCTTGGCTGATATTTTTAGCTCATCTATTTAATTTTTTAAAAATTTCAGTTATTTCACTTCTAACTCCAGAAATTCTACTGGTTTCATTTAAAAAATATTTCTGTCTTTATTGATATTTTCCACTTGATAAGACATCAATATCATACTTGCAAAGTTGAATGTTTCCTGAGAGAATTCCAACTTGTCAGCCTTCATAACCATGTGAAGCAAAGAGCTAATCCCTTAAAATAAATCTCTCTCTCCATATATACTCCCAGTCATCACAGAGTTGTGTATTATTTAACAACAGGGATACTTTCTGTGTTCTGAGAAATGTATCTTTAAGTGCTTTTGTTGTGCAAACATTACACAGTGCATTTACCCGAATGTCAATGGTTTAACCTATCATACCCCTTGGCTCCTAGATAACAAACCTGTAAAGCATGTTACTGTACTGAACACCGTAGGTTATTGTGGCACAATGGGAAGCATCTGCATATCTAAACTTATTTAAACATAGAAAAGGTGCAATCAAATACAGCGTTATAATATTATTAGACCACTGTCATATATACTGGTACATCACTGACTAAATGTTGTTATCTGACACATGACTTTACATGTTTTTGTGTGTGTGCAAGTGTGTAAGTATATAATTATAAACACATTCTATTGGTTCTCTTTCTCTGTGGACACTGAAAAATAAATTCACACCCTTGTACATGTTTGTGTGCTCCTAAATCATGAGAAAATGTCCAAGCTTTTCAATTTCCACTATAGCCATCTCTTTCCCAGATTAAAAAAAAAAATGAGGGGGAGGAGCCGTCTCTTATCTAACACAACTAGTAGCACTGTCTCTGGGAGCTGCAATGTTAAACAGCTAATCTTTTTATTTTTGATCAATGGTTTTGGTATGGAGCTTTTCTAATTAAGAAAGCTCTGAACCAGTTCAAATAATGACTAGCTCTCTGAATTTTGTGGGCTGCCAGAAAGGCAGAGTAGTGACAATTCCATTTCTGCGGGTTTGCGGGCAGCTAGAAATCCATTCTGCCCCCTCCAGTGTCTGCTAGGCTACTGTTTCCACAGCTGCCTTCTTTGTAAAGTTACTATTTTTCAAGATTACTGTGAAGTTCTGGAGAGGGTTCTAGGAATAGAAGAAGGCTAATTGCCACAAAGGTCCCTGTTCTTAAAGAGATTCAGCTCTTTCTTTACACCGAGCTCTCTGCATTTCTTAAAATGTTGATTTAGGCAATTTTGCCAACGTTTTCCTTGCTTTTATGGAAGAGTAGATTTTCTGAGGTTCCTATTTTGGAAGCGCTTTGCGATATTGATTTAGGACACTACGTTCTTGGGTGTTCTTGTTTGTTCTGTTGGTTTTAAGTCTGTTTTGTTGTGTTTGTTGCAGCAATAGATAACAAATACACATTTTAGTAACAGAAGTATGGTGTTGTCTTAACAGTGATTTAAAAATGGGATATACTCTTTGAGATTAGAAAGTGATACATGATACATCCTCAAAAAATATCGTGAACAGGACTTTAGGAAAGGCGTCAGTGACAGCTTAAAGGAGCATGAATAGAATGTTACTGGAAAATGACGAAAATGAAATGTTCATTATATATTGGCAGAAAGTTTAGCAACACGGTTGGCTCTAGTGCTGTGAAGAAGAAAATTTAAGGTGAGCCTGTAAGCTGCTTTTCACTAGACTGAAGAAAGATATCACAGTGCTTCAGAAAATCATCTACTTAGAAAGAAGTATCTGAAATTCTTTAGAATGTAAACCACAGATTCGATCATCAAAATGTAGAGCTTCCAGAATCTCAGGGATCTTTTCTCTCAACAGGCTCGTGAACATCCTAAGGTAGAATAAGACTCATCTGTAAGGTATTTGTGGTCTGATTTTTGTCTAATGGAACATATTATCAATTGATCATAGAAGCTTATGTATTTTTTAAACAGTTATAAAAACTTGAGCTGAAAGAGATAGAGAGGATATAAAGTAAAAGACTATACAGATTTCTACAAGCAGAAACCAGGCTAAGGAACCTGCTCAGGTGCAAATATAGATTTTGTCATGTGGAACGAGGATAATCTGGAGAGCAGAGTCAGGCGGAGTCTGTTTGTCCAGCAAAAAGAGACAAAACAAAAGGAGAATCATCTCAAGGAAATGGGAAAATGTTCTAGACTGGACCCGTGACTCTTGAGTGCCTTATTCTTTAGGTTTGAACAATAGAGTCTATATTGGTTATCTTTTGACTGTCCCATCATTGTATGTAGACTACGTGAGGATGTATAACTTTTTTCTTAGTTTACAGTTTTTCACATTGAAAAGGACTATGCATAGGGAATTGAACCTGAGGAAGCTCATCAGCACCTGGAGATCCCGAATGATACCATCACCAGATGAACCCTAGAAATTTTGGTGGAGAGAATGAGGGTATTTTCAACATGAGATGGTTTTGAATTATTATGGCCAGAGGGAGAATTCTTTCACACCATATTTTCCAAAAATAGCAAAACCACCTATGTATTTCATCATACATAATCTTTGATCAAGAGATGAGATGCAGGTGCCATCTGTTTGAAATGCTGTGGACTTTTGTAATAATCTTGACAAGTGAAATGTGGCAGAAATATCATTGAGTCATTTCTAATTATAAATATAATATATAATTTATTATAACAAATATTTTATAATATAATATATATGTTATAAATATATTATAATAATCAGGTGGCTTAGATCTGATTCTCTATCTTGAGACACATGTCCTGAGTGCCCTGATATGACATACAAGCAATATGAGTACTTAGAAGATACCATGCTGGAGACAGCACTTAGAGACATTAGATAGAAATAGAGCTGCCCAAGAAGTCACAACTATATTAGGTACAGGTTTTTGAATCTTCCCAGCATCAGTAATCAGAAACACGAGTTGGGTAGGCTTTATGTATCTCAGTCTCATCCTTTGAGGCCTCCAAATGGCACACTAGACATTGTGAAAATGGGGTAAGCCATCCTTACTGTGTCATCTCCAAATTTGTAATTCACAAATTACATAATGTGTTATGCAAGCACATATAGTGGCAATGTGCCACTTAAAACTCCAATTATTTTAATAAAAACTCTAGCATAAAACATAATAAACTCAACAAATAAAAAAAAACTTATGATAAGTCATTCACTTAAAAGCCCTAATAAAAATGTTTAGCTTTGTTAAACAAAAAAAAACCATAATAAACTGTGTTAAATTAAACTGCACAACAAAATTAAAATCAAATATTAGAGAAATTCAATATTAAATTAATCAAAGGACACTTTCAGTATAGTATTTTTTTTCTATCTTCTTTAGAAGAACCACAATATGGATTTTATCCCTAGCAATCTGTGTCTTTAGAAACTCATTTAATTTGAAACATATGACTTTCTTTTCTGTAAAGAAAGTGATATGGTTTGGCTGTGTCCCTACCCAAATCTCAGATTGAATTGTATCTCCCAGAATTCCCACATTTTGAGGGAAGAACCCAGAAGGAGATTATTGAATCATTAGGGCTGATCTTTCCTGTGTTATTCTCATGATAGTGAATAAGTCTAAGGAGATCTGATGGGTTTATCAGGGGTTTCCACTTTTGTCTCTTCCTCATTTTTCCCTCACCACCACCATGTAAGAAGTGCCTTTTGCTTCCCACCACGATTCTGAGGTCTCTCTAGCCACATGGAACTGTGAGTTCAATTAAACTTCTTTTTGTTCCAAGTCTCAGGTATGTCTTTATCAGAAGTATGAAAATGAACTAATATACACATTCATGCCAGTAGAGAGGGGCATTACTGAAAAGATACCCAAAATGTGGAAGCAACTTTGGAACTGGGTAACAGACAGAGATTGGAATAGTTTAGAGGGCACAGAGGAAGATAAGAAAATGCGGGAAAGTTTGGAACCTCCTGGAGAATTGTTGAATGACTGACAAAAATGCTGATAGTGATACAAACCATAAGGTCAAGGTTGAGGGGGTCTCAGATGGAGATGAAGAACTTGTTGTGAACTGTAGCAAAGGTGACTCTTGTTAGGTTTTAGCAAAGAGACTGGCAGCATTTTGCCCCTGCCCTACAGATTTCTGGAACCTTGAACTTGAGAGAGATGATTTAGGGTATCTGGCGGAAGAAATTTCTAAACACCAAAGCACTCAAAACGTGAGTTGGGTGCTGTCAAAGCATTCCATTTTAAAAGGGAAACACGCGTAAAAGTTTAGAAAAATTGCAGTCTAATGATGTAGTAGAAAAGTAAAATCCGGCCGGGTGTGGTGGCTCATGCCTATAATCCCAGCATTTTGGGAGGCCGAGGAGGCTGGATAACGAGGTCAAGAGATCGAGATCATCCTGGTCAACAAGGTGAAACCCCGTCTTTACTAAAAATACAAAAATTAGCTGGTCATGGTGATGCATGCCTGTAATCCCAGCTACTCAGGAGGCTGAGGCAGGAGAATTGCCTGAACCCAGGAGGCGGAGGTTGTGGTGAGCCGAGATGGCACCATTGCACTCCAGCCTGGGTAACAAGAGCGAAACTCCGTCTCAAAAAAAAAAAGAAAAGTAAAATCCATTTTTTTGAGGAGAAATTCAAGTTGGCTACAGAAATTTGCTTATGTAGCAAGAAACCTGATGTTAATCTGCAAGATGATGGGGAAAATGTGTCCAGGCTATGTCAGATACCTTCACAGCAACCCTTCCCATAATAGGCCCATAGGCCCAGGAGGAAAAGTGGTTTTGTAGGCTGGACCCAGGCTCTCAGTGCTGTGTGCCGCCTAAGGACTTGGTGCCCTGTGTCCCAGCCACTCTAGCTGTGGCTGACAGTGGCCAAGGTAGAGCTTAGGCAGTGGATTCAAATGGTGGAAGCCCCAAGCCTTGGTAGCTTCCACATAGAGTGGAGCCTACAGGTACATAGAAGTCAAGAATTGAGTTTTGAGAACCTCTGCTGGGATTTCAGAAGATACATGGAAACACCTGGATTCCCAGGCAAAGTTTGCTCCAGGGAAAGGGCCCTCATGGAGAACCTCTGCTAGGGCAGTGCAGAAAGGAAATGTGGGATTGTAATCCCCCCAAAGAGAGTCCTTACTGTGACACTGCCTAGTGGAGCTGTGAAAAGAGGGCCACTGTGGGCCAGACCCAGAATGGTTGATCTGCTGGCAGCTTGCCCTCTGCCCTGGAAAAAGAAGCAAACATTCAATGTCAGCCTGTGAAGCAGCCAGGAGGGAGGATGTACCCTGCAAAGCCACAGAGACAGAGCTTCTCAGGATCATAGGAACCAACCTTTTGCATCAGCATTACCTGACTGTGAGAACTAGAGTCGAAGGAAATCATTTTGGAGCTTTAAAACTTGACTGTCCTGCTGGATTGTGGACTTGTGTGGGCCCTGTAGCCCCTTTGTTTTTGCCAATTTCTCCCATTTGCAATGACTGTATTTATGCAATACTTATATCCCCATTGTATCTAGGAAGAAACTAACTTGCTTTTGATTTTACATGCTCATAGGTGGAAGGGAATTGGCTTGTCTCAGATGAGACTTTTGACTGTGTATTTTGGGTTAATACTGAAACAAATTAACACTTCAAGGAACTATTGAGAAGGCATGATTGGTTTTGAAATGTGAAGACATGATTTGGAAGGGCCAGGGGTGGAATAATATGGTTGCCTGTGTCCCCACCCAAATCTCAACTTGAATTGTATCTTCAGTATTCCCATGCATTGTGGGGGGCGGGGACCCAGGAGGAGTAATTGAATCATGGGGACAGGTCTTTCCCATGCTATTCTCATGATAGTGAATAAGTCTCACAAGATCTGATGGCTTATCAGGGATTTCCTCTTTTGCTTCTTCCTCATTTTTCTCTGGCTGCCACCATGTAAGAAGTGCCTTTTGCCTCCCGCCATGATTCTGAGGCTTCAGCCCTGTGGAATTGTAAGTCCAGTTAAACCTCTTTTTGTTCCCAGTTTCAGGTATGTCTTTATCAGCAGTGTGAAAATGGACTAATACAGGATGAAAATGGATTAAATTATATATAATTTCTAGAACACTTTCTATAACAAATGCTTGTTCTATGAAACTTTTAAGATATTTTCTAGGTTTAATGTTGTACATACTTTATAATGGAATAAGACACTACAGAACCTGATTTTGTAAAAATATGTGATTGCCAAAAGGAGAAGTAATTGATCTTTAATTCCGGCAAGTGATAATTTACATAGAACCCATTAGGTAGCTTTGTTATAAATGAGGTCATAGTTACATAACAAAAGAACTTATATTCATTTATAGAAAACTCAAATACTGTGCCAACATCCATTTCACTAAGTGAGAATGGGGAGGCAGACTCTTGATTATTCAAAAGATTCAGAATAATGCTAAATTACTTGCATCACAAAATTAAGACTTGGGGGTAACACTGGGCTTGATCTGAACAGAGGATTTTGCCACATGGATAGAAAAACATTCTGTAGCATAATTCATTCTACAGAAAAAGTCAAAGTGGTTCAGAGTGCCTCATTGTTGGAAAATAAAAAGGATTTTAATCCAATATGAGGTATTTTATTTAAAAATGTAAGAATTTAGCTGTCATATAATAGTAGTCCCCACTGATGGGCAAACAAACTTTTAGAAGAAATGCAATTGATCAGACGTTGGCAGTGATTCCTTTGTAGGTTCTTTTGAAGCAAATGCAAGTAAAGACAAGGATGAAAAGCCAGAGAGAATATAGCCATGAGAAATACTTTTTAAAATCATCTTTTGTTTCCAATCCAACGTTTTCCAGAGACATGTTTTGTACATTAGTCTTGATTAAACATGGTTATTAGAAACATTCCTCACTACTTGCCAAATAATTTGTCATGTAGTTTACCTGATGATTATTAAATTTATATTGATAAACACTCTCTTGCCCTCAAATCAAAGTTTATGATTTAACAAATATATGTGTGTGTATATATGTAGGCAAATAAAATATTTGAAACTAATGCATTACTGTCAGTATAAAATTATTTATTTTTATTTTCCATGAGATTCCAGGCATTTCTATCTCTGAGGTATCTATAATTACTATAAATTGTATAAAAATGTTTGAAGCACTTGACACTATTATTTTGTTTAAAATACTTCTATCTTTCTAGAACCAATGCATGGATGTTTACATTGTATGCTTGGAGCTCTGGAGAGTAGAGTAATTGAACTACCTATTTCAGATGCCTATAATAGTTTTGCTTATCTGAAACATACTAATCAATCATGGCAATCTTTTTCACTGAGCCTTGAAGAGACTTTACTTCTCAATAGAAAACCCTGGACAATTGCTATCAATCTATCTGAGCTAGAATTGGAAATAAAATATATATTTTCTATCCCTAGACTAGAGCTAAAAACTTACAGTAATATCTACTCTCCTGACATAGCAGTACAGATGCAAAGCATGATAAGAAATGACATCAGAATGCAAATTTTCTAGCCTGTCCATTTCCTAACATGAATGATTCAACACATAAATTGTCAGAGTCCTGGGAGTATATTCCCATTATTATTGTCATAAGGCCTTCTTTCCTCAGGGGCACATGGTACGATTGCAATTTCCTGCCTCATTTGAAGTTGGTCATATACATATGACTTGTTTTTATCAACGAAATGTAAGCAAACATGATGTATATCTCCAGGCATGTAAGTCATTCCTTGTTCCTTGTAAATTTGAAATTATCTGTTGAGATAAAGCATTCATTAGCTTGAGTCTAGAAGGATCATAGGAACTCCTCATTACTGACATTCCTTAGAGTAGAAGATAAATACACACTTGGACTTTTACACCGTTGAGATTCAAGACGATTTGTTACAAGAAATAACATAGTACCAGGTCTAATTCAGAAACTGGTACCTATGTGTGAGTGGCTGCCATTAAAAAATAATAGTGAAAATAACTGAAACACATTTCTTTGGCTTATGGGCTGAGCAGTTAATAGCTTTTGAGCTATTATCTGGGACTGGAAAGATGCAGTCTATAATATTCAGTGGAAAAACGTTTAAATTGCAATCCATACTAACTCTCAAGGTAGAAATTGTGGTTAATAAAGTAATATGTATAAGAGAAGAGGTTAGAAGACAGAATGTTTTAGCATGCTTCATGTTTGTGTTGGTTCAATCTGACGAGGTATTAGAAAAAGGTTTCTAAAGTAGTATGAAACTTCCAGAAGTTAAAGTGAGGATATCTATCAAAAAGAAATATAAACACTGTCAAACTATGGAAATAAAATAACTCAGCACTCTTAAAATTAACCAAGGCACCCCCCACACACAAATTCACACACACACATACCTGAAAAGCATTGTTCAGAAAAAAGTACCAACTCTTAGTAAGGGCGGTGAGGACTTTGTCATTTTATGCAGCGTTACTCCTGCCTCCACCCTCCAACTCCACGTACAGGTGATCATAAAAGACTGGCCAACCCAGCCAATGAAAGGGACTTACTTCTCTTCAGGGTTGGTTAAGGGCCCCATCCTTAGAAAATAGGCAAAAGTTTGATTAAATTTTCACCTTCTTTGAAAAACCCGTTTCCAGTCTTGCTTTTTGATCTTATTCCAGGCATAACTGCATGAAAAACACCTATTTCCAGCAGCTTATTGTAAACAATAATTATCAGTAAGAACAGATAAAGGCTAGAATATGACTTTAAGATGGGGACTCATAAGAAAATATTTTGAGACATGCAAAGAAATAGGAAGGTGTGGACCATACACAGTGCATGTGTTGCTGGTGGGGATAGCTGTTAAATGAATAAATCACTGAGGGATCAAGATATTGGACTTCTTATATAATGACTTTACATAAGTGATTATAAACATTTTAAATAACTAAAACTATATTTAAAAATTAAGGGAAGGTATGACAATATCTCACCAACTAAAAAGTTAACAATAAACAGATAAAAATAATTTTTAATAGAAACCAATAGAAATTTGGGGTTAAAAAGTACAATAACTAAAATGAAAATTCTCCAGAGATGTTGAAGTTATAAATTTGTAGAAGAAAGAATTATCAAACCAGATTTGTCAATATCTGAAGAATAGAAAGTAGAAGGATTTTTAAGAAGGAACGATTTTACTTTCCTCTGGCATACTGTCAAGCATACCAAAATAGATATAATAATACAAATTATGAAAGGAGAAGACAAAGAAAATAATCAGAAAAAAATATATATGGGCTGGGAGATGGTGGCTCAGGCACGTAATCCCAGCACTTTGGGAGGCTGAAGCAAGAAGACCACTTGAGGCCAGGAGTTCAAGACCAGTCTGGACTACATAGCAAGGGCCTTTTGCAAAAATAAATTGTTTTTAAATATAGCTGGGCATGGTGATGTGCACTTGTAGTCCTAGCTACTCAGGAGGCTGAAACAAGAGGATTGTTTTAGCCCGGTAGTTCTAAGCTGCAGTATACCATTGTTGTGTCACTTCACCACATACCCTGGGTGAAAAAACAAGACCCTGTCTCAAACAGACAAATGAACAACAACAACAACAAAAAAAAAATGTGAATAAATTATAGCCAAAACCTTGTGAAATTGGATTTTTAAAAACACATTAATATCACATCAAAGAAGTTCAATGAACTCCTAATAAGATAAACTCAGAGATCTATGCCTTGACATATAGTGAAACTGTCAAAGTGAAAAACCAAAAGAAAATGTGTAAGCAGAAGAAAAAGATGGTTGCTTATGTAGAAGTCATCTTCAATAATACTAAATAGCTGACTTCTCATCAGAAACCATGGAGGCAAAAGACGGTAAAATTACATACTCAATTAACCTAAATGAAAATGTTTGTAAACTAAGAATTCTATACCCAGCAAAACCATCCTTCAAATGGAGAAATAAACAATTTTTCAGATTAAAAAGCCAAGAGAATGTATCACCAATATACTCGGATGGAAGGCTGAAATAAATGATACTAGATGATAACTTGAATTCAAATAAGGAAATAAAAATCATAAGCAAATAAATTATATGATTAAATATGAAAGATAACATCATATATTTTTGTTTTTAACTTTTATTACCCTCACTGCCATAGAGTACAAAATTAAATAAAGTTAAGCAAAAAGTGAATTTCTGAATTAGAGCAGGAATCAGCATATTTATAGAAATACAACATGGTATTTTTAGGTCTATCCACTGCAAAGTTTTAGAAGCAATTAAATCCTGCCTGTATTAATACCATAATACTGCATATTCTGAGTAGCCATGGTAAAGTTTCTAACTATCATTTACAATTAAATGAACAAAAATTCCTAGGAAAAATGACTGATGTTGACTCCATAACAGGAAGTGCATAAGATAACCATTTTTGAGAGAAAAACAAAATTGACAACAGTTTAGTTAGACTAAGAATAAAAAAGAGAAGGTTCAAATAAAATTATACATGTGGGAGGAGATATTACAACTGATACAATGGAATCAAATATTGTAAGACACTATTATGAACAATTATATGACAACGAAACTGATATTCTTTCCTAGAAACACAACCTACCAAACTGAATGATGAAAAAAAAATAACCCAGAAAATCTTATCAGGCCAAAAACAAGTTAGGAGATTGAATTAGATCCTTTAACAAATAAAAGCCCAGTATCTGATGACATTTCCAGTGAATTCCCCAAACACTTAAATAAGAATTATGCCAATTCTTCTCGAAATCTTCCAAAAGTTTGAAGACGACTGTGAAGTCATTTTGCAGATCTAGTATTACTCTGATACCAAAGCAAGTCAAGGACACGATAAGAAAATAAAATTAAAGATCAACATTCTTGATGAATACATATGCAAAAGTACTCAACAATATGCTAGCAAACAAAATTCAACGACACATGAAACTAATCAGATGGCAGGTTCAAGGACACTGTATAATTTGGATGCAAAGAGAGCTTAATATATACAAATTAAGAAATACAATATACCACATAAACAGAATGAAGGATAATAATTACATAATCATCTCGATGGATACAGAAAAGGAATTGACAACATTCAGCATCCTTTCAAGATAGAGTCTCTGAACAAATTAGGTGCAGAAGGGATAAACCTCTACAGGGTGAAGTACATTGTGTGTCAAGCCCACAGCTAACATCATACTCAGTTGTGAAAAGGCAAAAGCTTTTATGCTAAGATTAGGAATCAGGCAAAAATACCCACTCTCACTACTTCTATTTGACATAGTGTTGGATGTCCTAGCTGGAAAAATTACGCACACAAAAAAATGTAAAACATCAAAATCAGAAAAGAAAACAATATTTCTGTTTGAAAAGCCAATGATAAAATCTTATTATGGGAGGCTGGGTGCAGTGGCTCCCCGCTGTGATCCCAGCACTTTGGGAGGCTGAGGTGGGTGGACCATTGGAGGTCAGCAGTTGGAGACCAGCCTGGCACACATGGTGATATCCCATCTCTACTAAACGTACAAAAATTAGCCAGTTGTGGTGATGGGTGCCTGTATTCCCAGCTACTCAGGAGGCTGAGGCACAAGAATCACTGAACCCAAGAGGTGGAGGTTGCAGTGTGCTGAGATTGTGCCACTGCATTCCAGCCTGGATGACGGAGGAAGACTCTGTCTCAAAATAATAATAATAATAAATCTTCATAATTGTATCTACATAAAACTTGACTCTACCAAAATCTATTAGAACAAATAAATTCAGTAAAGTTGCAGGACATAAAACCAACATTCAAAAATCAGTTTTGTTTTTATACACTAATGAACTATTCAAAAACAACTTTTAAAATTTTATTTACAATAGCATATAAAAAGCAAAATACTTACAAATAAATTTAACCAAGGATGTGAATGATGTATACACTAAAAATAAAACCATAATGAAAGAAACTGAAGACCTAAATGAGTAGAAAGATATCCTATTTTCATAGATTGAAAGACAGTATTGTTAAAATGACTTTACTACAGAAATTGATATGCAGATTCAACGCAATTTCTATTAAAAATTTAATAAATGTTTTATACAAGTATTAAAAAATTCTAAAATTTATATGGAAAAACAAAAGACCCCAAATAAGCAAAGCAATTCTGAGCAAAAACAACAAAGCTACAGGCACCACACTTTCTGATTTTAAATTGTATTACAAAGCTGCAGTAATAAAAACAGAATTATACTGGCATAAAAATAGACACATAGACCAATATAATAGCATATGGGGCTCAGAAGTACATCTATCCATATATAGTCAACTAGTTTTTGACAATGATGACAGGAAGACAAAATGCTATTACATTAAACTAAAAATCTTTTGTAGACCCAAGGTAAAAACACCCTGAAAAGACAATCAATGGAATGGGAGAAAATATTTACAAACCATTTATCTGATAATGAATTAATGTTCAACTCCTACAATCAGTAGCCAAAAAGCAAATAACCAGATTTAAGAATGGGCAAAGGACCTACATATACATTTCTCCAAAGAAGACATGTAAAGCCAACAGATATATGCAAAAGTGCTCAACATCAGTAGTCTTCTGGGGAAATGCATAGCATGTTAAAATCCCTGTGAGATATTACTTCATACCTGATAAGGTGGCTGCTATTAAAACAATACAAAGAATAGCGTATGTCGACTGGGAGGTGGAAAAAAGGGAACCATGATACTGTTTTTGTAAATGTAAATTAGTGAGCAATTGTGAAAAACATTATGAGTTTTTCTCAAAAAATTAAATATATAGCTATTATATAATCCAGCAATTCTGCTTCTGGTATTTATTCAAAGGAATTTAAATCTGAATGTTGAAAAAGATACCTGACTTCCTATAGTTATTGCTGCATTATTTACAGTAGATAAGACATGGAAACAACTGAAATGTCCATGAGTGGATAAGTGGAAAAAGAAAATGAGGTAATATGCATGAATTAAAATATTATTCAACTTGTAAAAAGATGGAAATCCTTCCATTTGACTTAACCTGGATAGTCCTAGAGGTCATTATGGATAATCCCAGAGGAGATGTAAGTAAAATAAGCCAGCCCCAGAAACAGAGATACTGTATGACTTCACTTATATGTGAAACCTAAAATATCTGGGCTCATAGGAGTAGAATGTAGAATGATGGTTGCCAGCGGCCAACAAGATGGGAAAATGGGAAGGTTATGGACAAAAGTTACAAAATTTCCATAACATAAAATAAATAACTTCAGTAGATCTATTTTACAACACAGTGCTGATAGATAACCATACTGTTTTGTATACTTAAAATTTGATAAGACGGTAGGTATGAGGTTTAGTGTTCTAACCACAAAAATATATATAGTTATGATAATAATCAAGGGTACAAAGGAAACTTTGGTAGATGATGCTTATGTTTATGGCTGTGATGATTTTACAGGTGTACAGTTATTCCCATACTCATTAATTGTATCACTAAATATGTGCAACTTTTTACATGGCAATTATACCTCTTCAAAGTAGTTAAATATAAACCTGGCACTCATTATAATTAAAAAAAACAACAACAAAAATTAACCCATGCAAATAGACGATACAGAAAAGGAGAGAGGAGAAAAATACAACAAATGAAAGCAGTTCATTTGCTGTTGTAGAGGATAATTGATAATCAATTCTTTTTCTCTTCTCTTCATATTAATGGTCTAAATACAGTAAAGGAGGTGGAATGTCACAGTGATAAAAGGCCACAACTAGTGTTTACTACAAACCCACTTTAAATATAAAGATTAAGAATTGTCGAAAGGGATGGAGAAAGATGTATCATGCTAACACAAATCAGCAGAAAGCTAAGTAACTATTTCAAACAAAGCAGACTTCTGATCAAGAAATATGATCTTTGCTAAAGAAGGGTAATATGCACTAAAAAATTAATTCTTCAGGAAGACATTGCAATTCTAAACATGTTTGTACTTAATATCAACAATGTAAGACAAAAAACTATATTGACTTAAAAGGTAAATAAATAGACAATTATCATTTCAGTATAATACTGTTATAAATTACTAAAATTATAAGATGTATAACTTATAATAATACAATAGCCTACCTTATATGTGTTTTCAATTACCCATAGTCAACCAGTTTGAAAATATAAATTAAAAATTTCAGAGAAACAATTCGTAAGTTGTAAATTACGCATCTGTCTCGTAGTGTGATGAAATCTCATGACTCACTCCGACTTACCAAGAGCATGAATCATCCACTTGTCCCATGTATCCAAGTTGTAGATACACTACCTGCCCATTACTCACCTGGTAGCCGTTTTGCCGTCCTATCAACTGTCATGCTATCAAAGTGAGTGTGCTCCAGTAATCTTTATGTTACTGAAAAATGACCTGAAAGCACAAACGTAGTGCTGATGGTAATTTGAATATTTCACAGGGTAATCATGAAGTGCTTTCTTTAAATAAAAAGGTGAAAAAAAATGTATGCTGAGTTTACTAAGATGTACAGTAAAAATAAATCATATCTGTTAAATTGTAAAGAAAAAAATATGTGTATAGTATATATTGGATTTGCTACTATCTGCAGTTTTAGGCATTTATTGGGGTTCTTAAGATGTACCCCAAAAGGTACATCTTAAGGGATGTACCCTTAGGGGATAAGTGATGATTGTGCTGTAATATATTAATATATAATTCATAATATAACTATATATCAACCTTTAATAGTTGAAAAATAAATGATGGGACATTCATGCCATGGAATATTATTTAATAAAAAAAGAAAATGACCTTACAAGCCACAAAAGACGCACTAATCTGATATGCATATTGCTGAATGAAGGAAGCTAGTATGTAAGATCACATTCCATATAATTACACTGTCATTCAGAAAAAGGCAAAATTTTACAAACATTTAAAATATCAGTGGTTGCCACTAGTTCATGGAGAGGAGGATAAATTAGTGAAGCAAAAGGGAATTTTTTAGGATAGCAAAGATACTTGGTATACTATTTGTAGTGGAGAGTAGGTAACACTATACATCCATCAAAAGCAATAAAACTTTACAGGACATAGTATCAACCTTAATATGTGCAATGAAAATATCATTATATAATGCTGAGTCTGTCCCACAGACTCTGGCTGAGCGATGGCTGAAAGGAGTACTCAGACACGGTATTTTACATGAGAGCAGCTAACGGACTGCTGGAGAGTGAGCAGTCTCAGTAAGCTGGCACTGCTCAGTTTTATTCAGTACATGTGAAAGCATGGAGCCAACACAATCTGTGGGTAATTAACATCGTCATCCCCCCTTGCAGGGAGCACTCTCATATGTGAAAGATCAAAGGCTGGTTTCCGGATGACATAAATAAACAAAGTTATGCAGATAGATTTCTTTACACTCCCTTGTTACCTACTCTTTGCCTTCAGCCTCAGGGTAGGAGAATCAGCTGCCTTCAGCTTTATTCTCCCCCAAAGCATTGCCAAACCCTCTGACCTTTCTAGAAGGTTTGCATCTTTCCCTATAGCTCCTCCCACCATCCTGACCAATCTCCTACACTATAAAGCAAGCATTACCCTAAAACCTAAACCTAACAAGGACACACACACACAGACACACACACGCACATGCACACACACGCACGCACGCACGAAGACTACAGGGAATTATCTCTGTGAATATAAATGCGAAAATTCTCAATGAAATTCTACCGAACCAAAATCAATAGCCATGATCAAGTGGTACTTATCCTAGGAATGCAAGGATGGTTCAACATATGCAAATTGATAAACGTGACACAACACATTAACAAAATGAAGAACAGAAATGAAATTATTTCAATAGATGCAGAAACAGCATTAGACAAAATTCAACATTTCTTAATCATAAAATCTTTCATGAAATTAGGTATAGAAAGTATAGATCTTAATAAAATAAAGGTTACATATGCCAAAACTATAGTTAATATCATACTAAATATGAAAAAATGTTGAAAACTTTTTCTCTAAGGACAAGGATGCCCACTCTCACCACCACCATTCAACACAGCACTCAAAGTCCTAGCTAGAGCAGTTAGAAAGCAAAAGAAAAAAAATGCATCCACATAGGAAAGATGGAAGTTAAATTGCTCTTGCTTGCAGATGACATGATATTGTATTTCAGAAACCTTAAAGACTCCACCAAAAAACTTTTAGAATGAATAACCAAGTTAAGTAATGTTTCAGGATAAGCAATGTCAAATTAGTCACATTTCTATTTTCTAATATCAAACTATTTGAAAAAGAAATTAAGAAAACAATTTCATTTACATAAGATAAAAGTTCTACAAATAGTTTTAACCAGGGAGGTGAAGCTCTACAACAAAAACTATAAAACACCCATGAAAGAAATTGAACAAGACCCCAAAAATTAAAAGATATCTTGTGTTCATGAATTTAAAGAATTAATATTGTTGAATATCTCTACTACCTAAAGCAATATAAAATTAAATGCAATCCCTATCAAAATACCAATGAATTTACTCATGAAAACAGAAAAAAAATACTAAAATTGGTCTGGAATCACCCAACATCTTGAAGAGCCAAAGAAATCCTGAGCAAAAAGAACAAAGCTGTAGGCATCATATTACCTGACTTCAAAATGTACTATGAAGCCATCGTAACCAAAAGCAGCATAGTACTGGCATGAAAACAGACACACAGATTAATAGATTAGAATAGGGAACCCAATATGTGTTCACCAAGGACACACATTGGAGAAAGGACAGGTCTTCAGTACATTCGGTTTGGACAACTATACATCCACATTCAAAAGAATAAAATTAGTCACTTATCTCTTACCCTATGCAAAAACCAACTCAAACTATAAGACAACTAGAAGAAAAAAAAATGGGGGAAATTCTTCATGACCATTGATATGGGTAAGAAGTTTTTAGATAAGACCTCAAAAACACAGGCAACAAAAGCAAAAATTAACATTACACTAAAAAGCTTGCACAGAAAAACAAAAACAAGCAGCAGAGTAAAGAGGCAATCTATAGAAAGAGATAATATTCACAGGCTATACATCCAACAAGGGGTTAATATCCAAAATATATAAAAACTCAAACAACTCAATGGCAAGAAAACAAATATTTCTACTAAAAAATGGGCAAAAGATGTGAATGGATATTTCACAAAACATACAAGTGGCCAACAGATGGATGAAAAATTACTCAACATCACTAATCATCAGGGAAATGCAAATGAAATCCGGAATGAGATAATACCTCACACCTGTTACATTAGGTATTATTTAAAAGGACAAAATATAACAGGGGTTTCCAATGATGTGAAGAAAAGTGAATACTTGTATACTTTAGGTGGGAATATAAATTAGTACAGACACTAGAGAAAACAGTATAAAGGTTGCTCAAAATATAAAAACTCAAACTATCATATGATTCAACAGCCTCATTACCCTCATTCACATATCCTCATTACTGGCTTCATATCCAAGGGACTTGAAATCACAGTAGCCAATACATGTAGCCAACCTAGCATTCCATTAACAGATTCATGGATAATGTGATATACATATGTGTACACGCACACACATGCACACACACGCACACACACACATGCACATGCACACACATGCACACACACGCACGCACATGCACACACGCGCACACACACATGCACACACACGCACACACATGCACACATGAACACACAAGCACATGCACACAGACGAACACACATGCACACACATGCACACACACTCACGCACATCCACACACGTGCGTGCAAACACACACATGCACACGCACGCACACACGCGCGCACACACATGCACACACACGCACACACACACGGCAATACTATTAAGACATAAGAAAACAAACTCCTTTCACGTGCAATGACATGGGCAATCCTGAAGACTATTATGTTAAGTGAAATATTCTAGGCACGGACAGACACACTACATGTTCTCACTCACACGTGGAATATATCAAAGGTAATCCCAGGAGAGAGCAGAATGGTGGTTACCCGAAGATTGAGTGGTTAAGAAGGAGGAAACATGGGGAGACTGAGTCAGAAGATACACAATCACAGTTAGATACAAGGAATACAAAAATGACCACAATAGGAAAACGTATAGCTACAGATCCTAGGCAAGTGGCCTGGTGTCAAGGGGTAGAAGGGAAGAGGATGGAAAGGGGAGGGAGAGAAATGAAGAGTGAGTACTAATGGTTAAGGAAGGTCTTAATGCATGGTGAAAATGTTCCAAAATTGATTATGGTGAAGATTGTGCAGCTCTGTGAGCATATTAAAACCATTGGATTGTATGTTCTACACAGATGAATTGCATGATGTGTGAATTACATTTTTTAAAAGCTGTCAAAAATCAAACTTAGAGATTATCAGGTAAATTTCCCATTCACATATGGTGAAGAATACCACTTTACTTTAGTAAAATTAGTTAATGGATATGTGAGGATATTAATTCCTTTCAATGAAATGTGTAGGAGAATCTTCTGGAAAATTACATTAACTTTCAAAATATAATTATACTGAAATTTAATTTATAAGAATTCATATTGTATAAATAAATTTAATATGAATTAATCACATTCTTAAAATGTTACTCAAATGGCTCACAGAAATGTGAGATATTCTTAAAATATAATTCAATGGCTCACAGAAACAACACAGAAAAAGATACCTAAAAAAGTAGTAGCCAAATGGAAATATGTAGAAGGATAGGCAGAATGGTGCTGTGTTTAAAAGTATGGAGTCTGAATCTAGACTTCCTAGCCACAATTTTCCCCAGTAAACTTGGGAAATTTACTTTCTCTATGCCTCAGTTATATCATTATGAAACAAATATAATAATAGTTCTGTGAAAAGATAATTCTATTATTAAAGAGGATTAACTTTGTGTGTGTGTGTCTGTGTGTGTGCATGTGTATGAAATACTTACAAAGGTTATTGGCACATAATTACTACAGAGATGTTAAATACTAATATTGTACATAAAATATTAAGTATCGATAAAAGGCAGTGGCGTTCACTCACTTTACATATTAAAATGCCACATTCTGGTCCAGTTGCAAAATCCCAAAATGTAGACCATTTTGTATGTGATCCTGAATGTTGCCATCAGCACAAATCATGGTTATTTCACCTTAGTTTCTCCCTGTATCCCATGAGGGCAGTTTTGTGTCACTGTTTCCATGACTCTTGATGATGAAATGCATTTTGCTATTGTGTTGATTCAATATTTTCTATTTCTACCAAGGAAAACTAAGGGACAAAATAGTTATAAACAAGAATAATGCATTAATAAGGTCTTACAAGCTACCTTAAAATTACTCCACAAGTTTTATAATAAATTTCTAGGATATATTACCTCCTACTGTGTGGATTCTATTTTCTCTTTCAATATTTGATAAATACGTTAAATGTTTCTAAGAATTTATGAGACTATAATGCCTCTATGTGTCTGTTAAACTGCACCTTTCCCTTTCATAAAATACTTCTATTCTTTAGAAATAATTTCTGATACCACAAATTAACATTTTCAACACTGTCAGTAGCACAAAAACTGAAGTAGAAAGATGGACTTCAGTGAGATAGCTGTGTACCAAAATTGTGATTGATGTAGTGAAACGGAAATTGCTTAGACAATTTTAGGTAGTTTTTAAACTCTGAGTTTTGGGTCTGTGTCAGCACACAGTGTGATCAACAATTTTAAAATGAAGTCGTATTTATGAAATAATAACAGTATATATGTATGCACACACATCCACACTATGTGATTGGAAAATAGTCTTGAGGTGGAGAGCTGAAGGATTTGCAAATTTGCTAGGGGTTTATTTTGTTTGGAGCAAATGTATGGATAATGGCATCTTAAACAGATACTATTATGATTGTATCCTACCTTAAAATCTACTCCATTGATTACATTCTAAGTACTGTCAATAAATAAAGTTCATATTAGATAATTTAATCTTCAACTATTAATATAATGTAAAAGAAATTCTGTAATATTTTTGTTTGTCAAATTTTAAATATGAAAAAGGACATAAGCTTATTTTAAATTCACTATTCTTTACATCATATCTCACTACATTTTCATTATTTAGGAAAGCATCATTTTAACCATAACATTCTAGAAACAATACTTACCATCACACGTGAAGGATAACTGTTTATTTGTATTTGAAGGTTAATTGAAAGGATAGTGAGAAGTGTACTATAACAATCTTTCTTCTATAGATATTTTCTATTCTTCAACAAAACTGAGATTTCACAATATCAATTTGTATTTTTTATCATTCTCTTAAAATATGAAGTTCTAAAAATTGATACACATTATTTGTATGTTTATGGGACACACGTGATATTTTGTTATATGCATAGAATTGTACAATAATAAAGTTAGGATATTTAGAGTGTCCATTACCTGGAGTATTATCATTTCTATGTGTTAGAAACATTTCAAGTCCTCTCTTCTAGCTATGTTTAAATACACAACACATTTTTATTAAGTATAGTGTCCATAATCCGGGGTCAAATAATATAACTTATTCCTTTTATCTAACTCTTTGCTGTTGCTTTGAGACAGGGTCTCACTCTACTGCCCAGGTTGAAGTGCAGTGGCATGATCTCTGCTCACTGCAACCTCTGCCTCCTGGGTTCGAGTGATTCTCTCACATCAGCCTCCCAAACAGCTGGGACTGCAGGCACATGTCACCATGCCTGGCTAATTTTTGTATGTTTTGTAGAGATGGGATGTTGCCATGTTGGCCAGGCTGGTCTCAATTTCCTGACCTCAAGTAATCCACCTGCCTTGGCTCCTAAAGTGCTGAGATTACAGTCGTGAGCCACCACACCCGGCCCATCTAACTCTAGGTTTGCATTCACTGGCATCCTTGTTACCCATATGCCATTCCCACCCTCTGATATGTGTATTGAATATCACATGTTAGAACATGCACTATTTGTCTTTTTGTGCCTGGCTTGTTTCGCTTAACTGAACCATCTCCAGTTCCATCCATGTCGTTGCAAATAAGATGGTTTTATTCCTTTTTGTGGCAAAATAGTATTTCACTATATATTTTCTTTATCCATTTTTCCCTTGATGGACACTTAGGTAGATCTGTATTTTTTTGCTATGGTGAATACTGCTTCCATAAACATTGGGGAGCAGGTATCCCTTTGAACACCGATTTTCTTTCCTTTGAATAAATAACCAGCAGTAGAATTATTGAATTATATTATAGTTCTAGTTTTAGATTTTAAAGAAATCTTCATACAGTTTTGCATAGCAGCTGCCTTAACTTACATTCCTATCAACAGCGTATGAGGGTTCCTGTTGCTCCACAGCCTTGCCGACATCTGTTACTTTTTTTGTCTTTTTATAATAGTCATTATAATTCGGGTAAAATGATGACTTATCGTGGTTTTGATTTGCATTTTCCCTGATGATTCGTGTGTTGAGCATTTTCTCATTTACCTACCGGCTATTCGTGTATCTTCTTTTGAGAAATGTGTATTCATGTCCTTTGCCCAGGTTTTTTCATTTACAAAATTATTTATTTGATATACGTATAATCAACATGTTACCAGGGATTCTGCATTGGGATGGATCCTTTAATCAAGATCAATAGAGCCAGAGCTCTGGACCAGCAATTCCCGTTCCTGTGATAAACAGCAAAAAATTGCAGACTACACCAAAACGCAAGCTTGAAGCAAAGTTTACTGAAGAGCAGTAACAGACTCTTAGAGGCAGAGCAGGCTGATTTCTGTGTGTGAAACTGGGCCCTCTTCCCAGAGCTTAGGGTGCTTTTATGGCGTTTATGGGGAGGAATTGAGGCTTGGGCTCTGTTTGAGGGATAGTTTGATGTCATTTTATTGGCAGTTTATGGTTATATGTTAAAATTAAACTGCACATATTCTGTTCTCACCCACAATTCATTAAGAAAAACCCACTCCGGTGGGAATAGCCACAGGTAAATTTTACTGTAATGCTGTATAATTAGGATGGGGTTAGTGGATGGGCTGGCCATGCACCTCTTAAGGGATTTTTACCTTTGCTCCAGTTTTTATTTCTCCAGAATGTGCTGGCCACAAACTTTACCACAAACTCCATCTGTTAGGTTGGAGTTAGGGTGGTTTGGGGGCTGAATTTGGCTGGACCAGGGTCTGTCTTAGTGACAGCCCTTTTGCTCTCTTCTCTCACCACCTCCCAGCTGCTAACGTCTACCTACCTACCTAACAAAAGCATAAGGTTTAAAAGATCAAATACTCTCAAAGCACTCAGGACCATGTTAATACTCTTCTGTTGGAATTAGTTTTGCTTGTATGTTTGTTTAGGGGACCGTTTCACAGGTTGGTGATTGATATTCTCTGCATGGAATTCAGAATCCCAAATTGTAAAAAAGCGGGATGGTCATCATTAGTGGGAAATTGTTCTCGCCATACTGAGCAGAGAATAATACTAAAATCGTGGCTATTATTCATTCTTAAGCATATGAAATGCTTTCAATTTTAGCCAACAATGATATACATTTGTTTGAACTTTTAAAACATTTCTTTGACTTACCTGTCTTTTTTACTTTTTTTCTTTCCAACTTTCATTTACGCTCATGGGGTATATGTATAAGTTTGTTACATGGGTAAACTGCCTGTCTTGGGGGATTGGTGTACAGATTATTAATCACCCAGGTAATAAGCATGTTATTTGATAGGTAGTTTTTGTATCTTCATCCTCCTTTCACCCTTTACACCCCAATGTCTATTGTTCCCCTCTTTGTATCCATGTGTACTTAGTGTTTGGCTCCCATTTATAAGTGAGAAAATGCAGTATTTGATTTTCTGTTCCTGCATTAATTTGATTAGGATGATGCCTCCAGCTCCATCACCTACTGCAAAGGACATGATTTTATTCTTTTTCATGGCTGTGCAGTATTCCATATTGGACATGGCTTTATTCTTTTTCATGGCTATGCAGTATTCCACGTTGGACATGACTTTATTCTTTTTCATGGCTGTGCAGTATTCCACGTTGGACATGACTTTATTCTTTTTCATGGCTGTGCAGTATTCCACGTTGGACATGACTTTATTCTTTTTCATGGCTGTGCAGTATTCCACGTTGGACATGACTTTATTCTTTTTCATGGCTGTGCAGTATTCCACGTTGTATGCGTACCACATTGTCTTTATTCAGTGTGCTGTTAATGGGTATGGAGGTTGGTTCCTTGTCTTTTCTATTGTGAATAGTGCTGCAATGACTATTTGTGTTTGTGGGCGACTTTATGGTAGAACAATTTTCTTCCTTGGGGAGATAAACCCATATTGGGATTGCTGGATCGACTGGTATTTCTGTTTTAAATTATTTGAGAAATCTTTAAACTGTTTTCCACAGTGGCTGAACTCACTGACATTCCCACCAACAGTGTATAAATGTTCCCTTTTCGTCCGGGCGCGGTGGCTCACGCCTATAATCCCAGCACTTTGGGAGGCTGAGGCGGGTGGATCACGAGGTCAACAGATTGAGACCATCTTGGTCAACTTTTCAAAAGAAGACATACATGAAGCCAACACGTATATGAGAAAATACTCAGCATCAGTAATTGGTAGAGAAATACAAATGAAAATCACTATGAGATACCACCTCACAATAGTCAGAATGGCTATAATTAAATAGTTTAAGATCCATGGATACTGGTAGATTGCAGAGAAAAGGGAACTTTTTTTTTTTTTTGAGACGGAGTTTCGCTCTTGTTACCCAGGCTGGAGTGCAATGGCACGATCTCGGCTCACTGCAACCTCCGCCTCCTGGGTTCAGGCAATTCTCCTGCCTCAGCCTCCTGAGTAGCTGGGATTACAGGCATGTGCCACCATGACCAGCTAATTTTTTGTATTTTTAGTGGAGACGGGGTTTCACCATGTTGACCAGGACGGTCTCGATCTCTTGACCTCGTGATCCACCCACCTCAGCCTCTGAAAGTGCTGGGATTACAGGCTTGAGCCACTGCACCTGGCCCTATATGTCTGTTTTTATGTCAATACCATGTTGTTTTGTTTACTATAGCCTTCTTATATATTTTGAGGTCAAGCAATATGCTGTTTCCAGTGTCTTTTCTTAATGAGTCCCTGCATTTGAGACAAATACCATCTCTAAACTTCTACCCCTGATACAGACACACACAGACACACATGCACATTCTATGGTCTGAGCATATGTGATCTTTCTGGACAAATCTCACTGAACTCTTTTTATACTGCATTTCTATACCAGTGAATTTGTCCACACTGTCAACTCTAAAATACTCTTTCCTACAATTTTCCATGATAATACTTTCTTAGTTTATACATCTTTGAGATTTTAATTCCTATTTAAATATGTTTGCATGTTGAAGATCTATGCATTATTTCCACTTACTAAGTAGTGAATAGCAAAACACATAATTTTCTGTACATTATTTTTGTGATAGTCCTAGGAAGTATAGTAGTAAAAGCATTTCAAAATTATACTAAAAAATACATAAGTGTTTTTAAAAAATATTTAGGATATTTAATCTTGGGGAAATTTCTAAACTTTTCTGAATATCTGTGTCCTCATTTGTAAGTGCTAAAATATAGAAGAGCAAATTAGCAAGAATTTTTTAAAAATTACTTAAAATCAATACATATGCATTCATAATTTGCAAATACATTAATTAAAATATTATAGCACTATTTATTTCTTTTACTACTCTAAAAGTTTAGAGAATGTAAGGAATATATTTTTTGAACAAGTCATAAAATAAATAGTTTAATAATCAAAGTAAGTTCTTTAATTAGAATCACAAAATTATTTTAATAATTAAAACTTTTGGGCTGAATGTGGCTGCCCACACCTATAATTCTAGCAGTTTGGGAGGCCTAGGAAGGAGGATTGCTTGAGACCAGCAGTTCGATACCAGCTTAAGCAGCATGGCAAAAACTAGTATCTAAAACATACAAAAAAAAATTTAGCTATGCATGGTGGCATGTGGCTATAGTCCCAGTTACTGTGGAAGGTGAGACGGGAGCCTGGGGAGGTAGAGACTGCAGTGACCCGAGATCATGCCACTGTCCTCCAGCCAGGGTGACAGAGGAAGGCCCTGTCTCAAAAAAAATACATATATATATTTTTTGAGCATTTGAGAATAATAAGCAATTTCAGTAAACAGATATCTTTAAAATAAATCTATACTATTCATGAAAATTTGATTCTACCAATAAAAATACCTATATTACTTCAAAATGAATTAACATTTCATGTTACAAAATAATCAAATTTGTTTTATTTGTTATTTATAACAACTTACTCTACACCCTGGAAAATAATCATCTATCACTGCATTGGAACACTATGGCTTATAAACACTTACTGTTGTCCCATTCATTTAAGAAATCTACAGTTTTTTATATGCATCAACTTAAGTAAACCCCAAGTTGAAACTTTTGGACTACTGATCACTTCTTAAATAACCAGCATACACACAATGAACCATTCTGAATACCTTCAGGTATACAGTGTATTCATTTTTATTTAATTCATGCATAGCATTATTCTAGAATGTAAATTCTAATTAGAAGAAACATAAATAATACTTTGCCACTATGGATTAGGAAGTCGTTTTGTTAAATGTGGCCTATGTAATGCTTATTCACATTTTATACAAAGTTTAAAGAAAGGTAATTTAGAGTCAAGAGCACAATTTATATTTGCTACCGATCTTTTAACTCCTTTAGGTTGAATTTAACAGAAGTCTGTCTTTGAAAACATTCTGTACATTTAAAAGAATCCCTTTTGTACAATCTAACAAATATGAAGAATGTTTTTTGGAAAATGGCCAAAGTCTTTGTCCTTATTCCTACTCGACATAAACACTAACAAGAGGAACAGTCTATAATATATATTTATATTCTAATGCATACCTGATTGTAATATCTGCCAAAATCCCTGCCAAAATGAGATCTTGTGAGGCCTCAAGGATGCTAATTGTTTTTCTTATATTTGTATAATAGAAGCTATAATTTTGTATTCAATTGAATAGCTAAGAAATATGAAGACTCAAACAAAGCTATATAATTATGATTCCTACACACAAAAGTCTTATTACTAAAAAGGTACTCACAATATCTTTTTGAGCACAGTTTCACTCCTTAAAATGTTGCCCTGAATTCTTGAAACTATGTATTTGTTATGACTAGTCACAACTTAGTGTTTAGCTAGCTAATGTTGCAGAATGTATCGTACAGGAAATAAACTGACATTTCCCATGAGTGTACTGAAAATATAATATGTATATCAATCAATTTTAATGATCCATATAATCTTGTATTCCACATCTCATCATCGCTATAGTTTCTTATATTGTTTTATGAACCGTCAGCTAAATAATCCTCCATGTGCATTGCCTTAGTAATCTCTCTACCTCACAAAGCCAGTACTGATGTGCATGAACAATAGTCCCAGATGGATGGCAAATTCCTTTATTCAATGAGACACTTCTAGTTCAGGGTCCTTCTCTGCCTAATGAGATTGAATTTTTACAACAAAGATCCATTTCTGGCCATCAATGATATGTTCACAACAATGGTTTCTTTAAATATTTCCTCAAATTACAACTGTTTAATATCTCGATTCATATCAAATAGATATCCATTAATTTTATTAACTGCAATTTAATCATAATGATTATGTTTTGGCTAAGCAAAAAGAACAAAGTTGGAGATGTCATACTACCCAACTTAAAATTATACTACAGGGCTACAGTAACAAAAATAGCATGATGCTGGTACAAAAACAGTTATATGGACCAATGGAACAGGATAGAGAGCCCAGAAATAAGGCTGCATACATACGACCTGGTAATCTTCAATAAACCTGACAAAAGCAAACAATGGAGAAAAGACACCCTATTCAATAAATCATATGGAATAATAGGCTAGCTATATACAAAAGATTGAAACTGGATCCCTTCTTTACACCATATACAAAAATTTACTCAAGATAGATTAAACTATTAAATATAAAACTAAAAGTTATATAATCCCAAGAAGAAAACCTAGGCAATACCATTCTAGACATAGCAATCTGGGCAGATATTTTATGACATAGACCAAGAGCAATTGTAACAAAAGCAAAAATTTGCAAATGAGATCTGATTAAACTAAAAAGCTTCTGCAGGGCAATGAAAACTATCAACAGAGTGAACAACCTACAGAATGAGAGATAATTTTGGCAAACTATGCAGCTGAGAAATATCTAATATGCAGCCTCTATAAGCAACTTAAATCTACAAAAAGGAAAAAACACAACCATCCCAATAAAAAGTGGACAAAGGACATGAACTGACACTTTTCATAAGAAGACATATATGTGGCCAACATTTATAAGTAAAAAAGCTCAACATCACTGATCATTAGAGAAATGCAAATCAAAACCATAATAAAATAACATCTCACACCAGTCAGAATGACTATTATAAAAAGTCCAAATATAATCTATGCTGGCGAGGTTGCAGAGAAAAGGGAATGCTTATACACTATTGGAGGGAGTCTAAATTAGTGCTTCCATTGTGGAAGACACTGTGGTTGTCTCCTCAAAGACCTAAAAACAGAAATACCATTTGACCCAGCAATCCCGTTACTGGGTATCCACCCAAAGGAATATGAATTGTTCTGTTGTAAAGACACATGCATGCATACGTTCATTGCAGCACTACTCACAATAGCAAAGAAATGGATACAGCCTAAATGCCCATCAGTGGAAGACTGGATAAAGAACATGTGGTACATATGCACAATGGAATACTACGCAGCCATGAGAAAGAATGAGATCATGTTTTTTGCAGGAAGGTGGCAGGAGCTGGAGGTCATTGTCCGTAGCAAACTAAGGCAGGAACAGAACATGAAATACTGAAGGATTTACCTTGTAAGTGGGAGCTTAATGATGGGAGCACAGGGACACATAGATGGGAGCAACACACACTGGGTCTAGTTGAGGGGGGAGGTTGTGAAAAAGGAGAGGATCGGGGATAATAAGTAATGAGTACTAAGCTTACTACCTGAATGACAAAACAATCTGATAAAAATCCCCCGGGATACAAGTTTACCTAAATAACAAACTGGCACATGTAGCCATGAACATAAATGTTAAATAAAAATAAATTATAACAATTGTATTTTGCTAAAAGTTTCTTACATTAGTCTGTATTTATCCATCAAATGTTGTTTTTTGAAGTCCTTTATGCCATTTTTTATGGTATTATTTCAATAGGATGTGTACTTTTTTATATTTTGCTACAAAATATGGGTCGATTCTCCACTAATATAGAAACAAAATAGTATAAACTTGTCTAAACATCTTCAGACAAAAACATTTTATTTTAGAAAACCTCAGAAATATTTCTGTTTTTTTCCTGATTGGTAATAAAGTAGGAAGAATGGAGAGTAAGTAGCATGAGAATTTAACATCGTTATGTTCACTAGCTCCTCATCATTAAATATACACACCTGTATGCTTAATTTTATATTACTATCTTTAAAAACTGTGTTTTGCTGTATTTTAGAAATATGCTAACTTTAGAAAATATCCCAGCCATATTGTTTATTATTCTTTGCATAGAAATACTTTTAAAGATGGTTGTCCCTTAAATATATTCAGATACTTGTCTAGTAATCTATTCTTACATATCCTAACATAGCCACAGTGAACGTATCCAGTATTATCGATGCTCTGCCTCTTATACTCTCAGCCTACATTTCAGCTCACCCTCACCGTCTACAGACAGCTTCTAGGCATGGATGGATTCCGCACCTCTGTTTCTCTGCTGAAGGCTTTCTTCAGCAGTTAATGCCCTCAAGTCCTCTCTCATTAAAAAAAAAAAAAAAAAAAAAAAAAAGTGAAAGCTAGGAATCTGAGGATAAATATCACGGACTTTAGGTTCTGCAACGGGATAATTATGAGGCACACTCCACATAATGGACCACAGCGTGATTCAGTCTGGCGAGCTACAACATTAACTTGCTCATTTACATCATATCTCTAGGCTTTCCTTCTTCCTGGTTTCATGTTTCCTCACCTATGCTTCCTGGAGTCAGCTCTCAAATTAACTAAGTGTACCTAAAACCCTACCACAGGGTTACCTTCTGGTGGAAACCAAGTGAAGACAGTCAAAATACAAAAAAATTCTCCTGTGAACACATATCCTCCTGTTAATGTGGATTTAATGCAATGATTTGTCAGATTCCTTGCTTGTTCAAAGAGAGCAATTTGGTAAGTCAGTTTATTAACTGAAGAACCATACTAACTTCAAGTTTTTTCTTTTGGGACATAATTGGCATAATTTTAAAAATTAGTTCTGATAAACCATAAAGAATTCAGTAAATCATTTGAAGCAGAAAATACAATTTCATATAAGCTTTCAATCATTACATTTCGTTGGCTGTTTCATTAGCATTTTATTTTATATATGTTTTTGATAACCAGATAATTTGGACCCATTTAAACTTTAAACATATTTACACAATGGCTATTGTGGTGCCCACAATTAAGTCCTGTGAATCACGGAAAAATTATTTTAATACCTACTCCAGAAGAGTTACCAGTATATGAACACTCACAGGGATGCACACATCACCTGTAGTGTAAAATTAGAATCATTTACAAATTCCAAAATTGTTAAAGGATGATTTCCCGTTGAATTTTGAAGGACTGATGTAACTCATCAGGACTATGTGGAGAAGAATATTTAAGATAACGATGCAAAATGTTTAATCCATAAAACTTTTTTCTAACATCTTAAATTTCAAATTGTTTTTTCTCTGCTTTTTAAATACCTCATGTTTGTTTATAGTCAATTCTTTCTTCTGTTGTTATCATCTAAATTATATTGTTATTTTTGAGTTTTGGGTGCCACATTAATTTTTCCTAAGTTTACTCATATTTTAAATTTTTTGTGGAATTTAAATTTTATTATAGTAAGCTTTAATTTCCTGTCTTCTCTAGTTTTCCCAACCAACTCTAAGTTGCTATAATTTGAAAATTTATTAAAACCATTTTAATTATATTCCGTCAACACTGTTTAAGTCAGTTTTCACACTGCTACAAAGAATACCACCAAGACTAGGTAATTTAAAAAGAAAAGAGGTTGGCTCAAGTTCCACATGGCTGGGGAGGGCTCAGGAAACTTACAAGCATGGTAAAAGGAAAAGTAGGTGTGTCTTATATGGCTGCAGGCAAGAGAGAGGATGCATGTGTGGGAGGAACTGTCAGGCGCTTACAAAACCATCAAATCTCGTGAGAACTCAGTATCATGTGAGTAGCCTGGGGAGAACCACCCCCAAGATCCTACCACCTTCCACCAGTTTCCACCCTTGACACGGAGATTATGGGGATTACTACATGGTTTAGTTTCTCTTTCTATGAAGGGGATAACCAAGGCATTTAGATATTTTCTTAAAAAGAAATCAGATAAATGTACAAACCTGGTACAACATCCAGGTTTTAAGATAGATTCATTAAAAAACATTGCATGACTGTGACTTCAAAGAGCTCCTCTGAATTTCAGTTTTCTACATTAAAAAAAAAAATGGATGCAATGACTTTGCAGGTCCTACTATAAATAAATCTCGGCCGGGCGTGGTGACTCACGCCTGTAATCCCAGCACTCTGGGGGGCCGAGGTGGGTGGATCACGAGGTGAAGAGTTCGAGACCATCCTGGTCAACATGGTGAAACCCCGTCTCTACTAAAAATACAAAAATTAGCTGGGCATGGTGGTGCGTGCCTGTAATCCCAGCTACTCAGGAGGCTGAGGCAGGAGAATTGCCTGAACCCAGGAGGCGGAGGTTGCGGTGAGCCGAGATCGCACCATTGCACTCCAGCCTGGGTAACAAGAGCGAAACTCCGTCTCAAAAAAAAAAAAAAAAAAAAAAAAAAAGTCTCATCAAGCAGTCGTTGTCCATACTCTATACTTGTAGTCACCACGTAGACCAGAAGTATAGAGTATTAGCGTTTAGACTTGTAGACTAGACTTGTAGTCTGATGGTGATGCCCAAATTCGTCTCAAATCCACCTCAAAACAAAATTTAGCGGAGAATGAAAATAAAATTTACAATTCTATAAAACCTTAAGGGTTCTAAAGACAACCACAATATTTTAACCTGTAGGAAGTATGCACTTTGACGAAAACAAATATTAAAGTTAATGAACTAATGTCAGTATTCACGCTTTGGTGAAACACAAGGATGACACTGGCTGAGAAAATGATGGACATGGCACATTATCATCATGTTCATTTTGATGCTAAAGTTCCAGTTTACATTTTTAAATCAGGTCAGAGACGATTTATGCACACCCATGTTTATCTAGTTTGTCAGTCATTTCCTCTCCATTTTAATGTGTGGCATCCAGCATTTAATCGAGTTTCTAGAAGGGACTAATTAATCATGAAATATGTTTTAGCTAGGTTTTCAGGTTTAAGCTCATTTATGCAATATCTACTTGAAAGCAAAAGATTACACCTGACTGGAAAATGAACCATGCTATTATCTCGCTAGATAGAATTATGCAGTAATAGTCATTCTTTTGAAACAGGATGGATTCCTTCAGACTTAAGTTCGTAATTAAGACTGGGTTCTGCTTTGCATGGAAACTGTGAAAGACACTTTAGTGCCTCTATCTTCAAAAAATTACCCAACTCTAAAGTTTAGAATTAAAAATATTTTATTTAGAAAGATTATATTTTTATTAAAGTACATGGTACTGATATAATTGAGGATATTTTTAAAATGAATTCTAAATTAATAATAGAATTTAGCCCATTCTTTCCCACTAGATGATCTAGCTGTATTTATCTTGCGATTGTGTATGTGAAGGGGAGAGGATAGTGGATTTTCCTTGTTCCTTTGCATTAGCTGAAGAGTACAGAACAAATCTGAAGGTGATAGAATTTATTAGCTCATTAGCTTAGGCGTTACATGGAAAATGCTAAATTGCAAGACTCAGTCCTCATGCTCTTCTTGTGCTCATTTATCAAAGAGAAGGGGAATTTTAGGGACTCAAAGTTTAAATTAAAATACATCCTTTGTTGTAGTCTATTTGAAAATTACTGATTTTTAAATTAGTAATTCATATCCAATAAAATGAACTTAAAAAATACTCAAAATGAAAAAAATAGAGAAAGGAAAAAGCAAAAATTAACTATATGCCCAGCAGCCAGAATTGGCTGCTATTATTATGTTAAATGCCTTATCACTCTTTTCCATGATTTATCCTGGAAATTTATTTGTTGATTTATTATAAACATATAATATTGAACATTGCTATGAACATGAAACATATAACATTTACTTGTACATTTAATATGAATATATTATGAACATATGAGCAGATGGTATTATTCTGTTGGTGATATTTTACAGTCTGTTAGTATTTACCATCAATCTATGCCAACTCCTTAAGACATTTTCTTAAGGTGATTTTAATGGCTGAAAATTATTCCATAAAAGAGATATTTAAAATTTTACTTAAGATTTCTACCAACTTTTATATATTTAGAAATTTTCTTATTCTCCACTTGAAAAATTGACATAAGCTACATCCTTCTGCATTCAACTTTAATGTTTATGATGAAACCTTTAGGTCCATATTTAAATGTAATATTACTGGGTCAAAGAACATAAACATATTTGATGATTTTGATATGCATTTCCATTTATGCTTACAACATATTTTGTCTCACCTTTGACATCCTATTTTATGTTTTTAATATAGGAGACATCTGTGACATAAGTTACGTGTCACCTTCTTCTGTGAACTTCAGTCTTCTTGCCTCTCAATAAAATGACTCTCCAAGAGCAGGTCATATCCTGAAAAACTAACTTATTTTATTACTGTAGCTTCATAGTATGCTTTGGAATTGGGAGGTGTGTTGCTTCCAGCTTGTTCTTCTTTCTCAAATGTGGCTTGGCCGTCTGTGGTCTTTTATACTATATGAAACATATCATTGTTTTTCCTATGTATTTCTTTAAGAGTACCTTTAGGATTTTAACAGAGATTACTTCAATCTATAGATCATTTTGGATAAAATAAGTTTTCTAATTTATAAAAAGAGGACGTCTCTTCATTTCTGTCCTCTTTAATTTCTTGCAACAATATTTTGTAGATTTCAGTATACAAGTCTTTTTTCTCCCTACTTTTTATTTCTAAGTATTTAATTCTTTATGTTACTATGATAAATGAGATTGTCTTCCAATTTTGTTCATGGTTTTCCTATTTTTTCATTATTATTAGCATATAAAAATGCAACTTGTTTTTTATGTTAAAATCAGGATCTCGAGGAGACATTAGCAATCTCATGTTCATTACAGAACTATTCACAATATCCAACATGCAGAAACAACCTTAATGTGCATCAACAGAAAAACATGTAAATAAAATGTGGTAAATATATACAATGGAATATTACCAAACCACAAAAAAGGTAGAAAATTCTGAAACACATGACAATACAGATGAACCTTCAGAACATTATGCTAAATGAAATAAGCCAGTCACACAAAGACAAACACTGCATGATTCCAGCTATATGAGGTCTCCAGAACAGTAAAATTCGTAGAATCAGAGTGGAGTAGTGGTTGTGAGGGGCTGGGGGAATGAGCAGTTACTAATCGATGGTCATAAAATTTCAGTTAACTATGATGAATCACTTGTCGAAAACTGCCGTACAACTTTGTACCTATAGTCAACAATATTGCAATATACACTTAAAATTTGTTAAGATAGATCTCATGTTGTGCTCTTCCCACAATATATTTTTTTTTTAAAAAAGAGCTAACCTAGATTGGACCAACAAACTCTTAGCTACATTGTATTCCCCAATGCTTCTCTTTGAGTTGACTGAGAATAAAAGTGGATAACTGAAATTATTTTATGAGGCAGACTCTGGAGAACTGCTGATCAAAGAAGTCATTCCACTGCCAGCAAAATAAATTCACATGTGAGTTCCACAGAAATCCACTGTTCAAAAATGTACTGCGCTAATCTACATTATGTTAGTCCAAAGAATAAAAGTACGAATGCAAGAAGAAAAACTAACATTTTAGAAGATTAAAATGTTAATAAATTTACGTAACTGATAAAACATTAATAACTAAGTTTCTGGAGGTTGAAACAACATAATATTAAAATAAAAGGCAATACTAGAGTGAAATTACTCAGTGTATACCGTCTTGGAGTAGTCCAGTGATATTGATTAAATTTGGGGATTGTTAAGTGAACACGTTTCAATTCATTATAACCATTAAAATGGGAGGAAGGTACTGAGTGCTTGCTTCTGTTGAAATGCACTTTCCCCAGATCTTCACATGACTTATTCTCTCTTACATACCTTGAGGTATTCCCTGACCATTCTGACTTTAAATAATCAACCGTTTACATACTTTATTTCCTTTCATAGAACTTACTAACACCTGAAATTACAACACATATTCAGAGGTCTCCTTTGGAAATATTCGCTCCAGGAGAGGGATTTGGCGCTATATATTTTCTCAGTGTTTACAATGCTGCAGGGCAAATAACATTTGCTCCGTACAAGTTTGCTGATTGAGTCAAAGAATGGACGCATGGATGATTCAAAAACGTTTTTTCCTCATGTTGACATTTTATCATTCATCTCCGGTTTCTTAGATATTTTCCTTTGTTCACGTTTGTAATTTATAACACAGATCAATTCTGTAGCGTTAATTTTGTTGAAGCCTTTTTCCCTTGAGTTTGCAATATCAACATCTATTTTTCTTGACTTTTATTGTAGGTTCTGTCAGCTGACTGTTGTAAACCTAATTTTTTTGTTTGGCCATATCCAGTATCACAAAATCAATTCTCCCCTTTTTCATTTTATTGAGTACTTGAGATATTTTGGCCTAATATATTTTTCTTCTATTTCCTGGAATAAATATTGTAAATAATTTTTTTCACAAATATGTTGAATAATGCAATATTTTAACTTGGATTTTCAATGATGTTTTGTAAGCTGATGTTTTATGGATCTGTTTTTCTTTTCTTAATGTAATATAAAGTAATGTTATAGATTAAAAATAAATTATAAATGTAGGTACCATACATTTATTATTTGATTATATTTGTTTCTAGAGTTGCACAGTTATGCCTGAAATTGTTGTTTCATATGGAAAGAAACACACTACTCTTAACCATAAGAAGAGGCCATATTTATTGATATTAATATACTCATTTGTACTCAGAAAACAGTGAACGTCACTGTAATTTCATATTATTTGAACAAATGCCTCTTATAAAGGAGAAATTAATAAAGCTATACAATTTGAGGTAGACATGATTACTCACAAAAAGTTTTATACTGAAGTCTGATGACTGTTCTTTTAAAAAATCATTCATTAAGTAATCTTTTCTAAATAGTTTCAGAAGGTAAACTTGATCATTTAACTTAATGAAAACAATCTATCACAATAGATGGTTTTTCTAGCTCTTCCCTATCTTTGGAAAACTTGTACTGTGGTTGAAAGTTTTGAATATCATAAATTTCTATGCCCAGGTCAGAATCCAGAATTTTAAATGTAATTTTCTCTTTTTTTTTTTTATCACTCAGGATGCTAGCAAATTATGCAGGCTGCACCAGTGTGATGTGTCCATGCACACACACATGAGGAAACGGGCTGGCATTAAACTCGTTTCGTCAGTGAGGGTGAAGGCCTCTGACTTTCAGGAGATACTGTGTTTATGAAGTCAGTTTCTCAGTGCATTGGTACAATTAGTGGACATTAAATTATTTTTGTGTTGATGGGGAAAATGTGATAACAAAAATTTCCTAAGGCCGTTTCTTTTTCTTTCTTTTTCTTTTTCTTTTTTTTCCCAGACAGAGTCTCAATCTGCAGGGTGCTCTTGGGTCACTGCAACCTCCACTTCCTGGGTTCAAGCAATACACCCACCTTAGCCCCCCAAGTAGCTGGAATTACAGGTGCACACCACCATGCTCGGCTAAATTTTGTATTATTAGTAGAGATGGGATTTCACCATGTTGACCACGATGGTCTCGATCTCTTGACCTCATGATCCACCTGCCTCGGCCTCCCAAAGTGCTGGGATTATAGGTGCACACCACTGCGCTCGGCCCTAATTCTTTTACTTGTAGTCAATATTTAAGTTACTATTATCATGAATATGATGATGAACTCCAGAATATTTTTAACATTTTTAGTATCATTGCCTCCAGTTAGAGTCTAGAAGTTAAATAAATTATTCTACTAATGAGAAATACACATTTTTAAAAGCTTATATTGTTAGATTTCCAGAGAGTAAAGATACACTAAACATGAAACCAATTTGGTATTCTGTCCATAGGTGCTTTTGTTGCGAAAATTTTATAACAGTGAGATTAGTCTTAATACCTCAGATTATATATTGACTATTCTGATCTTTATACAATTATTATCGGTCCCCAGAACTTCCCAGCTCAAACATATGGGTTTATTATTGGCCCCCAAAACAAAACAACACAAAACAAAAACTCAGGTGATATTTGTGATATAGTCTTTTTTTTTCAACCCATCTTTAATTCTCACAAGAGACCAGAGGAGTTTTATAGTTGTATGCATTTTTAGAACACATAATTTATGGTCAATGAGACTAAAAGAATTGTCTAAAATACCATTCCTGGCAGATGTCCAAGCTGGGATTTTTATCCAGCTAATTGTGAAGACGTAGCTTTACTTTGTCTCCGTTATAACGTGCTGACTATGCATTTCTCAAAGTCCAGATTCTTGATCAAACTAATAGATGAATCTTCCTTACATCTCTCTTTTAACTATTTAATAATTTTCATGTACTGTTATGTGTAGGCTTAGCTGAGATCCTGACACACTCAGGGTTCAAACTTTAGTTAGGTAACTTAATAGCTGTGTGACAATTGGCAAGTCATTTTAATCATATGATTGGATAGTTTATTTATCTAAAAATTGAGGTGATACTAGTATATTTACCTTACAGAGTTGTTATGGGAACTAAACCCTTAGTATACGCAAAGTGGTGTGAAAAAATTCCAGATATGCCAATGCTTACTGTGATAATTACCTTTTTTGTTACTTTCATCTTTTCAGTTGCAATATATCAGACATCTTTTCTCAGCCTCAAATACTTCTGAGTGACTCTGCTATCTGTAGAACAAATAAAATCACTATCCTCATTTTTTTAAACAGGGAATGGAATACAAGCTGACAAACTTAGAAATAAATTAAACTTTCTGAAAGCGGTAAAGCTGAAAGCAGTTCCTAGCTATTCCCTCCTAGTCTTGAAAATAATATCAGTTTTTCCTCTTTTTAGGAGTGAGAGTTGGAAAAATGGATAGCCAGCCTGGGGAAAACTAAGCCTTGACCCCGAAAAACATTAGTAATATCAGGAAAAGTTTAAAGAATTTGAGGCTTTGTTTTCTAAATGTGCCCCCCCCACTCTTGAAAATACTAGCTGTTCCTGACTTTTTGATGTTTTAAAAGGGTTCTATCTTTCCAAGGGTTTTATATTTGATATCTGAAATTTAAAACTTGAAATCTAAATAATAAAACCAAAATAATTCCAGATAGCAAGTAATCGCAGGCATGTTTTAGAGAAATAAGCTCTAATATAAACTATCAGAAGTCATACTTATTAATATCCATAAAAAACCATATTAAATAAAAAGGCCAACTGGTATATGAATGAGTGTTTAAATAGTGGAAGTGAGAAGGGAAGGAAGAGAAAAAAAAAAGTTGTGAGAAAACCTCCTTAATTTAAGACAATTTTAAATATTACGAAAAAGGATTCACTTCTACATAACTTTTAAGAGAGTCTCATTTCTTTTTATTTTTTGAGACGGAGTTTCGCTCTTGTTACCCAGGCTGGAGTGCAATGGTGCGATCTCGGCTCACTGCAACCTCCGCCTCCTGGGTTCAGGCAATTCTCCTGCCTCAGCCTCCTGAGTAGCTGGGATTACAGGCACGCGCCACCGTGCCCAGCTGATTTTTGTATTTTTAGTAGAGACGGGGTTTCACCATATTGACCAGGATGGTCTCGATCTCTTGACCTCGTGATTCAACCGCCTCAGCCTCCCAAAGTGCTGGGATTACAGGCTTGAGCCACCACGCCCGGCCCGAGAGTCTCATTTCATAAACAATTTTTCAGTAGAACTAGGTCACAAAATTTAATACTGCAGTGTGAATTTCTTACCATTATCTTGCTATATGGCACACCTGCGACGTCAAGGACGGAATCTAGAATTCTATAGGAATTCTATGGGAATCAATCCTATAGAAAGTAACATTTTTTAAACAAAATATGTTGTGAAACACATTCTTTACCAATTAAAGGATAACCTAATCTACTAATAAAGTACCCACCCGTATATCCACAGGGGATGCATTCCAAGACCTCCCCAGTGAATGTTTAAAACCACAGACAGTACCAAACAATATATGTATTGTTTTTCCCTATGCATAGATACCTATAATAAAGTCTAATTTATAAATTAGGCACAGTAAGAAATTAACACCAACTAAAAATAAAATAAAATAAATTATAAAAATATGCTATAAGAAAAGGTATGTAAATGTGGTCTGTCTGTCTCTGTCCCTCTCTAAAAGTACTGTAATATTCTCAGACTGTGGTTAACTGTGGAAAGCAAAATGTTGGATAAGGGGATACCAGTATACAGATGTGTAAATGTAGATCTTATATATAGGTATATGCATATGCATATAAAACTTTACATATAAAGAAAAATAAAGAAGAAAATTAATTCCAGTGAAATTATATATACCTCACCATGTAACTGCTGAAGCACATTAAAAATAAAAACATAATGCCAGACTCATAATCTACATGTAAAATCACCTTAAAAATACAAAATCCAAATGCAGATTTATATCAGTATATGATATTAGTAAATCCCAAGTACATCTACCACTGTTGATGAGCATTTTTGATACTGCAAACAACTATTGGTAAAATCTAAGCACAAAAATTGCATGCTTTCCCTGGGTTTTACCTAATATTACTGTTGCTATTTTTAGTAAATCCTATAAAATTTACCCAATGGAATTAATTCTATTTCCAAACTCATATGAAATGATGGACCATAGGTAGACAATAAGACTATCTCATAAAGTGTAAGGAATCTAGCATTGATTGAAGGCCCAGAAAATCACACCAGTTATTGTGGCAAACAATCTTCATCCCTCACCCAAAATAGAAAGGAGTTGAAACCAGAGGGCTGAGCAGTGTTGTTCTATGGGTCCCACTTTCACAGGAACTCACAGGATAAGACCCAATGGCTTGGAACTCCAGCCAGCTCCTGACAAAAGTGTTGCACCTACCTGGGATAGAATTGAGTTTCCAGGGGATGATCAGGCCATTATCTCTGCTGTTTTCAGCTTGTGGGCTTAGGAAAATCCAAACTTGCTCTGGGCATGATGGATCCTTGAGGTCAGGAGTTAGAGACCCCATCTGACCAACAAGGTGAAACCCTCTCCACTAAAAATACAAAATTAGTCAGTCATGGTGGTGGGTACACACCTGTAATCCTAGCTACTTGTGAGGCTGAGGCAGGAGAATTGCTTAATCTGAGAGGCAGAAATTGAAGGGAGCTGAAATGGCATCATTGCACTCCAATCTGGGCAACAAGAGAAAAACTCCATCTCATTAAAAAAAAAAACATGGAAATTTATAGCACAAAATGCGCACATCCAAAACCTAGGAATATCTCAATTAACAACCTAACATTGTAACTAAAAGAACTAGAAATCAAGAGCAAACAAACCCAAAGTCTAGAGTAAGATAATGTACAACAAAAATTAGAGCTGAACTGAAGGAGACAGAGACATGAAAAACCATTCAAAAGATAAATGAATCTAGGAGCTGATTTTTAAAAGATAAATAAATAAATAAACAAACAAATAAATAAATAAAATAGATCACTTAGCTAGAGTAACAAAGAATAAAAGAGAGAAGATTCAAATAAACACAATTAGAAATAAGGGGGATATTACCATCAACCCCACAGAAATACAAACATTCAACAGAGAATATTGTAAACATCTCTATGCACATAAGCTAAAAATTCTAGAAGAAAATGATACAATTTTTGGACATATACATCCTCCCAAGACGGAGCTCCCCCTCAAAAAAAGGACAAAAAAGAAACTGAATCCCTGAACACACCAACAACAAACTCTGAAACGAGGTAGTAATAAATATCCTACCAAAGCAAAAAAAGCCAAGGACAGAAGGATTCACAGATGAATTCTACCAGATGTACAAAGAAGATCTGTTACTTTCCTACTGAAATTATTTCAAAAAATTGAGAAGAAGAGACTCCTCCCTAACCCATTCTGTGAGACCAGCATCATCCTGATACTAAAACCTGTCAGGGACATTATTAAAAAAAAGACAACTTTGGGCCAATGTATTTGATGAATATTGATGCAAAAAGCTTCAACAAAATACTGGCAAACAGAATCCAGCAGCACATCAAAGAGTCTATACCCTGTGATCAAGTAGGCTTTATTCCTGGGATGCAAGTTTGATTTAACACATGCAAATCAATAAATGTGATTAATCACATAAGCAGCACTAAAGACAAAAATGACATGATTAACTTAATACATGCAGAAAAGACTTTTGATAAAATTTAACATCACTTCACGTTAAAAACTCTCAATACACTAGGTATTAAAGGAACATAACTCAACATAATAAGAACCATCTATGACAAACCCACAGCCAACATCATATGAATGGGCAAAAGCTAGAAGCATCCCCCTTGAAAACCAGCACGACGATGGCCTCTCTCACCACTTCTATTCAACATGGTATTGGAAGTTTCGGCCAGAGCAATGAGGCAAGAGAAATAAAAAAGAGCATCCAACTAGAAAGAAAGGAAGTCAGACTATTTCAGTTTGAAGATGACGTAATCCTATATCTAGGAAACCTCATCATCTCAGGCCAAAAGCTTCTTAAGCTGACAAATAACTTCAGCAAAGTCTCAGGATACAAAATCGAAGTGCAAAAATCAGTAGCATTCTTATGTACCAGTAACGGTCACTGAGACCCAGTCCGAAATCCCATTCACAATTGTCATAAAAGGAATAAAATATTTAAGAATAGAGCTAACAAGGGAAGTGAAAGATCTCTATAAGAAGAACTACAAACCACTACTCAGTGAAATCAGAGAGGACACAAATGGAAAACCTTTCCATGTCATGGATAGGAAGAATCAACGTTGTTAAAATGGCTATGCTGCCTACAGCAACTTATGAATTCAATAGTATTCCCATTAAACTACCACTGACATTCTTCACAGAACTGGAAAAATCTGTTTTATTATTCACAGGGAATAAAAAAGAGCCTAAACAGCCAAGGCAATTCCTAAGCAATAAGAATAAAGCTGGAGGCATCATGCTACCAGACTTTAGATTATACTACAGGGCTACAGTAACCAAAACAGCTTGGTACTGGTACCAGAACAGAAACATAAACTCATGAAGCAGAATAGAAAACCCAGAAATGAGAAGAATAGAACTTTCTGATCCTCAACAAACTGGATAAAAATAAGTGATGGAAAAAAGACTACAATTCAATAAATGGTGCTGCCGCAATTGGCTAGCCATATGTGGAAAATTGAAACCAGACTTTTCCCTTACACCATATGCAAAAATTAACTCAAGGTGGATTAAAGACGCAAAGGTAAAAGACAAACTATAAAATCCCCAGGAGAAAAGCTAGGCAATATCATTCAGGACGTAGGCAAAGATTCATGACGAAGATGCCAAAAGCAATTGTAACAAAACCAAAAATTGAAAAATGGGATCTAATCACTAAAGAGCTTCTGCACAGCGAAAGAGTCTAGCAAGAGAGTAAACAGAAAACCTACAGAATGGGAGAAAAATTTTGCAAACTATGCATCAGATAAAGGTCTAATATTCAGCTTCTATAAAAAAGACTTACAACAAATTTACAAGAAAGAAAAGAACAACCCCATTAAAAGTGGGCAAAGGACAGGAACAGATACTTCCCAAAAAGACATACATGTGCCCCACAAGCATATGAAAAAATCTCAACATCTCTAATCGTCAGAGAAACGTAAATCAAAACCATAATGAGTTATCATCTCACACCATTCAGAATAGCTAAAGCCAAAAAATAACAGATGCTGGAAACGTTGTGAAGCGAAAGATTTGCTTACACCTTGCTGTTTGTTGAGTGTATTAGTTCAACCATAGTGGAAGACAGTGCAGCAATTCCTCAAAGACCTAAAAACGAAACACCATTCAACCCAGAAATCCCATTACTGGGTACATACCCAAAGAAATATAAATTGTTTTATTATAAAAATGCATGCACATATATATGTTAACTGCAGTGCTAATCACAATGACAAAGATATGGTATCAACCCAATGCCCACCAATGATAGACTGCATAAAAATAATGTGATACATGTATGCCATGGAATATTATACAGACCTGAAACAGAATGAGATATGCCCTTTTTAGGGACATGGATGGAGCTAGAGGCCATTATCTTTAGCAAACTAATGTAGGAACAGAGAACCAGTTATTGTGTGTTCTCGTTTATAAGTGGGAGATAAATAATGAAATCACGTGGACACATAGAGAGGAACAACACACACTGGGGCCTATCAGAGGGTGGAGGGTAAGAGGAGAAAAAGTAACTAATGAACACTAGGCTTAATGCATGGGTGATAAAATAATCTGTATAACCAACCTCCATGACACATGTTGACCTATGTAACAAACCTGCATGTCCTGCACATATACCCCTGAACTTAAAATAAAAGTTTTAAAAGTTTTTATGGGCCGGGCGCGGTGGCACAAGCCTGTAATCCCAGCACTTTGGGAGGCCGAGGCGGGTGGATCACGAGGTCAACAAATCGAGACCATTCTGGTAAATATGGTGAAACCCCGTCTCTACTAAAAATACAAAAATTAGCTGGGCATGGCGGCGTGTGCCTGTAATCCCAGCTACTCAGGAGGCTGAGGCAGGAGAATTGCCTGAACCCAGGAGGCGGAGGTTGCGGTGAGCCGAGATCGCGCCATTGCACTCCAGCCTGGGTAACAAGAGCGAAACTCCGTCTCAAAAACAAAAAAAAAAAAGTTTTTATGGATAACAAAAGAACTCAGAATATAGTTAACAACATATTAAAGGGCAAGAATTTGAGGACTCACATTATCAGATTTTAAAGCACTCTAAACCCACAGTTACCATGACAGTGTGGTGTTGGCAAAGAACAGACAAATAGATTGATGAAATGGAACAGATGGTCCAGAAATCGAGCTGTATAAGTATAGTCCACTGATGTTTAACAAAAGAGCAAAGATAATACAATGGAGAAAAGGGAGTTTCTTGGATAAATAATCCTAAGAATAACTGAAAATCTACATTTAAAAATGACTCTAGACACAGATCTTACGCCCCACACAAACTTTGTAAATCAACTCAAAATGGGTTGCAGATCTAAACATAAAACATGGAATTATAATACTCCTAAAAGATAACATAAGAGAGAGTCTTAATGATGTGGGGTTTGGTGGTGGCTTTTCAGATACAACATCAAGTCATGATCAATGAACAAATAGAAGCTGGAATTCATTAAATTAAAACGTTTCTCTTCTGTGAAAGGCACGGTCAAATAAATGAATGGACCAGCCGCAGACTGAGAGAACATATTAATATTTATAAAAGGCGCAGCAGATAGAGGATTGCTGTCCAAAACATGCAAAATCCTTTAAGACTCAGTGAACATAAACCACCCTAGTGAAAAAAAGATAGCTAGAGAGCTTAACAGCTGTCTCACCGAAGGAGACATTCGGGTGGCGAGTCAATACAGGAAAAGATGCTCCGCGTTGTATGACATAAGTACAGTGCAAATAAAATCAGCAGTAAGATACCACTGCACATTCATTAGAATGGCGGAATAAGATACCCCTGCACCTCTATTAGAATGACCGAATAAGATACCCCTGCACCTCTATTAGAATAACCGAATAAGATACCCCTGCATCTCTATTAGAATAACCGAATAAGATACCCCTGCACTTCTATTAGAATAACCGAATAAGATACCCCTGCACCTCTATTAGAATGGCTGAATAAGATACCCCTGCATCTCTATTAGAATAACCGAATAAGATACCCCTGCACCTCTATTAGAATGACTGAATAAGATACCCCTGCACATGCATTGGAATAACCGAATAAGATACCCCTGCACCTCTATTAGAATAACCGAATAAGATACCCCTGCACCTCTATTAGAATGACCAAATAAGATACCACTGCACCTCTATTAGAATGACTGGATAAGATACCCCTGCACCTCTATTAGAATGACCGAATAAGATACCCCTGCATCTCTATTAGAATGACTGAATAAGATACCACTGCACATGGATTGGAATAACCGAATAAGATATCACTGCACCTCTATTAGAATAACCAAATAAGATACCCCTGCACCTCTATTAGAATGACCAAATAAGATACCACTGCACCTCTATTAGAATAACCGAATAAGATACCCCTGCACCTCTATTAGAATGACCGATAAGATACCCCTGCACTTCTATTAGAATGACTGAATAATATACCACTGCACATGCATTGGAATAACCGAATAAGATATCACTGCACCTCTATTAGAATGGCGGAAAAACATACCACTGCACCTCTATTAGAGCGACCGAATAAGATACCCCTGCACCTCTATTAGAATGGCTGAATAAGATACCCCTGCACCTCTATTAGAATGGCAGAAAAATATACCACTGCACCTCTATTAGAATGACCAAATAAGATACCACTGCACATGCATTAGAATAACCGAATAAGATACCCCTGCACCTCTATTAGAATGACTGAATAAGAGACCACTGCACCTCTATTAGAATGACTGAATAAGATACCACTGCACCTCTATTGGAATGATCGAATAAGATATCATTTCACCTCTATTAAAATGACTGAATAAGATATCATTTCACCTCTATTAGAATGACTGAATTTCAAACACTTTCAACACCAAATGCTGCCCAGGATACGGTGCCATAGAAACTCTCATTCATTGGCAGTGGCAACGTGAAATGATACAACAGCTTTGGAAGAAAGGTTGGCAGTTTCTTAAAAAACAAACACCCTCTAACTATAAAATTCAGAAATCACACTACTGGGTATTTAACCATAGGTGCTGAAAACTTGTATCTACACAAAACCTGCACACAGATATTTAGAGCAGCTTTATTCATAAGTGGCAAACTTGGAAGAAACCAAGATGCCCTTCCGCAGTGAGCTAAAAAATCAACAGCAGTACATCCAGAAAACGAAATATTATTCATTGCTAAAAAATAATGTGCTATAGAGCCAGGAAAAGACATGGAGGAATCCTAAATGCACATTAGTGAGCGAGAGAAGCCAGTCTGAATAGATTATATCCTGTGTGATTCCAACTGTGTGGCATTTTGGAAAAGGCAAAGCTATGGGGGTGGTAAAAAGGTCAGTGGTTGTTGACACAGGATGATCATATTATGTTAGATTTATAGTTAAGTCTTGTGGGGTGGTGAGAATGATTAATAGGCAGAACACAGAAAATGCTTAGAATAGTGAAAATATTCTGTATGAATATATAATTACAGATATATGTCATTTACATTTATCCAAACCCACACCGAGAGTGAACCCTAATATAAACCACGCACTTTGGGTGATATTGAGGTGTGAATGTAGGTTGCTAATTGTAACAAATGCACCACTCTGATGGGAGATGTTGATATAAGAGGCTGTGCGTATATGGGGGCAGTGGGCATACAGAAATCTCTGTACCTCCTGTTCACTTTTGCTGTGACTACTTCCTGTATGAATCCTATGTCCTATATGATGAAACTGCTCTAGGCTGGGCGCAGTGACTCATGCCTGTAATGCCAGGACTTTGGGAGGCCAAGGCGGGCAGATCATTCGGTCGGGAGATCGACACCATCCTAGCCAACATGATGAAACCCAGTATCTACCAAAAATACAAAATTAGCTGTGCATGGAGGCATACACCTGTAGTACCAGCTATTCGGGAAGCTGAGACAGGAGAATCACTTGAACCCGGGAGGTGGAGGTTGCAGTGAGCTGAGATCGCACCACTGCACTCCAGCCTGGCAACAGAGTGAGACTCCACCTCAAAATAAAACAACAACAACAAAAAACTGCCCTAAGAAATACGGTCTACTAAAAATGCATGTTATGAGAACATATTCCTTGATCTAAAGAAACAGAATCCCAGGGTGAGTCCTAGGGGTTTTCATTTATATAAAGTTACTCAGATGATTATTATACATGTTAAATTTTAGAAAATTCATTTTAAAAATAATTAAATAGGGTGAGATCAACACAGAATCTTAGACTGACCAAATATTTTTACCCCAGGTACTAAAGTGAATGAACAATTCTCGACAGTGAGACCTAGGAAAACACTTGAAAATAATTGATAATATTGTCTTTTAATGGGTAAAACCCATTTCATGAAATTATCTTTTTTTCCCCAAAAAAAATAGCACTAAAATCTTATTAGTGCATAAAACAGATATGAACAAGTACTAGGGCAGAGGGTAGTTTTTATAAAGGTCTGAATTAAAATACATTTTGGGAGCTGACAACAAAATATCTCAAGTTTTTTTTTTGTATTGACATTCTTGTGCATATAGGCTAATTAGTAAAAGGAATAAATAGCAGAAATGTGATTTTAAAAAGTATCTATGTGGTTGGGCACAGTGGTTCATGCCTGTCATCTAGTGCTTTGGGAGGCCGAGGCAGGAGGATTGCTTGAGCCCAAGTGTTTGAGACCAGCCTAGGCAGCATGGTGAGACCCCATCCCTAAAAAATTTACAAACACATGGTGGCATGAGTTGTTATCCGAGCTACTCATCAGGCTGAGGTGGGAGGATTGCTTTAGCCCAGAAGGTCAAGGCTGCAATGAGCCATGATTACAGACTGCTCTCCAGCCTGGGCAACAGAGGAAGACCCTGTCTCAAAAAAAATAAAATAAAATCGATGTGAGTGAAATTGACCCTTTTTGAAATTTTATAAGTAATTACATTGCTGTTTTTGATACATATAAATGAACAATACATAATTGTTTATTCAGTTTACTCATTTCTTCAGGAAAAACTATTGATTTTACATTATGTTCAATAATCGTACAAGACAAAGTACTTATAAAGAACACAAAATATGCAATTATAAGGAAGAGTCATAGTTGGGGAATCCAGACAGCTTGGTAAGGACAGACAAGTGCGGATATCGAAGGTGGAGGACAATGAAACCAAAGGTGAATGGGATCCTGATCATAACGGATTCTGGATGTCCTGCTGGGGTTGGAAATGTATCCTGAAAATGCTACAGAGGGACTGAGAAATTTAAATCAAGAGTATAGCATAGTTGGACCGGGCACGGTGAATCACGCCTATAATCCCAGCACTTTGGGAGGCCGAGGCGGGTGGATCACGAGGACAAGAGATCAAGACCATCCTGGTCAACATGGTGAAACGCCTTCTTTACTAAAAATACAAAAAATTAGCTGGGCATGGTAGCTCGTGCCTGCAGTCCTAGCTACTCAGGAGGCTGAGGCAGGAGAATTGCCTGAACCCAGGAGGCGGAGGTTGTGGTGAGTCTAGGTCGCACCATTGCACTCCAGCCTGGGTAACAAAAGCGAAACTCCATCTCAAAAAAAAAAAAAAAAAAAGAGATTATAGCATAGTTGAATTATTTCAGAAATACAGCTGTCCACACTATGGAGGATGAAGAGGAGAGAGGAATTTCAATAAAGGGAAAAAAAAAACACATTTTTTTCCCTGTAGATGATTTTACGGAATGAAACTGAATGTTTAGGACTAGCAAGAGAAGAAAAAAAAAACTAAGAAAATTTTTGCTAGAACCTACACAGGTGAATTTAAAGTCTGTTCCCTATTGTTTACAGATATTATAACTGCTGTTCAATCACAGTGTAAATATGGCTATTCATTGTTTTAAATTCCCATGTATATAATTACATTCCACATATCAACTCTAAAAGGCTATAAATTACGTGTCATGATTTGTGTCACTACATTAAAAAAATAAGTTGCTAGCTTAACTTTTACACAGTGCTAAGTTGCCATTAATTGTAAAATAGATTCCAGTTTCACAAATAATAAAATGAGGAAAATGTGCATCCCAGAATTGATAAAATACATTTTTAAGTTTGTAACTTGATTTTAAGTCTTCTCAAAAACATTTCGCTCTTATAAATCTTAGTTGAAACAAGTGAGTGATAAAATATGTTACAGGGGTCTGTTATATGAGCACCTTGGGAGGCCAAGGCAGGCAGATCACTTGAGGTCAGTAGTTCGAGACCAGCCTGGCCAGCATGGTGAAACCCCATCCGTATTGAAAATACAAAAAAATTAGCCAGGTGTGGTGGCCTGTGCGTGTATTTTCAGCTGCTTGAGGCTGAGGCCAGAGAATAGTTTAAACCCAGGAGGCAAAGTGTGCAATGAGCTGCGATGGTACTACTGCACTCCAGTCTGGGTGACAGAGCAAGACTCCATATCCAAAAAAAAAGTACACACATACACACACACACACACACACACTCACACACATTATAGGTCTGAGAAGATCCATAGAAATTACAGTTACTAAAATATGCAGGTCAGGCTTCCACAAAATGACAACTGGAGCAAAATCTTTTTCTGCCGTCAACACCGACTGATGGAGAAGGAGGGATGGTCTTATCAATTTTTGCCAGCTCTGTTTTGTAAATGAAATTTAGATCCTTACTAGACTCTGCTGGTAAAACAATCCCCTTGCCTCGTTTCTGTCCAGCCATTGTTAAGTAGTATCACTGGTAAAACTACATGGTTATATTTTAGCTCACCAGTGGTCTGCCAACTGATATGACTTAATTATCTTACTAATATTAAAATTTCATAGCAGCCCTGTCATTAGAACCCTATAAGGTGCTCAAAAGCTGTTATTTATAAAACAGTTTTTTCAACTAGACAATCACTATGCCACCATTTATATGTTAATATAAAATCAATTTTCACTGCATTTCTCATTTGGTTGATTAAGCTGACCAATCAGAATGGTTGATTCTGATTCTTACCTAAATTTCCCGTCTGTTTCTCCACTGTTTCCCCAGTCCTGTGTACTATTTTAAAATATAATCTTGTGTCATTGATACACCTTAACTAAGAAATAGTATATCATCTTTTAAAGATTAATTTATAAAAATTATATTATGAAAAGACTATTCAAATCTGACTCTCTCTATACACACACACACACACAGAGTAATGCAAATGGGTAGTTAAAAGTAATTTAAATGCAAGAATAAGTATATATGTTATCAGAATTAAATTATTTTGTCATGTTAAAGTTCAGTAATGTAAAATTACACATAACAACTTAGACACTATTTGGAAGTCAAACATTTTAGACCCATGAGATAGATTTTAGGTTTTTGAAATGATACAAATGTATTTGCTTTGTAACATACACTCTGACAATATATAGCAGTGTGTATAATTAACATAGTCCTAATTTCTTCGCTTCCCAATTAAAGCATCTTTGTCCCCTTGTCTTTTCACTTCTAATTTTGTCTAAACATTTTCACCTTTAAGGTTATATACCTGCTTTTATGGGGCCATTGTAGAACACAGTTTATTTTTATATAGTCATCTCTCAAAAATTGCTTATTGAATAAATGAGTAAATAAATAAATACATTCTGACCTCTAGAGTTTTGCACTGACTGATAAACAATAAAACTTATTTTAATTAAGTAAACATTCATATTCAGAAGTTTTAAAGCTTTCAGGATAACTATGTAAATTTAAAGCTTTAGGGCATTTCAAATTATTTAAAATTATTTGTGCAATAAAGTAGAAGTAAAAGGAGAATAAAGTATAGAATCTAAAATAAAAACCACAAGTTTCAATAATCATTTCCCCTTTTTCCCTTTCAAACATTGTGTGGTAGCAATAAGATACTATTAGAATTTTTCATAGGAAAAATATGCTTGGTGTAAAATGCTAAGAAAAAGAGTGGCAAGTGATTTTGGAGAAACCACACATAGTTGCCACAGAATTCTCAAATTGTCTATTATAGTAATCTCAGGAAGAAAAGATACTCAGTCGCATAAAATAACAAAGATTCTAGGAATTCCGGGACTAATACATGTATCACCAAGTTGGTGGAAGTAATTGTGGTTTTGCCATTACTTTTGAAGGCAAAAGCTGCAATGACTTTTGCACCACCATAAATATCTCTAAGCATACAACTTTTCCAGCTTAACACAATACATATTCATAAAATTAAGTCTTTCAAATCAATAATGCAACTTCTGCAAATTGCCCTGATATTTGCAATGATGACTTTTAAGTTTCTTTCCTTGGTTAACCAACATGTTATTTCTCCAACCACAATTTCTGTTTGCCTGGTATTTACAGTTAGTTGTCTTAATTCACAAGTAACTAAAGGAATTTTGAAAGTAGAAAGGGATTCCATTCTTACATATGTGAAAAAACTAACAGTTTTCATAGTTCACTTTCACAATATCCCATCTCAAACTGGACCCCACAGTATATTTTGCATTTACATTGAACGGCAAAATAGACCACTGATGAAAGAGGATTCCTCCAATTATGATGAGCAAAGTAGCTTTAGCTTCCTTTAGAAATCTGCTAGCAAGATATAAAATGACACTTCCCGGACCCTTCAGTAGCACAATAGGGCCTTTATTGATTTTCATATCATGTTCTTCAGTCTGAGATGGCTCTCTTGAGAATGCCACTTCCCAGCATGAAAAAAGTTGCCTTTTCTATGTTTGAAATCTCAGGTCTGTCAATGCATCCCTAGCTGGAGACCCTGTCATTTTCGTTCTATTTCTTTGTTGTTGATGTGTCTACACCTTGCTACTGCAGTGCCCTAATGGATCCCGGGGTTGTAGGTCAAACTATGAAAACAAAAAATAAAATTGCTTAGCCCATGAATCAATAAAAAAGACTCAACACTTTTTCTAAGTATAAAACGTGCAGCCAATGAAGTGTGTTAAGTGCATTCAACCTTGTACTAAACCTATAAATAGAACACTTCTAACACCCAGCATTTATACACTTGAAATGAAGATAAATGGTCACTATGAATGTTCCACATATAAAATCTAGATCAAGAAAAGCAACCTGAATCCCTTTTGCCATGTCGACTAAAATATTGTATTACAATCTTTCCAGAAGTAACCTCAGAACAACCTTGAACACACTTCTCTTACTGTGCTCCCTAAACAATCTAATTTCAAATTCTATGGAACGACAGCACACTCAAGAACTACCCTTAGCTTTAAACTGACCCTCTTTAAAGTGCTTGACTGTTAAAATTTCCTTTAGTGATTGCATCTAAGAAAATAATTTTTGGTTTGAAATTAATTGAAATTAAACATAGAGGATAAAATAATACCATAGTATTTTCAAATAAGAATAAAGTGTTTTTATAAAGTCTTTACATTTGTTTCTGACAAGTTGCATTTTGATATTTTTAAAGATTTCACAGTTGTTATTTTTAATATTTAATAACATTTTATTACTAAATAATTTATACTTATTGATTCCTTGTATAATCACAATATCTCTAGAAATGACCCACAGATTACTACCAAAGGGAGAACTATACAGAAGGGTTTCGTAAAAAATTATTTTTTAGATTATTCAAGTTTCATAGTAACATTTTTTCATGGAATTATTGTTAAAAATACAAATGGAAAATTTTATTTCTCTTCTTTCCATTTTGTTTTTTCCATTTCTGATCTACTTTACTAAACCTGAACTAGTCACCTTAGTCAAAATATTAGACAAGGGATAAACTCTCACAGTAATGTGGCATAAAGTATTTTTGTCACAATTTTGTTTGTTCAGGATTTTCTCCTATGGCCCTTTACAATAATAAGTACATAACTCATATTGCCTTCTAATGAACTGAATCTTAATTAGCTACCATAACAAACTTTCTTGATTGAATTATAATAAGTATTTTAAGGTCTTAAATGATAGTTCAGTGCTCAAAACAACTATTCAATAGCACACAGGCCACGCAAAGCCCATGAAATTGATGGTGGCATGAAGCTGTCAAATTCCTAGGTAGATAGGGGCGGGTTCTGGTAAAACACCACTTTCAAGCCAAAGATAGTTTAAACCCTAGCTACAAGTCTTGGGTAAATCCCAGACCAGATTTAGACTCTCTCTTCCTGTTTGGGGTGTTTTCCTCTGATTCATCCTCACCCTTCACTATTTTACATACACCTGCCGTTCCCTAGTTGGTTTTTTACCCTGTTCTGCACACCTTTGAGTGGTGCCTTTGTTTTAGCCTTTTTTGTATACTCACAAACCAGTCAGCATGACTCCCCATTCTTTGCCTATAAAGGCCCCGGATCTACCCACGAGGAGGGAGAGACCACCCACCTTCAGGTGAGGCACCACCCTCATGTCTCCTCTTTACTGAGAGATGTTTTGTCACTCAATAAAACAATTTCTGCCCTCTTCACCCTTCGATTTTCGGAATAACCTGATTCTTCTTAGATGCAAGACAGCAACTTGGGAATTGCCGAATGTGGGTAAGAGCTGTAACACAGATGGACCGGGACATGCCAAGCCCAGCCATGGGCTGAGCTTGTGCACAAGTCGGTTCTGTCCTGGTAGGCCAAGTGGGCAGGGTGCCTCCTGTGGCAAAGCTGGGACCAAGCAAGGCCAGGGCAGGGATGTCACAAGCCCCGAGGTCCCTGGCTGGCAAAGTGACCCAGAAAAATACTGCATTATTTTGGGGAACTCATCTGGAATTGTTGGAAGGGTGAGTGAAAGTGAATCTATGACTCTTCACTGTTTTCTGAGGCTTATTTTCCTCCGACTGTTTTTCTGAAGGTGGATAAAGCATCAGGTCATTGTCAGCCACTGGGAAATGAATGGCATGGCTGCAGAAGAGGCTGTCACCCACCTCCAGTCGCCCTGGGGGTCGGGAATGTTGATTCTGTTCCATTCCAGTCTTTTTTATGGCATCTTCCTTCTTTCTTTCAGGGATGTCATGGCTCTTATCTCTTCTGCAAGACTGTATAAGAATGATAAAAATCACTACATTCTCTGCCCCTCCATAAATTTAAAAGCCAGAAATATTGACCATTTGGCTGACTAAATTTGGGTAATAAGAGATTTAATAGGACTTTTAAAAGAAGCAAAAGGGGTGCTCAACCTAATATAATTAGATATCTAAGCTATAGGTATATTTAAAAGGACTTTATGTCTTCTCTTATTGTATCTTGTTTTTCTGGAAAAAGGTTTTTTTCTTCTCAGTCAACTGAATTATTTTTCTCCATTTGTCTTTTCATGCTTAACGCACATAGAAGAGGTCCTAAGATAACTTTGGATAGCCTGGGAGTCCTTGGAAAAGACAGAGAAGGCATCACTGACCCAGTTTTGGAAAAAAACCCTATTTTTCTCCTGGGACCCCAATAATTAAAAGCAGATATATCCTTTTCAAAATCTGTTTTTGTCTTCCAGCTGTGTCTGCTTACTAAACTGTAGAAACTGCAGGTTTTCCTAGCTCTGTTTCTTGAATGGTTCCCTCCTGGGGCCAATAATTTATTAAGAAATGGCAATGAAAATCTTACACTGTAATCCCAGCTACATAAGAGGCTGAGGCAGGAGAATTGCTTGAACCCAGGAGGCAGAGGTTGCAGTGATCTGAGATAGTGCCATTGCACTCCAGAGTGGTTGGCAAAGTGAAACTCTGTCTAAAGAAAAGAAAAGAGGAGAGGGGAGGGGAGGGGAGGAGAGGGGAGGGGAGGGGAGGGGAGGGGAGGGGAGAGGAAGGGAGGGAAGAGGAGGGGAGGGGAGGGAAGGGAAGAAGGGAAGGGAAGGGAATATATATATGTATGATGTTTGCAATGTTTATATAAAATGACCTCTAATTAATTGGCTTAAAGAAAAATAAGTGCTTAGACCAAATACTTTTGAAGGAAGAATAAAAGCCATAATGCTTTCTACTTCACATGACTTAACTCTTTAAGGAATAAAAAAAGTTTAAATATTATTGGTAAAGTAAAAATGTCTTTAGAACGTAAACATGGTTTAATTCATGCAAGTCAGATACTAGGTTTGCTAAATTCCTTAAGGTCATAAACTGGTTCTTTGGCCTTTGAAAAATTGTTTGATTTGCCTGCTTTAGAGTTTGATAAGTCCTGGGGACATGTGGAGTTAACCATGAACATTACTATTCCTGAAAGAGTCAGACCTTGTTTGCACCTAGTACATAATTTAAATAACTCACCAGGTTTTACATCAAAACTAAGAATTGCTAAGAATTACCATTATACCATGTAACTGGGACTACTGTAAATAAATTTACATGCAAGGTGTGTAAGGAAAGTAAAATGTGTTTTTAGTAAAAGATTATAAGAAGGCATGAAAATGTAAGCATTTTCCTAGGGTTAAAAGATCATTTTAAATGGGAATGATAAAGGTAAACATTTAAACTAGTTGTAGAAGGTTTGTATAAATTAATCTTGTAAGAGAAAGTCTATGTGTAAACGTAATGATTAACTCGTGGTTATTCTGTGAATTGAACATTAGAGTAAAAAACACAACAAGGTTTTCTGAAGACACTGATCTGCTCTTTAACAAAAATTGGTAAAGGGTTACAAATAGTTTATAAGACTCTCACTTCATGGTCAAACTGGTTAAGATTGAATACATTTATCTATAAGGTTTCATTTAAAAAATTGGGGTTAACCGTAATAGTAGACGAATACAAGAGGGATATTTGGCATTCTCTTGAAATAGATTTTCATGTAATACTAAACAATAATGGAAGAGTTTCGTTAGCTTTGAGAATAAAGTACTGAGAAAAGAAGGGAGGGACAAGAGGCAGATTTTTTAGAAAGCTGAATCTTCCCTCTTAATGAGTAAAGCTTTTGCCTGTTTAAAAAATTTTGAGTCATCATTTTAGCTAAATAAATGACTTAACAGTAATCTGGAATTCTATTTCATGATATCAATTGTTTTAAACCTTTAACATGTTTGATGGGCTTCCCAAAATCAAATTTCAGCTTCAAACTTGTCTTTTCTAACCCCTAACTTTCAGACATTACAGAGGCCCCTGAGTATCAAAAAGAAAGATAAACACAATTGTTTGACATGTTTTTTTATACAGGGTTGTCAAAATTAAAATAAGTTTAATCTTCTTTAGGTTGTATTTAGTGAATAGTATATGTTCTAAAGTTGTATGGAATTTCTAAAATTCTAATGTCTGAGTATATGCTATCAATCATAATTAGGGTTATTAAGTTTTTGTAAACCACAGAAATAACCAAATTTCTTTGTCAGTTGTGTTTTTAACTTTAAGTACCCTGGACATTGTGTCATCCACAGACAATTGTTGCCTTGTTTTAATCCTCTTCAAAAGATGGTTTATAACCTGCTACAGGACCTTGGCAGGTGCTCTCACATGCAGATTTCTGATAACTTTGGAGACTGTGACATGGGACTAGAGGAACTTTCAGGACTCATGAGGGGCTACAATGTTCATAAATATCAAGCAGAACAAGACTTAACTGAATGCATGAATCTAATAGAAAACTGATTTAACTTTTTGGTGATTTTTCTGCTTAAAATGTTGCTGATTCTTTATTTTTTCAAAGTCAATAATATTTTTATTTTTAGCTATTACAACTTTTAACAATTGAATATCGTATACTGTGAACAAAATTTGGAGCATATTTGTTTCTCTCTTCCTGGTTTCTCCAGAATTTGGAAATTATTTGTCAGCATTCTTAACTTATGGCAATATAGTTATTTGCATAAATGCAATAATAATCCATTTTCTTTTGCAACTAAATGTAACTGGAGAAACTGGTTGTTTTACCAAGGCTTTTACTGGAAAGGTATGCTTTTTTTAAGGAATCAAGTTTGAATTGTAGAGACAATAAAAGTCCATTGGGAAAACTGGCCTCATACCTTGTCTACACAGTCTATGTGCAGGGTTCCTCATCTGCGGTAAATAAAGAATTTCATTTTCTGACAGGCCCAGGAGCCCTAAGTTATCTTTGGACCTCAAGAAGAGTGGAATTCACCCAACTTATAGATATTTGAGTGTACAAACTCATGGCTGGGCTTAGCTTTAAAAAGTGTTATCTGAGATTCCTTATGAAGCAGTTTCATTGGAGCCAATTTTAAAAGGCTACATGAAAATAATTATTCTTGCTTCACTTTATGCCAAAAATCAGGCCAAGTATAAGACTAAACTATGTTTTGTAAACAAATCAGTCCTATCATGATTTGTTTTTAACAAAAATGAGTACTGGAGAATGATAACTTGTTTGAAAATGTATCATACACTTGCCATTAAATTCTATTCTCATGAGTTGTTTTGAGCTTTTGTCTGCATTTGAGAATAATCTTGCTTATTCCTGTGAACCAATCAGTGATCCTTGGCTGTAGCTCAGAAGAAACAAAGGAATGGATAGTGTGAAAATATAGATCAATATTCTACTTCTGGGCAATCGCCCTGAAAATCCTGCCAGGTGATAGGGACAGATAGGATGTCCATAACATGGAGATTTCTCTTCTTGGAAACTTAAGACCAAGGGAGCTAATCAAAGTCAAGCTCCATGCATCAAAATCTGAGGGGGCATAACTATAGCTACCAGTTGTCTGGGTGTGTCAGCAGCCTCACAATTTTTAGGCTGTCTTTACCCTCTTGTTTTATTTTGATACATGTCTTCTAATAACCTGGTTTGTCTCTTCTCACCTTCAGGCCACCAAATTCCAATGAGTCATGCAACCAGAGCCTCAGATGATAACTCCCTTTTACCAGAGACCCATAGATAGGTCTCTACTAGAGATCTAACTGCTGTTTTCCTACAACAGTACACCCTGTCATCATGACATAGTTGCAGGTGGTCTTCTCACTTATACTAATGGAAGTTAAATGTACCTTTTTAGAGGAGTGACTGATAGCAGCAGGGGGCGGTCAAAGCCCTAGGCAGATAAGGGAGGGTCCCCAGTAAACTGGACCTTCAAATCAAAGACAGTTTAAAGCCTAGGTACAATTCCTGGGTAAATCTATGAACAAGATTGAAAGCCTCTCTTTCCAATTGGTATTGTTTCTTCTGATTGATCCTCACCCTTCACCTATTTTACATATCCCTCCCCTTTCTTGTCATGCCCACCTTTGAGTGGTTCCTTTCTTTTAAACTGTTTTCATATACTCATAAAGCAATCAGCATACACTTCCCATTTTGAGCCCATAAAATTCCTGGACCCAGCCACGCTGAGGGAGAGATCACACAAGTTCAGTGGTCCCCTCTTTACTGAGATCTGCTGTCATGAAATGAAACTATTATCTTCCCTCTTCACCCTTTGATTGTCAGCATGAAATCATTCTTCGTGGATGCAAGACAAGAATTCAGGAACTGTTGAATACAGGTACAAGCTGTAATACAGGTGGACTGCGGCATGCCCAGCCCAGCCATGGGCTGAGCCAGTGTGCAAGTCAGGCATGGCCTGGCAGGCTAAGTGGGCAGGGCCAGAGCTGAGTGAGACCTCAGAGGGGCATCACTGGCCATGGCAGTCCATGCTGACAAAAGGACCCAGAAAAATCCTGCATTAAAATCTTACAGATGACCATAACTTAATGTCCCAAGCTGCTGATTATTATTTAACTTTACAGCTATTTTCATAATAATGCTTCATTTAGGAGAACAAAGAGGTGTTTTTGACTAAAATAAATTACATAAAAATGGATCAAAAAAGTTTTGAAACACAAGTTGTTGCTCATGATATTTTAAAAGTGGAAAACATCACTTAGATGGATAGAAATGAATTTTTAGTATCACTGTTTCAAATATAAACTTTTCAAGTTAAATTTGAAAATAGCAAGAGAGGTAATCAGAGTGGAAAAAAAAGTTTTTCATTAATAGTGCACCTGGCTTACATATCATTATATTAATAACTTATTAATTCTTTTATCAATGAATATGAATGAATGTAAAATAACTCAAGTGGACACCAAACGTATTCACACCTATTAAGAGATGCAAGTGCTATATTTGAAGACCCGTAGAATAATCAGACACCTTTAAAGCAAATTGTAAAAGAAGCAAATGTGTTGTAAATTTCTCAGGACTAACCAATACATAGATGAGAAATAATGTGGATCAAGATGTGGTACTGACCAAGATACCTTCAGAAGAACAGAAAGTTAGGATATTTAATACACAACACTCTCCAAGGGCTAAGAAAATGAACTTAGAATGTTGTGATACCTTTTAATGTTACTGCTTTTAAAATATACATATAAATGAGTGTATTTTCTGTTAAGATATACTTAGAGTAAGGGAAAAAGTCATGCTTGAAAGCATATTGTGTGTTGTGAAAATTGATGGACATTGATAATGTGGAGGTTAAAATTTAAAATCACTGTTTTTAGCTTTATTTCTGTCCCCCAAAACCCAAACACATCATAAGACAACCAGCTGACCATAATCACTACAGTGTATTGGGTATCATCATTATGTTAAATAAATTATGTACCAATAATATTCTTTTCAACATTTCTAACATTGAAAAGTATATGTTTTTATTAAAATAATGTGACCATCAACCACATTTATTCATTTTCTCTTTGACATTTTTTAAAGTGTTGTAAAACTCAGACTATCAGTGTATACACAGGTCTACATGCATATTAACAATGTAAAATTAGAGGGGGTACCAAGATGGCTGAGAGGAGGCAACACCGGAATGCAGCTCCCAGCACATGAGAGGCAGAAGGCTAGAAGACTTCATGATTCCAAATGAGGTGCCGAGTTCATTTTGGGGGGACTGAAAGGACTCTGAAAGTAGCCCAAGGAGGGAGCCAAAGCAGTGCAAGAGCCACCCAGGGAGAAAACCAAGGCAGGGTGGGGTATGCGCATCCCCACCTGGAACGTGCAGCTGGCTTGAGGCACTGGGGGACTTTACCCACTCAGTGCTCTGGTTGGGATCCTGTGCTTACCTCATTGCTCCTAACAACTCTGATTGGGATCCTGTGCTTACCTCGTCGCTCCTAACAACCTACAGTCCATGAGAGCCCCACCAGACTGAGGGGGGCCATGGGTTGTCAATGCAAATCTGAGCCATGGCTCCTGCCTGGTACAGTAAGTTGTCAGCCAGACCAGGGCAGACGTTTGGACTAGCAGGAGTGTGATGGGACAACCTTGGCAAGGAAAACACCGGTTTGACCTCAATCAGGGAAGGAGAGACATCATTTGGAAGGAGGGGCTAATAATGGCACAACCTATCCTGCAGAAAGAGGAAGAGTTGAAAGCAGGGAAATAGATCATAAGGCCTGGCAAGCCCCATTCCCCCACAAAACTCAAACTGAAGCCTGTGCACCAGAGAGTGTGGTAAGGAATACACCAGTTTGACCTCAACCAGGAAGATCATGCCCAGGGAAGGAGAGACGCCCTTTGGAAGGAGCAACTAATTTCACCTGCAAACAAACCCCAGGCGAAGACCACCCACCTAACAACCTGACTGCATCTGAGGCAGCTCAGCAGCGCCTCTACAGACCAAAAAATATATAGCTCCAACTGCAACAGAAAGGACGTCCACTCAGAGATTTCTCCCAAAATCACCAAAGATCAAAGGGAGATAAATCCATGAAGATAGGGGGGGGAAACAGTGCAAAAAGGATGAAACCTTCAGAGACCAGAATATCTCTTCCCTTCCCAAGAATCACAACTCCTCACCATCAAGGGAACAAAATAAGACAGAAAATCTGTGTGACGAATTGACAGAATCAGGCTTCAGAAGGTGGATAATAACAAACTTCTCTGAGTTAAAAAACCATGTTCTAACCCAATGAAAAGAAACTAAGAACCTTGAAAAATGGTTAGATGAAATGCTAACTAGATTAACCAGCTTAGAGAAGGACATAAATGATTTCATGGAGCTGAAAAACACAGCACAAGAATTTCACAAGTCATGCACAAGTTTCAACAGCCAAATCAATGAAGCAGAAGAAAGAATATAAGAGATAGAAGATCAAATAAATTAAATAAAACAGAAAGGCAAGATTAGAGAAAAAAGAATGAAAAGAGATGAGCAAAGCCTACAAGAACTATGAGATTATGTGAAAAGACCTAATCTACGCCTGATTGGAGTACCTGAATGTGACAGGGAGAATGAATCCAAGTTGGAAAACATTCTTTAGGGTATTATCCAAGAGAACTTTCCCAACCTAGCAAGGCAGGCCAACATTCAAAGTCAGGAAATACAGAGAACACCACAAAGATATTCCTCAAGAAGAGCAACCCCAAGGCACATAGTCATCAGATTCACCAAGGTTGAAATGAAGGAAAAAATCCTAAGGGCAGCCAGAGACAAAGGTCAGGTTACCCACAAAGGAATACCATCAGACTCACAGTAAATCTCTCAGCAGAAACTCTACAAGCTACAAGGGAGTGGGGGCCAATGTTCAACATCCTTAAAGAAAAGAACTTTCAATCCAAAATATCACATCTAGCCAAACTAAGCTTTATAGTGAAGGAGAAATAAAATAAAATTTTTATGGGTAAGCAATTCCTGAGAGATTTCATCACTACAAGACCTGCCTTATAAGAACTCCTGAAGGAAGTACTAAACATGGAAAGGAACAAGCAGTACAGGCACTACAAAAAGGTACCAAATGATAAAGAGCATCGACACACTGAAGAAACTACATCAACTAATGGGCAAAACAACCACCTAGCATCAAAGTGGCAGGATCAAATTCACTCATCACAATATTAACCTTAAATGTAAATGGGCGAAATGCCCCAATCAAAAGACACAGACTGGCAAATTAGATAAAAAGCCAAAACCCATCAGTGTGCTGTATCCAGGAAACCCATCTCACATGCAAAGACACACATAGGCTCAAAATAAAGGGATGGAGGAAGATTTACGAAGGAAATGGAGAGCAAAAAGACAAAGCAGGAGTTGCAGTCCTAGTCTCTAATAAATAGACTTTAAAAAAACAAAGATCAAAAGAGACAAAGAAGGGCATTACATAATGGTAAAAGGATCAATGCAACAAGAATAGCTAATATACATGAGGCCAACAAACATGAAAAAATGCTCATCATCACTGGTCATCAGAGAGATGCAAATCAAAACCACATTGAGATACCATCTCACTCCAGTTAGAATGGTGATCATTAAAAATCTGGAGACAACAGATGCTGGGGAGGGTGTGGGGAAATAGGAACACTTTTACACTGTTGGTGGGAGTGTAAATTAGTTCAACCATTGTGGAAGACGGTGTGGCAATTCCTCAAGGACCTAGAAATAGAAATTCCATTTGACCCAGAAATCCCATTACTGGGTATATATCTAAAGAACTATAAATTGTTCTACTATAAGGACACATGCACATGTATGTTCATTGCAGCACTGTTTACAATAGCAAAGACCTGGAACCAACACAAATGCCCATCGATGACAGACTGGACAAGGAAATGTGGTACATATACACCATTGAATAATATGCAGAAATAAAAAATGATGAGTTTGTGTCCTTTGTAGGGACATGGATGAATCTGGAAATCATCATTATCAGCAAACTGACACAAGAAATGAAAATGAAACACCACATGTTCTCACTCATAGACAGGTGTTGAACAATGGGAATACATGGACACAGGGAGGGCATCATCACAGATGGGAGTCTTTTGTGGGGGTTAATGAGGGAGGGACAGCAGGGGGATAGGGAGGTTGGGGTGATGGAGGCAGCAAACCACATTGCCATGTATCTATCTATGCAATAATCCTGCATGTTCTGCAATGTACCCAGAACTTAAAGTGCTATAAATATATATATATATATATATATATATATATATATATATACACACATATAAAGATCTAACAAAAAATGTAAAATTAAATATTGCAAACATTTAATGTATTCTCAAAGATAGAATTCAAAGGTTTTAAAGATGTATATAAATGTTACTGTCAATAATTCAGTCAAAATTTGAAGAGGAAACTTTGTTCCTGTATTATTTAAGAATGAACTTTCCAAAGCAGTAAGGTCAAAATTTCAAGTGGAGAATTTAATAGTTTTTTAAAAGTAGTTACAGAAAACAAATGCAATGGCAAACAGGTGTAGTTGTATTAAAATGTAGACAGTGCCAGTGGCCCTAAGCAGTGACTTCAAGCCCTGACCAGTAGGGGAAAAGGTCACAGAAAATGGAATTGTCCTTTGTTTCTATGGTATGGTTTGTCATGCAGAGAATAACCTTTGAAAAGCTATGCAATATGTTTCTCTTTGAAAAATGACCCCCGAACACAAGGAACTAACATTGTTAGTGATATAGTTAAGATAAGCCAAGAATTCCAAGTAAGAGTTTTATTCAGAAAACCATTTTTTTAAAACATATAACATAGAATGTCAAATTTGGGGAAGATTCAAATAGAGTCTGTAACTGGGATATGGCCACTTCATTCTTTTTATAAAAGAATCAGGAAATCATATAAATGTTTTTCTTCATGGAAAACATTCCCCTTGAATATCTCTATGTTTTTATGTTGTTTGTTGTTTATTATTTCATAGTAATTATTCACTATGAAGAGGAATGTAACATTCAGGTGCACCTACCACAAACTAGAAATAGTTTTAGAGACAAATCGTATATTTAAGTTGCCTTTGAAAAGTCTCCCTTGTGAGTATTGCTTCCAGTATTACATTTACTACCTACAAGATAAAGCGATTTGTACATTGAACACCCACTACATGCAATTTCCCTGCATAGCAAAACTGCATGTGTACCTCTGAACCTAAAATAAAGTTTTTTTTAATGTCCCCTCAATATCCCTTGATCTTGTGTGTACAGCAAAATATACTGCTAGAAAGGGACAAACCTTTCTGTTAGAGGAAAACCTAAGGCCACAATTAAGTACCAGAGTCAGAAAAGAGGGAAAATCAATTCAAATTATATTTTCTTTCTTAATGATAAAAGACATCAATAATTGACAAGTTGATTTAAGTTGACTATTGATCTGAACATCCAAGTTGCACTGGTTTGAAGTCAGGTTTTTTTTTAAAACCTTTATTAAATGTTTCTTTGGGACAAAGCCGTTTCTCAGGGTAATTATTTCAGATTATTTTAAAGTCAATATATGACAATAATCTAGAGAATCACCTGGAATTAATCACTTATACTAAGCCACTGTCTTTCATAAAAATATAAAGCCTTATTTGCTGAACATCTGAAAGTAAGAGAGACAGTAAGAGAGAGAGAAAGAAAAACAGGAGATAACATGAATTTTCAAGAAAACACTAAGAATAAATTTAATTTTTTTGCCATTTTGTTTTTTCCACTAAAGTTATACTCCTATGACATAATTCAAATGATTTTCCTTATAATATCAATAGACATAAAGTTGTAATATTAAGACTACTAATGTAACATCTATACCCATATGGTCAGAGATATTAAGTAATATATTCCCTTTAAGGATAAACATAGAATCTAAATTGAAGGAAGTTAACATAATTAAACTATGGTGAGACATTAAAGTTGTATACTTTTCAAAGGAATGAATCACCCTGTACTCAAAAGTCAAGCAATATTTATGTATAGATTCTTTTTAAAGTGCAAGTTAGCAGATTAAATGTTGCCTTGGTAATCCCCACTTTTAGAAGTTGTGTCCTTCATTTTGTTCTTCATTCAATATTGCCTGACAAATATCTATAATTTTCCTCTGAACAATGTTAGGTGGACTAGCAGAGGTTTTCAGTCACAAATGAATATAAAATTATGTATATTTATATAACCAAGATTCTATTTGTAAAATGAAAATGAACCTTAGAATAATAAAACTAAAAAATCAAATTATTGTCACTGAGATTATGTTGCATGATTATAATATAATATAAAGTATTTTAAAATATTTCATATTGTGAATTTACTTTAGATATACCAGTTTTAAATTTTGTAACAACATGATGATTGACAATCCAACTGTAAGGTATATACACATATATACTTTTTTACAGAATGACAGAAATTTTCATTTTCTACAATGAATACATGTTATTTTCTAGTTAATTTCCAAAAATGTAAAAAGATGTTACAATTTTATTAAGTTATTCATAGCTATTATATATTTTCCAACGTCTAGAAGAAAAGAAAATAATAATCAATTTTTAAAATCAGTGAACATAAAGTGTTACAGCTTACAAGTTAGAACCTAAAGCTCATTGCAACATGTAGGTGAGGACTGTTGCAGATATATAATTAAAATCAAAATCTCTTCCTAACCTAGAAAACTTCTGCACAAAGATACAAGCAAAAGAAAGTTTTCTTATGGAGTAAACACTAAACCAGAATGTCATGCACATCACGGCAATCCACTCAAGACATTGCAAAAATAGAAAAATCTTACACTTTTATACAGCTGAGCAGATGTAACCAATTACATATATGTTCTCATGATAAACAATAACTAGTCCTCAAGTAAGATAATTTGACAGAACCATTTGTCACACAAATGTATCCTAAATTTACTTGGCAATTGGAGTGACTCTCTGGATTGGCTAATTAGCTTTATCAAAAGGAAAAATAAACTCTTCCTGGAATAGACTTACAACTGATACCAATGTGCCCTTAAAGTCAGGTGCTTATTTTCCCACAGAAACTGAAATAGGGACACTATCTTTCCTGATGATGACATTTCAGAAGAGGTCTTTGGGAACAGAATGTCACCCCTGGATCATAAACCTGGTAAGAGATGTAATTTAGCTTTTAAAAGGATTGACATACATTTGCAAAAACAGAAAATAATGTATAGTTTGAAGTTTGCTAAAGTAAATTCTTCACAGAAAAAAAAAGAGTAGGAGAAATCTCTTTCTCATTTTCAAAAGGGAGAATTGCTTTTAGATATGTATTTATCCTTAAAAGATGATCTATATGAACTTATTGCAAGTACAATATTGACTAACTCAAAGTCCCATGACTATATTTAATAATTTGTAAATTGTCTACTCTGTTATTTTTATCTATACTTTTGCTACACTTATAAAATACTTCCTCTGAACAGTTTAATCTTATCTAAGGAAATTAGGTTATAGAAATTACAGATGAAGCAATATTTTCTAAGTATCTTAATTCAGCAAATGTTTAAAACATAAAAAATATATATTTGCTAATCAAAGGATAGTGTTATCAAGATGTAAGAACAAAAAAAGACAAAAGCAAACCCTAAAAAGAAAAACAAAAGTAAACCCCACCTCACTGCTTTTGTTCATTTTACTCTTTCTTTTAATGCAGTTTTAAAAAAATGAATGAAACAGAATCAACTTGTATATAGTTCTTTCATCCAAATAAAGAAGTGAAATTAAACCCATACTGTCACAGAAACACTTTGAAAGAAAGAAAAACATTAAACAAGTTAACATGTATTGGAATACTGACCGTTAACATGTGCAAAACTCATTATTTTATGTGTTAATTATATAAATCAAAGATTTTTATTTTCTTTATAAAATTTACACAAAGGAAAATAATAAAATAATTGATATGTACTGAGTCTGACCTGCAGACTCTGGCCAAGCGACAGGTGAAAGGAGTTCACAGACACAGGTGTTTTGCCTCTGAGAGTGCTGCTAAAGGACCCCATGGCTTACAGAGCCCAAAGAGGGAGTCCAGCTGTGCAGCCCCCATATGCCAGGGACACTCGTATTTAAAACAGAATTAATGGCAAAGGTCTCAAGCAAACAGCATTTGTGGATAATGAACACTGCTGATCCCCTGAGTAGAGAGCAGTTATGAGCACAGATGATCAAAGGTTGGTTTCCAGGTAAATAGGTAAACAAGCTATTTAGATAAACTCCTCAACATTCCCTAGTTATCTACTCTTTGCTATTAGCTCAAGGTAAGAGGATTAGGCTGCTCTCAGCCATAATCTTTTCCCAAAGCTTTTGCAAAACCTTCCTGCCTTCAAAGAAGATTTGTATTTTTCCCATAATTTTTCTCACCACCCTGACCAACCACCTACATCTCCCCCTTTTCTCTTTTTTGCATCAGATTTCATTGATTGAGGAGTACAGATGTGTGCAGCAACAGGTTTTTCAGATGCAGCAGTTCTAACTCATATTCCAGCTTTGCATCCTAGAATTAGTAAATAACATAAGAGAAACATGAGTATAATCAGTAATATGACTCTCCAATCAAGGAGTGACCCCCAGGAGTGGGGATAAATCCAAGAGAGGACATTTGTACCTTTTCAGGTGCTATGATTGAACCTCTTACCTGTGTATTTTTTATAACATAGTTGTATGTACTTAAAAGTACTGGTTGCCAGTAATATGTCATCCATAAAATGAATAATCTTGAAATTAGAAAATTCTTTTCTACTGGGGACTGAAGCATGGTTTACATGATACGGACACATGATAGGACTGTTCCACATCCCTTGAGGAACCACTTTCCAGTGAAATTGGCTAGCCAGCCCTTCATTATTAATAGCTGGTATTGGAAATGCAAGCTTTTCCTCTGTCCTGTTTTGCCAAGGTAATAGTATAAAAGCAGTTTTAAAAGTCAATAATGACTATAGGCCAATCTTGAGGAACTGCTGTGGGGGAAGGGAGCCCTTGCTGCAGATTAGCATTAATAGTCTGATACTCATGCAAAAGTCTCCATTTGCCAGAGTTTTTGGGTAAGTTGTTTTACCCAGCAGTGAGCAGTCCCATGATGTTATACGGAAGTGGTCTGCTATGGCCTCGATTAGTATTTTCATAAATGAGTTAGTGGCTTTGTTTTATCTAACGCTTTTTCTTACCTCTTTGTAAGCATACACCTGATCGCCTTGTTGATCTTGTATCACAGCGCAGGCCAAGAGTTTCCCTTCTAATGCCACTCGGCTAAGACAAGGTCCCATAGCTACAATGTCTCCCTTGTCTTTTTTCCAATTTATTAGGGGAGGGGGCTCAGGCAAAATCTCCATTTCCTCTTTGGTATTTTTACCTGGTAATTGCTGGGCTGAGGAAGAAAGAGGAGGCAGTAAGGTAGGTGATGGTTCCTTTTCCTTTCCATTTTTAGGCTAGTCTGTGTAGAAAGGCGCCAGATCAGCTCTGACTACGGCCATAATGTGAGTGATGTTACTGGGACCTGCTGCCCTTGTGCATGATGCTGTTTAAGATTTCTCCCCACTTGTTCCCAGAGCTCCCGGTCCAGTGTGCCTCATACTGGGAACCATGGGTTATGGGAACCAAGCATTTGATTTAGGTCCCTTAATTGAGCCTGTGAAACTGAGGCTCCACTATCTTTAAGCAGCTGTTTCAATGCTTTGATACACTCTTTCTGTTGTGCTGAAACTGTTGTCCCATGATGAAACCGTAGCCTGAACAATTCCCTCAAACTGGGAGATTCTGAGTGGGCACCAATGACACTGACTTACTGACTGTGCAGTCTCTTCACCTTTGCTTTTGAGGGTTCTGTCATGATCCATTGCCGCATTTCTCATGCAGGGGCACCAACTGCTTGCTGAACCATTGCAGTGATCCTCACGCAGTACAGGGGCACCAGTTGCCGAGTGTGACCCACAGAGTCTGGCTGAGAGATGGATCAAGGGAGCTCACAGACACAAGTGTTTTGCCTGTGAGAACACGGTTAGGGGACCCCACAGCTTGCAGACCCCAAAGAGGGAGTCTGGCCATGCAGTGACCATATGCCAGGGATGTTTGTATTTGTTTTAGAACAGATTTAATGACCATGGTCTTTAGCAAACACCATTTGTGGGTAATTAACATTGCTGACCCCCCTAGTAGAGAACAGTCATGCATATGGATAATCAAAGGTTGGTTTCCAGGGGAAATAGGTAAATAAGCTGTCTAGATAAACTCATCTAGGTTCCATTCCTATCTGCTCTTTGCTATTAGCTCAAGGTAAGAGGATTAGGCTGCCTTCAGCCATAACCTTTTCCCAAAGCTTTTGCCTTCCAAAGAAGGTTTGTGTCTTCCTGCCTTCCAAGAAGGTTTGTGTCTTTCCTATAATTTTTCCTACCACTGTGCCATCTCCTACAGATATATTTTAAGATTATAATAAAATATCAAATTTAATTGTCTTTGATATGCTGGATGACACAGAAAAAGAAAGCACCACCATTCTACATGTACATTTACATTTTTCTGTACTGAGATATATCATACCCCTTAATGATGTAATTTCTATAGCAAAACCCCATCCAGACTGTTTCCAAGTCACATGTATGGACCAACAACTAATGACTGCTTATCCCATTTTTATGTATACTGGTATATATGCAGGTAGGTAGGTTAATAAGTAGTACTTTAAACACACAAATACATATATAAACTTTATATACTTTTATCTATATTTATAAAATATATAAATATATATATGTGTGTATATATGTATGTGTGTGTGTGTATATATATATATATATATATATATGTTTATACCTTCTATTCATAATTATCATGGTCTACAGTAGAAAGAGTTCTGTTGTCAGAGCAAACGTGACTCTCCATCAACCATGAATGGAGAATGTACCTTGCAGCTTTGACCAAGACTTTTGGTGGCATCTTTCCATTTTTTTTTAGACACAGTCTTGCTCTGTCACCCAGGCTGGGGTGCAGTGGCATGGTCTCAGGTCACTGCAACCTCCACCTCCCAGCTTCAAGCATTTCTCCTGCCTCAGCCTCCCAAGTAGCTGGAATTACAGTTGTGTACAACCATGTCCAGCTAATTTTTGTATTTTTTAGTAGAGACGGGTTTTCACCATGGTGACAGGCTGGTGGCAGGCTGGTCCTGAATTCCTGATCTCAGGTGATCTGCCTGCCTTGGCCTTCCAAAGTGCTGGGATTATAGGCATGTGCCACCACAATTTGTTTTATCTGAGTGTGTGGTTACCTATACACTCTGTGCAACTCAATTTTATTTTTTTCTATATTGTCTTTTTTTTTTTTTGTCCTCAGTATTGGCTACATTTACCTACTTATCATTTTGATACCTTTCTCTCCTTCTGCCTACTGCTAGATTCTCTTTGGGTATTAAAACATTTAGTCAGCAAGTCCTAACAGATAAATTATTCCACGGAATATACCTTATAAAAAACACAGTGAGGCACGACTTCTGTTTTCAAGAGCTATGTATTGCAGCAGAGATTGATTATTACAAAAAAGTAAAATTAAATGTGGAAACCAACAAGCAGCTAATTGAGTAGTAAATCATAGCTAGATATCACTTTGGAATTCCTGATATATTGTTATTTGTCTATCATTCCAATAAGGTCTTCTTATATTGCTTAATATCTTAAAACATGTATAAACTCGCATTTTTTAGTCTTCCAAAAGAACATTACACAGAGCTATAATCTCTCTATATGAATTTCTTTCTTGGATCTTTTCTCTTTACAAAATCTGTGCTTGTTTTAGAAAATAAAAACAAATCTATTTTAAGATGATTAACATTGCTATTTTTGTACAACATTTAAAATATGTAACATTGGGCAGCAATCACAAAACTATGTTTATTTTCTCTGGAAATATTATTATTATTATTATTTGCTATTCTGTCTTAACTCAGTTTAAATCTCAAATAAATTCAAATTTTTCCTCGTGATTTATCATTAAAATCTGTACCTAAACCGAGCATGGTGGTTAATGCTTATAATTGTAGCAATTTGGGAAATTAAGGCAGGAAGATCACTTGACATCAGGAATCTGAGAGTACCATGGATAACAAAGAAAGAACTTGTGACTACAAGAAAAAAGGAAAGAACATTAGGTAGATGTGGTGACATGCGTCTGCCCTCCAGCCACTCAGAGGCTGAGGTGGGAGGATCACTTGAGCCCAGAAGTTCCAGGCTGCAGTGAACTAAAATTGTGCTACTGCATCTCAGCCTGGGTGGCACAGCGAGACCACATTGCAAAAAATTAATTAATGAGTTAATTAAAATCTGTACCTAATATGTCACACTTTTCAACAATGACCTCTTTTAAAGAAGCTTTGCTTGAATACATGTAAACATACAGTGTCAAACTGTATTCTCTAGTTAAATCACTTAGTAAGTAAACTTGTCTTTATCATCATTAGTATTTGAAAAGGTCACATAAAAATGATATTAATACTAATTTGGTAACATCAATTTCTGATTCCCAAGAAAGATTTTATAAGATATTGGTATCAATGATGCTGTGAGGTCTCATTCACATCTCCTAGACATTAAAGAAAGCATATCAGAAAAATATAGGTTGGGCCATGCCACAGACCTTTCTAAAAGTGGTGCTAGTATTACAAAACTAGCTATTCACATTCATTTAATGCAACTGTCAACAACTAAATTTTACATAAGAGAGTTCATATGCTTTCCACAGTTTTTGTTAATTTTTAAATATCTTGATATGTATGTGATTTTATTAATCTCATTGTTAGTATAAGACTTGCACAGAGATATTGCATGAATTTAGGCTGACATATTAATAATATTTGTTATGATATCTTACTAAATGATTTAGGCAGAGATAAAACTTACTATATTTATCAAAGATCTATTTTTATATGGATTGTATGTTTTTCCATCAGTTATTCATTAAGCGCTTATCACTGCCTGTAAGCTGGGCATTATCATCATTATTCTATAGGTTGAATGAGAAAAAAAAACTTTTTATTCTTGCCCTTATTAATCCAGATATAGGAGAGATAACATTCAAACCTAAATTTCTTCTAGGCATGTCAGCACCAGAGAAAGTGGTGGCTGATATTAGAAACTTAAAAACAGTGTAGTATTTTCAGGGCTAATGATTAACTACATTCAGAAAGCATGATATTTTATTTTAGCTAGAAAGCTTGTAGTGTGCTAAAGAACCCATAACTGATCTTATTAAAAAAAAACTCTGTGATTAGTTCAAAAATTATAAAAAGCATGTCCATCTTGGAGATTACATAAATTATTCAGAAGTATAAAAGAAAATGAATGTGTCTTGTTATTCGAGTATACATATATAAGTTGTATATATGTAAACATATGTATACACACAGATACACACACACAAATGGCTGGCAAGTATGTGAAAGGTGCTATACGTCACTAACCACCAGAAAAATGCAAATTGAAACCACAGGAGAAACTTCCTCACATCTTTTAGAATGGTTATTAAAACAACAACAACCAAAGATACGTGTGGGCAAGGATGTAGAGAAAGAGGAATCTTCATACAGTATTGGTAGAAATGGAAATTCGTACAGCCGATATAAAAATACTATTGACATTCCCCAAAACATTAAAAAGAGAATTACTCTCTGATCCAGCAATCTTAGTTCTGGGAATTTATCCAAAGAAATCGAAATCAAGAGCTCAAAGCATATCTGCACTTATGCCCATTGTAACATTAGTAACATTATTCACAATAATTAAGATACAGAAACAATCCAATGTACATCAACAGGTGAATAAAGAAAATGTAACATATACACACAGTGGAATACTATACAGTCTTCCATAAAAAGAAGCTAACCCTGCCATTTGTGACAACATGAGGGAGGTAGAAGATATTATGCTAAGTGAAATAAGCGAGATACAGAAAGACACGTGGAATCTAAAACTGTCAAATTTATACAAGTAGAGAGTAGAATACTAGTTACCAAGATATGGCAGAAAGCCATTCTGGAGAGATATTGGTCAAAGGATGCAAAGTTTCAGTTATAAAAGATGGATAAGGTCTGAAGATCTACAGCATGGAGACTATAGGTAACAAGGCTGTAATCCGTACTTGAAATATTCTAGGAGGGCAGACCCTATGTGTTGTCAGCACACAAATACACACAAATGGTGACCTTGTAAGGTGACAGATTTTGTTAATTAGCTTGACTGTAGTGATTATTTCAATGTGTCTGTTTGGTGGGGTGTTGGATACCTTAATATACACAATAAAAATATATTTTATAATAGAACTCAAAAGATACTGCCAAAAAAAACAAACAAGAAAGCAAAATGAATGACCACAAAGGATCAGTAATCAACAAGATGAAACGTTGCATGTGTTAAATATAAAATACTCTTTTTAGTTAAAAACCATGTACAACATGAGACGTGAGGGAAATCTAACTGAATAGTAGCTCGTAAGATCATCTTATGTTCACAGATGAGAATGTCACAGTTGCTGAACGGTGTGATTGCCTGATGGAGACCAAAATCCATGGAAGAAGAAACGCAAGAACTGGGGAGACACTGTGTTCTCCAGCAGCCAGCAACACTCAAAAACTTGTCTTATGTTCCAGGAAATAAATTTTGAGCCAGATATTGACAAATAATGCTTCATACAGAGAAGCGTGGCTACCATGTGTAAAAGTAAGGTAATCTCATAAAATGAGGACTGCTTGAAGAAACTTGTTTTAGTTTGGAGAAAACGAGAAAAATAAAAAGATCATGAAAGTTTTTCAAATACGTGAAGGTCAAGCATGGGTTTAAAAAAGTGTCTGTGATTGTGATAAACGGGTACAAATAAAAGGGAGGTGGGTTATGGTTTAATTTATTGAACATAATTCTACCAATTAATACATTTTCCGCAAAACATTAAGCTGGTGTCTTCCTTTATAAGTAAAAGTGAAGATGCTTTCTCATTGGCTTTACAAGGACTCATGAATGTTAGATCTTTGTGACTAGCAGAATTTTGCACGTTTAATAACAGGTGATATTTATTGTTACTAACTCTTGGAAGAAGTGTAAGGGTTTCCGTTGTTCTGAATGGGACAATTGCCCCATTCATGTATAAGACCATGAATTTGAAAAGGTACTTATCACTAAGGAGGAAAATTTCACAAAATATTTGGAAGCAAGTTAATTTAAGGCATCATATTTCATGTACTTCCCATTTAGCACTCAGCAATATAAGGGGGAGGTTGAAAAATCTATTTTAAAAATCTGTTTTCCAAATTGGACTAAATAACTCATATCTTCCATATTCTCGTTTTAGTGAAAAATTTAAGATTTAAATAGTGTGATGGTCTAGGAACATGGAGTATATGTTATTTTTCTTACAAATTCAATACAATAGGATTTTATGATTTTATTGTAAATTTCTACATGGAAGAGTATATGATCTGTGATATTTATGTATACGTATGTGTATTTGTAATGTTCATTCTTCAGTCATAAAATTGTCCTGGGTAACTAGTTTATAATAACAAACTATCAGCCTCAGGAAGTGTTACATCCAGCTATTACTTTCCTATAGTACAATGACACTGCTATTTGCAAATAGTTTCCAAATGGAAAAGGCTTGTCTTTTGAATTAATCTGACATTGACAAAGGAGTATAGCTTGGGATGAGAAAGTGCTCTTTATTCTGCACCTTTCCATATAGTTCCTGAAAATGAAGTGGTCATACTGGTCGGAAACCTGATTACAATGCGGAAGAGCTCACAGTGCTGTTACTTCCAACTCTAAGTGCTACTTAGTTATTAATTTATATAGGAAAACATAACTGTGCATGGGAAAGTTCTTTGTGTTATGTCTGCAATCATTTCGCCTAACATGAGAAGCACACACACACACACACACACACAGAGCTGTGGATTTTTTAAAGAAATTTCCTAACATAATGTTTATATGTTTCCTCTTGGAAAGAGTAAAGCAATAGTCACAAAATTATGGTTAGGCTTGTGTATGGTTTTTATCAGTGTTATGCTCTGAATGTTTGTGTCCCCCTACAACCAAAACGTGTATGTTAAAGTCCTCATTTCCAAGGCGACGGTGTTAGGAGGCAAGTGATTAGATCATGTAGGGGACATATTAGTGTCCTTTTTAATAAAGACCTCAGGGAACTCTCTGCTGCCTTTCACCATATGAGGACGTGGGGGAAAGAGCCATCTAGGAACCAGGAAATGAGCCTTCGGAAGATACTGATTCTGCTGCCACTTTGATTTCGAACTTCTCACCTGTCAAATTGTGAGATATAAGTTTCTGTCGTGTATAAGCTGATCACTGTATCATATTTTGCTAGAGCAAAACCCTGAAAAACTAAGACAATCAAGTGTGCATTAGACAAAAGTTATATCGATTACCGGAACCCCAACGAAATTTTCTTTAGTTTTTTCTTCCCATAAGAAATGAAAAGTATTTGGCCCTGTATCTTCCATTAATCTAAATAGGCAATGAAGCAAATAATACAAGTAATATCCTTATAACATAATAGCAAGACTCTATTTTGATGTAACAGCCTTCAAATAGAAAGCTACATTAGGAGCAGTCTTCCTGTAATCCCAGCACTTTGGGAGGCCGAGGCTGGTGGATCACGAAGTCAAGAGATCGAGACCATCCTGGTCAACATGGTGAAACCCTGTCTCTACTAAAACTACAAAAAATTAGCTGGGCATGGTGGTGCGTGCCTGTAATCCCAGCTACTTGGGAGGCTGAGGCAGGAGAATTGCCTGAACCCAGGAGGCGGAGGTTGCGGTGAGCCGAGATTGCGCCATTGCACTCCAGCCTGGGTAACAAGAGCGAAACTCCGTCTCAAAAAAAAATACAAAAAAATTAGCTGGGCACGGTGGTGCGTGCCTGTAATCCCAGCTACTCAGGAGGCTCAGGCAGGAAAATTGCCTGAACCCAGGAGGTGGAGGTTGCCGTGAGCCGAGATTGCACCATTGCACTCCAGCCTGGGTAACAAGAGCGAGACTCCGTCTAAAAAAAAAAAAAAAAAAAAAAAAAAAAGCAGTCTTCCATCTAATTAAAAATAGGTCTGGGCGGATAGTAGGGCCCTTATAAATTGATCAATAACAGAAGTCATAAGGTTGCTGCATTCCTTTTCTTAGATAATGATATAATGCAAGACTCAACTCTGGTAATTTTTCCCGTAAATTTAAGGCAAATAATTCAAAACAGGTGTCTACTGTTGCTAAGTCATTATCCATCTATCTGTTTGTTTCAGTCTCATTAAATGGCATTCATAATCATTCCATGCATATTATAAACAGTGTTGGAGTTTACATTTATCCCTGTAGAATATAATTTTATTATTTTATTTTCTCCTTCCTCGTGTTTGACAATAGTTTAAGTTGCTGTAGTTTGTTTTTTGTTTGCTTTTTTCTCTTGTATTTATGCTGTCACACAAAGTGTTTGCACCTATCCCAGCTGCATCTGTTCTGTGCCATCTGTGTACCTTCCTGTCATATAGCCTATGTCATGTGCAAGTCATTAATATAAATATTGAACATGATTATCCCCAGGACATATGGTTAGAGGCTTCCATCATAGTAGAAAGCAAATCTAAACCTTTCAACTTTGATTACAGTAGCTAAACAACATATGAATCCACGCAAGAATATTAACAGGATATCCAAAGCTCTTTATCTTTTTCATAGACACACAACCACCAACACCACTTCCAAAAAACTAGTTAAAACAAGCTGCTGCAGTCAAAGCCTTATATTTTCAAGACTATCTCAATTGCAAAATTCAAGAGACTATTTGAAACTCAACATTAATAATCTGTCTTTGCTTTATAGGTAAAATCTCTGACCCTGAAGCTGGTAAGTGAGAAGAAAATTCACTGCTGCATGAAGGATGAGGCAAGAACAATCACTAAATAAAAGTAATTGGACAAAGAAACCTCTATTATTATCTCAAAATACTATTTATTGTATCTGTATAGCCAGAGAACAGGAAAAAAAAGAAAAAGAGGTTGATTACAAAACTTGGCAGTGATTAACTGATCCTGGACTATGCCATAAAGTGCTTTGTGTCAGCGTAAGGCATCTGGCTTATCATCAGCGCTATTAGGACTATGCGTTTTAGGTAAAACAAAAAGATTTGCATTGGAGGACTACCGTTCTTTCTTCCACATAGAGAGACATTGTATATATAATATAAAATACATATGTGTTTAAAAACATATATAAAATCTTGTCATATAAATTATATAACATGTGTATTACATTGTTTATATATTTTCTCCTAGTAGTCTGTTTTCTGTTTCTATTGATATGTTTTCCGTTAAAAAATAGAAACCTGGTAGTATAAGTGATTTCAGATAACAGAAGCCTAAGGAATGGGCCCTGAGTTATATGAAATTAGATCTCTGATGTAAGTTTTTAAAGGCATTATAATGAGGTTTTCAATGAGCAAGGGGACATTGATAATCCTCAGAATGTGGTGGCAAATAAGTTATTCAAATCGCTGCCTCTGGTTTCCTATAATCAAATGTATACAAAATGTAAGGCACTGGATAGCCAAGTATTTTCTGGTATAATACTGTTTAGTAAAATTAGCATATAATGAAGTTGTTTGACCTCTAGGTGTGCTAGAGAACCTAGGTGAAGACAATAATTGTTTTAATTGTAAGACCAACATTTGCATAAGAAGCTGGAAAGCTTCTAAGACTATAAAAGAATAAGTAACCCAAACCAGAAAATAAAACAATATAATATTTATCTCCTATATCTTAAGAGTAAGAATTTTGAAACCAAGTTTACAGTTCATTAATGTTCTTGGATAACTTGCAGAGGAAACCAAATTCCCAATTTTATGGGATCTCTTATTTTAGGAGTTAAAACTTTTGGAAGAAGTAAGGCACTAAAACTTAGGGTGAGGATATATGAGTAAAACCAGATGAAACTGGAGACACTGAAACCCTAAACTTTGCTGAGTCTCCTCTGCTGTTAAAAGTATCCCTTCTCTTCTATTTGTGGAAGTGAGTTTTCCCTTCTCTGTAGAACCTATAGGCGCCTCCACTGAAGTAGCTGCCTTGCAAGTGATAGCAGCATGAATTCCTAGGTGAGGCAGATGAATTCCTAGGCAGGAAGGACTGGGTCCTTGATGAAACCCAACCTTCAAACCAAGTAGTTTAAAGCCTGAAACCTGAGCTGTCATTTCCCAGTAGAGTCCAGGACTTGAGTGAAAACTTTCTCAATGCCTTTTTAGCCAATCAAATGATGTTTTTTACAGGACTGACCTGGACCAATCAGCATGCAGTGCCACATTATGAGCCCATAAAAACCCCAGATTCAGCCATATTTTGGGTTTACTCGCCTTTGGGTAGGGGCTACCCACTTGGGGTCCCTCTCCACTGAGAGTTGTTTTATTGCTTAATAAACTCTTCTTCCCCTTGCTCCCTCTTTGATTGTCCATGTAACCTCATTCTTCCTGGATGTGGGACAAGAACCTGAGATCTGCTGAATGACGGGTGTGAAAGGTGTTGCAATGCTGTAGCCCTCCTGCCCTCCACTGCCACTGGCCAGCTGCTCCACATAGTGGGAAGTGGTAGTGGGGCTGGGCCAGCCCAGGAGTCATGGGCCAGAGTGGGGCAACAGTACTGAACAAGCTGGGGCATGCTCCTGTTGGCCGAAGTGTGTGAACATTGGGAATGAATGATCTGTACCACAAACAAGCCATAACTTCCTGGGGGATCTAGACCTTGGGCCTCCATGAGCCAGAGCTGTGACATGTTGTAACACCCCTCTGGGGCTCCCCATTTCTGGGTTCTCCAAGTTCTTTGGGTGCCACTGTGTTCCCTTTATCCACACACCAGTCCCGAAGATGGAAGCCACTGATTGTGTGCCATGGCCAGATCCTGTACTCACTCACCCACCCACCCCTTCCCACTCCATGCTCAGCTCACCCATGGCAGGCATGAGCTCCAGGCCAGTGCTGTGAGCCGAGTCCTAAAACTCAGACAGGAGTACTGCTGGAAGTGATAATTTCCAGCCGGAGAAGTGGCACGAAAAGGATCCTGTGTCACAAGGAACTGTTTAGCCTAATAAAAACCTAACCCTTCATTTCTCATTGCTTCTAGAACTATAACCAGACTCAAGTCCTAACAAGTCTCATAGAAAGAGTTACAAAATATGATATATGAGAAAGTGCAGTTATCCCCAAAGAACTCCAGAACTTTTGTCAAATCGTGTTTAATAGAAACATGGGCAGTACATGTGAGAATGGAATGTAAGGTGTGTGAACAGAAGGACTATTAAAGTGTATTCAGCTGAATATATCCTCACAGACCCATGTAGCAGAAATCCTGGATTAAAATTTTAGCTTGAAGGGCTGAAGATTATTCCAATAGATGGCTGAGTTCATGCTGAGCCAACAGTTGGCCTGTGCCAAATGCAGTGAAATGACATAGTTTTCCTAGCATATTTATAGAGAGAGAGACACAACAGCTTAGAGATATTAAAATTCTAGTCAATTTATCATTTAAGATCTGCTTACCAACTGTTTCCCAAAGAAGTGGCCATGAAGCCCTCCATTCCCCAACGGTAAGAGAAATATACACAGGAAGAGCATACACACAGGAAGAGAAATAAATACACACAGGAAGAAAAATACACACAGGAAGAACATACACACAGGAGGAGCATACACACAGGAAGAGAAATACACACAGGAAGAGAAATACACACAGGAAGAACACACACAGGAAGAGCATACACACAGGAAGAGAAATACACACGGGAGGAGAAATACACACAGGAGGAGAAATACACACAGGAAGAGAAATACACACAGGAAGAAAAATACACACAGGAAAAGAAATACACACAGGAGGAGCATACACACAGGAAGAGCATACACACAGGAAGAGAAATACACACAGGAAGAGAAATACACACAGGAAGAACACACACAGGAAGAACATACACACAGGAAGAACATACACGCAGGAAGAGCATACACACAGGAAGAGCATTGCCAGCACCCATGATTTCTAACATCAAACACTGTTCCCTGAATTCAAAGGGAATGATGCAATCCTGAGTTTTCTTCCTCTGCTGAATCTTTACACTTCAAGTTCTCACTCACTGTCTTGGAAGCTCACTGAGGCATTTCAGTGGATGAAAAATTTTTTAATGTTATATATTACACATAGTTGCTCTCATTAGAGGCTTTGTCTGCTACAGAATACTAAAGTCTTAAAGAAATATTTTGCTAATTTTAATTTATAAAATCACAGTATTTTCACTCATACCTAATATCCAGTGAAGAAATAAGTCAATTCAGTATTAGATTTCTCACCTGTACCTAAAAAGTTTATTTTAATCTAGAAATTAATTCTTATTAATTACATACATCATAAATTTGGTAGCTTGATTTTTGGTTTTCCACCAATTAATTTCACTGTTACTGTCATCTCTCTGGTTTCTACAATTATTCTAATTAAATAAATACATGCCAGCACTGAAAATTAATATTTTCATTTATGTATTTGTGGATATTATATATGTATCAAAATTGAAGAGAATTTTAATCTTGCTCATCTATCAAACACTTGTTACTTTGTCCAATTTGTTATGCCCCTAATTTTTAAGGCATTTAACCCTTTGCTACATGAATTTCCTTCCTTTGTACCATTGACTCATACTTGAAAGCCTATTTCTAGGCTGGACTCCAAATAAGAGCAATTAAATTACAAGACATTAAGAAGTATACAAATGTTAAAAAAAACTCCACCTAATGTGCACAGTTAAAAAACTTACAGATAACTTTAGCTGGATACTATGAGAATAGAGGGAAGTCACCATGATCCTCTCAAAAAGAAATAATGAAATATAAGGAGATATTAAGAAGTAGAGTTCACTGCCGAAGTTTAACCATAAGTACGGACTTGGTCTCTATTCCTGCAAAGGAATATCTTCTGATCAAACTTTTGCAACTGTTCTACATTATTTAACTAAGCAATTTCATTACTTAAGCTCATTTCTAATTAATTCTTGGTATCTTAATCTTTAATTACCAATCTTTAATCCAAATAGTCCAAGTACTCATCAGGACACTGCAAAAATTATCTTTGAAAACAATAAAAATGATTTTGTTTTCTTTGAATCCTTGACATTTTTATTCAAATTTTATTTAAAGGCCAGAATGTTCTTTAAATGCGTAAAGAAAACTGTCGCAGGGCGGTGTGTGTCAATGTAACAAAAAACGGTGATGCAAATTTGGACAAACTGACACAGCTTTTTCCAAGACTTTCAAGTCCTATGCTTACACCACTTCTTCAGTTCTCCTGACTCAGGAGCTTGGTGTCAGCCCTTGATTGTGTTTTGTTGTTTCTGCAAATCAACAATTGGGCTCAATTTGAAGCAGTCAAAACAGACATCTGTCATTGCGTTTGCATCTGGTTTCCTGTGGCACCCTGCCCACTTAGTCATGCAAGCAGGGGAATTGCTGGCAAAGCGGGAAAGACCAAGGCAAGCTCCTGTGACCTAGCAAGAGCCATGTCACAAGGAATTACCATAATTTTTAAAGATCACCCCAGACTCTCTGTGCTGCTGCTGCACACTAGTTGGACTGTGCTGGAATGGTTAAGTAAATATTTGCACGCAACCTGAAGCTGTTGAGAATTTCTGCTTCAGCTACAACCTCCATCCTATGAAATATTCAGTACATGGAATGTCTCCAGTGGCTCAGAGTGGTGGGCTTTCTCTCTGATTTGATTAGCAGTGATGATTCTTTCATGAGCTGTGAATGTCCTTCTAGATTAGCATCATCCAGGTTCTTTGGTTTTGTCACGGAAGAAGAGAACTGTGGGGACTGTGGCTTATAAACATGTTAAAAGCTTGGCTTTAACAATCTATGAAACATTTCAGAATAGGATTTTAAATATCATTCACATATTTTTAAGTGCAGTTCATCCTAATGGAAAATGTATTATGAATAAGAAACCTAGGAGTAAATAGTCTTCAGTTTCTATATGCTTCTAATTTACTCGTAGGAAAATTTTGACACCAAAAATTATGGTGCTCGTATCATTCTGTTTAATAAATGGATAATCATAGATGTTATGCAATTCTAAAAAGATACAATTGTTTTTGCATTAAAGTCTGTGGGTTGTAGTAATTTTTTCTTGTAATTTGTAATTTAAGGATTATTTCCCCAAATAGCACTTAGAAAAAAGGAATAAGCCCATATAATTTGAAATCGCAAATGTTCTAAATAAAATACCTGGAATCAATACAAAATGTATTTTATCATCCATAAGAAATCATTGCATCTTATATATGAGCAACGTATCTTTGATAGTAAAGAAAATACTAATGTGCTAAATACTTTTATAGTCAGATGTATGTTTGCTTTTTCATCTTCCCACCAACATGCAAATAAAGAAAATGTTATTTCTTAAGTTAATAGAAGACTCACATTGAGTTTAAAATGCCATAAATCCTCTTATGTTTTGAGCAGTTACATCACCGTAAAATTATTTATTTAACAAATTCCTTCCCATTGAATGACTATTGCCTCTTAACAGAGTAAAGAAGTTAATTGCATTTGTCATGTCTATAAGAGACCACTCTAAAGAATTAAAAGCATTTTTACAATAGTTTTTATATTTGTGAATATATAATCACTGCCATTATTTTCTAATATCAAATGACTGTAAAAATTTCTTTTTTGGATCTATCTGTTTTCTATGGAGTTAGATGTCTAAATCAAGTTAGGTTTCTATATCGCTTATTCAACACATCATTCTTTCAAATGTTTGATCATTATCCATTGTTTCCAAGTATTAATTATAAAAGCCTGGCTCTGTATCCAACAGTGCTAACTTAGCTTGCATTTTATTAACATATCTTCACAGTAGTAAAAATTATTAATCTGTTAACATTACTCTATTTCTATACAGACTCGAATTCTCCTATGAGGGGACTTCTAAAGCTCTGCCTTAACTAATATTAAGTGGGTAATCAATGGAGTACTAGCTGCTTAGGTCTGACTTTGGAAGCAATGTTAACATGTTTTCGAAATGGAATTTAGTCATTTTAAATAATGATTAAGACACAAAGTTTAGTAACTTTAAAAATCAGGTAATCATATTTGCAGTATTTTCATTAATTGAACATTTTTTTCTTTAATAAGAGAATGATTTTTTATCCATATAATTTTTCAAAGTGTATTTCAGAAAGTAACGAAGATCATGCTGAATGCTTGCTTAGGACTGCGAATACTAAGTTGGAAAAAATGATGGAGAATAAAAGCATAGATCATGAGGAAAGATGATTTACAGATTATTTAAATTTTCATGTTTTTAAACAAGTATTTGAATTTGATTAGATCATGAAATGTCTGTGTAAGCATATTTATTTTTTCTTGCTGCCATAGCAAATCACCACCAACGTAACATTTTAAAATAAGATGAATTTCTTATCTTATAATTTTAAAGTTAAATGTTGATGGGTCTTACCTGGTTTCTCCACTCCAGGTCACACTGGCTAAAATCGAGCTATCAGTGATGAGGGCTCTTATCAACAGGGTTTGGGGAGACTCCATTTTCATTCCCATTCAGGAAGGATTCAATTCCATACAGGTGTAGGTCTAATGTCTCTTTTCTGGCAGGGGATCATTCACAGTTTCTCCAGGCCTCCTGCAAAACCTAACCTGTGACACCATTCATCTTCAAAGCTAGCAGAATGGCTCAAGTACTCCTCACACTTTAAATCTCTCTGCAGTCTCCCTCTGGTGAGAACCGATCCTGGTCTGAGAAAGTTCTCTGCTCTTAAAGTCTCACGGAATTAGACTGTGCCTACCTAGATAATTTAAAAGAAGTTGCCTGTTTTAAGATATATACCCTTAATAACATCTGTAAAGTCCATTTTGCCATGTAATGTAAAAAGCACAGTTCCCAGCGATGGGAGAGAAGAGAATTCTTTCTACCACAGCAAGAGTGTGTCCAGATTTATATCTTTATGTGTGTAGTGTTGTCTTGGAAATAATGGACAATGAAATCTCCTAATAGCAAGAAAATAAATCACCTCTGATTTGTAGTGTTTGCATATTTCTGTGACGTAAATAATACCAATATGGCAGATTTCAAGCTATCAATGTGGATTCTAAAGGTGCACAAATTTCTCTCATGAGATGGTGTGATGTGTCTCTAATATACCTCTGTATGTTTATAAAATTCATAAAGCAAAATTTTGAAGTCTAATACCAGATAGATATTTGTCTAATGGTAGTAAAATAATGATGTTGAAGGTGAAATGTTCTTTTTTTTTTTTTTTTTTGAGACACAGTTTCACTCTTGTTACCCAGGCTGGAGTGCAATGGCGCAATCTCGGCTCACCGCAACCTCTGCCTCCTGGGTTCAGGCAATTCTCCTGCCTCAGCCTCCTGAGTAGCTGAGATTACAGGCACGCGCCACCATGCCCAGCTAATTTTTTGTATTTTTAGTAGAGATGGGGTTTCACCATGTTGACCAGGATGGTCTCGATCTCCTGACCTCGTGATCCACCTGCCTCGGCCTCCCAAAGTGCTGGGATTACAGGCGTGAGCCACCGCGCCCAGCCCAATGTTCTTTACATATATATTTGAAAACACAATAAAGTAAAAAAAGAGTGAATATATCTACACCTGTCTTTTTAATGCTGGTACAAATATATACCCTATCCAAAAATATTTGAAGATAAAACATAAAATATTAATTTCTTGCTAAATATGAAAACTATTTATAGTGATTACAGTGTTTTACTTGTCTTTCTTCTGGTTACTAGTAAAATAAAAAATTACATAGTATATTTACTCAAAAATTTAAATTTCTGACAAACGATTTGCAATGTATTGAAATAAGTACTTACAGTGATTTAAACATGTACATTTTATTAATGCAGAGACAAACTGTTGGCTTGTTTACACAGCCGTTTTTATTTTTTTAATTTTAAAACTCCATATTGATTTATTCTGTGCGAGTGGTATAGCTAGCACAATTACTCATCCTCAGGACGGTAAAGAACCTTCTCAGCTTTCTCCTATAGCAACCATTTATACGTGTATTTCCAGTGTTCTTATTTTCTTAGTTTCTTCTCTAATGACCATGTACAACTATTAGCAGCAAGGTAGAATAGATGTATCCGACCACACTTGATTGCAATAATGAACTTATTGCAACCTCAGACGATTTTAATATGAATGATCTAAATAAAAGTTTCAAAGAATCTGTTTCTTAGCCCAGTTGATTTGATTTCTAGGAAATGGCTATTTTGTCATTCCAAATCACTACAACAGAGATATTGTGAAAGACAAAATCAACATCAGTACATGTGGCAAATTTGTCATGCGTATGTGAGAAATAAGCTTCTGAAATCTTTTTTCTTTAATATTATAATTATTATGGCTAAGTATAATCAGTCAGATTCTCCTAGGGTATGATTTTCTACCGGGGAGACAGAGACTCGGATGATTTGGGATGGCACATTAGCATGCTGGAGTTAATGCAGCATCCCAGCGTGCTTAACTCACTCCCAGGGAGTCTTTCTAGCCCTAGGAGAATTGTTCTATTATGCCCTGACATGAATTAAGTGACATTTTCAAATTATTCCTTTTATCTTAACTATTTCTGCGATTGCTTTACAGATATATCTTTAGGCATGAAAAAACCTATTCTTTCTCATGAAGACTTGAAATTTCTCATTTATTGAAACATTTCTATTAAGTTTTCATTGTCAGATACACAGTTTGCTAATTGTACGTCTTTGGTCCTCTACAGCTCTTCACTGACTGACTTCTGGTGCTCTGCTTTTTTCTCCATCTGCTGTGGCTCCCGTTAGCTGCTAAGCACTGGATCATCAGAGGGAATGGCTGGGCAAAGACTGAGCAGTGGAGGACAACAGCTATTAGGGAAACAAACAGACCAGCAAATCCCATAGCAGTGCCAAGGAATTTTATCAGAGAAATGTCTGTTTTTCAATTTACTCCGGCCGTTCCCTACAGCATGCATGTAAATGAAATCTAAAATATAAAGTTGCTTTTTAAAGAAAAACTGGTAATTCTTAATACATGTTACCATGAAATACAGTTGCAACCAATTCGTGTTTTGGCAGAAAGTATTTAATACTTGGATATTTTGTAATGGATAGAAACAGTTTAAATGCGACCCAAACATTTGCATACAGAATATGGTGACTTTAACCCTTGCAGCACAACCACAAAAAAAAAAAAATGTGAGCTTTTATTGCTGAAGTAGAAGAGAGTCATAGGAAATAGGATTTGATGTTTGTAAAGAAAAATATTATAAATAATAGTGGCAACGTCTAATATTTATAAGCAGAGTTCTATGAGACAGACTCTACACTAAATGGTTATCAAGGATTGATTAACAAAACCGTATTGAAAGCAGTAATAGTGTAGCAGTAATAGTTGTAAGGAAATATTCCCCTACAAAACACATAGTAACAGCGTAGTGTGGCTGACAGTACGACTCAGGTGGTGGCGCTGTCAGTCACACCGTGCATGAGGCTAAGCAAAGTGGCCACACTGTTCTGGTGTCCAGGAGCAGAGCGGCATATTGTTTATCCAAATAAACAACTGATAGACTATTTGCTACATTCTTTCATGAGGGGTTGTTTCTGGTTCAAAAGGAAACATTATCTTTAAATCCCGCATCTATTTTCAATAATGTTTAAAGTGATACTATTATCTAATCATACATTGATATTAGATTTTGTATTTAACTTGTTTCTGGGGTTCTAAATTAATAAAACAGATTCTTGTAAAGTTAAAGCAGAAATATGGAAATACAGATAAATACAACTTGCCAGTTTGTGATGACGTGAGTGTTAGCAGGAATTGGAATATGGAAATACAGATAAATACAACTTGCCAGTTTGTGATGACGTGAGTGTTAGCAGGAATTGGCCAGGACAGGCACTGAGATCACTTATCACCGGGCTCCTAATGGCTCCCGATGCACTATTATTCCTCACCTGTAACTCAGTTTACCCAGACACTCCTACATGTTGCTCTTGGAGTTACATTTGCACATAAATATGATTTCAAAGGTTCTAAATTGATTCCCAGTTCTTTTCTGCACTTATTGGCATTGAAATAGACTAGATGGAAATATGCCCTTACAAAATACATGCTATTGCCCAAGTAAGGCTCTGATTCTGAACACTAATGGCGCCCCTTCTTCCTCCTGCCAATTACTCTCCTGCTCTAAGTTCGAAGTTCTCTACTATTCGCTGACTGAAAACTGTAACCGCATGATCATCGTGATTCAGTGCCTCGCAGCAGATAGTTTCAAAGCCATAGAATATGAATTTCTTCTTTATTCACAAATACACAAATGATACTTTAATGTGATTTCACTGTTCGGTGAGATGATACACTAAATTGCCACTATTCAAACCCATTCTAGTTCTATCTAGCATCTATTAATATCTCACAAAATCATGATTTTTAACTGCAAAGTTAAGACCGCTGTTATCTGGAGGCCAAGGATAATTTGCAGAATGTGATAAATAGTGTGACAAATAATACTCATTGGAATCTGCTTTCACTGGAGTGTGGTGATTAGGGTTGCTGAGAGACTATATTTATCAATTATTATTCCACTGATATTGTAGATAAGGTGAGGAATTTAGCACCTAGCTCAGTGACTAACTTTAGACTGCATGTGAAGGTGACAAATGGTGATAGTAAAAATTAAAAATCAAAAAAGACAAATGGTTTTGGGATGCTCATGTATACTACATCATAGAATGAGGACATTACAGCATCTGAAAACTGATAATATGTAGTCGGTTAAGATTACTATAGTGGGATTTCTGTTTGTGAACAAGAAGAAATGATTTTGATGAGATTTACCCTCCAGCATTAAACAAACAAACTAAACAAACCTGAAATATGTTCACGAAACATGATTATTTAGTATGGAAATCAGTCACCAAAGGCCAGTGATTCATGAGGAATGAAAAACAAACTCACTGGGCACTACCAAAGCTCCAGATTGCTGCCTAAAGAAAGGGACCTGGACTCTTCCTCAGAGAGAAAGCAGGCAGCCCTTACAGGCCTTCTGGAAATGAAGAGAAGGAGCGAAAAGTCTAAGGAGGACAAGACATCTAGAGTCCACAGAATACCGAAGAGGAGATGATGAATAGAAGACAGATCGGAGACAGACGATGATAGATTATAGATACAGATAGGTAGGTAGATAATAGATTGATGATTGACTGAGAGATGATAGCTAGGATCTTGATCTACAGAACATCTCTGACAAGTATGCAGCAGAATATTAATCAATGCCTGTGAAAAAACGATCTGAGGCAGTGAAAGATAATATACAAAAATGATTACAGGAAATTATAACTGGCACTCATCCAGAGCAACAAATCGCGCCTGTCCCCACCTGCCATATTAGAAAACCTCATGACTCACAGGGCATCGGTTGAATAATGAGAAGAGTGTTGCCTCAGTGGTAGGAAGCAGTCAGATTTAGACCAGAGGTGTCCTGTCTTTTGGCTTCCCCGGGACATACTGGAAGAATAAGAATTGTCCTGAGCCACATGTAAAATAAACTCACAATAACGATAGCTGATGAGCTAGACACATTTCCAAAAAATGTCATAACGTTTTAAGAAAGTTCATGAATTGTGTTGGGCTGCATACAAAGCCATCCTGAACTACACGTGGCCCACGGGCCATGGGCTGGACAAACTTGCTTTAGACTGAATACTACCACTGTCTCACCTAACAAATCTTAAAAGTAATAACTTCAGCGATTAAATGTGTCCAGCAAACTGCAACTCAGCACAGGGTTCAAATTAATTATATATATATATATATATACGTATATACGTATATATATATATATATATATATATATATTTTTTTTTTTTTTGAGACGGAGTTTCGCTCTTGTTACCCAGGCTGGAGTGCAATGGCGCAATCTCGGCTCACCGCAACCTCCGCCTCCTGGGTTCAGGCAATTCTCCTGCCTCAGCCTCCTGAGTAGCTGGGATTACAGGCACGTGCCACCATGCCCAGCTAATTTTTTTTTTTTTTTGTATATTTAGTAGAGACGGGGTTTCACCATGTTGACCAGGATGGTCTCAATCTCTTGACCTCGTGATTCACCTGCCTCGGCCTCCCAAAGTGCCAGGATTACAGGCGGGAGCCACCGTGCCCAGCCCCAAATTATTTATAATAAAACGAATATTTCCAGTACCCAATTACGTAAAATTCAGTGTCTGGAATAGAGTCTAAGACTATCACATATTCAAAGACGAAGGAAAATATCACCCATAATGAGAGAGCAAGTCAGTCAATGGAAACGGATCCGTAGCTGGCACAAATATTGGAAGATGCTGACAAGAAAAGCAACAGTCAGCAGGATTGCAACCTGTGTGTTAAAAATACGAACAAAATTATAAAAGATAAAAAAGAATCCGAAATTGAAAATCAAGTGATGAAAATTGCATGTGAAATAACAAATATATTGATGGTGTAATAGCAGATTAGACATTGTAGAAGGAAATATAAAGAAGCGTAAAGACACGGCAAGAAAATAATCCATAAAAACAGAGAAAAATGTCAAAAAATGAAAAATCATTAATGAGTTTTGAAATATTATTAAATTAATTTATACGCCTGTAATTAGTATCCCTGAAGGAGAGAAGAGAGAAGTGTCAGAAAAAATAATGGAGGGACTGGCCGAGATGGTTGACTAGAAGTAGCTGGTGTGTGCTGCTTTCACAGAGAAGAGTTAAAGTGGCCCGTAAACAGGAGCTCTTCAACTGGACCATCCAGAAGGACACACTGGGATCCATCAAAGAAGCAATGCAACCCACAGAGAGCAAGACTGGACAGTTGCCCATCCAGGATTGGTGCAGAGCCAAGGGGTGCTCCCCGTGGCAGGGAAACAGTTGGGTGAGTGAGAGCCTCTGGGGACCCAAACTTCTGCCACAGACCTTGGCAATCCCAGGCACTGGAGATCACCCCAGCCTCCTTGCCCTGGGCCTGTACACTGACACAGAGAGCTTGTGGCATCTGGGCAGAGCACTGCTTAGGCCCATGTGGCATCCCACTGACCTTGGACTCCTGAGATCCCCGATGCCAGTTGCCATCACTCTGCCAATGAGGGAGGCCAGGCTCTCTTATAGTCCCCAAGATAGAAGTCACATCCACAGTACTGAGGTGCAGATGGACTGCAGGCCTCCCTTCCATGATACCTTACCAAGAAAAGCCCTCAGACCTGGGACCCCAGCACAGACACCCAACCACCGTCTAAGCATCAGGCCAGTGCCCGCTATGCACTTCTCTGGCACTGAGCTTCCAGAGGTGACTGACAGGTGCACTGTGTTTGCCATTGCTGCGGCCCCTTCCTTTACTCGCATCGGGTTCAGGAGGGACTGAAGAGCCTAAAAGCTGTCACCTGCCTCCAGCACACAGCTTCTGCTTAATAGAAATGTAGCCAAACTGATTCCCACGTGGGTTTCTGCCCCTGCTACTCCTCACTGCTCAGAGGGCCTCCTGGCCTGGCCCCGCAGAGTGGGCCTGCCCTCACCTGAGCACACCGGTCTAGAGTAGCTTTGCTTTAAGGTGGGGAGAAAACCCCAGAGACAACCTGCAGGACCTTTGCCGTTGCTACTGCGACAGTGCTGCCTTTGCTGCCCTCCTCCTGGGGGCAGAATAAAGACCCAAGTCACGTAGCAGTCACCTCCAGCACACCGTAACCACTACACAGAGAGAAACCCAGGCTCCCTTCCCTGGGAGCCCTCCATCATTCCCACTCTTCAGCAGGCAGGGCCCTCAGTTTGGAACATGGTGCTGCCCTTCCACCCGAGACTGAACACTCCCATAGGTGGTGGCTTGTGTTTCTCTAAGGTGGTATTTCGAGAGGCAACTGACGACCCCTCTGCCATTGCTGCATAGCAGTACAGCCCTTGCTGGCCTGAGGTTGAAAAGGAGCAAAGAATCTGATACTTGACTCATGCCTCCAGCATGTCACAGCCACCTAATAGAGAGGAGACCAGTGTCCCTTCCCGTGAGGCCCCAACGCCCTGCTCTTCACTAGGTAGGACACCCAGCTCAGGCTTGCTGCCACTGCACTCACGGACGAACACTTTAACTGAGAGCTGCTTTGTGTTTCTCTGAGGTGGCCCTGGAAAGGTGACTGACAACCCCTCTGTTACTGCTACCACAGCAATACCTGCCCTTCCTGCCACCAGGCTCGGGAAGGAACAAAGAGCCTGAGTACTTCACTTGCACTCCTAGGGCACTGCAGTGACCCTACACAGAACAGGCCAGACTGTGTTTCCCATTATCCTTCTGCATCCTTCGCTCTTCACCAGGCAGGGCCCTTGGCCTTGGGCCCACTGTGTGGTTATCCATTCCTGGCTGAATGTTGCAATTGACGGTGTCTCTGTGTTCCCTTGGGGTGAATCCCCAAGAGTCACGTGAAAGGCTCTCTACCATTGTCAATGCCAAAGCCTCTGCACACACTGACCCCAAGCTGGGAAAAGAACAAAAAGCACAAGCTCGCCGCAGGGCTGTGATGCAAAGTCTGTGAGTGCCAAGCTGAGACTTGAGCTGTGGCCAGAACTTGAAGGGGCCAAGTTCTCACAGCACTGAGAGGAAGCATGGCTGCAAACATGAGAAAATACAGAGGAGCCAGTGGCTGAGTAAAAACCAACCTACCAGCCATTGTACTATCACAGCCTAGACTTCAAAACCAAAATAGTTTACAATATACTCCCTTGTGAAATCAAGGACAAGAATTCATCTACAAATAAAGGCACACATAAAGCCTCAGCCTTCTGAAAAAAAGCCAGAAATGAAGTCAGGTGCCTATGCTCAAATTACATTACAGTTATACAAACATAAGCCTGAGTAGATGAGAAAGAACTAGCACAAGAATTCTGGCAACCCTAAAAGCCAGTGTGTCCGTACCTGCAAATGACCACAGTAACTCCCCAGTAATGGTTCTGAACTGAAATGAAATGGCTGAAATGACACACGCAGAATTCAGAATCTGGATGGCAAAAAAGACCATTGAGATTCAGGAGAAATTTGTAGCGAGAAATCTGAGGAATCCATTAAAATGATTCAAGAGATAAAACATGAAATAGCCACTTTAAGAAAGAACAAAACAGAGCTGATAGAGCAGAAAAAGTAGCAAGAATGTCATAACGCAATTGGAAGTGTTAACAGCAGAATAGAAAAGGCTGAAGAAAGAGTCATGGAGCTCAAAGACCAGTTCTTCAAATTAACTCAATCAGACAAAAATAAGGAAAAAAAAATAAAGAATAAAAACTCTGAGAAACATGAGATTATGTGAAGACACCAAATCTTGTGAGTAATTGGTGTCACTGAAAGAAAAGGAGAAGGAGAAAGCAACTTGGAAAACAAATTTGAGAACATTGTCCACAAAAAATGCCTGTACCTTGCTAGAGAAGATGACATGCGAATTCGGTAAATTTATATTGAGAAATATCACAAGATGACCATCCCCAAAACACATAATCATTAGATTATCCAAGGTCAAAATGAAAGACAAAATATTAAAGGTAGCTAGAAAGAAAGAGAAGGACATTTATAAAGGGAACTCCATCCAGCTAACAGTAGACCTTTCAGCAGAAATCCTACAAGCCAGAAAATATTGGGGCCCTATATTCAGTGCCATTAAAGGAAAAAATCAACTATGAATTTTATATCAAGACCAACAAAGCTTCATTAGTGGAAGAGAAATAAAATCCTTTTCAGACAAGTAACTGCTAAGAAAATTACTTACCACCAGATCTGCCTTACAAGAGGTCCTTAAGGGAATGCTAAATATGGAATCAAAAGACCATTATCGGCCACGTCAGAAACACATTTAAATACATAGACATTGACACTATAAAGTAATACACAGTCAAGTCTACAGAACAATGAGCTGACAACATGATGACAGAATAAAACTTGCACATATCAACATTGACCTTGAATGTAAACACCCTAAATGCCCCACTTAAAAGGCACAAAAATATCATGACTTCACCAAACAAAATAAATAAGGCACCAAGAACCAATCCTCAAAAAACAGAGAGATACGTGACCTTTCAGAAAGAGAATGCAAACTATTTTGAGGGAACTCACAAAAGAAACTATTAGAGTGAACCAACAAACAATAAAATAGAAAAAAAATTTGCAATCTACCCATATAAAAAAGGGGCTAATATTCAGAATCCACAAACAACTTAAACAAATTTACAAGAAGAAAACAACCCTATCAAAAATTGGGCAAAAGATCTGAACAGTCACTTCTCAAAAGAAGACATTTATGCAGGCAACAAGCATATGAAATAAGGCTCATCATCACTGCTCATTAGAGAAATGCAAATCAAAACCACATTGAGATACCACCTCATGCCAGTTAGAATAGTGATCGCTAAATAACCAGGAGACAACAGATGCTGGAGAGGATGTGGAGAAATAGGAACACTTTTCCACTGTTGGTGGGAGTGTAAATTACTTCAACCATTGTGGAAGACATTGTTCAGTCATTGTGGTGATTCCTCAAGGATCTAGAACTAGAAATACCATTTGACTCAGCAATCCCATTACTGGGTATATACCCAAAGGAATATAAATCATTCTATTATAAAGACAAACGCACATATATGTATATTGTGGCACTGTTCACAATAGCAAAGTGTTGGAACCAACCCAAATGCCCATCAATGATAAACAGGATAAAGAAAATGTGGCACATATACACCACGGAATACTATGCAGCCACAAAATAATGAGTTTGTGTTCTTTGCAGAGACATGGATAAAGCTGGAAATCATTTTTCTCAGTAAACTGATGCAAGAATAGAAAACCAAACACCACATGTTCTCACTCATAAGTGGGTTTTGAACAATGATAACACATGGACATAGGGAGGGTAACATCACACACCAGCGGGAAGGGGAGGGACAGCTGGGGGGGTGAGAGTCTATGGGAAGATTAGCAATAGGAGAAATACCTAGTGTAGATGACGGGCTGATAGACGCAGCAAACCACCATGGCATGTGTAAACCTATGAGACAAACCTGTACATTCTACACATGTACCCCAGATCTTAAGGCATAATAATAATAAAGAAATTGAGGATTACACAGAGATGGAATTTATAATTCTCTCAGGTAAACTTAATAAGATATTGAAATAATTTAAAAGAATCAAGCAGACATTTTGGAGTTAAAGGTTGCAACTGAAAACCTTGAGGATTGCTCCAGGAAAAAAAAAGAATGATTGGGCAGACTATGTGAAAATACGCACAGGAGATAAATCTAAGGGGTATTGGCCTCAAAGCGGAGGTAGAGAAAGAGGTAGTGGCAGAAAGTCTACTCAAAGGGATCATAACAGGGAACTTCCCAACCCTAGAAAAATATATCAATATCCAAGTACAAGAAAGTCTTAGAATACCAGACAAATTTAACTCAAAGAAGACTACCCCATAGCACTGGCTGATAAGACTCCCAAGGATCAGAATAAAGAAAAGATCCTAAAGCTGCAAGGAAAGGAAACAACGAACACGCAGTGGAGCTGCAGTATGTCTGGCAGCAGACTTCTTAGGGGAAACCTCACTGGCCGGGAGAAAAGGGCAGGACGAAAGTGCTGATGAAAAAAAAATTGACCTTCAAGTTGTTCATCTGGTGAAAATATTTTTCAAACATGAGGAAGAAATAAAGACTTTCACAGTCAACAAAGTACTAGAAGTCTTAGCCAGAGCAATCCGGCAAGAGAAATAAATAAAAAGTAACAAAATAGGAAGAGATGAAATTAAAAAAAAAAAAACTCTTTTGACAGATGACATAATTCTGTACTTAGAAAATTCCATTGTCTCTTTACAAATGTTTCTAGATCTGAAAAACAACCTCAGCAAGGTTCTAGGATACAAAATTAATATACAAAAGTCAGTAGCATTTTTATGCACCAATCACTTCCAAGCTGAAAGCCAAATCAAGAACAGAATACCATTCACAATTGTCACAAAAATATGATGGAATAGAGATAAAGAAAAGTAGTGCAGTGAAAAATCCTTGCAACAAAAATCATAAAACTCTGCTGAAAGAAATTAGAGACAATACGCATGGAGAAACTTCCCATGCTCACTGATACAAAGAATCAATATTTTTCAAATGGCCATATTATACAAAGAAATTTACAGTTTAAATGCTATTCCTATCAAACTACCAACAACATTTTTCTCAGAATAGAAAAAATATCCTCAAATTCATTTGGAATAAAAAGGAAACCAATTAGCCAAAGCAACTCTCAGCAAAAAAGAACAAAGCTAAAGGTAAGACACTACCTGACCTCAAACTATACAAGTCTACAGTAATTAAATCAGATAATAATGGTACGGAAGTAGACACAGGAAGAAATGGAACAGGATAGAGACCCCAGGAATAAGGCTGTGCACACCTATAGTCATCTTATTTCTGACAAAGCCAATAATTACTAGCAATCAGGAAAAGATTCCCTTTCAATAAATGATGCTGGCATAACTAGGTATCCATATGCAGAACATTCAACTGGACCCCTACCTTTTGCCATATACAAAAATCCACTCAAGATGGATTAAAAATTTAAACATAAAACTTAAAACTGTAAAAATTGTAGAAGAAAACCTAGGAAATACTATTCCGTACATTGGCCCTGGCAAAGACTCCACGATGAAGACTCCGAAAGCAACTGCAGCAGAGACAAAAACTGGTAACTGGGATGTAACTAAACTAAAGGCTTCCACACAGCGGAATAGTCCACAGCGTAAACAGCCATCCCGAGAATGACAGAAAATGCATACAAACTATGCATCTGATGAAGGTCTAATGCTAATCTATAAGGAACTTAAACAAATCAACCAGGATAAAGCAAATAATCTCATTTAAAAAATGGGCAAAGAACATGCAGCAATACTTCCTAAAATAAGACTACATGTAGCCAATAAACATTTATAAAATGTTCAGTATCACCAATGATCAGGGAAATGCAAATAAAAACCACATTGAGATATTATACCATCCAACCAGTCAGAATGGCTAGTACTATAAAGTCAAATAATAACAGATGCTGGTGAGTTTTTACAGAAAAGGGAATGCTTATATACTGCTGATGGGAACATGAATTAGTTCTGACATGTTGCAGATTAGATTAGGATTTCTCAAAGAGCTTAAAATAGAATTACCATTTAATCCAGCAATCCCATTATTGGGTTTATGCCCTAAGGAATATAAATTATTCTACCATAAGAATACACACACACAGATATTCATGATAGCACTGTTAACAATAGCACAGAAATAAAATCAACCTAGATGCCCATCAAGAGTGAACGGTAGGAAGAAAATGTACATGTACACTATTGAACACTATGCAGCTGTAAAAGAATAAGAGTATGTCCTTGACAGCAACATGAATATAGCTGGAGGCCATCATTCTAAGAAAATCAACACAGAAAACAGAAAACCAAATACCACGTGTTCTCACTTATAAGTGGGAGATAAACATTGAATACACGTGAGCAAAGAAGAAAATACCAGAGGCTGGAGCCTGCTTGCGGTGGAAGGGTGGGGAGTGGTGTGCGGGTTGGAAGGCTTGCTATGCTCACTCCTTGGTGACAGAATCAGCCTGTGTCATCAGGCTTCAGTGACACAAAACCTACTCATGTCACATCCCTGTACAGGTAACTCCCTGAACCTAAAATTAAAAATGAATTTAAACTTTCAATATATCAAGGGGGCTTAAAAGTCTTAACTATTTGAAGCATAATAATTTTGATAATCTGTTTCTATTATGTAAAACTTTTTAAAAGGGGGAAATAGATAATCCAAAACTATAGTCAGAAATGCCAACATCCCTCTCACTAACTGATACAAGTAGATGAACAACTAGTAAGCACATATAAAACATGAACTACATTATCAACTATCTTGACTTGCCATTCACTGAAAAGTCTAAAATTAGTAATTTCAGCCTGCATTTTAAGAAACTGAAAGGAAGGAAAAATTAAAGGGAAAGGGAAAAGCAAAACTCATGATCAGAGAGAAAAAAGAGTCAATCAATAAAACCAAATATAAGACTATAGAGGAACGTTATAAAGAACTAAATATTAAAAAATTCATCAACTTAACAGGAAATGGACAAATTCATTAAAACACAAAACCTACCAATGTCACTCAAGAAAAAGATAGTCCGATTATTTCTGTGTCTCTTAAAGAAACTGAGTTTTAACACCTTTCCTTTCCCTAGTCAATTTCATAAAACTTTTAAGAAAAAAATACATTTTATAAAAATTATTGTGAAATACTGAGGAAGCAGAAATAATACCCAACTCATTATTAAGAGATCTGCTTTAACCTGCTACCAAAAGCAAAAAAAAAAAATTATTATAGAAAGAAAAATAAAGACCATCCATTTATCATGAATATGAACATAAAATGCTCAACAAAGCCTGACAAATTCAATAACATAATAAATGAAAAGTATAGTATAACATCATGATTAAATGGATTCATACCAGAAATTCAGGATGAATTTAACTTCATAATATCAAACATAATCAAATGTAATTAACTGTATTAATTTATAAAAGAAAAAATAATAATCTCACCTGGTACAGAAAAATACATTTCATAAATCTGACATCATGTCATAATATAACTTTGAGCAAACTAGGAATTAAAAATGAATTTTCTTAGCCTAATAAAAGATAATGTGAAAAACTTCCAGCTAACATCATAATTAATGGTAATAGGATGAAGGATTTTCTACTAAGATCCAAAACAAGGCAAAACTGTTCAATCTCATCACTCCTCTTCAGTATTCTACTTAAGAACTGAACCAATACAATACAGAAAACAAAAAGAAACAAGTCATACAAATTTGACAGAAAAGTAGAAACTTTTTTTTTACTAATTACAGGACTGGCAATTTTAAAAAGCCTAAGAAGAAAGAAAGACTAGAATCATTAGTAAATTTAGCAACATTAGAAAATACAATATCGATATCCAAAAATCAACTGCATTTCTACATATCAGAAATTAACATTAAAATATTAAAATAAAATTGCAATACTATTTGTATTAGAATTAAATAATGTATATTGGCTGGGAATAAGTTTTACAAAACATACAATGCTGGTAACCTGGAAATAGAAAAGACTGAATATTAACATATGGCCTTATTTGTCAGTCAAAAACTTAAAACTTAAAAAATGGTCAAAGGGTGAAGGATAAACTGTGGAGAATTAGTAAAATTGAATACTATTCAACATTAAAAAGACATGAACTATGGGCACCAACATGAATAAATATAAAAATATTTATACTAAGTGCAGAAGCCAGAAAAGTCAGAATATATAGCATTTCTTTTTGTCAATACTCTCTAATAACAAGTTTGGTTTTTAGTGCTATGACAGTATTTAGAAAAACTGTCCTAAAACTTTGTGGTTCCTTACTGTTTGGACTGAGCTTTGCTAATAGTTTCATTTCTGAGAAAACATCAACGTTCTTTCCATGGTTAATGCTACCAGAGTATCTGTGAAGACTTTTGTCCTCTTATCTCCACATATAGCTGATCATCAAAACTATTTTACTAAATATTTTTTATATTTGTCTCATTATTTTGTGTCTCTTTAATGTTTTAATAGGTTCTCATACATCACTGGATGATGTTAGCTCAAAACATGTGAATTCATTAGACCATAAGATCCTGTGGAACTGTGAGTCAATTAAACATCTTTCCTTTATAAATTACCCAGTCTCAGGTAGTATCTTTATAACAGTGTGAGAACAGACTAATATAGCACCTGTTTGAAATATACAGTTTGATGAGGCATGACACATGTACAATCATATAACCATCACCTCATTAAAGATACAGAACATATTCATCAGCACATGTGCTTCTCCCATGGCTGTCAATCACACTTACACCCACTGAACCCAAGCCACCACTGAACCACTGCATGGTTTTCTGTAATTATATATTCGTTTTATTTTTGTGTAATTTCATAAAAATAGAATCATACAGTATGTATATTCTTTTGTTTGCTTTCATTTTGCATATATGCCATTTATCATAGCACGGTTTGTTTATTTATGCTCTTGGACATTGGACTTTCTTCAGTTTGGGTTTTACAGGTTCAACTGTTATGAGTATCCATGTACGAGCTGCTTTACAGGCACATCTTTCTGTGTCCCCTTGATAAACATCTAAGGGTACTGACGCAGGGAAGACAAACCCCCAAATTAGAACTTAACCTGGGAGGGTTATTGCCTTTGCCCAGGAAGGAATTCAGGAGTGAGCGGGCGATAGAAGAAACGAGTTTTGTTATGGTGACTGTCACAGCTGCGTGACGGCTCCTGCCAAGCAGAGACACCCCATGGGCAGTGTGTTGAGAGCAGCTGCCCAGGGGCACTGTTGCAATCATAGTTATGTCCACTTTTAATCACATGCAAATCAAGATGTGGGTTATTCAGAAATTTCTAGAAAAGGAGTGGTAACTTTCTGTTCATTGTCATGAAAGGGGCAGTCATTCTGGAAGTTGCCACAGCAGTAGTAAACTGCCATGGCACTGGTGGACCTGCCTTATGGAGAGTTGTTTTTGGTGGCTCTTCCTAGTCTTTAATTTGATCTGTAATTAAGTCCTACCTCCTACCTCCCTCAGAGATTTGATATTTCTCCATAAAGTTAAGGGGGCTGTGGAGGGTGGAGGCCCATCTTCTGTAACTGCTTCCTGCCAATTTGATGGTCACAGGCTCTTCCTAGCACTGGAGGAGCAAAAATCTCTGTATACCAACTCTAAGGGGCCCAAAGGCACGACACTTTTATTCTTGGGGTCTGTCGATGGGTGAGTTAAAAGCCTTGTGGCAACGTTGTCTTTACATGGAATTGTTGTAATTTGGAAGACACAAACCTTCCTAAAACGTTAATCAAGCAATAGCCAAAAATTAATAATAACAGGATAGCGAGGAAAGGTCCTAGAAGAGGTATAACCCAGCTGTGACTTGGCAGGGCACTTAAAAACTTATTTAGAGATGGGATCTTGCTATGTTGCCCAAGCTGGTCTCAAACTCCCAAGTTAAAATGATCATCCCACCTCGACCTGCCAAAGTGCTGGGATTACAAGCATGAGCCACTGCACCCAGCCAAGAGAGGGCCCTGTTGCTGGTCGACCAGATATAGTTGGGATCTGGGGCCTGGTTATATCTACGTAAACAGGTAGCTTGCTCATAGGGCAGATGAAGGTTAATCTCAACCTGTCAGGTTGTTAATATGTATGCAGTAGGTTTTTTTCATAACTGCACAGACTCTACCTTGTGTAGCTTGTAAATAACCCAATGTTAGTCTGTCATTGAGAATTACATTTGCCAAAGAGTCTAGAGACTCTTAAATTCCCTTTAGTGTCTGACCTGTGCTTGACTAAGAAATCTAGAGTGTCAGTCAAGATTTCTAGGATTGACCCATGATAGGCAAAGCCACCTCAGAGTGTTTTTACTCCTGTTGACACGCTGGTTCCCACCAGAAGTGATCCTACTGCTCATTTACCTTTGGCATTCCTAGGTTTTATGGAGTTATAGACCATGACCCCAACAGGGGGAAGGGTGGCCGACATACATTTACCCCTGCTCCAAGTTTGATGTTTAAGAGAAGGCTATTCCTAAAAGAACAGGTGGTTCCCTCACGAGTCGAGTGGTTACAGGGTGTGAACTTTTTCCCATTCAGGGCCACAGACAAAAATGAGGCCAGTGGGGGCACAATGAGAAATCTGATGGTGCGTTATGTCTATTCTTCACTGCCAAGTTGGGTCTATAGAAATTTTCTTGCCCTGTTTTAATGCGACTGGGCGAGTAATCTTTGTTTTCCATAAGGGGGTGGTACTTCCACCCCCAGATTAGGCCGTTGGTTTTTTCCATTGTATGTTTTGGTCCAGGGTAAGGCACCGTATATGGTCTTTTCATTTGAAGTGTGGCCCTGGGATCTTGGCAATTAGAGCTGAATTAAAGTGTCACAGGGAAACTTTCACTTTTGCGACATTTAAAAAATGGTGTGTGTAAAAGATAGAATCGTTAGTGCAGTGGAGATACAGACATGCAAATTCCCAAGTCAAGGTAGCAGTGGTGGGGCTGGGTTCAGGTGGAATCGGTGAAGCTGGGGAAAATTTCAGCCAAGGAAGGTCTGGGTACTTTGGGATTGCTATGGTCGCTTAGGAGGTCAGGGAGATGACCCTAAGATTTTTTGGATGGGCCAGAAGGTAGAACTTTTTATCCTGAAATGTTGATGACAAATCTAGCAACTACGAAGATGATTCCCTACCAATCTAGAAATGTTTTCTATAGAGTTTTCCCACTCACAATACATCAGGGTAACTGGGAGACCAAACAGGGTTAACAGTGGCAGCATGGTGCCCGGTTGGGCTTTGGAGTGGCATCCGTCCTCAACAAGGACAAAAGAGATGTTTCCCAGGAGGAGGCAGTTGGCCAAACCAAGAGAAAAGAAGTTTTACAATGAGAAAGAAGAGAACAATTAATGCTTCTATTCATATTAACAGCCTCACGTTACTATTTCTGGCTGTGAAGATTCTTTTAAATAGGTAAGGGAGGTCTTCCAAAGTTTCACAGATATAGGTCATGGTGTCTTCCTTTTCTGCCTGTGACTCATAAGAAATAGGTTTAATCTTGGATAGATGTACACGACTCTATCCAAGTTTAACAGCAGTGGGAGTACTGAGCCCCTTGTAATGTCTGACCACACCATGAACGGCGTGGTAACCTCTGCCACCTACATGTATCCCCAGATGAGTTCCTGGAAGAATCAATCAACCCTGCAGTGCCTAACTTGAGACATTCCTTTATTGTTTCTTATGACAAGGCCATTTGACTTTGTAACCCTCGTGACTCCACATCCTATAACCCCCTCCCAGCTTGCAAACCTACAGTCCCCTCCCAGCTTGCAAAAAACTGCCCTCAAGTTACTTCTGTTTACCACTGTTTATGCCAAACCTATAAAACCAACTCCTATCATCCATCTTCTGCTGTCTCCATTTTCAGCCTCAAGCCATCCGTGCCTGAGTGAATAAACAGTCTTGTTGCTCACACAAAGCCTGTTTGTGGGGGAGTCTCTTCATTCAGAGTGCACTTTTTAACATACCTGAGAGGGGCCTTTCTATTTTTGTTGTCATTGATTCTTGGGAGATCCTTTTGTTCCAGTTTTTAGTAAAATCAATACCCTGGTTGAATGGATTGGGGTGGGGAACATTAATTCCTCCCCTTGTGGGAAGGAGCAATATTTTGTTTCTATATGCTGGAAAGACATTTTGAACCTAGCCTAAGTTGATAATAAGGGTGAGCATTCTATGTGTCTTTTTATCAAACAGGATGTTTAAAGTTTAAAAGGGGCTCTTGTAAGTCATTTCAAATGAACTGAGTTTTACAGTTACCTTTGGAGCCATCTTCACATGTAAAAGGTTTTTGCTTATGTCCTTTAAAAGACATAATTAGCTTTTCTTTAAAAAAAATATTATTTGAAAATTGAGGTCTCCATTAGAAGCGAAGATAGTAAGTAATGCCTAGGGCTGAGAAAACCTGCCTGGTAACGCTGTGAAGGAGGGTCCCCTAGTACACATCAAACATAAAGAGACACATATCTAAAGTAATACAATTCAGTCATAATTTTATAGATGACTGCAGCTAACCATTAATTCAACAAATATTTCTTAATTATTAAATAGAACATATTTTAAATTCCTCATCTCATAGATCATATGAAATCAACTTTTTTTTTCAAATTATTACATTATCACAATCGGCAGTTGTGTTACATGTTGTGTATATATATCCACCACCTGATTACTAGCTGGATATGTGTGTTTGTGATCACAGACACACACGCTCATACATAAACACACAGAGATGTATACACACTAATTTCAGATACTTCAACAGAGTATTTCCGCGGGGACTGGGTCAGTAATTGAATAGTACATTCAAGGAAGACCTTATTATTACGTAAGATTTGTGGCTATCAGGAAGTTTCTAATTGTTATTATTGAAACATCAATGTACTCTTTTGAGATTCAACGTGAACTTGCTGTACTCTGGTGCTGGTTACTGACATTTAATATATGAAACCTGAGAACACTATTAAATAGAAAACTTGAGTGATTATTGAAAGAGTAACCCGGGTTCTCCAATTTTATAAAACTCTGCTATCGAATCAGATTTAAAATGTTTAAATTCAAAAATGAGCAGAATCGCCAACATTTAATATCTCCAGGGAATTAATGAAAGAAAATGCTAGAGAAATATTGGGGGAAGCAGAAACAATCTTCTGTTTGAAAAGTCTATACACATTTACTAGCAGGATGGTAATATGCATTTTCAGGTTTGTAGAAGCATTGAATAGAACAGTGGGGTAATGATGTTGAAATTATTGACAGAACTGGCAATAATGATCCACTAAAATGAAGCCAAATGGAATTAACCTGAAAATCCAATCAATGGCTCACTCATTGAGGGAAAAATGAGGAAAATTTCTGCATAATTTCACATTTTTTTCTTAGTAGTTTCATATCACGTGTAATGTACAGGGTGTGCATACGTGTGAAAGAAAATTTCAGCAAACAAAATCAGGCATTGTAGTCGAAATTGCAGACAGAAGAAAATTAGTGGATTAGACTGACTTTTGAATTGGCAAATGGCATGTTACAATCCATATAATAGTACTTAACTTTTAACACTAATTATTATTTTGTTATTTATTGAAAAAATGGCTTCTAATAATATTTTACTCCTCTATAATAAATGTGATAATAACAATATTGAACATTAGTTTTTCAGTATATTATTAGCAAGAGTTTATTAAATTTCTGGATGTTACAACTTAATGGTAGAAAGAAAATAATTGTAAATAAAAAATGCTATCCACTTAATTATGTGGTGGTACATGGTCATGTAGCTATGTAGTAATAACGTTGAGGCTTCAGTTTCTTAACTGGAAATGAATCACCGCTTCAGTACTTTATAGTATTTTTAGGTTCCTAAATTATAACATTAACAAAAGAAATACACAATTTTCAATGTTTTTCAAATGTTGATCAAATCATTTCTAGATGATAGTTAAATTTATAGATGCCAGTTTATTAAAAGTACATATTGAAATTTAGTTATAAAATATTTAATAAGAAAAACAAATGTATAATATTTATTAGATAGCCCATATTACTGCATCACATAAAGATTTATGAACAGAGAAATCTCATAGTACATTCACAAACAAACATAATAAAAATAACAGTGTATTATTTAACCATGATTACATGCCAAGTGAACAGTAAATGGACAGCTGATAATACATTCAATTAGATATAGTCTATCATATAAATTTCATTTACTCATTACATTTATTCCTTGACACTAAGTTACTCTATTTACGACCAGCAGAGAAAGTATTTGTATAGTAAACCTTGAGCCTAATAAGTAAAGTAAAACATTGAGTACCTTACACACCTGTAATTAAAAAAAATTGGATGATATGCTTTCTCTCACTGTGTTATGCTTTATTTGTTCAACTTACCTGTCCTTTTACTAAAACAAAATCACCCCATTAATGCATACTTAATAGAAGACCTTGGTATTAAATCAAATGCAAGTTGGTATCCAATTATCACAGCCTATTCCATTTTGAAAAATGAGGCAATTATAAATTTGTGAGTGTTCCCCTTTCCTTAATTCCACTGTTCAGTGAGTTGTATTTGTTTTGCTTATTGCAAAGAACTCCAAGTGAACCTGGGCACGTTTGCCTATTCAAAGGTACGGTCAGTCTCACTGGTTAACATCTGGAGTCACAGCTAGCTGACAAAATTACATAACTCTTTAAATTCACATGCTGCTGAATTTAGTGTAATTTTGAATTATATATGATAAGTTTAATAATTTTGAACTGCATCTCATTGGCTTGGTAGCAGCAGCTACTGCATTAAGAAATTGTTCTTTTTTTTTTTAACAAATAAAATTCTTTATTTAAATTTCTCTTGTGGGGAAAATATTTTTCTTGAAAGCACACTTAAAAGTAATTTGCATTTACTTCCTGTAAAACATTTCCATTTTACAATTAGCCACACTAAAAGGCTATATCTCTTTATGCATTTATTTTTCTGTTAGAAAAATGTTCCGTGGTGCTATCGAACTGATTTTAACCATCACCAAGCCTAACTTTGCCTCCACTGGCAACATGACTAGAAACATGAATCAGGAAGTATTAAGGAATTTTAAGCCATACGTTTCAATTATAGCTTGCTGATTCATTTTTTTCTTTTCGAGCTTAACACTAGCTTAAGATATAACATGTATCTACCCCTTGAGTATTTTTTAAGTCTACTTTCATGTTTCTATGTGGATTTGTCCTTCCTTTCACTATCATAATAGTGAGCAAAATTTAGACAGGAAAAGTTAATTACTGTTATTTAATAAGGTATATTATTACTATAAAATCATATGATTTTACAAAATACTTTTTTTCCTGTGGCCCATTACATTTAGGGTATAATTAAATGTTTCCCGAAGTAACTAGGGTCTTGCTATCAAGCTAAGTGGACTAACTTATTTCTTCTGTAAATTCTTTTTAACAGTACAAACAAAATAATAATCATGATAGCGGGAATTTTATTATGAAAGGTAATTATCATTGGTTATACCACATTGAAAAGCAAGCATCTTCTTTGGGAGGCTGAGGCGGGTGGATCACGAGGTCAAGAGATTGAGACCATCTTGGTCAACATGGTGAAACCCCATCTCTACTAAAAATACAAAAAATTAGCTGGGCATGGTGGTGCGTGCCTGTAATCCCAGCTACTCAGGAGGCTGAGGCAGGAGAATTGCCTGAGCCCAGGAGGCGGAGGTTGTGGTGAGCTGAGATCGCGCCATTGCACTCCAGCCTGGGTGACAAGAGCGAAACTCCATCTCAAAAAAAAAAAAAAAAAAAGAACGAAAAAAGAAAAGCAAGCGTTTTTATTTTCTCCATCTTGCCTTCCAACCTGGGTCCATAGTGTTAAGTGCTTTTCATGTATCTGTAATGGCATCACAGAAATACTATGGTAATTCTTTAAAATACCTGAAAAATAGAAGAAAACCCATGATTACTTGATAAGACAAAATAGGAGGGAAAGTATAAATTATAGTCGTCGTTTTCTGGTTCCGTGGCTTACGGCTGCTACTTTCTGAATTCTTGTCCTTTGCCTGATTTCACAACAGAGACGTTAATTCTCCACGTTCCAAATTATTGTCAGAGGTTCAGATTCTAAAATGTTTGACAAATGAGCCACAATTTGGAAGTCGTTACTTACGTTTTTCCCCCAGTTCCGCATCATCCTTTCCAAACCAAGTCAAGTGCATTCAGTTTTAATGTACGTGCTTCCCACGAATGCTTTCTCCCCTTTCGTTGTATTCCGCTTTGTAGCCGTTTGATTACCTTTTGAATTGACACTTTTTTCAGTGTTTCAAGATTCTGACTGTAGGTCTCTTTCTCGTTCCAATTCTGCCTCTTCAGATGTTTCAGCTATTTAATTTCTGAGAATTGACCAAAAACAGTAACAAAAGCTGTAAATCACTGTCTCTTTCAGCTTTTCTTATTCTCGGTGTGACAGATGGGATCACTTTCAGCTCATACATTCACTCCCCTCTACCATCCTTGTTGGGCCCGGTCCTGTGCTCGCGCAATTTGTCTGTCTTCTTGCGCTTCAGGTATTCACTGTGAGATGAACTTTCCCAGGTTGCTGCCTGCACAGGAAAGGAGAGAGACTCATGGAACAGACTGAAATCTCACCCACAGGTTACAGCCAAGCTGAGAACAACGGCCTCACTTGAAGTCTTCCTCAAGCCCAGTTTAAATCACAGATCTTCTTCAGACCTTGAATGTGAGGACATCTCTGTGGCTACAACCCACTTAGTGGGGGAGCTTACTTGGTCAGCTTCTGGCTGATGCAACTGATAACCTTCAATAACAGTTTTTGACCTATCTAAACTCAGTCGTACCCCAAACAAAACAAAAATGATATGCTGACTTCATGGCACTAAAATCTTAGTGATATTCTCAGTGTTGTGATAGCATTTCCATCAGTTTTTGCAGAGATTGAGGATTCTTTCATAATCTGAACCACTCAAAATTTAAGCCCTGTCGTTTACACTTTCTCCATTTGTTTCCCGGCTCTTACACTGATGCTAACGGCTGATGTCCTTTTCCCCTCAATATTTTATGTTCAAATTCTTGGTTTACAGACCTTGGGTATAGCAATCTGTGGATAAATAAAACCTGGTTTGCACATTTCATTCTGTAACTGTCACCTTACCTTCTTAATTCTGTATATCCTAATGGTTAACCTTACAACTCATTTATGTGCTCATGCATATAAACCATTGCACTTTGTTTTTAACTACACCTCAAACACCGTGATGTCTATTTCCACTAGAGGAAAAATGTTCCTATTTCAGGTCACAACTTCTAAGCATTACTTGTTTCTGACCTCCTAGTCTCTTCAATACTGTTAATGTCTATTGTAGCAATATCCCTACTAAACAGAGTTCTTCAACTTAAAATTATCACTTTATGTTTTTGTTTTGCTTTTGCTTTAATTTCCAATCTGTACCATGACTTATCTGGAGTAAGTAGCCAGTCAATATTTTTTCTGATAATTTAATTAATTATTCAGTGAATAATTATTATGAGGATAGTTATCAATATATAGGACACAAATACTTAGTGTAGGAATTTTACCAATGGAGATTTTGACCAAGATTGAATAAGTGTTAACTTAATGGAGGCCATGTTGCAACAGAAGTAAAATGATTCTTTGTATAGATACCAACAAAAGGTTTTGCTAATAATCCGGTGGAGATGACTCAATCTCCAAGAATCCTGTTTGGTTGTAAAATAATTTTTAAAAAGAGTTGGGTATTTTTACATTTTTTTTTAACTGAGTCTCACTCTGTTGCCCACGCTGGAATGCAGTGGTGCGATCTTGGCTCACTGCGGCCTCTGCCTCCTGGGTTCAAGCAATTCTCCTGCCTCAGTCTCCCAAGTAGGTGGGACTACAGCCATGTGCCACCACATCTGGCTAATTTTTACATTTTTAGTAAAGACCAGGTTTCACCATGTTGGCCAGGCTGGTCTCAAACTCCTGAATTCAAGTGATCCACTTGCCTCAGCCTCCAAAAGTGCTGAGATTACAGGCATGAGCCACCACACCCAGCCTCAGCATGTACATGTTATTGTTCTGAGGGACTGATCTTTACTCACTACGACATTTTTTAGAATATGTTATACAATGGCCAGGTTGATTTTCCTCATACTAAGGACAATCTGTGCATGAGGCAATTGTTTTACAAGCCCAGGGCTATGTTTTGTACTTCCATCACTATTAAAATAAATTTATAGTAAAGTAACACATTTGATTCATTTCCAATAACCATTGTTTATCAGATCAGTGACATTCAGTAAAAGTAATCTTGAATTGAAACTTGAAGGACAATTTTAGTAAGGAATTTCTACATATACTCCAAGAAATTTCCAAAAAATAAATGTTGAAATGTGGAATTTGGAATACGGTATTCTAGTATTATTTCATTATTATCTTGCCAATTTTACATTTTTTGAAAGTACCAGCTAATGAGTTAAAACAGAAAATAGTTCTAAAATATTGAAAAAGATTAGTATTGATTAAAATTGTTGATATATTTAGGAAATAATTATGGTTTTTATAGACCCTAATAGAATTAATGCAAAATTAATAAAGCTAATGAATTATGTGGCTAACTTCAAATATTAGAAGAAAGAAACAACTCTGATAATAATTATAATCAATTTTATATTTCAAGGTAAAAAAATTATTCTATATTTAAATAGATATATGTATATATGTTATATTAAAATATAAAACGCTGAATATATACATATATCTATTTTTTTAAACTTGACTGAAGAGACAATATTTACTTAAGTAATTGGTAAGAAAAACCATGATAGTATGTTCCTCTTTCAAAGAATTATATATTTATATATATATGTATATTATGTAGATAGATCAGATTTCCTAAACCAATTTGTAAATTTTATTTAGTACCACCAATTTCCAGTTTCATTATTTATTTATTTTTAAATTTAAATTTTTTATTTTAAAATAATTTTAGACTAAAAAGAATAGGCAAAAATAGTACAGAGAATGTATTCATACTGTTTTTCTAGTTTACACCAATGGGCTTGTCTTAAAAAAGAAACCATGTCACCAAACTAAGGTATTTGGCATTTTTCATAATATTAACTATACTGCACACCTTATTCAGATTTTACCAGGTGTACTACATTCTGTATTTCAGTATATTTCAGGAAATTTTATCACTGTGTACATTTTTGTAACCACTACCATAGTCAGATACAAAACTTTTTCTTCATCACAAATAAGCTCCCTTTGCTTCTTCTCAATGATCAGGTCCTTCCCCAACAGTAATATGCTTCCTATCACTATAATTTTGTCACATGCAGAAAGCTATGTGAAAGAAATCACACAATAGCTAACCTTTCAGATTGGCTTTTTTTTTTTTTGCTCCAATATAATATTCTGTTAGATTTACAAAATTGTGTGAATCAATATTTTGTTTCTTTATATTTTTGAGTTGTATTCCATTATATGGATATATCTCAGTTTCTCTATTCATCTTTTGAAGATAACTTAGAGTGCTTCTTTCTTTGCTATTAAAGCTGAAATTGCTGTGAACGTTTATATACTGATTTCTGTGTAAACATGTGTGTTAATTTCTCTAGAATAAATACGTAGAAGTACAACTATCTTGCAGTAAAATTTCCTTTTATAAGAAACTACCAAACTTTTTTCCAGAGTGACTGAATTATTTTACTGATCAATGTATGAGAGACCCAGTCATTCCACATCCTCATCATATTTTATACACAATACTATGCTTTAGAGATATATAACTGTGTTGTTTTAATCACCTATGTTTAATATATCTATCCACATAGTAGTGTTCTACCATATCATGGCACAGTATTCTACCATCTCAGATCTTGCTTATCTATTCTTAAATTACAGTCTTCTAACTCATCTCTATCTTCTCATTACTGCAAAATATACATTCCCTGTAAACTACATGTGTGATTTTACTGGCATATAACCTAGTTATGGGATTCCAGGCTACCCATAATGTTAATAAATAGTATCTGTTTCTTTTTCCAAAATAGCTGACTGGTGCGCTTCACCAGGTATTAGTTTCTGTTTTCTATAGGCTAACAAAAGCTTCTTATTGTTAAATTTTTATCATGTCAATTGCCATAAATCGTATTTCTTTGCCATTTTAACTGAATATATATTACTGGTGGTGAGTTGGAGCCTGTCTGTATATACCGTTGTGCACCCTACAGTGACGTTTAGGACGCTTGACTGCATACGCGGTGGTGGTCCCGTAAGTTTCTAATGGAGCTGAAAAATTCCTATGGATATGGTAGCCACAGTAACATCTTGGTGCCACACATTATTCAACAAGGCTGTGGTCGCAGTGACAGACAACTTTAACCTAGGCGTGGAAAAGGATGACATTGAGGCGCTGCTAGAGGCAATTCCTGAGGAACTGTCTAATGAGCTAATGAAGCCAGATCCGGAATGCAGAGGTGAAGAAGAGGCAAGAGAAAGGGACGCTGCAGGAGAACTCCCAAGAAAATTCACAGTGAAGGATTTAGCAAAAGGTATCATGGACCTCAGCAAGCTCGTTAAAAACTTTGAAAACTTGGGACCCAGCACTGGAAGATTTTCATTAATAGAGAGACACGTTCATGCTGCATTATCAGCTTACAAGCCAACCTGTGATAGAAAAAACAAAACAAGAAAGCCATTATGGAGATATTTCTGAAAAAAAGGTGACACCCTCAGAAGAGCCTCAGGCAGGTCCCTCAGGAGGTATTCCGGAAGGAGGCATTGCCATCACAGGAGAGGCCGCTCCGTGAGTGTCTTGCTCCTGAAGACCCTCCCGTGAGAAAAGACGTGGAGGCGGAAGACACTGATGTTAATGAACCTGACTCTGTGCAGGCCTAGACTAACGGGTGTGTCTGTGCCTTAACATGCACATTGAAACAAGTTTTTAAGTAAAAACAAAAGGTTAAAAATCAAAAAAGCTTATACAATAAGAATTTAAAATAACTTAAGCTAAGTGTCATTAAAAAGATTCAAAGGTCTAAAATTACAAAGTTAATGAAGTAAAAAGTTATAATAAGATAAGGTGAATTTATTATCGAAGGAAGAAAAACAATTTTTATAAATTTATTGTAGCCTAAGTGTACAGTGTTTGTCAAGTCTACAGTGGTGTAGAGAAATGTCCTAGGCCTCCATGTTCACTCAGTGACCCACCCAGAGCAATTTCCAATCCCCCAAGCTCCATTCATGGGAAATGCTCTATACAGATGTACCATTTCTTATCCTTTCTGTTGTATTTTTGCTGTACATTTTTTAGGCCTTTACATGTATTTGGATACACAGGTACTTCCCATCATGTTACGATTACCTACAGTATTCAGTATAGTAACAAGCTGTACAGGTTTGTAGCCTGGGAGCAACAGGCTCTATCATACAGCCGAGGCGTATGACAGGCTATACCATTCAGGTTTCTGTAAGTACATTTCATGATATTAATACCATGAAATCGCCTAAGGACACATTGCTTTTTTTGAGACGGAGTTTAGCTCGTTACCCAGGCTGGAGGGCAATGGCACCATCTCAGCTCACCGCAACCTCTGCCTCCTGGATTCAAGCAGTTCTCCTGCATCAGCCTCCCGAGTAGCTGGGATTACAGCTAATTTTTTGTATTTTTAGTAGAGACGGAGTTTCACCATGTTGACCAGGGTGGTCTCGATCTCTTGACCTCGTGATCCACCCGCCTCGGCCTCCCAAAGTGCTGGGATTACAAGCGTGAGCCACCACACCCGGCCCTAAGGACACATTTTCAGAACTTGTTCTTTTCGTTAAGCAGTGCATGACTGTGGTTACCTGTACTTCAGATTTCCCCTTCAGTGAATTGCTTGTTCTTATGCATTAACTCTATTTATCTGAGGTTTTCTCTTTTTCCTACTTTAAAGGATTTTTCAAAATTTTTCTAGTAATTATCAACTGAAGTGTTTTCTTTTAATATGTCATATCTCTACAGTTGCTTTTATTGCATACAAATTCCTTAAATTACATGTAATCAAGTACAGTATTTTTTATAAAGCAAAAAGAAACACTTTTGATATTTATCAGTAAGTTTTGTACAAACTAATCACAAAACTTTATTTCTGTCTGCATAATTGGGGCTTTATATATATAAAAGAAGCATAATTAGTGAATGAGAAATATTTTGTGGAACTCTTAAGTATTTTCAACATCATAAACCCTGCCTTTAAAAGGATTCAAACACATTGCCCTTCACATTTAGAAAAAGATTGATACCTATGCTCATTACACTTTTTTCATTCTCAATCATTTTGCTGGAAGCATGAAAGTTGACATCACATTTTCCTGATCTTATTTTTATGTCTGATTCAAAAGTGAGAAATAGCACTGTTGAAACTTTACTTCACATTTTATCATATATTGTGAAAAGTTGAATTGATATCAACTAGAAAAAATGTAATATCATTTCCTTGCAGCAAATTACCTTTCCCCACGAAGACTCTAATCCAAGATGTCCCACTGCAGGGTCAGCTGTAAGAGCAAAGTCCCTGTAATTTGGAGAATAACGTGGAAACTCATTTTTTATCTTAAAAAAGAAGCTTCATGAGCACTGTTGATACTTACCTTAGAGAGAGACAGAAAATGAATTGAATAAATAGGTAGGTAATAAAGAAAGTTGCTTAGATTTTCTTTTACAGATATTGTGAGAAAAAAGCTCTTTCTTCTGTGAGCAGATAGCAGCCCTAAGGTATGGTAAAAAAAAAAAAAAAAAAAAAAAAACAAAAGAGAGGAGGAGCTACCACGTAGAATCTTTAGGACCTTATCAGTATGCATTAGAAATTATTAATGTAAGATATGGTTCATAAATATGCTTCTTATGTATCCGAAATTTGCTGTTAGTCATTTTATATTTGCAGCCGAAACAATTCAAGGCGCCTACTGGCAACACCCTCAAGCCCTGACCTCACTGTGTTGCACGGAAGAATCACATTTGCCAAGTGCTTAGGAGAGGTTTCAGGGAACAAACCAAAGCAAAGCCTGCAGCCGACAGCCTGAGTTCCATGACAACAAAATACTAAAAATATGAGAACTTGAGGTTGAGTTAACTTCTGCCATTTTAGTGTACTTAAAACGGTAACAACATTAAACATATTTGATAAATTGTATAAATTGAGCTATTATATTCCAATAGATTCGAAAGCATTCTCAGATGGTCTCATAATAAATTTAATCATTGGTATTAAATCGATTTGGATCTTGGTCTACTAATGAAGCCACAGCAGATAGCTGGTATTTACCAAACATCCACATGTGTGCATTTCTGTGTCCTCGCTTCCTTTTCAGTAAGCGTGAGTCTGTACTACTCATCTACCCAGTCACAATGAAACATGTTTATTCTCCTTTCTCTCTTCCTCAGATATGAGTTCCTTCGGAACTCTCATTTCCCAGAAAGAGGAGCAACAAGATTATACATGGTTGATCTATCTGCTTTAGATTTTGTGTGGGTGAAAATAAATCTTTGTTTTAAGTCCTTGAAGTTTTGGAGCTGTCTGCTGTGGTAGCCATTACACTGGCTAATTCTACAAACATCACAAATATCAAATGCTTAATGATAGATTTTTCTGTTATTGTCAACAGTCTTCATATTAGGTTATATCCTGTCAACATCAAAAAGAAAAGGGCCCAATTAATTTATAACCCTTGGGGATTTTTTCAATGCAGAATGTATACCTTAGTGGATAGAGTTCCCCTCAATTCTCACAACACTCAAACAGGTTATCCATAAAGTGTTTAGGATGAGAAGTACAGAAATAAGACATAAAAAATAGGGAAGGAAAATAAAGCTAAGAACAAAAATTAACCAAAACAAAAAAATACGAAAGGCAACAAAATGACTGCTAAGTTATCTGCTAAGAGTAAGAAGGGAAAAAGTTTCACAATGTATAATGTCCTTAATTATATAGAAGTATTTTGGGAGGAAGACAGAATGATTATTTATGAAATCTAAAGATAATCACAAGTAAAATATTTACTGAGTTCATTTATCTTTAAAAGTAATGAGAATCTTTCTATCCAAAATTATGTGCAGATCTGTTTAAATATTGAAAATATTTTACTAATATGTTAAGATTTTCTGCAAAGTTTGATGGACTAGTAATATTGGACCACGTTGATCCTATGGCTCAACACATGACCTCTGGAAGCTCTTATGCCCCAGTTTTGGACACATGACTACTTGACAAAATGTCAGAGGAAAATAAATCTAAAGTAGAAATAAATAACAATCACAGCACTTGGCAATTTAGTGAATACTTTATTTGTAGCAACTATGTATTATTTAGATAAGATCATTAAAGAGACGAACTCATAGTAGCTAAGATTTATGCTAAAATAATTAAATATCTAGCTTAATATCTAGTTGCTTAGACAAAGAATATATATCTTAAAATGTTAATACAAGCTTGAAATGTTATGGTCAATGATAGATGGGAAGAAAAGGGGATTATGAATGGTCAAATTGAGAACTAAAAATAATGAATTTGGAGGTAACTTTTGACTATTCAGGGAAAGCCAGATTATTGGTACATCAGCTTGAATAGGAAAAAAAATCTGCTTTAAAAATTATAGGTTTTAACAACTCTTTCTATAAAACCAGGTAGAATACCTTACATGTCGGTAGCACTGGAAACATATTTTAAAAACTAAATTAATTAAGTGTAATACATGGAATAGACATTTAAAAATGACAGACCTAATTATATTTTAATAGAATTACCCAGTCTTGGGTATTTCTTTATAGCAGTGTGTAGTTGGCCTAATACACCAGCGTTTTGATTTAACAAAATGACATGAATATGGCGGTTTTCACAAGCTTGTCTTTCAGGATTTTAATAAATGCTGGATAACCTAGACACAGATTTTGGAATTGAAGTTTAAGAACATATATCTTAAGATACAAAACCAAAACTAGTTTGCTAATGTTCTTACTCAAGGAGAGGCTACTCGACATGGAAAAAGATTGAAGATATTCAAATTGACTTAGTTTCATGGAATGGGGATTTTAGTTTTTGGGGAAACAAAAGCTAAATGACAAGAATGTATCTCAGTGTTTCTATAAACAGTAACTTTTAATATCCTGGGAATATTTACATCTTCTTAATAACTGTGGTACACCAAATTTGTAAATATTCAAGATTAATATCCTAACATACATCTCAGTTTCTGCGAAATTTAAGCATGACTATCTATGGCCAATAGCTATCTATGCTGGAATCAGAGAATACACATCGCAGGTATCTAAGATTGAAAGAGTTGTCAGAAAATCTGTCTGACATTGGCTTCATTGGGAGATCAATGACTTTTTATCATCTCATATTAGTGAACTTTCCATTTCTTCTAGCATCCTTCTTCAACTGTCCTTCAATTAAAGACAAATCTACTACTTGTCTTATCATAGTGCTTCCAATGTCAGCTCCTTGTAGGTTAGATCTGTATAAGTTATAAATGTATTCATGTAGTCTAATATAGGAAATAAATTATACAGGTTAATTAAATGAATGAGTATTAAAGAATGTTAACACCCTTCCCCCAATCGTTTCATGCCAACCTCAGTGATGTAAAAGCTACCCCTTCCTTCCAAGCCTGTATCTCATACTACTATTCCTCTGAAATCAGCAATAAAAAGCAAAATCATCTTATTTAAAATCCATTGTCAAGATATAGCAATATTGCTGAGAAAGTAACTGTCTCTTCACATCTATAAGGAAGTATATCTGACAGTGCAATAAGCATTCGATTTTGAAGCAGAGCATGGAAACTTTAAGTCCTGAATCGTCTGCCAATTTAATTTATGGTCACTGACACTTAACTTGAAATCTATGAATCTCAGCTTTGCTTTTAAATAGAGAAAATAACACCTGACCAACTTAATTCATTAAGATATTGTAATTCTGATTGGTGAATGATTTTAAAATATAAAATATATAAAAATGTTGTTATATATTTTTTCTCTTAAATGACTTCTAAAATTAAACATAATTTTCAATATATTTGTTAACTGAGATGATCTATTTTAATTAAATATATTTATTTATGTATTTATTTGCTAAATCATAAAATGGGTAGGTACCTGCCACCTGCCCATTTGCCAGTGATTTCTCTGTTCACTAAGAATTCGGTCATGTACATAAGAAAAGTGGCCTGTCTCTCTCTCCCTCCCTCCCTCCCTTTCTCGGTCTCTCCCTTTCTTCTTCCCTCTCTCCCTCTCTTTTTTCCTCTCTCCCTCTCTTTACATTTAATTGGAAAGAGCAAGTTGAACAGATAACTATAAAGGAAAATTTCAGATATTAATATGTGTTACATGAAAGATTAGTGTTAATAGTGATTTCTATTTTAGTTGTTATTATAAAATCTATACCTTCAGAGGTGACATTTAAATTGAAATTTTAATGCCAAGAAACAGCAAGTCTCACTAAGTTAAAATCAGTGTGAAGAGCTTTTATGGCAGAGAAAACGATGCCTAGGTAGAAAGAGGTTTGATTACTTGAGAAACTGAAAAGATATTTGGGCTGCCAGTGCCTGCACCAGAGTGGCTGGGGGCAAAATGGTCCAGGAAGAGTTGTTAATAGGACGGTAGGTAGGTCACGTAGACCTTAGCATCCTGAACGTTTGAGCTGAACTGCGTTCCTCCAAATTCATATGTTCATGTCATAAACCCCAGCACCTCAAAATATGACTGTATTTGGAGATAGGGTTAATAAACAGGCAATTGAGTTAAAATCATGTAATTAGACCAGATCTTAATCCAATATGACAGATGTCCTTATGAGAAGAGGAAATGAGGGGACACACACACACGCGCACACACACACACACATACAAGAACTCCACGTGAGCATGAAGACGGCATCTGCAGACCAAGAAGAGAGGCCTGAGAAGCAACCGTCCTGCTGACACTTGACCTCAGACTTCCAGCTGCCTGAAATGTAAGAAAATACATTTTTGTTTTCATCACAAAAATGTATTTTCTTACATTTCAGGCAGCTGGAAGTCTGAGGTCAAGTGTCAGCAGGACGGTTGCTTCACAACACATGGACACAGAAAGGGGAGTACTAAACACTGGGGTCTATTGGGGGGAAAAGGGGAGGGCCAGTGGGAGGGGGAGGTGGGGAGGGATAGCCTGGGGAGAAATGCCAAATGTGGGTGAAGGGGAGAAGAAAAGCAAAGCACACTGCCATGTGTGTACCTACGCAACTGTCTTGCATGCTCTGCTCATGTACCCCAAAACCTAAAATCCAATAAAAAATTAAAAAAAAAAAAAAAAGAAAATACATTTTTGTTGTTGAAGCCTCCAAGTCTGTGGTCCTTTGTTATAGCAGGCCGAGCAAACTAAGACACTGGCAGAGGGGTTTGTATTCTACTCTGAGTTGCGAGAGTCCATCATCCAAGGGCTTTCAGTCAGAGTGCCGTCATATACTGATTGATATTCCTTTGGGAACACTCTAGCTGCTCTATGCATGACTCATTTTTGTAAGTTAGTGGAGGAGATAGCAGGGAAACCAGAGAAAGCTTTTTGAAGAACATACATATGCTGTGTGTATGTAGGAAGGGGGCTGTGTGCATATGAGTGTGTGAATAGTTGTACATACACTTTAGGTATGTATGTAACCACAGCGCTCCATTGTATATTTTACATTGAGAGATATTGTAACTCACGAGTGATCACAAACTCACAATTTTATTTGCCTTAAGAGTTTGATATTAATATTATATTTTATAGACAAAACTAGGTGTTTAGCTAGTTGGCCATGCTGTTGCGCTACTAATGATAAATAAGCTTCTGTTACATGTTGTTTTGTATTTGGTATTGGTAAACATGTTTACTCTGTCTCAAAGAGAAAGGAACACACTTTGTGTGTGTGTGTGTGTGTATACATGTATATGTATGTATTTGATATATATATAAGTATATAGAGATATGATGTGTATCTATATATATGATGAGTCAATATATACAATGAAAATTAAAAATAAAGCTATTTATTCATGATTCATGTTAGATAGAAGGTTTATATGCTGGAAAAGGCACAGTATTAGAAATGAGGGGACTTATCACTCAATTGCTTTATGATATAAGATAAACAACTGAATTATCAACTTCATATCTATGAATATATGTATTTATAGAACCTACAATCAATGTTGAATTAAGGAAACAGAAACTTAAAGGCGATCAAACAAAAAGCATGACATAGATATTAAAGTAAAATAGATATATTAATTGTTCAGTTAACCAGCATTCCAGATATAAATAACAACTCTCCTTTTAAAATGAAATATTCCATTGTAAAGCATGTTATTTGCAATGGGTTTAATTTTCAAAATCATATAAAATTGGAATGTATAGTCAGGGAGCAGCATTGTTTATAGAGGTGAAACATATGTTACTAGTAGCAGTTGTCCAATGAAGCTTCATTATTCAGTTCAAAAATATTGAAACTATAATCACTAAACATATGCCAAAGACATAGAAACACAGCAGCTCTAGCATGAGAGAGAATTAAGGTGGGAGAGGGGAATATAAAAGATCTTTATAGAGGCACAAAGAGAACTGGAAATCTAATTATAATCATGTTTTATTATTAGTTATTCATGATTGTCTCCACATTATTTAGTTAGAACAAATGAGTAATAGCCACTTTACAAAGGACTATCTATTAAGGCAGGATTTTATAGGAAAGTTGATGATTTATTCCAATAGTTGCTGTGCTTCCATCTAGAACCTAGTTATAGTATCAGAAATAAGATAGAAGATTTACCATCTTATTTCTGATACTTATCCTCATAGAAAGGGGGATCTTGAAGTTTCCGTTCTATTACTAGTGTAATAAAAGAAATGACCAGTTGAGTTAGCTGAAAGCTGATTCTGAGATGGAGATCGATGTGCCAGATATTTATTAGAGATCTACCCCTCTAAAAAGAAGAGGGAATAGGCAGAACTCAGAATAGGAAGAAGCCAGGTTGTGTTGCAATTGGACCAACCTAGGGCAACTTTGGGAGATATTCTAGAGGAGTGCCATCCATTAGTTTTGCCAGATGGGACCAAAATGGCCAGGTCTTTATATTCTTGCCTTGCTTAGTCATTGGGTGCCAGATTGCCTTAGAAAGTGTCAGGAGTTCGAGACCAGCCTGACCAATATGGAGAAACCCTGTCTCTACAAAAAAAAACAACAACAAAATTAGCTGGGCATGGTGATGCCTGCCTGTATTCTCAGCTACTTGAGAGGCTGAGGCAGGAGAATCACTTGAACCTGGGAGGTGGAGGTTGCAGTGAGCTGAGATTGCACCATTGCACTCCAGCCTGGACAACAAGAGCGAAACTCTGCGCCAAAAAAATAAAGATAGAAAGTGTGACTTTAGGTAGGGTGAGTCTTGGCTGCTAGGACAAACTCTGAAAAAGTTAATAGCTGAAGTTTGCTGCTGATCACATTCCTCAGAGTTAGGCAGCACGTCCTTTCTTGAAGTTGGATCTGGATTGGCACGTCTCAGTATTGCACTCTTTCCAGCCCTTGTGCTACTTTATCTTCTCCATATATGTCTGGGAAGCAGCTCCTTCAAGGTGCCCCTGAACATCTCCTCTTGATAGGAAACCTAAGAGAGGGTTGAACTTCAGGACTTGACAATGGAATTAGTCTTGGTACCTTAACTCATGTGCATTGCCGTCATCCTCCGCTGTCCATTCCAGACTTCTCTTCCCTCAGCAACTACCTCTTTTGGTCTTGGTCATTTACCCACTGGTGTGAGCTTGACCTTATCCCCCAGGCACCTGAGCCCCAGTTCACCATGTTCTTCTTAAGCTAGGCTACTACGCTTTTTATTTTATTTTTTATTTTTTGAGACGGAGTTTCGCTCTTGTTACCCAGGCTGGAGTGCAACGGTGCGATCTCAGCTCACCACAACCTCCGCCTCCTGGGTTCAGGCAATTCTCCTGCCTCAGCCTCCTGAGTAGCTGGGATTACAGGCGTGGCCACCATGCCCAGCTAATTTTTTGTATTTTTAGTAGAGAGGGGGTTTCACCTTGTTGACTAGGATGGTCTCGATCTCTTGACCTCGTGATCCACCTGCCTCGGCCTCCCAAAGTGCTGGGATTATCTGCCCTCTTCCCTGCATTTATCATGCAGAATATGCCACCTAATGATCAGTGTCAACTGACAATTGCACCTGCAAGAAATAATGACTTTCCTTCTTGCTTGATTGTCCCTGGACACAGAGTGCCCAAAGTGCCCAGAAAGCAGATATGGATACCCATTCAGTGAGACTCTTTCGTTTCCCCTGACAATAGTGTGCCCTTTCAGTTTTAAAATATGCCAGGTCCCTGAATCTCCAAAGGGTTAGTGTCCAACCCTCTGGAATGTGTGTGTATTACCAAATCTTTTAGCAGGCTAGTAATAAGTCATGTCATCGTAACAAGCCCCATGTCTACCAAAAACACACAAATAAATAGCTGAGCGTGGTGGTGCCTGTCTGCAGTCCCAGCTACTCAGAAGACTGAAGTAGGAGGCTCACCTGACCCCAGGAGTTGGAGGTTGCAGTGAACTGAGATCATGCCACTGCACTAAAGCCTGGGCAACACAGTGAGACCCCAAGTCAAAAAATAAATAAAGAAAGAAGAGTTGACATTAGTATAAAACTGAATGAATATACTTATTCATTCTCTGTTTCTGATCATTTTTCACTAAGCTAAAAAAATTACGCATTTATTAAATTAATCTCTAAATACAATACCCTGGTGCCACTGTAACATGATCTAGCAAAAATACCTCATTTGGTTACTTTTTTGTAGTTTAGTTATCTTCCAAGATTTATCTAATTTTTAACGGAGTTTAACTACTGAATTAAATAGGGGAGTATGTGTATTAGTCCATTTTCACACAGCTGATAAAGACCTACCAAGACTGGGTAATTTACAAAAGAAAAACGTTTAATGGACTCACAGTTCCATGTGACCGAGGAGGCCTCACAATCACGGTGGAAGGCAAAACAGATGTCTCACAGAATGGCAGGCGAGAGAAGAGAGAGAGCCTGTTCAGGGAAACTCATTTTCCAAATCATCATATCAAGTGAGACTTACTATCATGAGAACAGCAAGGATAAGACCCACTCTATGATTCAGTTACCTCCCACCTATTCCTCATACAACACGAGGAAATTGTGGGAGTTACAATTCAAGATGAGATTTGCCTGACACAGCCAGACCGTATCAATAGGGGACTGAAGACTCTTTCTGCACCCTTTAGATCTGTAAGATGACACAAGTCTCTTCCTATGACCTTGGGATAAGATACTACTTTTTATATATACATGTATATAAACTAGGTATTACTTTTCATACACAGATACATATATACATATGTGTGTGTGTGTATATACACTATACCTGGAAAAGGGTCTAGTTATAGAGACTTTCCGTTTGCCTATATTGATGCCTCTTACCTGTCAAGATCAAGGACACACCATAAAGGCTGTGCAAACTGCCAACTAGGTCTCTTCCAGTTCTACATTCAGGGATCAGAGAAATGACCACAAGTTTGATTTAGGGACTAGCTTTTCACTCAAAATCAAACCTTAACAGAGATTTGATTTATTATTGGGCCTATACGTGCTCCTTCAGTAAGAGGAGGGCCATGATGACACTTTAGGTCTCTAAATATCAATGACGATGGGGTGCTTCCACACAACAGTTCTCACAGTGTTCAGGTATTCTCTTTATCCTGGTGCAGAATTATTCATGTGCATCACTATAGCATTCTTTGGGGAATTACTGACAGAGTCATTCTCACATATAATTGACTTGGGATTGCAAAGTCTTTTCTTCCTGGAGTTGCAGTCACATCTTCAATCAATGAAGTTGGACCCGAATACATTCTCAGCTCTGAACATTAAGCAGGGGATTGTGAATCCATACTGAGGTGATTGCCCTACAACTTCTGGTTATATATTCTTGTTTCTTTCCTGTGGTATATCTGCACATTTATATACTACGAGGGTTGCTGTGTTCTATTAATCAGTTCCATAACTCTGCAAAACACGTATTCTTGTTCACTACTTCAAGCTTGATACTTTTAACAATAATTTTAATACCCTGGATTCTGATAGTTAAGTGATCTGGCCTCTATTGTTTTGAGTTATTGTAATCTTTCTTTCAATCAGACAAGGTCTGCAAAAGCCTCTGCTACAATCAGCCTTGATTTACAGAAGAAAATCATCACCAAATTATTTAGGGATACAGCGTCCCTTTCACAAATACATTCATTATAGACTGACTAGAGGGTATGACATCTGGTCTTTTCCTTGGAACATAATCATCTGGTGAGTCTTCCAGCCATAGATAACATCTATTCCATTACAGTCATTTTCCAAAGGTTTGTAATTTCTCCACAACTGTTCTAGCATTCCAGCTTCACTTAGATGGGCCACGGCTATTTTTGTTTAGGGTGCCCATTCGAGTAGCGTCTTTGTAGCACCTACTTTATCTGGGGCTAGTGACACATCAAGGCCATATACCCTTCTCAGGAGTCGTTCATTACTTTATAATTTCAGTCCCATTTTAGGAATCAGCAATTATACTCATGCAAAATTCCTATATATATTGATCCAATGAAGATTTATGTTCATTAAAATATATAGAATACTTATACATATAAATATATGTGGTGATATGTATGTGTGTGTGTCATGTGTATATGTACATATATGATTGGTGTGTACATATATGATTGGTGCATACATATATGTGTGTTTATTTTTGTATATAAACATATGTATATACACAAAGATATAATAAAAGCTTCTCTAAAAAATAATTGAGCTAATTTTAACCTCAATATACTAATTTCTAAAAGTAAAATTGTAAGATATATGCCCAGCAGTGGGCATTTAATTATGTTTATGTTTCTTTGTTGTGTTTTTTAAATAAACTATTCTATTAAGAAAACTGAATAAAACAGTATAAAAGGAACACTGAATATTTATTTGCTGAGAAAGTTCAAATTGAGAGCAATGAACAGAAACTATTGCTATCTATTTAGTCACAAGCATTTTGAAGTCAAACTTCTATGTGCAAAAATGATGAAGTGTTTAGCACGTAAGAAATCCATCATATAAATATAGTTTTGATTCAAGTTAGAGCCGAGAAATTATTATGGCGTTGTAGGAAAGATTACTCTCCAGTAATACTAGAATGAAATATGAAACTACAAAGCAACAGAATACAAATATGTAAGAATATCCTCACCATATTGTTCAAAATACTATACAGGAAAAAAAATCTCTGCACCAAAAAGTAAACCACGGTTGGTGGATTTGAGGTGTAGTAGCTGGAAAAGCTACAAAGTCTTAACAGGCCAAAGAAGCTTCATTAATAAGAAAAAACCTGGATCGCCCAGGTTCAACTCTAAATCAGTTCTATACAGATTTCAAGACAGCAATGACTCTTATGTTTGTAGCTCAGACTTTTAAGCCCAGCAGGCTTCTCACATTAAACACACACTTTACACACAGAAGTAGAATCCAAGCTTTTCTAAAACAAGCGAATAATGAGAAAGATGTAAGTATGAAAATACACAGATAATTACAGAACACTTCTTTACAAATTATAGAAGGAAAAGTGTAGATGGAATCCTGGTTCACTGGTACAATTTGACAGTTAAAACAGTTCCTGAAGATTAGATAAATAGTCCTCTTTTCAGGGTTTCTTTGAGTTGTATATTTCCCATAAAATCTTTTTGACTTTCTATTGAATTAATCATTCGTTTTTGTTTTGTTTTGCTTTTTTTGTTAAACGGAGTTTTCCTCTTGTTGCCCAGGCTGGAGTGCAATGGTGCGATCTTGGCTCACTGCCACCACTGCCTCCCGGGTTCAAGCGATTCTCCTGCCTCTGCTTCTAGGGTAGTTGGGCTCACAGGTGCCCGCCACAACACCGGGCTAAATTTTTATATTTTTCGTAGTGACGGGGGTTTCATCATTGTGAGCAGGCTGGTCTCAAACTCCTGACCTCAGGTGATCCACATGCCTTGGCCTCCCAAAGTGTTGGGATTACAGGCGTGAGCCACTGTGCCCAGCGTAGCATTCTTTTCATAATGTGCTTGATATTTGAATCATCATCTCTGGGGATGTAGCTCAGTGGTAGATATTTGAATCATCACCATAAGAACATTTCCAGCTATATTAGTCTAATTCTTCGATTTGCTTTTCTCAAGTCTACAATCATCCATCAGTTTCCTCTGTTGAAGGCACAGATGTTCCATGAGGAAAGTTGTTGGATGCCGAGTAGAACTCCTTTTCATATTTTCTCTTAGGTGTTCATATGTTTCTACATAAGGCTTGATTTGCATGGTCTACAATGAGCGTCAGGGGTAGGGTGCCAAACTGAGACTAGTTTTTCTAGCAAGCTGTGGGAGGTAGTGAAAGGACGGTGACAATGGCTGCTGAAAATTCACCTTGTCCCCTCCTTTTCCCCAGAAGTAGTCACAAAATAGGTGCTTGCCTATCCCTTGCTCTACCCCACAGCTGGTGCAATTGTGGTGGCAAACATAGGGGACAGGAGATTAATCCCCTAGTGGCATTCCACGAAATGCTGTCTTACAAAAAGCAAATAAACTTGGAAGAAACTAAGTTAAAACATTTGGCCAAAGTGTTACTTAAAAAATATATAACACAGAATGGTAAGGAAAAAAGCCCCACTGGAATTTAAAATTTATTTTGACTGTAACTAAAAAATTAGAACATGTGACTTGAGTAGCAATTGTGGTAAATATAGGACAGAAAACCTGAAGTCAGGACTGTCCCATAAGACTGGTTTATCTGTTTGTACCATATTATATGAATAAAAACATGACTAGCATTGGGGTCTATAAATCAGGCACCACAGCAGGAAGTTCCAATTCAATGAATGATGAACAGGTAATTAAAAATGGTAAACAGTGCTGCAATGAACATTCATGTTATAGGCGGGTGAGGAAAAATGAGAACACATGAACACAGGGAAGGGAGCACTACACACTGGGGTCTATTGGGGGGAATGGGGACCGACAGCAGGGGGTGGAGCTGGGGAAAAATAGCCTGGGGAGAAATGCCAAATGTGGGTGAAGGGGAGGAAGGCAGCAAAACACACTGCCACGTGTGTACCTATGCAACTGTCTTGCATGTTCTGCACATGTATCCCAAAACCTAAAATGCAAAAAAAAAGATGGTAATAGAAGTGCTTATTAATAAGGTATATTTAATGTACTGTGAATGAAGAGATTGTAACCGTGTGATACATTTATACAATTATAGAATGAGGCAGATATACACTTGCATGAAAGGATGTTTATATGATCGAGAGAAGTTTGTAGCGGAGCTTGGTGGTGCCTGCCTATAGTCCTTTTGCTTCAGCCCAGGAGTTTGAGGCTGAAGTGAACTATGATCATGTCACGGCATTCCAGCCTGGGTGACAGAGTGAGATCTCATCTCCAAAGAAAACTATTTTTAAAGAGTTTTTAATAACAATCTTTAAAGGGCACCCATTTTTCTTTCGTTTATAATATAAAAATGACTGTTGATTAAATTCCCAGCATCTCCTGTTCTTTAGTGAGGGACTAAATGGCTGGTCTCAATGGCTGGTATTATTGTTTATAAAAGTGACTTGCACTTGATGGAGCGTATGTTGGGAAAAAAACATTATCTTTTAGTTCTATTTCCTACAGTCTTTTGAAATCCTCTTATAAAATATCATAGTATTTATTATATGAAATGTTAAAATTACAGTTTAGATATACCGGGTTAAATAAACTATTTCTGTTTACCATTTTTTTTAAATGAAAAAGAAAAACCTCTGCTTTAATAATTGCATACACTATAACATTATACAGATTTTAATTCAAGCTAAAAATACATTTTTCCTGGTTAGTGTATTGCTGCATAAGAAACTACTCGAAATTGGTAGCCCCCAAAAGTAGTTTTACTAGTCTCAATATTTTGTTGATCAAAAGTTTAGACAAAGTATAGCGGAGGTGAATGATGTTTTTGCATAATGTTTGTGATCTGATCTAGAAAGTTTCAATTGCAAGATTGATTCAAATATCTGATGATGACTCCAAAGGTTTGAGTGGGGCTGGAAAAGATGAGGATGAGGAATTCAATTTCCAGGTAGATTCTTTGCTCTCCCATCTCTCTGGGCTGACACAAATGAGAAAATGGAGTGTGTTGACTTCTAAGTGGCTTGTTTGTTTACATCATGGTGACTGGGTTTCAGGAGGAAGCCTTCTGTGAGAGTGATCGTTCCACGAGAAGCCAGGAGAAGATGTATAGTCTTTTCTGACTTTACCTTGGGTAGCAGTTGTTATAAATTCTGCCATATCTTATTCCCTAAACCATTCATAATATTGTTTAGATTGAAGGGGAGAGGCTGCAGACTCGGCCTCTCAAGGGAAGACTGTAAAAAATATTTGCGGCATTTTTCCAAACTGCCACCTTCAGAGAGAAAATAGTACAGACCAATATTTTTTATTTTAAGAATTAATTCAGAGTAAAAACATAATATGATTGTTTTATTATTATTATTTATTTGTTTGTTTGTTTTTTTTGAGATGGAGTTTCGCTCTTGTTACCCAGGCTGGAGTGCAATGGCGCGATCTCGGCTCACCACAACCTCTGCCTCCTGGGTTCAGGTAATTCTCCTGCCTCAGCCTCCCGAGTAGCTGGGATTACAGGCACGCGCCACCATGCCCAGCTAATTTTTTGTATTTTTAGTAGAGACGGGGTTTCACCATGTTGACCAGGATGGTCTCGATCTCTTGACCTCGTGATCCACCCGCCTCGGCCTCCCAAAGTGCTGGGATTACAGGCGTGAGCCACCGCGCCCCGCCCGACGGTTTCATTATTGACTGTTATAAAAATATATTATTTTCATTTGATGAATTTCTTGGATATAAAGTTTAAAAAGTCAAATCTTTTAATATCAACACAATACAACGATTTCATGACTTCAGATAGTTCTTCAAATAAACAGTTTCGCCTCGTTACTTACCTAAAGTCTAGCAAAACAAAGTTTCAAGCATTCAACTTATTCTGTAAGTTCTTATAAAATAATAGTGTGACATTTCAGAAGCATAAAAATTATCAACTTTTGTCGATTCTGTTCATCAAAGGTCATATTTGCATCATATTAAATGAATGTACTTTTAATTTTATATTGCTTAGTTTTAAATACTCCTACTGAAACCAGTCGCTTCATAACAAAGATAAGCCGGAATCCAACACCATCTCCAGAACCACATGAGTACTTTCTCCAGATACCTGGACCCACTCTTCAAAGGGAGGAGACAGTAGAATGAGGCAGAGTTGAACTTCTCATTGAATGAGTGTTTAACTGTAAGAAGTTGCTTTAAACAAAAGAATTCGATAGCATGCATTAGCAAGTTTAGGTTGCTACACTGCCTTCCTGCAAACACTCTCTCACATGCTTACTACATACTACAGAGTATGGTAGCAGGTTATGATAAGCAAGAATAAGTGTTCTCATAATAAAAATTCTATTTTCTTTGAATTTCAGAATAATAATGTTTAAAATAGTCACTCAGTTCCATTTGAGCCACTCTAAAATTTTCAGAGATGATTTATGCCCCTGGCTTAAACTTAGCTAATTATGGTGACTCATTAACCAACTTTTAAGAAAAAAATGTGATTCTAAAAGAGGTTTTAAATTATTTCTATATTCTATAGGTGAAGCAGAATTCATGTAAAATAATTAATAAAAAATTCTTAATGGCCTATTAATTATATGAAGATACATCCATTTATATTTGGAATTTGGAAGCAATGGGCAGAGACAATGAGAAAGTAAAGTGCCGCTCATGATTTTTTTAAATGGATGTTTTTTGGCTGTGTGCTGGGTGTGATAAAACCTCAAAGTGGCATCAAACAGCCTGAAAACTGACACTGATCTTACAAAAGGTCTTTGAACCCTAAGACTTCCACCAGTCTTCACGTTATTCTTGGCTACAGAGGTAAGAACACTGTTAAATCACTTATAGAAGGAGCCTCCCTATCCTCTAACTGAACTGCTGCAATGCAGCTTAACATTTTATTCCGTCTCTGTGTCAAAAGCTGACCCATTCGATGTTCAATCAGTATGCGCTGTAGCACTTTTTAAAAGTAAACCTGGGTCTTTTAGTTGTGCCAAAAGAGTTGCTTGATTTAGCATAATTTAGAGCTATCTGAATAGAAATTAATTCTTAGTAATAATGTCGGTTTCTAGATTAGTAAAAGTAAATATTTTAAAGCACATGCAAATGTGATTTGTGCAGAACATTAAATATTTAGATATGTCATATATTGTTTAAAAATCCACCACATTGCTCTCCATGTGCTATGAGTGCGCATAGATTATTTATGTAATTATCTTAAAACTGGCTCATGGAAAGTTACCAAAAATCAAAACCTAGCATTAAAATTAGAAAATAGAAAGCATAGTTCAGATTTCCAACATTATATAGGTTTATACTTTTAAAAATTCGAGTAAATGAGTATTCACAGCCAGAAAGTATAGTTTAATTATTAAAATATAAACATAGTCTTGTGAAAAATAAAAACTTTTTCTAGTATTTGCTTTCATATTTATATGTTCAAGTTATTTAGCTTCTTTAAAGTTGATCTTTTTGTATGAAAGAGTAAAATAATGAAAAAATGTTTTAAAATTCAGGCAAGACAGATAATCAATTATCAAAGAATAAAAAAGGATATTAATTTGAAATAAGTACTTCTGCTATTAACAATATATTCATAACTCAAATCATTACATTTAAGACTATACTGCACAGAAATTTATACTATATACTTTAATAATTTGAAGAAAACATTCTATTGATAATGTGGTACAGTGAAAGTGCGATGATGAATGAATGAAAGAAAAACAAAAATACAACTTGAGAAAACATGTAAATAAATGTTTTAAAATATGTAGAATCACACAAAATTGATTATGAAAGTCGTCTTGTATTTTTCATTTTTTTGTTTTACTATTTCCTGTGATACATTTTTTCTACTTGATATCATAAGCTATTATATGTATAGATTATACTGTTATACTTCAAATAATCGAATTATTATGGTATAAATGCAATGTTTTCTTATAAATTTATTTTTTGTTTGTTACAGAATGTCTTTTATGTACATATATTTTATCTGTGTGTGTGTCTATATACATGACAGTTTATTTTTTAATGTTTTTAAAAATTATTATAGGCATGTAATAGTTACATACATTTATGAGTCACGGGCAAGCTTGTTTTGATACAGGCACGCAATGTGCAATGATCAGTTTCTTTATCTGATTCATGTTAATTTTTGTTTCTTCCAGCAGTTGGAGTATAAAGAGCTAGCTGCCTGTTCTGCTTTTGTTGGTTTTAGTTTTTCCTGTGTCCATTCATTTAGTCAATGTTTACCTGTGGAGTAGCTATCCATTAAATGCTTGGAGACATGTAGAATCATCTAAGTTTCCAGTTCTCATTCTGAGGATTAGCGGAGAATTTCCCTGATCACCAGACCTCCCTTTTCACTCCCAACCTGTAGAGTGGAAAGGACTAGATATATGTGATATGTCTAAGTTTTGAGGAACCTCCATTTCACTCCCAACCTCTAGAGTGGACAGGACTAGATATAGGTGATATGTCTAAGTTTTGAGGAACCTCCATTCTGTTTTCTACAGCTATCACACCATTTTGTAGCCCCAACAGCAGAATACAAGGTTCAAATTTCTCCACATCCTTGCTAACATGTGTTATGTTCTTTCTCTCTCTCTCAGGAAACAGCTGCTCAATAACGCAGAAAATTTTAAACATAATAAACAACAATCGCACAGAATATTAAATGACACAGGCTGACTTTGAGAAAAACTGCAGAGAAATATCCTTTGATAAGCTTACAAATGCCTAAGAATTAAATCTAGAAGTGAGTGATCATTTACCAAACATCGAACAGTCACCAGGTTATTTACATGCATCGGCTCAACCTATTCCTGTCTTCAGCTACAGGAGATTGCAGGCCTTATTATTCTCATGTCGCAGAGCAGTAAACTGAGGTGTAAGGAGTCTAATGTACAAATGGTTGGTGTGAATCCTGTAACTACAAGGTCTGCCAGGTAATTTTAAGATGTTAAGTACACAAGAAAGTAAGTTTAATTGTATTCCTCATCCAAGAATGTATATGATAAAATATCATGATATAATAAAAAGTTGGGGTCAGGCGTACTAACTCGTTCCTGTAATCCCAGCACTTTGGAAGACTTGAGTTCAGGGGTTTGAAACTACCCTGGTCAACACAGCAAGACCTCATATCTACAAAATATAAAAAATTAGCCAGGCATTGTGGCACATGCCTGTAGTCTCAGTTACTTGGGAGGCTGAGTTGGGAGGATTGCTTGACCCCACAAGGGGAAGACTCCACTGAACTATGATCGTCCCACTGCACTCTGCCTGGGCAACAGAGTCAGATCTTGTCTCAAAAAAATTATAATAATAATAAATTGGATCTTTTTTTTAGCACCAAAGACTTCCTTAAACTTATAGGCTAAGTCATTAAACTCACATCAAAAGCATTTACAATATTATTACTTTGTAGTAACAGTCTATAAATCACAAACAGTAAAATTCCCAGTACACTGTAAAGAGTAGCTATTTTTTTAAAATATAATGCTGGTATTTTTCTGCTGAACAAAATGAAAACATATAGCAGTATAAACATTTGCTAACTAATTAAACTCTTAATGTAACCCAATAGTATCTGAATGGCTCATAGAAACATAAGTATCATAAGTATTCTATTTCATAAATTACTATTAGTTTATTCTATAGAAACAATTTCAAATAAGAAATATCCCCAGTATTTGAGTTTTTGGTTGAAACTACCTAATGTTACATAATATGAATAACCATTTACATTATGCTGATTTATAATAAAAGCTTCTTGAGATAGCAGCAATTATAACTCCATTGAAATTTACAGCGTTTTTTAGGCATGTTGTAGAATGTTAAATTAATTAAAATTCTACTTAATTTTGTCCTAGTGAGATCAGTGAATTTTAAGATGAGGAAGAGTCACGCCATTCTCAAAGATACATTTAGCTAATTTCTAACTTTTATATTTGTATCTTAGAATGTATTGCAATTTTATAAGCATCTCTGAAAAGCGACAACATATTTTCACGAGTTGTCAGGTTTTTCTCCACAGTTTTACAGTTTTGAAAAAATATTATAATTTCAGAAGTCTGTAGGTAGTACACAAGAACATAATCTAAAGTATTTTCTAATTATAGAAATAATACAGGCAGCTGAATTAAGATTTTGAAAAATGTAAGAAATAATTTGCAAAAATAAAACACAGCTTTAGCAAGATTGTCACTAGTTATATCCTTAGTAAAAATTTGAATGTATTTATATTATTTATAAAATTCTAAACATGAGAAAAATTGAATTGCTTTACTTTCGTACTTCAGTTTCTATTTTGAAGATTAAATAACTGGGAAGACTTGACATCTCTCATCAGAATCACTCAGTATTGTTTTCAGAGGCCTTTGATTTTTGTTTTAGCAGCTGTTTCATAGACATATTTTAACATCAAAATTATTTGCTATAACTTTTGTATAATATTAAATACAGTTACATATATTATCTGATTCCCTCCACATTTATCACTTTCACAGTTTATTTTATAGTCCTCGGTTTATATTAAAATTTAAAATTTCCTGTGCTAGATAAAAAATATACATAGAGGAAAAAAGTTTACTTAATTTCTTTAAAACATAAATTTTCTGAGAAACTCACATTAAAGTGATTCACTAGTATATTTTACGAATTGCAATTGCTATTGAAATTCATGTGAGGAATGCCTTTAACCAATTACATTTACCACGTTCACTCTATATTCACTATAATCAAATACATACTCTATGCTGAGAAATTATAATGTTATTGTTCTACACACTGTTAAGAAGTTATGACATTATTATAATTTTATAAATGTAGTACAATGAACTAATCACATAGAAGAAATGACTGATGGCTTTGTTTACAAATATATATATTTAAATTGCAAGTGAGAAAAGCGATCCAAAGTGGTCTCATTATAAAGAGAAAATAAATGTTGTTGTGAGTCCAGTGGGTGTTGGAAGGTAAGTGGGTTAAGCACGACTGACAAGCTGGAGAATGGGAGAAAGAGAAATGTTTTCTAGCTACTTCATCCTCAACAAAGAGTGAGAACACATAGGAGAGAGCACAGGGCATGGACAAATTTAATTTGCAACCGGAAATGTTCCGTGAAAAACTAAAATGCATTATTTTTAGTCAAGAAAGCTTGATTTAATATGCTCATTTGATTTCAGGAGAGTCACACACCAATGGAGATTTTTTTAAAAAGCCAGAAATGCTGGGAGCTTCTGTGTAGTAAGAAGTGAGAATGGCCTTATGCTTGGTGGGAGATAAGATTTTAAAGATACTAGGAGAACAGAGGGTGATGGCTTGGTGAGGAACAGAAATCTAGGTCAGCTCTTTGCCAGCATCCCAGAGGTTCAGTGGTTGTGTAGTCACCTGACAAATGACAATTAAGAACTAAATGTGAGAGATGCAGTAAGTGTCTCAATGAACAAGCAGGCTGTGTAGGAGTCAGACGCTAACCATTGACTTCTTCACCGCTACTGAACCAGACACTTACAAATACACCAGGTAGAGAGGGGCCCTACCACCTTTTACTTCAGAGGGTCCTCATCTTACGAAACACCTAAGGGTTAGTGCCCATGTAAAATGACCAAGTTTGGAATGTTTAAACAAAAACTATCTGAAAGTATTTGACTGTATTTAGAAATATGAAAAGTGTGATTTTTCACCTTACCTTAGTGGAGAAACTGAAACACACCCCAAAATACGAATGTCCAATGATTAAATAAGCTTCTTATTTTTAAAAAAAATCTAAATTGTTATTTGGCACTAGAGAAAATGGAAGACATACTTTATCTCACTCTTTAGAGTTTTATCAACATAGCAACTGTTTTTTTCTTTGAGACAGTCTAACTTTGTTACGCAGGCTGGAGTGCAATGGCCTGATCTTGGCTCACTGAAACCACTGCTTCCCAGGTTCAGCTGATTCTCAACCTCCTGAGTAGCTTGGATTATAGTTGCCCACCACCAGGTGCAGTGGCTCAGGCCTGTAATCCCAGCACTTTGGGAGGTCAAAGCAGGTGGATTACTTGAGGTCAGGAGTTCGAGATCAGCTTGACCAACATGGTGAAACCCCATCTCTACTAGAAATACGTATCAACTTTTATGATGCCTTCATATGTCCCTCCTGACATCTTCTAGTCATGGCACTTCTGCTCATTTACCAGTACCAGAAACTTGATGCTGGTGCTCCGACCGCTCGTCCCACTTTGTCCCAAGACCCTGTGTCAGATCTTTCCAGACGTTCTTTACAGTCTTTGCCTACAAACATGATAAGCTTTCTTACTTGGTAAAATATGCTCAGGCTGGACGGGGTGGCTCATGCCTGTAATACCAACACTTTGGGAGGCTAAGGAGGGCACATTGCTTGAGCCCAGGAGCGCGAGACCATTTTGGGCAATGTGACAAAACCCATCTCTCCAAAAACTTAGCCAGGTGTGGTGACCCGCACCTGTGTTCCCAGCTACTTGGGAGGCTGAGGTGGGAGGATTATTTGAACTCTGAATGTTGAGGCTACCCTGAACAAAAATTGTACTGTGGCATTCCAGCCTGGGTGACAGTGAGACACTGTTTCAGAAGTATATAAATAAATAAATAAAAATTAAACCAAAAAAATAAATGTTCAAATTCCGATAGTTATACTACTAAGATTTTATTGGCAAATGACAGTTTAAATTGTTACTTTCCAGAAAATATTGTATTTAGGAGAAAATTTTATAACATAATGTGTTAAATTTACAAGCATGATTATGATGGAAATGATAGATTGATTGCTTCTCTTAGAGCTTCATTTCAATATCCAGGTGATTTTTTAAAAGTCAATGTGTATACTATCTCTTGTAACCTAACAATTTTTGTTTTATTCAAAGGAATTAAGATAGGAGCCAATACAGGGCCACAGACATAGGCACCGACATCTTCAGTGACCTGGGCGCCACCATCTCAGAATAAGACCCTGAAAGAACTTAGGCATAACTGCAATTCTCAGACCTGTAATTTTCCATTGCTTCTCTCTACTTCCCCATAAACCTCTGACCTTGGCTTCTGTACAAACTGCTTGCATAACCCCCACTCCTGGAAAGAGGATGTGGGTTTTCAGCTTAAAAGCCCTGCTCCCCTGAGTACGGGGCCACGGGTTGCAGAGACATGAGTCCTCCATAGTCGCGGGCAATAAAGACCCTGTAACTGATTTGACCCTCTTTTGTCTTGCTGGTGATTTCTTGCTCACTCAGTTACAGCAGAATCAGTGATGGAAAATAATATTGTGAACACCATAAAGATGGGTCCAACTTAGCCAAGCCATCTCGATCGTATTTATAGGACATACTTTCAGAGGTGAAACTTCCACAATAAGTAGCAGATTCCATCTGAAGGAAAAAGAAAGGAAACTTTCAACATGTTTTTGTTGTTTTGAATCTCTTCTCATCTGTCTCCTCCATTTTAGTTTTTCTCAATTTCTACTTTATTTTATAATAGTCATATTATTCCTTTTTTTTCTCAGTACTGTCTCCTGGTAAGAATATTCACTATTTTGAGTTTCATGATATCTTGAAGATTTTATATTCAGTCTTGAGAGCTTATGAAAGGCAATATTTAAAGATATGTTATATAATTTATTGCTAAGTGTTATGAAAATAAATGTGTAAAGATCATATTGAAATGTAATCTTTAACTGAGTTAGAAAAAGAGCATGGTATACCTTTTCAATATTATAAGCCTATTATGAAATCCACAGAGTTATATAATACTGTCAAGTAACATTTAGTCATTCAGAGAGAAGTACTGCTTGCCTTTCACTAAAGCTGAAACATTGGTATATTCCTGAAATGAAAAATAAGGTTGAAATATGAGGCATTCAAACTGGCACCCACCATAAATTGTTTTACTGATTACACTGCCATATGAAACGGATGCATCTGCCATTTTTCACTACTCCTGTTTATATGAAGTTGAGTTTTACTCATTTCAAATGATGACATTCTAAATAATACTATGTTTATGTAAATATTTTTGTTTTGTATTTGTATTTGCATACAATACAAAATATTGTATAACTGTAGAAAAATATAATGGCCACTATGAAAACATAATTCTGTTATACAAATACCAATACCTCATGTTTTCCTGTTTAAAGATATGTTTTTTCCTTAGATATGCCTATCTACTGAGTAGCATATTAACACCCTCTTCTAATGGAAATGTCCCTCCTGATCATTGCAACTGATGTCCGTTCGAAGGCATTATTATGGCTCAGGTGTCTCTATGTTTCACTTGTCACTGATTGTAATTACTAGGCACCGAATTGACCTAATCCGTAGGACTGATGAAGCTATGGCCTAGAAGCCAAAGATGGCCCACCACCTATTTTTATAAATAAAGTAATTCTTTGCTTTTTTTTTTTTCTGAAATTTTATTTTGGTTTCAGGGATCTATGTGCAGGTTTGTCTTATGGGTAAATTATATGCCACTGGCATTTGCTGTAGATTATTTTAGCACCCAAGTGTTAAAATAAGCACAATACCCAAAAGACAGTTTTTTTTACCTCCACCCTCTGCTCACCCTCCATCCTCAAGTAAACCCCAGTGTCTATCGTTCCCTTCCTTGCGTCCGTGTGTCCTCAGTGTTTGGCTCCCATTTATAAGTAAAAACATGTACCTGTTTTCTGGTCTGGCATTAGTTTGTTTAGGGTAATAAACTCCATCTCCATCCCAGTTGTTGCAAAGCACATGATATTGTTTTTGTGGCTGCATGTATTCGACGGTGCATACGTACCACGGTTTCTTTATTCAGTCTACCATTGGTGGCATCCAGGTTGATTCCACGTCATTACTATTGCGAATAGTGTTGGGATAAACCATATCGTTCTTTAGAGTAGAACAGTTTATATTCTTTTGGGTATTACCCAATAATTGGATTGCTGGATCAAATGGTAGATCTGTTTTAAGTTCTTTGAGGAGTTGCCAACCTGCTTTCCACAGTGTCTAAACTAATGTACATTTGCAATAGCAGTGAATAGCGTTTCCTTTTCTCTGCAACTTTCCCAGCCTCTGCTACTTTTCGGCTCTTAGTAATAGCCACTGTGACCCGTGTGAGGTGGTATCTACTTCGCTTTTGATTTGCATTTCTCTAGTGATTAATGAGGTTGAGCATGTTTTCATATTCCTGTTTTGCTTTATTTTATTTTATTTATTTATTTATTTAATGGATTGGAGGTTTCAGTGGGACGGGAGAATCACAAGGAATCAGGTGTTCAGAGGAATGTATTGAGTAGAGGTGAGGAACTAGGATGTTGAAAAGTAAAAAAAGGAGAGAAGGAGAGGAAGAGAGAGGAAGAAAAAGAGGGAGAGAGAACAGGAATATTGCTTCATTCTAAAAACAGGTATTAATAATGGCCGATCAATATTTTGTGTTTTTAAAATGGAGAACTCTATAAATATTTATTGAGTTTACTTGTTTCGGATCTGAGTTGAAGTCCTGTTTTGCTGTGCTTATGTACTCAACAAAGTAATTTTGGAACAAAGTGATGGTCATTTCGTCACGTATTGTCTACGGCTTCTTTCAGGTTAAAAGGTACTTAGAGCAGTAGTTAGAAATATTATGGAACAAAGAACCTAAAATATTTACTCCCTGGCTTTTTACCGAAACAAAAATATATAATTATTCATTATGTTGTTTTGTTTTAGTGAACTTTTGGTCAAGCTTTGTCGCTACAAATCATCCCTATCTCTGCTAGTATTTCCCATTTTAAAATGTACTCTGTCTGATATTGATATAATCACTCTCCTTTTCTCTTGGTACTGGTTGAGATAATGTATTTATTTTACGCTTTAAGTTACCTATCTCCTAAAATATAAAGTGGACTTCTTTTGAGAATCATGTAGTTGAATCTTGCCTTTTTATCCAACTTGATATGTTTTGACTTTAATTGATATATTTATTCTATTTCAATTTAACACAATAAAAAGTTTTATTTGGTTTAGATATCTTATCTTCCTACTTGATTTTAATCTTTCCATGTATTCCCCCGCCTTAGGTCAGATGGGTAATGTGCCAACGTCGTAACAAGGTTCAAGGGTGGCACATCTCACACAAGCATGTGAACACCTAATCATCACACTCATGAACTACAAAGGGATCGTATTTTTTTGTTTTTTAGATGGAGTTTTGCTCTTGTTACCCAGGCTGGAGTGCAATGGCGCCATCTCGGCTCACCGCAACCTCCGCCTCCTGGGTTCAGGCAATTCTCCTGCCTCAGCCTCCTGAGTAGCTGGGATTACAGGCACGTGCCACCATGCCCAGCTAATTTTTTTTTTTTTTTTTTGTATATTTAGTAGAGACGGGGTTTCACCATGTTGACCAGGATGGTCTCGATCTCTAGACCTCGTGATGCACCCGTCTCGGCCTCCCAAAGTGCTGGGATTACAGGCGTGAGCCACTGCGCCCGGCCCTCCATTTATTTATTTATTTATTTATTTATTTATTTATTTATTTATTTTTAATTTCTTGGCCAAGCGCGGTGGATCACGCCGGTAATCCCAGCACTTTGGGAGGCCAGGTGGGCTGATCACGAGATTAAGACTATTCTGGCCAACATGGTCAAACCGCATCTCTACTAAAAATACAAAAATTAGGCTGGGCACGGTGGCTCACCCCTGCAATCCTAGCACTTTGGAAGACCAAGGGGGGCAGATCATGAGGTCAGGAGTTTGAGACTAGCATGGTCAACGTAATGAAACCCCGTTTCTACTAAAAATACAAAAAAATGACCCAGGCGTTGTGGTGGGATCTTGTGATTCTAGCTATTCGGGAGGCTGAGGCAGGAGAATTGCTTGAACCCAGGAGGCAGAGGTTGAAGCAAGTGGAGATCATGCCACTGCACACCAGTCTGGGTGACAGTGTGAGACTCCATCTCAAAAAAAAAAAAAAAAATTTAAAAATTAGCTGGGCATGGTGGTGTGCGCCTGTAGTCCCAGCTACTCGGGAGGCTGAGGCAGAAGAATTGCCTGAACCCGGGAGGCGGAGGTTTCAGTGAGTCTAAATTGCACCAGCCTGAGCACAGAGCGAGATTCTGTCTCAAAGAAAAAACAAAAAAGTTTCTTTTTATGTGTGTACATTAACAATCTTATGTTTAAATGATGCTCATTTTATCTCTACTATCGGCTTATTAGCTATTCACTTTTCTTCATTTAAGGTGACAGCTAGATCTAGAATCGAAATTGACATCTTTAACAAAATTAACTTTTAAATAATATTTCACTGCCTTACCTACAATGAAAAAGCCTTAAAACATTATACCGTCATCGGTAATGTCAGTAACAGGGGGAAATAGGAAGCCCCTGACTATCCCTCCATCTGCTAAAGCATCAAATGAATATGCATTAATAGATCCGTCTCCTCTGAGAGAGGGTCAGAATCTAGAGGAGATATTTTAACCAATGGACAACTGGGAAAATGTCCACATAAAATAGGGAAGAAAAGCTGAGGCTCACTCAGCTCTGTCCAGGCACAGAGCTTCTCCTGGACACTGCACTATAGAACAGGAAAAATAATTCCCAACCTCCAATTTCTCCCCCTTGAGAGGAGGAACCACACTTCACACAGTGTCCTAAATCTAAGATCCTCCACAGTTCATCAGAAGAGGGAATTCGACACACATGAGTGTCCGTAGACCACAGGAAAAACGCAGTAGTTTTCTGTAGGTGCTCAAGTACTTCCAGGGACTTCATTCGCCTACCAGAAGTACAAAAAGTGGGTTTAAAAAAGCAGGATGCTGTTTATCTCCCAAAAAAGACTAAGCAAAAAAAAGAAAAAAAGTTTCTGCACCAACTTTTATAGCTACCCTTCAAATAACTTCATCCTAAACCTCTTAGCTCCAGACATAAGTCAAGAAAAATGAAGAAATGGGGAAATATATTACAAATAAAAGAACAAAATATATCTCCAGTAATTGACCTGAGTAGGTGGAGAGGTGATTTACCCAACAGGAAATTCAAGATGATGGTGATAAAGTCGTTCACCAAGGTCAAGAAAGAAACGCAAAAACATACCACACTGAGAATGTTAACGAAGAGATCAAAAGTATTTAAACGTGTCAAACAGAAACCACAAATCTGAAGAATAACTGAACTAAAAAATTGAATAGAGTGGTTTGAGAGCAGACTAGATCAAGCAGGGAAAAAAAAGATTAATGAACTCAAAGACATCAGAAAAAAGTCCAATTTGAGGAGGAAAAAATAACAAAAAAAGAAGTGAGACAGATAAAGAGACTAATGGTGTCATCAAGTGGAACAATTATGCATTATTCACAGGCCACAAGGAGGAGAAAAAAGAATCGAAAACATATTATAAGAAATAATAGCACACAATTATCCAAGACTAAGGAAGGAAATAGAAAATCAGAATCAGGAAGCCTAAGGGACACCAAATAAAATGAATCCAAAGAGGCCCACACGAAAACACACTGTATTTAAGTTGTCAAAATTTGAAGACAAAAATATTGAAAGTAACAATGAAAAAGCAAATTGTTACATATTTAAAGAAGCTGTAGGACTATCAGAAAATTTCTCAGCAAAAATCCTGCAGGCCAGAACAAAGTAGGATGATATATTCAAAATCCTGAAAGAGAAAAACTGGCAACCGAAAAACAGCACCTAAGTACCCAGCTTCCCCATGCCAATCAGTGGTTTCTCTCTCTGTGGTTTATCTGCCATCAACCATGGAATAAAATTATTAAATTAAAAATTCCAGTGCCAGCTGCAGTGGTTTGTGCCTTGGACACATAGCCTTTGGGTCAAAAACTTTATAAACAGTCAATGAAGGTTATTATGTATTAAAAGGGGTCAGTTCATCATGAAAATATAACAATTTTAAATATGCATGTAGTCAACATCACAGCACATAAATATTATAAGAAACATTAAGAGATTCAAAGGGTAATACAGACTGCAGGACAATCATCATATAAGAAGTTATATTACCCCATTTTCAACATTGCCCAGATCATTTAGACAGAAAATCAGAACAGAAAACTTGGACTTGAATTACATTTCAGGCCAAATGGACCTAGCAGTCATACACAGAACATTCCATCCAACAGCAACAGAATACACATTCTTCTCTGATGCATACAAAAGCTGCGCTGGGTTACATCCTATTAGGCCCCAAACAAGACTCAACACATTTAAGAAGACTGAAATCACATCAAGTACCTCTTTAAACTACAGCTGTATGAAATTAGAAATTAACAACAGAAGAAACCATGGAAAATTAACAAGTGCATGGAAATCAAACAATTTGTTTCTGAACAACTATAGGGTAAAAGAAGAAATTAAAAAATATTTTGAGACAAACACACGTGGAAACATAACATACAAAGACTGGTAAGATTCAGCAAAATAATTTCTTAAAGAAAAGCAATGAACACCTTCATCAAAAAGAAGAAAGACTATAAGCAGGCCAACAATATATCTGAGGAACTAGAAAAAAAGAATGAATGAAGCTCAAAGTTAGCAGAAGGAAATAAAAATCAGCACAGAAGTAAATGAAATAGAGATCAGGAAAAAAATAGAAAAGATTAACAAAAATGATTTGGTTTTTTGAAAAGCTCCACAAAATTGACAAACTCTTGGCTAGGTAACTTAAGAAAAAATAAAGACTCAAATAAATAAAATCAACAAAGAAAAGAAAATATTGCAACCTCAGAAATATAAAGGATCGTAAGAAACTACAGCCAATTACATGCCAGAAAATTGGACAACCTAAAAATAATGGATAAATTCCTATCAATATATAGCCTACCTAGATCGAACCACATAGAAATTGGAAATCCGAACAGACAAATAACAAGCAAGGAGATTAAAACAGTAACCGCAAAAAAATCTCTCGTCAAGGAAAAGCCCAGGACCAGAAGTCATCATGTCTGAATTCTATCCAACATTTAAAAAACTCATACCACTTCCTTTCAAACTCTTCTAGACAAATTAGAGAAGGGAATATTTTTAAATGCATTTGATGAGGCCAGCATCAACCCGGCACTGAAGCCGAAGACATTACAAGAATAGAAAAACAAAAGCCAAAGTTACTAATGAACATAGATGAAAAATCAAGGAAATAGCAGCCAACTGCATTCAGCAGGACGTTAGCAGGCTCATTCACCATGAACAGGTGGAATTTATCTGGAAATGCAAGGTTAATTCAACATATGCAGATAGATTCACTTGCTCTGCCGTTAAAGCATTTCACAATTAAATACACTTTTATGACTAAAATCCTAGACAAACTAAGTATAAAAGGAAAGCTTCTTGGAACAGCGAAGGCCACCCATGACAAGTCCGCAGCTAACATCGCACTCTACATTGAAAACTTGAAGGCTCTTTTCCTAAGATCTGGAACAAGACACTAATAGCCACTCTCACCCTTCTGTTTAACGATAACTACAGGTAGTAGTTACATATACTGAATGGGTTTTGAGTAGGGTCATGTGCCACATAGTGACATTTTGACCAGTGATGGACTGCATATACAACAGTAGTCTCATGAGATTATAATAGAGCTGAAAAATTCCTACTGCTTAGTGATGTCATAGGCCTTGTAATGTAGCACAACATGTTATTCACATGTGCGTGGTGATGCTGGTGTAAACAAACATGCTACACTGCCGTTCATGTAAAGGTCCAGCACATGTAATCATGTATAGCATGTAATCCTTAATAATGATAATAAATGACAATGTTACTGGCTTATGTATTCACTACACTGTGATTTTTATTCTTATTTTAGAATGTATTCTTTCTACTTATTAAAAAGAAGTTTAAAAAACTTCTTGTTATAAAACTTCTTGATATAAAACTTCGTGGTATAGAACAGGCTCATGCAGGCCTTGAGGAAGTATTCCAGAAGACAGAATTTTTTATCATAGGAGATTATAGCTCCATGTGTATTACTGCACCTGAAGACCTTCTAGCATGACAAGAAGTGGAGGTGGAGAAAAGTTATACTGATGATTCGAACTCCGTGTGGACCTAGGCTAGTGTGTGTGTTTATGTCTTAGATTTTAACAGACACCTATATTAATAAAAAGTAAAAAATATATGGAATATCCTAAAAACAGAAAAAATGCTTATGGACTCAGAATATAAGAAAAAAAAAATATATATATATATATTTTTTTACTTTAATAACTGTTTTATTGAGTATTAATCAATTACAAGTACAGTGAGCTAGACGGTAAGCCAAAGCACAGTTACAGGTTAAATATAATCACAAAGATGTCTTAAATAGAAACCCACCATGCAGGCAGGTAAGTCCCTTGATGCCCTGCTTTGGAAAGAAGTGGAGGGGGAGGGAAACAGGAATTTTATTTTAGGCGAAAAGATGACGACTGGAGGAGTTTGACATGCCGTAAGTGATTTTCCATGACCAAATCTATAGGATTGCCAGATTTAGAAAAACAAAACAGTGAAAAAAACCCAGCATGCTCAGTTAAATTTGAATTTCAGACAAATAATGAATGCTTTAACTGTAAATATATGCCAAATATTACATGAAACATTCTTAAGCTAAAAAGTTGTTTCTCTGAAATTCAAACTTAACTGGACGTCTTGGACTTTATCTGACAACCCTACAAATAGACAAATGCAAAAAAGAAAGAGGAGAGGGGTTTGGAACAACCCCTGCCACTGGTGGGTCACACAGAGACTAAAAAATAACAACAACACCAATAATGAACCGAAGAGTCACTACCCTAGTTACCTTCACAGACTAACTCCACAATGAGAAAATAGTTACTACTCTGAATGCTGTTGCCAGGCAACACTCTACATCCTCCAAGCTGGTTTTGTAAATGTGTTGAGAAACCTTGATAAAAGTACCTTTTTAGTTTGTAGGTATCAAATTTTTTTTATAAACTGTACAATGTGTTTCTGTTTTAAGTTGTGTTATTACAAGAGTCAAAACTTTTTTTAAAAATTAGGCTCTGTAAAGTTAAAAAGTTTCAGTAAACTAATGTTAATTTACCATTAAAGAAAGAAATACATTCTTTAAAAGTTTGGTGTGACCTAAATGTGCAACGTTTATAAAGCCTGCAGTAGTGTACAGGAGTGTCCTAGGCCTAGGAGTGTTCACTTAACACTCACTCACTCACTGATTCACCCAGTGCAACTTCCAGTCCTCCGAGCTCCATTTATGGTGTGTGTCTTATCAAGGAGAGTCATGTTTTATACTGCACTGTTGAAATATTTAGATACGTTTTGACAAATAGGTACTGGTAAGCTTTGGCTCTGTGTTCCCAGCCAAATCTCATCCAAATTATAATTCCCATAATCCCCAGGAGTCCAGGTCAGGGCCTAATGGGAGATGATTGCATAATGGGGGTGTTTCCACCACACTCTTTTCATAATAGTGAGTTCCCACAAGATCTCATACTTTTTAAGTGACTCTTCCCCCTTTGCTCATTTGATCAGTCTTGCTTGCTGCCTTGTAAGATGTGCCTCTTCCCCTTTTCCCATTATTGTATGTTTCCTGAGGCTTCTCCAACCATGTGGAACTGTAAGTGAATTAAACTTCTCTTCTTCATAAGTTACCCAGTCTCTGGTATGTGTTTAGAGCAGTGTGTGAATGGGCTAATACAGGCACTTATCATTTTGTTACAATTACCTACAGCATTCAGTCCACTAAAAAGCTGGACAGGTTTGTAGCCTAGGAGCAATAGGCTATGCCATAAAGGTGTAGTAAGTGTGTAGTAGACAGACTGTACCATCTACATTTGCAAAAGTTCACCACATCGTATTTGCACAAAGACAAAATCACCTAAAGACCTGCTTTTCATTAAGCCATGTGTGACAGTAGTTGAGAGCCTTAAACAATAGTCTACCTGATACTTGGGAAACAAGTGAGATCTCAATATGTGGATTTTGTGTCTTGATCTGGAGAATAGTTTCACCACCTGCATTGTCGTTTGTAGGTTGAGGTTAAGGAAAAGATCATTAATCTTGAGGCTTGAAAAAAGTTTTGAAAGGACTTTCAACGGATGAATGGAACAAAACACGTTGTTTCACTGTGTTTTCAACTGTGCCAAGGTTTTAAACTGCAGAGGTAACTAAATCCTACGTATGCTAAATTCATTATTTTCAGATTTGCTACTTCGAATTCTATTTATTGCTCTGAAGAACAAAAGTAGGCACTTCTCTTTTATAATTTTATGGTTTGTCATCACAAAGTGGCTCTGGGTTTGACACATTCTTTAGATTTGAACATGGCTTTAGATTTCAGAGCTAGAAATGGGAAAATGACAGATTTTAATAACAAAGCAACACATATGGGTGTCTGTTCTTATAATAAACATAATATGCTGTCTTTGTGCTTAAGTTATGATATAATTCAGTGAAATTATTGCAAACAATGCTCAGAAGGCAAAAACCAAGAAAGCAAACAGAAAACCTAGTTTGTGCCTGGAAGAGCCTGGTTCTGAGAATCAAGATTGTTAAGGTGATGAAATCAAGCAAAAACTAAAAAGATTTGTTTAGTTCGTCTTATTATCAGAAAAGAAAAAAATAGAATAATAAAAATGGAATAAAAAAGAAGCATTTTAATCAATGAACCTGAGAGTGATTATAATAAGAAAGATGTCTAAATCAGCATACATATTAATAAGAGAACAAAGGGAGGGCTGTCAAGGGCTTGATCTTAAAGACAGCATTAAAAAAAGAGAAAAATGTTTTCAATATGCCAGAAATGGTGACTGGACTGGATGCAGTAGTTTCAAAAACAGGATGAGAATCTAGATTTTGAGAACAGATTAGAATGACTCCTCCAGAGGAGACAGTGAACTAGGACATGATACATTTTAGGGAGAGGCGGGAACAAAACAATCCGGGAAAACCCCGTACACCACTACGATCTATACCAAATTTGCAAACACATTTAAGGGGAAAGCTTTAAAAATTCAATGTAAAATTTATAATTGCTAGGTATACTTATAAATTCGGTAGATACTTTAGATGAAATATCATGCTAGATTTTTTTTTTTTTTTTTTTTTGGAGACGGAGTTTCGCTCTTGTTCCCCAGGCTGGAGTGCAATGGTGCGATCTCGGCTCACCACAACCTCTGTCTCCTGGGTTCAGGCAATTCTCCTGTCTCAGCCTCCTGAGTAGCTGGGATTATAGGCATGCGCCACCATGCCCAGCTAATTTTTTGTATTTTTAGTAGAGACGGGGTTTCACCATGTTGACCAGGATGGTCTCGATCTCTTGACCTCATGATCCACCCGCCTCGGCCTCCCAAAGTGCTGGGATTACAGGCGTGAGCCACCACGCCCAGCCTCATGCTAGATTAATATATGTAGGATTGTAAGAAGAGATAAAAGTAAAGACTAGTAAGTTAAGTTTCTATTGATGCATCATATATTAACACAATCTTAGTAGCCTAAAATAACACACATATATTATATCACAGTTTCGGTCAGTCTGGATCAAAATTTGTTCTGGTCAAGTCAATTTTTAGGTCTTCTGAGGATGCAATCAATGTGATATACAGACTGGAGTTCTTATCTGGATCTTTCAGATACTAGTCAGGTGTTGGCACAATGCAATGCCAGTGGTTGTGCTAAGACCATCTGCTGGTAGATTCCGTTATTCTCCATGGGCCATTCACTACATGCTATTCGCATCTTTCTTAAACTTAGTCCACTGATTAGGGAGCTTAATTACATCTGCAAAGCGCCTTTTGCCATTTAACATAAGCTAATCATGGATGTGATATTCTATTATATACACAAACCTCATCCATATTTAAAGAGAGGAGATGACACAGGGCATGTACACTTGGGGACAGGAATCCCGAGATTCATTTTAGACATATGTATAGCAGAATGAGAATTATTTAAAAGGGTCAGTTAATATAATACTAGATTGAAACCTAGTATATTAGAATATATTCAGAAAAACATTATGTTGAGCACATGAAGGAAATTTAAAATAATCTAATTTCAAGTTTGGTGGCAGAACATTTTTTAGAAAATGAGGCAAATATAATAGGAAGTTGTTATACATTTGAGGGCTGAATGGGCAGAGTCCAATTAATAGCTCAGGTATCAACTGCTGCTCTGCAGGGTAATGAGACAAGAGCTAGTGTTATAAAGGAGGAATCATCCGGCTGTATCTGAAGCTAAGGGTCAGGAAGAAAGTACAGAAATACACAGCATCAAAGAGGGCTACATAACATTATTTGGGACTTCAGAGATAGGAAGGAAAATCCTTTGTACTCTTTTCTTGTTTCCTGCCAAATTGCCTTTGGTGATCTACCTTGGCTGTACACAAGCAGAAGCCAGTGCACAAGAATATCTGGTACCTGTAGAATGAGGAAGTCATCCCACTTAACGAAGAGTGCAAAGAAGAGGAAGTGAGGCAGGTTGGGGTGTGCGCGGAATCCGCGAACAAACAGAAAAATGACTCTCATATGAGCCTTAGATTAGACACAGAGCCATTCAGAAAATACATACTTGCTGAGATTATCCCTCCAATCTCTGCCTTATTATAAACTAGTGATGTTGGATTAGGGCTCGCCCTAATCATGTATGACCTTATCTTTACTGGATTATATCTTCAAAGGCCCTATTTTCCAAATAAGTTCACCACTACAAATACTGGAGGTTAGGACTTCAGTACATATGTTGGGGAGAAACAGTTTAATCCACAACAAAGCACAGCAATTTTATTTTTCTCTTCAATACAATCTCAAAGTCAGAAGTCCTCTGGAAACCAAAAGGAGCTATTGTAATACTGCTTGAGATGCATGATGTTCTATAATTAAGAGTTTTAAAATTTAATAGTCGTACATTCCGTAAGAGTTTTTTTCCTTGCTAGAATGGTTGATGATATGTCAAAATTCCATTAGTAGAAACGTTAAGTTTTGAATTATTCTGTGTTAGGGACTGGGAAGAAGTGACCTGCTGTACAACAGAGTTGTTTATTATAAGAAAGACATTTTTCTACTGTCTTATAAAACAAAGACAGTCGATTTATCCTGTTACCAAAAAGTTCTTTTGCAAGCAATCTTTCTCTTTATATGGCTGGTATATACATTTTAGTTAAATTAAAATATCTGCCACATATATTGAAATAAGTATTTTGTATTATTCAAATAAACCAAATGAAAGCATATTATTATTCTTACATTTCCTGACTAAATTTTCAGAAATATATATATGTATATACATACCTATCCATCTATCTGTCTATCTGCACTATTAACAGAGTAAGTGTTAATAAGCTGCAGGAAAGAGGGCCGCGGATTGTTTTGTGTGTGATGTCACAGCTGCTTGTTTCCTGAAGGCTCCTAATAAAGCTGACCTGTTTTATTCAGTTTTCCTATCATAACCATAAAATTATACAATGGATTTGCAGACATTGAATGGTAAAAGAGTACTTCCATTATATATCAGTGGGGGAGGATCTTATGTTTCGTACTGCCAGCAGCATTTTGAAATTTTGGTTATTTTACTAGTTTATAGCTTTTATGATATGGCTCAATTAAAGCATTAGATACACTAAAATCATAACTGGGTAAAAATACACCCTTATATTTGGAAACTCCGTAGACAAAAATCTAGATCCAAAAATGATGGTGACCTTAGTCTAAGAAGTGGATCTCCATATTTTATATATGTTCTGTCAAGCAGATAACTTTTCGTTAATGTCCACAATGTTTACAAAACCCAGACATAAATGCAATACTATATAGAACTTTATTTTTAAAGCAGATTCTGTACAAATGGTTTGAAACTAAAAGAGATGGGATAGACACATTCTAAATGCTGAATGTGGTATAGAAGTACATTTTTCATTCCTGTTTCCATCTTCTTTCTGTTGGCTTAAAAAGTAGCCAAAATTTCACAATTAAAATTATAGACATTGCTGTTACCTAGCAATAAAAGCAGAAAATAAAATACGTTGATGTGGCATGTTGTTTATGATGTTCGGCAAGAGAACTTTTAGTGAGAAAGTTTTCTTTGAAACTCTCAAAGAAATCCACAACAATAGCAATACCATGAGAGCTTAGTGGCATTCACAATATTTAAATTTTATTTTAAATTAACATTTCTCTTTTCTCTATATAATATGTGTAATATATCAATAATTATAATTTATAAAAATTATCTATTATAAATAAAAATTTATTTAAAAATTTATAATTAACACATAATTGTACATACTTGTGGAGTCCAATGAGGTTTTAATGTATGTATATATAGTATAATTATCAAATTGGGGTAATTAACATTCTGTATCATGGCTATTGTGAATCGTTCTGCAATAAACACTGGAGTAAAACTGTCTCTTCAGGACACCAGTTTCCCTTCTTTGGGGTGGTGTTGCCCGATCATATGGTTGTTCTAGTTTCAGATTTTTCAGGAACCTTCAACTGTTCTCCATACTTACTCTACTAACTTGCAATTCCATCAACAGCATGGAAGAGTCTCCTTTTCTGTACATCCTTGCCAGCATTTCTGTTTTGTGTTGTTCTTGTTGCTGTTGCTGCTGTTGGTTTGTTTTTTGCCTTTTTGATTATAGCCATTTTAGCTGGGGTGAAGTAGTACCTCATTGTAGTTTTTATTCCATTTCTCTGATGAATGGTGATGTTGAGCACTTGCCACATATATCACTTGGCCATTTAATGTGGAGAAATGTCTAGTCAGGTATTCTGTCCATTCTTTAATCAGAATATTTGTTTATTTGCTGAGCTTCTTATACATTCTGGATATCAAATCTTTTTCAGGTGGATACTCTGCACGTGTTTTCCCATTTTTGGGTTGTCTCTTTATTTTATTACTTGTTTCCTTTGCTGTGCAGAAGCCTTTTAGTTTGACATAACCCCATTTTGTCTGTTTTTGCTTTTGATCCCTGTGCTTTTGAGGTATTATTCAGAACATCTTTGCATAGTCCAATTTCATGAAGCAGTTTTTCTATATTTTATTCTAGTAGTTTCATAGTTTCAGGTATCATATTTAAGTTTTAATTTTATTTAGAACTCAATTTTGTATATGGTGAGAAATAGAAGTCTAGTTTCATTCTTTACATGTAGTTATCCAGGGTCCCCAGCACTACTGATTGAAGAGACTGCTGTTTCCTTGATGTGAATTTTTGGTGCCTTTGAATTGAAAAGGAAAATATTTGGAAAGCAGGAAAAGGTAAGTGGAAAAAAAAAAGAGGTAAGAATTTGAAGAGAGGCCGGGCGCGGTGGCTCAAGCCTGTAATCCCAGCACTTTGGGAGGCCGAGGCGGGTGGATCACGAGGTCAAGAGATCGAGACCATCCTGGCCAACACGGTAAAACCCTGTCTCTACTAACAAAATACAAAAAAAATTAGCTGGGCATGGTGGCATGCGCCTGTAGTCCCAGCTTCTCAGGAGGCTAAGGCAGGAGAATTGCCTGAACCCAGGGGGCGGAGGTTGCGGTGAGCCGAGATTGCGCCATTGCACTCCAGCCTGGGTAACAAGAGCGAAACTCCGTCTCAAAAAAAAAAAAAAGAATTTGAAGAGATATATATATGCATTACAGAAACCAAGTACCTTTATAATTAACTAAGTTTTGGCCAGAAAAGACAAATGCTAGAAACACAAGGAGTCGTAAGGAAGAAGTATTTGAAGAACTCATCTCTGTTATGGAAATTAAAAAGTTCTCCAGGAACAGGAGACTAGCTACAGTCCATTTGGAGTACCAGCAAGAGTGTCAATATGGGAAGTTCCTGAAGTTAAATATAATTTTAACAGGAAAGATGATGCAAACCCACACTCTGTGTACATAAGGAATATTTATTCATTTTTGTACTTGTAATTCTGTGAGGTTCCATAAATGGGTTACTTATTAATATTGTGGCACAAACAGTTCTTGAAATATCATCTCCCGGTCCTAATTCAGAAGATAGAACAATAGCTCCCACACTGTAAAAATAATTATTTTTTTAGCTAGATTTATTTCAGAAAACAGCACCTGTAATGGCAAAAAGCCCAGGGCTAATTTAGAAATTTTATAACTCTGATACTAATTAATACTGTAATAGCAAATTAAATAAAGCTAAAATCATTTATTAAAAAGCAATATTTTGTATTCAGGAATTTATTGCATTTTATATCACTGCATATTGATTTAGAATTTGAAATTAGCTAGAAGATTCTTCATAATGATACATTTATTTACATTTTAACAAAATGAAGTTTGGACCCTTGCTGAGAATGACCATTATTTCTTATCCCATTGGGCTGTTTGAAGCCAAAGTCTGTTTCAACACTAATTATTTATTTTGCTAAGTATGGAATTTAATTTGGATTATTCATCCTTATGTCCTCAGTGTATAAGTTTGTATACTTCATATATTACACTGATATTGATTGTCAGCTACATGATCAGAGTTCTTGTTCCTTTAACAATCCTCTGTTTAAACTGTTTATTTATCCATTTAATTTGTAGGTAGCTCATGCCATCTCTTCTTTTATAGAGTCAAATATGTATTGAATTTTAGGGCCAGTTAAAATTGGGGTCTTAAATAAGTTGAAATGCACAAGACAAACTCAATACTAAAAAAACAAAATGGGCATTTTATATATACTCTTGGTGGTGCTGCATAAAGAGCATTCTTGGAGCTGTACACCTAAATTATGAAATATATTTTCTATTACTATGGTATACAAGACATGGCGTGTTTAGTTGTTTTTTTTTTTTAATAATTGCAACTTTTGGCAGATGTCATGAATTGGCTTGCTCAATACTTATTCTAGGTTCCTTTTCAATTCACTTTCACAATCACAGATACAGAAAAAGCTAAAATCTGCACTGCCACAAAAAGAACAAAGGTGAAGGCATCACACTACCTGGTTTCAAACTATATTACAAAGTTTGAATAATTAAAATAGTATAGTACTGGCTTCAAATAAATACATTAAACAAATGGAACAGCACTGAGATCACAGAAATGAACTCATGCATCTATGATCAATTGATTTTCAACAATGGTGCCAGGAATATGCAATGGACAAAGAACAGTCTCTTCAATAAATGGTGCTGGGAAAACTGGACATCCAAATCTAAAAGAATGAAATGTGATCCTCATCTCACATCACATAAGAAAATAAACTCAAATGAATTAAAGACATAAACATAAAACCTGAAACAGTAAAAGTACTGAAAGAAAATATAGGGGTAAAACTACATGACATTGATCTTGGGCAACGATGTTTTTATGTTTGACCCCAAATTTGAAGGCAGCAAAAACAAACATAGACCAAGAGAATTATATCAAAATAAAAATCTTCTCCACAATAAAGGAAACAAAAGAGTGAAAAAAACAACCTATGGATTGCGAGAAAATGTTTGCATGTTATACATCTGATAAGGGATCAATATTCAAAATATATAAGGAGCTTAATTATAAAAACAAACCAAATAATCCAGGTGAGAAATGGGCAAAGGCGTAAAAAGACATTTTTCAAAAGAAGAAATAAGTTGCTAACAGATGATACAAGAAAACATTTCTAAACATGATACTGATGTAGATTAACACCACAGTGTGATATCATCTCACACCTGATACATGGCTATTATCAAAAAGACAAAAGGGAAGCGTTGGCAAGGATGTGGAGAAGAGGAAACCCTATTACACTTTTTGTGGGAATGTAAATTAGTACAGCCACTACACAAAAACTATATGGAGGTTTCTCAAAAAACTAAAAATAAAATTGCCATATGATCCATCAATGCCACTTCTGTGTATTTACCTCCCAAATTTGAAATCATTATGTCAAAGAGATGTGTGTACACCTTTGCCCACTCAGCACTCTACACGGTAGTCAAAGAATCTACCAAAGTGCTGAAATAGATGAATGAGAAAATGTGGTCTATGTACCGAATGGAACGCTGTATATATATCAGATCTACATAAATGTCTTTAGAAAAAAATGGAAAGAATTATGTCAACTGTTATAACGGATAGAATTAGAGAACATTACTCTATGTAAGGTAAGTTAAACAAAGAAAGGCAAACACTGCGTATTTCCACCCACATTTGAAATCTAAACCAGTTAAATGTATAGAGGCAGAGAATCAAATGGTGGTTACCAGGGTCAGGGGCACGGGGGAAATGGGAGATCATAACTGAAGGGTACAAAGCCTCAGTTAGACAGGAGGAATACGTTCGATTTTGTGTGTGTATGTAATCTATTGCACCCTATGGTGAATATACCTGATAATTGATTACTATACATTTAAATATTGCTAAAAGAGAAAATTTCAAACATTTTATCACAAAAAGTCAAATATTTGAGGTGATTAGATGGATTACTTAGCTTGATTTTATCATTGCACATTGTATTAGAAATCATCATGCCAATTTATACTCTATAAATATATTCAGGTATAATTTGCCAATGCATAAATAAAAAAAGGAGTATTACAAGGCAAGGCACATGTATAATGTTGATATTTACAGAGGCCACATTAACAAGGTAACAAGAAACAGGTCAAATTAATTTCAATGACATATTTTATTTATCCCAGCATATCCCAAATAGTATCATTTCAACATTTAACCGATGTAAAGACTAAGATATTTTACATTCTTTTTTCACAGTTTCTTTAAAATGCTGCATATATTCTGATGGGTGGCAGCCATATGGGAGAATTAATTTGCAGTACCTAGTTTTTATTTCCTCCTGATACTGTGACAGAGCCTGATAACTACTTCCAAATATTCATTTTCCCTACTCGTTTAATAATAGAGCCCTGATTGTTCTATCTTCTATTTATTTTACTCACCTGCATTTCAACGTGGCTACGACCAAGTTCAGGTCAAAGAGATATCAGTGGCAGTGCACAGCATCAGCAGGATATGTCCCTGCGGGCCAAAAGACACACATTGTCAGTGTTACCCATGCTTAACATCTGATTTGGGTTGGAAACTCTTTAGAAATAGAGAATGACCTGAGTTAGTTGGAGAAAAGCATTGTTTGCCGTCGTTCTTCACTTATAATAGGTCATGAAATGCCTTCTTGAAACTGTTATAGCAGCCCTGAGCTGCTGGAATCTGAACACCCACGGGAAAGGAATTAAACTTCGGCTTTATTAAAAGATAAACCAAAAACCTCTTGTTCTTCGATCTCTCTGGTTCTCAGCTCTGTTTCCATCTGTACAAAGGATAATGATCCCCTATTAATATGATTTCAAGAATTTTTTTTGTATGTCATTCCGGACTTTTGCAGATGCATGTCTGTTTATGGATGTATTTTTTTTTTTTTTTTGAGACGGAGTTTCGCTCTTGTTACCCAGGCTGGAGCACAATGGCGAGATCTCCGCTCACCGCAACCTCTGCCTCCTGGGTTCAGGCAATTCTCCTGCCTCAGCCTCCCGAGTAGCTGGGATTACAGGCACGCGCCACCATGCCCAGCTAATTTTTTGTATATTTAGTGGAGACGAGGTTTCACCATGTTGACCAGGATGGTCTCGATCTCTTGACCTCGCGATCCACCTGCCTCAGCCTCCCAAAGTGCTGGGATTACAGGTGTGAGCCACCGCGCCCGGCCTGGATGTATTTTTATACTTTATGCATAAACAGTCTAAGCATGTAACAAGCAAGGCACAATATCACATTGGCAAAAGCGCATGGATAGAGTTCTGGACTCTGCCACTTACCAACATTGTGGTCTTGAGAAATGACTTCCTTTCTCTGTGCTTGTGGTCCTCTTTCATGTAACGGGGTCTATCATCATGACTACATCAAAATAAGTATTAGAAATATTAATGCTCACAAAACAACTGGAAAATTCTACCAGGTAGAAACTTTTTAGTAAATGCTAACTGTGCTGTCATCATTATCATTGTAATGCATGCTCTCTTTTGAGTAAGCAAAATTAGATCAAGAAAACCACTAGTTTTGAATTATGCTTAGTCAAGTAGCCTCCTTTGAAATACATGACCAGGTAGTTATGACCCTTAACAGTGTGTGATTCTTTTTCCCACACCCATATTTTTAGGAAGCTTCATCCTATTTGCTCATCACACAATCACACCAATTCTGAAGAAACACATCCTGATTTATGGGTAAACTCTAAAACAGGGATGTCCAATCTTGTGGCTTCCCTCGGCTTTGTTGGAAGAAATGACCATCTTGGGCCAGACATGAAATACACTAACACTAATGATAGCTTATGGACTAAAATTATCACAAAAAACCTCATAATTTTAAGAAAGTTTTTGAATTTGTGTTGGGCTACATCCAAAGCCATCCTGAGCTGCATGTGGCCCATGGGCTTCAGGTGCAATACGCTTACAAAACAAGTTCACTAAATGAGCACCTTTCTTCCTATTACATATGTTGCCTTTAAAAATCACTATTTGGAAATATTATATAAGTGCAGAGAAAAATTAATTTAATACAACCCAGTTGGAAAGAGGCAAACTCATAAAAATGAAATACCACTAAAAGCTGCATTTTAGTCCTTAATTTTAGTTACTTCAAAGCTTGTTGTACAGTATCGGTAATTTAATAATTCTTTGCTATTATTAAAACAAATGGCAACATGCTGTGAAGGCTATTAATGCTAAAGCTACTGAAAACAATTTGCATTTTTAACTGTTAGAAGACAAAAGCCATAAAAAAAAAGTTTGTGTCTCAAAATGGTCATGTTATAAAGTTTCCATGTAAATTCAAAAGCTTCTTATGTATTTACTTAATGTCTAAAGGCTCAAGAGCCCTGTTCATCAAGTTGCAGTCCTGAAGCATATGTTCCCTGGTCGAAGTGGTTTTGCCCTGTATGTAGTCTCATCCCTAATCATAAGTCAGGGGCTTTTAGAGGCCACCTCCACTTTTTTCAGACAAGCAAGTGCTATTTAGTGCACTGAAGCAGTAACTTACTTAACACTATTCTGGTGACCTATAACAGCTGACGCAGTTTCCAAAGATAGTTAACTCTCAAACAGGCAATATTTTACTATTGAATAAGCACTGCTTCAATAGACTGGATAATGAAAACCCAAAAGAGCTAATGCTCCTTCCAAAATTTTGGGAGTCAATGGGAATAGAGTAAAGGTGTTTTTTTAGCAAGTCATATTATGAACATGACTACCCAATGCCACCCTGACCACAGCAACATAAATATAAAATGCTTTAAAGTAGAGTTTAAACTTACTTTTATGATCTAAAAGCATTATAAAATCAAAACTCTACCTAGGGCTTAAAAACAGTTAAATATATGCCGATTAATTGAAAATGCAATCTGAAACCTGCATCCTATTTTAAGGATGAAGCTACAGCCTTCAAGTCTCAAGTTTAGAGTAATTTTTATTTTCTAAATCCATCATGATTCTCACATCTGCAGTACTTAATACATGCTTTCAAGTTGGTATTAGTAGAATTTAGTAACAGAAATAAATTTAAAATAACAGTTCTTAGGAGAGATTTTACTCTATTTTTCTATACTCAAACTAGCAACTAACGTATCCCAATTAACTATGATTTACAACCATGCTTGGAATAATTTTACAACTTTTTTGTCAAATAACTTTATAGTTTCCACAAATCAAATGTAGTTAAGATTGGAGCCAAGAACTTATGCTTAAATTCATCAGCTATTCTTTGTTAATTCCCACAACAAAGTATCAGACATTTACAATCAAACCACCACAAATCACCTGAACCACCCTCCTCCTACCCAGACTCCATTTGTCAATAAACATAGTCATGGATTTTCTTTGAGTTCTAAAGTCTTATTGTTGGCAATATATTTAATAATTTTCATTTATTCCATTCATTGATTGCCACCACAGGCCTTCTAGTGATGTCTATTCAAATAAAACTGAAATTTTGTCAGGATTAAATATATATGTTTAATAATCACAGGTGTCAATCTCTTTGGGTAACTGGCCTTTTACATGCTGACTTTAGAAGCTGTCCATGAAGTGCTTGGAGCCCCAAAGTCAGACAGTTTTGCTTATATTATTTAAATGTCATTCTCTACAGAATTTTCAAAGGACTCTTCTCACAGCCAGCTTATTCCCATTGAATAACATTACTGGTGGTTCTCTGGCAACAAGAAAAAAGTAACATACAGAGAAATTCCCTCATAGATGGCTTTTTATACCAGTGGTTTTACAATAGAGATGGATGAGGGATGGGGTATATTAGAGTATTATTGGAGGCCATGGACTCTCTCCCCATCAAAAAGATAGAAATTAATTTATGGTTCATAAACAACTTCAAGTGATTTGTCAAAACCAGTATAGATGTATGAATATTCTAGATGCTCCACAACCTTGATTTAACAAGCCTGTCCTGTCCATTTCAGTCACATTCTTCAGTCTAGTAAATTAAATCTGATTAAAAGAAAGACTGATCAAATATTTTAAATGGTTCAAAAGAAGAGATCGATTTTCACTTTCTTTCAACTATATTCACAAGGGTTTACGGCAGCATGTCTTGCACCTTTTAACAGTTTCCCAAACAAAATAGAAGTTCAACTACTATTTTCTGAGTGATTAACAAATAATTAAAGAATAAACCATCAAATTTATTGAAGAATAAAGATAAAATGTACTTTATTTTATATTCACCTTATTTCTTTACATGGTTATATTAAATCAGATATATTACTGTCACGTTAAAATTTCCTAGCTTAAAGGAACGAGTTGGGAATAACCAATAATTAATATACTTTAGGTTGGTGTATTAAAGGTTCTATCAAAAACAGCAATTACTGTTGCACCAACTCAGTATTTATAAAATAAATCGGAAAAAAACTTGCTTCATTTGTTGCATAATAGTAACAATACTGTAAATAAATGTTGGGTTCTTCAGTTAAAAGTTTCCTCCTACACTATCCATATCAAAAGTGAATTAATAGCAGAAACAATCTAAGATATCTTGCCACTTGTACACTTAAAGCAGCATGAAATGATGCCAAACTCTCAGCATCAGATGAATGCTAGTGTATATATTTCAATGCAGTCACTGATGATGCTCTTCCAAAGTGCTGTCACGCATCTTAAACTAGGTCACATTTTTCCTGTTATTGCACTGGATCACACGAGAAGTCTTTTGCGATTGAAGGACGCTGCTGATGATGACGATCATGTTGATTTTTGTGTGTGCGCGTGGATATGTGTGTGAAGTTCAGTTCTGCACCTAAAATTCTGCGGTCTGAAATATGCAGACAGTACAAACATTCTTCAGAGCTTATCATTCCAAGGGTGCTTTTTGTAATGTTAGAAGTAGTTGTAGTGTATCTTCAGCATGTGAACTTTTAAAATAAATGTGCTGGCTTATCAGCCTTAACACAGAAGCTGAACGGTTTCCTGTTATTCACTCAGCTAATGAACCTACACAATAGGTAGTCATCCCCTGGGCAAAGCTAGGTTTGCATCTTGGCCTTTTTCTTCCTTAAATTTTAAAATATGTTGTATCAGCTGCCATGCAGCAATATGAGCTTCTAACATATTCATAAAGGAAATCTCCAGTTCAGCCTCTTTCAGTGGCAAATAAGCAGCCATAACATTTTGTCAATTCTCCCTCTGAAATCACAGAGAAGAGACTCGATATACTCACCAATGACCCTTATCAAATAGCAACTTTGTGGAATGCACCTTGCCTTCACAGTCTCTCTGGAGGTCACTAACTCTAATGGGAAGGCAATGTACCATTGGCTATTATTCTTTCCAGCAGTGAAACTTGAAGAAAGATGCATTCATTAATTCTGTGTTCTCGCCGCAGTGTGTAAAATCCCACTGGAACTATCTTTACTTCCCTTTGAAAATTAATTCTGGTTTTTGGTATCTGTTGATAGCGGTGGCTTAGATGCCAGCGCCCAGACCTTTTATGAATCTCAAACCATCAATGTGAATGATAGTTCATTGTATTTATTCTGAGTTATTCTCATAATATTCTTTTGATACAATTGTATTAAAAATAAAGGATTTATTTACTTTTCCTGAATAGACAAAGCAGTTTTTGTATTGTTTCTGAAATCACTTTGTCTACTAAAATGGTTATTACTATGTTAGAAGAAAAGACGAATTTTACAAAATAATGTTTTTAGTAATTGAAAATGATAAATATGTTAAGCCTTTTTCTTCCTCTGAGTTAAATAAATTAATTAGGTAGTACATTTAATCACAAATAATGGAGTCATAGTTATACTGAACTAAACACAAAATGGTTTAGATAAATACTTAATCTGAGGCAGGCAGTGAGGGATGGTGATGATAGTGATTTGGATGTTGAAAAATATCAGGATTAAGAAGTTAGAAATTCTCATCATTTCTTTTTCTCATGGGATCAAAATAACTGCTACAATTCCAGTCATCACATTCTATTTTAGGCAAGAAGGAAAAGTAAGAGCAAAAAGCAAAAGGAGAATTTAACACCATGACTTTTACAACTAAGTGTACATCTTTATTAAAGGAAGAGTCCCCACAAAAGGCATTTCGTTAAATAACATCATTCTTTAATGTTGATCTTCCTTTCTGATGTGTGTGATTTAAACCACAGATAGAAAAAAATACATTCTACTATAATGAGAATAATTCCTAGCTATTTGAATTATGTTATTTTATTTCAGTTGTATATAATTATGTTATTTTGTTTCAGTTATGTATAAGCATGCTGATTCACAAGTATCATAACATCATCACGCATCTTGGAATAAAAAGGGTTTGCAGCTAAAATGTTTCTAGTTTATTGTTATTGTACCTCTGTATTCAAAGTTATGTTTATGTGTATGGTACTTTCCAGAATTTAAATGCTATTCCAAAGATAGTGATTTATAAGCTGACATACACACTTCAGGGAAGGGTGTTTGACAATACAGTAAAATATTATAATATTTCTCAAAGTGCTTTGAAAATAAATTGTAAGCAGAAATCATTATTAAATAGAGAAAGATGCATGTCTATGCATTAAGCTCCACCTATTACCTTACATTTTAGAACCTTATAAACAGGTTTCATACTGTATCTAGATATCATGAATTATGAAGGTATGCACTCTTTCTGACAGGTATTTTTAAAGTTAAACATCTTTTAAAAATTGCCTACACTTTCTGTTATTATCCTACAAATATTTTCTTCCTAAAACAATTATTTTTTTCTTTGTTTTAGTAAGGCTACCCATAGTCTCTTTGTAGACTTAGAAACTGGTATGCAGAGTACTTGAAAGTGTATGTCAGCTATTGGTGATGTGTCCTTTAAAATGCATTCACCTTTCTTGTGTTTGGGTCATCTATTAAATGATGATATTGATACCTTCTTATTTATAGACAATGTTGAGTATCTATAAAAATAAATAATAGAATTATTTGTTCATTCATTCATCCAACAAAGTATTCAGCACTAATATTAAACATATATATTGCTAGTCAATATAGTGCAGTTATGAAAAATTTGTCCAATGACAGATTAAACCACATACTTATACAACTTTCTTTAAAATGGCAAAGTAGTTACAAGTAAGTTTAACGCAAGGAATCTTCAGAAGACATAAAATAGATACCCAATGGCTAAATATTTGAACTTGTGTGACTTGTAAAGAGAATCCCCCTCAATGTTTCCTTTAGTTGAATACATCTGTAATTTTATATGATTATTCATCTAATTTGTTATCAGGATTTCCAGGTCACATCTGATTATAAACAAGCACCTTCAAGACCCTGGGTACATGGTATTTAATTTTAAATGATATATTTCATCTGAATACACAGTGAAGATGTAAAAAGTAACTGATATCTTGACAGTGAGGGAAGATTTAGGACTCAAAAGGAATATAGGCACAAAGTTTAAAAAAAAATCTCCACATTACTGAAAGCAATTTAATGTAACAACAAATGACACATTTAAATATAGTAATAACGCCAAAGTGTATAAACACATATTTAGGGCTTCAGAGACTGTGTGGCTCCTGATTCAAGTTATATAATAGCTTCTGATAGCAGAAGAAAATGTATATTTTGCTAAATACAAAAAATATATTTATATTATAAATAAATATATACTAAAATATTTGATATGTTTTTTTTCAGCAGGTAGCTATGTGGAAAACATTATATTTTAACCTATTTAAAAATTGTAAAATTTAAACAAATCATTTAGCTAGCAAAACAAGTAAATTCAATTAACTAGCACTATATATGTATTATCTGGTTTTAAACTAAATTTTAATTTCAGATGACTACTTACTAGCAAGTATTTTCATATTGCTATATTTTCACAGCCATTTTGTCATAAAAAGATAATCTGAAATCTTTACCACCTGTGAAATTGTCTTTCTTTTTCATGTGCTGTCTGAATCTATAGAAACTGGAACAATGTACCTTCAACAATTTATAGGAGTTTCTATGTGAAAACTACAGTTAACTAACATCATAAATCCAAAGTGTTTACAATAATATTTTAGTATCCCTTTTAAATTAATGCCTTGGGCATTAATCTAATCTCCCTTGCTAGCCACCCCATTAAACTGCTCAAAACAGAATGACTCGGGTAAGGCAATGCCTCATATTGATAAAATGCACGAGGTTTATCTAGGCATAAATAAATCCAAACAGAGCCACTAAGTAACTTCATGACTCACATTGGATAATTATAAGTAATTTATAAATGAAGGCTTCTTAAAGACCTTAATTGATAGAATTTGAGATTTTTAATAGTATCCACTTTTTTTTTTTTTTTTTTTTTTCTTGAGACGGAGTTTCGCTCTTGTTACCCAGGCTGGAGTGCAATGGTGCGATCTCGGCTCACCGCAACCTCCGCCTCCTGGGTTCAGGCAATTCTCCTGCCTCAGCCTCCCGAGTAGCTGGGATTACAGGCACGCGCCACCATGCCCAGCTAATGTTTTGTATTTTTAGTAGAGACGGGGTTTCACCATGTTGACCAGGATGGTCTCGATCTCTTGACCTCGTGATCCACGTGCCTCGGCCTCCCAAAGTGCTGGGATTACAGGCTTGAGCCACCGCGCCCGGCCTAGTATCCACTTTTTAGTTAATTGTAAGGAATATGTCAGATATAGATGTAGAATACACTATGCTCAACAAAATAATCTGTATTTTCAACAGTTGAATCTGAGTTGGAATTATGACTTTTAATATGCATTGTAGAATATACAATAGAATATTTTTTTTAATCTTTTTTCTTTCATTTTAGAAAATTTCAAGTATAGTCAAGGGTATTTCTTCAGTTAGGTCAGGATCTTAAATGAGAAATTAACTGCTCTACCCTTAAATATTGAAAATAAAAACTATCCACTCATTAAATATACATGGTACATGAGACTGTTCTTTTAAATTTCAAATACAGAAGTAAAAATTTTTAAAAATACATATTATATTGCATTTTGATAACTGAGAAAGTCTCCAAGAAGGAAATAAACTGTAAGTCAACTTCAGAAACAGAGAATCTTAGCCAGAATACATAAAAGAATCAATAGCAAAGCTTGACACGAATCAGGATTTTATATAAGTAGTTCTGAGTTCTAAAGCAGAAATTTGAATTTTCTAAGAGCAGAAGATTCTGCTGCATATGGACTTCTGTCCACACTCTGGGAAATACTGCTCTAAAAGGTAAGCTCAACATGCATAAAATGTATAATATAGGATCCGTGAAAGGCAGGCATAAAACATATGAAACATTTCAATGTAATAGCAATTCAAAGTATGAGAAGGATTTTTACAGATATTTCACAGATTAGGTTGATTCAGATTTGGTGCGTCTCGAACGCCAAGCTATGCTTCCTGAATTTAATCTTATAGTTCATGGAGAGCTGTTTTATTTCTGCAAGAAAATTTTAATTCAGGATATAATTTAAAATTAACGTATTAGTATCTCCCTGATTGGGTATGGAAGAATACATGTGAAGTCAGAAAGATTAGTTAGAAAATCAGAGCAATAATAAATGAAGGGATGGATTCCTGATCTTCATTTGTTTAAGGTAATGGAAAACAAACACATCGCTACGGTTGAAGAAGTGGCCAAAGGTGGTAAGAGTCTGTTCAGCTGTAGAAGGAAAAAAACAGGAAAGATAACTCACTTTAAAACATAGATTCCATAAATTTAATGTTTTCCTTATTTTAAAAAAAACTAGGTTTAGTTAAATCAAAAGAATATCTGTTTTAGATATATTTTTACTTCCCAGAGAATAATCCAGAATATTTGTGTTACTATAGTTTAGAAAGTAATTAGGATTAACTACAGGGTTAAAAGTATTTTTTGTAAAAATAAGAATCAAACATCAAGATGAAGTGCTAATTTTGAATGCATTAATTGACTTCTACTTTATGTCTAGTTCTTCTGCTTTAGATTAATCTACAATCTTCCCTATGTAAGCCAGCATATCTCTTAGTAAGAAAGAAGGAAGAAAAAGTAAAGGGAGGGTAGAAGAAAGAAGAGAGGGAGAAAGGGAGAGGGGAAGAGAAGGTGCATGTTTATTTTTCACCATCCACTTCTAAGCTTTCTGTTTCCTGAAAACCTTTTCTCCACACCAGCCCAGCTCAGAATCCTGTAGGCACCCACGCAGGTAACTGGATGATGGGTGAATATGGCAGTATATTCTGTTTATGAATTGTGCTGCTTATCAATGCCCAGTTTCCACTCACCCAACTTCTGAAACCAGCTCCCTATTTCTTTTGGAAGCCATCCTGCCCTCATATTTAGTCCATGGAACTTAAGTCCACCCTGTAACTCTGCACAAGATGTGCATACATAATCCATGCCAGACTAATGAATGCAAGTTATTTTTGAGTCACATGAACCAGTTCACAGATATGTTAAAAACCTAGCTAATGCGACTGTATTCATTTCTCTTAACTGCTGCGAAAAGCTGAAAGAAACTTGGTCATTTCGAATAACAGAAATGCATTATCTCACAGTTCTAGAAGCCAGAGGTCCAAAATCAGCTGAAATCAAGGTTTCTGCTGGGCCATGCTTTCTCCAAAATCTTCAAGGGGAGAATTTGTCCTTTGCCTCTTACAGCTTTTTGTAGCTGTCTGCATTTGGTGCTTCTGAAATCATCACTCTAACCTCTGCCTTCACGACCTCATTACCTTGTCTTCTGTATCACAGCTCCCCCAAACCTCCGTCTTACATGAATGCTTACGTTTGCATTTAGAGCCTACACAATAATCGAAGATAATCTCTCCATCCCCAGATGCTTAATCACACTTGGAAAGACTTTTCTGATTAAGGCAACAGTCACAAATTTCAGGAACTAGAATATTGACATCTTGGGGTCCATTATTCAGACTATCACCCTGGCCATTTCCCAAGAGTTTAAAGTATTTGGATAGTTGGCCCGTTTTGGTGTTATACCTGGAAAGACAGGAGGATAGAGTGAAGTCTCTACTGTTTCAGTTAAATTTGTCACTGTTAGAAGACAACCTGAATGGAAATTCAATGAAGATGCTGAAGGAGGGAAAGGAGAGAACAAGGCTGAGACCTGGGGGTGTCATTTTAGCGCCAACAGCAGCCAAGTCTGAAGTCAACGCTGTCATTTTCACTTTTCAGAATGAGAATCACTACGTTCCTTACCTTGCTCTGTTACTCCCGCTGCTGCAATCATTTAAGCCACTTGCAATTTAAATAATATAGATGTTTCGCCACTCCCTCTTTGTTTTCTTTTTTATTTTTTTTATTTTTTATTTTTTTTTTTTGAGACGGAGTTTCGCTCTTGTTACCCAGGCTGGAGTGCAATGGCGCGATCTCGGCTCACTGCAACCTCCGCCTCCTGGGTTCAGGCAATTCTCCTGCCTCAGCCTCCCGACTAGCTGGGATTACAGGCACGCGCCTCCATGCCCAGCTAATTTTTTGTATTTTTAGTAGAGACGGGGTTTCACCATTTTGACCAGGATGGTCTCGATCTCTTGACCTCGTGATCCACCCGCCTCAGCCTCCCAAAGTGCTGGGATTACAGGCTTGAGCCACCGCGCCCACCACGCCCGGCCGACTGTACTTGTTATTGACAAAGCGTTATAGCTAGATTCTCTCGGTGCCTGTGACAGCCAGAATAATGACTCCCAAAAGGGTTCGTGTCCTAATCCCTGCTATCGGTGGCTGTGTCACTTTACATGACAAAAGGGATGTGTAATTTCTTTAAGTATTTTGAGATGAAGGGTGGTACCCATGTGAAGGAAAACTGGAATATGCTGCTCCGTTAGCGGTGAAGATGGAGGAGGCAGCTGCAAGTAACCGGGTCAGTTGGCTTCTAAAAGCTGGAAAACCCAAGGACTCCCAGTGCCTTCAGTGTCGCTCAGTGAAACTCACATTGGGCCTTCTGACCTACAGAATAGCAAAATAATTAATGTGTGTCATTTTAAGACAATGAATTTTTAGTACTTTGTTACAGAACGAAAAGGAAACGAATGCAGTCTCCCACCCCAGCCCACCTGGATCACAGTGTAGGTTGGTGTCCCCGTCCCCTTGGTTGCCGGTGCAGTTAGATAAATAAACTAACATCTCCATCGTGCAAACCTTTAGGGAGTGATACGGTTTGGCTGTGTCCCCATCCAAATCTCAACTTGAATTGTATCTCCCAGAATTCTCACACATTGTGCAAGTGACCCGAGGGACGTATTGAATCCTGGGGGCCAGTCTTTCCTGTGCTATTCTTGTGACAGTAAGTCTCATGAGACCTGATGGGTTTAGCGGGGGTTTCCACTCTTCTCCATTCTCTCTTGCCACCACCATGTAAGCGCTTTTCACTTCCTGCCATGATTCTGAGGTCTTCCCAGTTGTGTGGACCTGTAAGTCCCATTAAACCTTGTTTTCTTCTCAGTGTCAGGTATGTCTTTTTCAGCAGTGTAAAAATGAACCAATACAGTAAATTGGTACCAGTAGATCGGGCATTGCTGGAAAGATGACAGAACATGTGGAAGTGGCTTGGGAACTGGGTAGCAAGCAGAGATTGGAACAGTTTGGAGGGCTCAGAAGAGGACATGAAAATATGAGAATATTTGGAACTTCCTAGAGACTTGTTGAATGGCTTTGCCTGAAATGCTGATAGCGATATGGACAATAAAATCCAGGCCGAGGTGCTCTCAGATGGAGACAAGGAACTTGTTGGAAACTGGGGAAAAGGTGACTCTTGTTATGTTTTAACAAAGAGACCGGTGGCATTTTGCCCTGTTCTAAAGGTTTTGTGGAACTCTGAACTTGAGGGAAATAATTTAGCGTATCAGGCAGAAGAAATTTCTAAGCAGGAAAATATTCAAGACGTCACTGGGTGCCGTTAAAGGCATTCAGTTTTAGAGGGAAGAAGAACACAGAAATTTGGAAAAAATTGCCGCCTGACTATGTGATAGAAAGGAAAAACCCATTTTCTGGGAAGTAATTCAAGCCAACTTCAGGTATTTACATAATTAACCAGGAGCCAAATGTTAATCCCCAAGACAATGGGGGAAAAGTCTCCAGAACATGTTAGAGACCTTTGAGGCACCCTCTCCCATCACAGACCTGGAGCTTTGGGAAGAAAAAATGATTTTTTTTCACAGGGCCCGGGGTCCCCATGCTGTGTGCAGCCTAGGGATTTGGTGTCCTCATTCCCAGCTGCTCCAGCCAGGGCTGAAAGGAGCCAACATAGATCTCAGGCTGTGGCTTCAGCGGGTGCAAGCCCCAAGCTTTGGCAGTTTCCTCAGGGTGTTGAGCCTGCAGGTTCACAGAGTCAAGAATTAGGGTCTGGGAACCTCTGCCTACATCTCACAAGATGTACAGAAACGTCTGAATGCCCAGACAGAAGTTCACTGCAGGAGCAGAGGTCACACGGAGAAACTCTGCTAGGTCAGTGTAGAAGGGAAATGCAGGGTTGAAGCCCCCACACAGAGTCCCTAATGGGGCACCACCTAGTGGAGTGTAAGAACAGGGCTACTGTCCTCCAGGCCCCAGAACGGTAGATCCACCCGCACCTTGCACTGGGTACCTGGAAAAGCCGCAGACACTCAACGCCAGCCTGTGAAAGCAGCCGGAAGTAGGCTATACCCTGCAAAGCCTTAACAGTGGAGCTGCCCAAGACCATGGGAACCCAACTCTTGCATTAGCATGACCTAGATTTGAAACGTGGAGTCAAAGGACATCATTGTGCAGCTTTGAGATTTGACTGCCCCACTGAATTTTGGAACTTACATGGGGCCTGTAGCCCCTTTGTTTTGGCCAATTTCTCCCACTTGGAATGACCGTATTTACCCAATGCCTGTACTCACACTGTACATAGGGAGTAACTAACTTGCTTTTGATTTTACAGGCTCATACGGGGAAGCATTTGCCTTGTCTCACGTGAGACTTTGGACGGTGGACTTTGAGGTTAATGCTGAAATGAGTTAAGACTTTGGCAGACTGTTAGAAAGGCATGATTGGTTTTAAAATGTGAGGACATGAGACCTGGAGGGGCCAGGGGTAAAATGATATAGTTTGGCTGTGTTCCCATCTTGAATTTATCTCTCAGGATTCCCATGTGTTGTGGAAGGGACCCAGGGGGAGGTAATTGAATCATGGTGGCCACTCTTTCCCATGCTATTCTCCTGAGAGTGAATAAGTCTCATGAGATCTCTTGAGTCTATCAGGGGTTTCTGCTTTTGCTTCTTCCTCATTTTCCCTTGCCACCACCACGTAAGAAGTGCCTTTCACCTCCTGCCATGATTCTGATGCCTCCCCAGCCGTGTGGAACTGTAAGTCCAATTAAACTTCTTTTTCTTCCCAGTCGCGGTATGTCTGTAACAGCAGCAAAAACAGACTAATACAGGGACATATCCTCTGGTGGTGAAAGCTGCCTAGCCCTGTGGTACTGGGCCTTCTGCTGCAACCCACCACACTGGTGGCACAACTCTGCAGGCAATAACTCAATAGAGTGGACATATACATGGCCCACTTCCGTGTCGCAAGTATGAACCAAATAACAGTTCTAATTGCTTTCCAGATGTCCCATGAAATCAGCTGGACTTCACCTGAAAACACATTCTTGCATAGCTCCTTCGCCTTTTCTATCCGGCTTCTTTCTCTTTTTACCTGTTCTCTAGGGAGCGTTCATTCAATAAATCACTAGCATCCAATTACCCAGCTCGAGTTCTGCTTTGGAAGAACGACCTAAACACATGCAAATTTCTCCTTTTTTTGTTCTTATGTAGGTCAATGTCTCTTCACAGATACTCTTTCCTTTATTCTTAGAACACTCCAAAAGCTAGGTAAGACGAGACATTATTAAGCTTTCAACATTTTCCCTAAATTCAAACAAAAAGCTAAAGAGGTTTTGTAAACTATTATTTTATTTTTCTTTATATCCAACTAGGTAATTCTATAGTCAATCTTATCATCATTTATATACAGACTTTTACCAATATTTGTTCAATCTCTGCTTAGAATAACTACACACTATACACGGTATAACTTTCAAATGCAGTAACTCTGGCTGCTGCGTTGGTGGTTCAGTCGTAGAATTCCCAAGTGTGGCAACTTTTTACATCAATGTTAAGAAAACGTATGGATAAAATTTGTCAACATCACCTGTAACTGTGACAATATTTAGTATTCTTTAACAATGTGAGTCCTGTTAAAACCACTTAGTAAGTCTCTTTATCTTCTCTTAGCATCAAAATAGTTTTATAGAAAAAAAATTAATCTACATATTCAGGCCTTATATTAGAATTCAGGCCTTATCATAGCATTCATGGAAACAAAAAACAAATTGGTAGTTTTCAAAGATCAGTGAACTTTCTTCCAGAAACTATATCCTCCACTCTTACAAAATTACTAAAATATAGATGTTTTAATACCTATCAAGTGACATTTTCAAAAAGAAAAACAGACCAGGCGTGATGGCTCACACCTGTAATCCCGGGACTTTGGGGTGTCAAGGCAGATCGATCACCTAAGGTTAAGGAGTTTAAGACCAGTCTGGCCGAAATGGCAAAACTCAGTCTCCACTAAAACTACAAAAAATTAGCCAGGTGTGGTAGTGCGTGCGTGCATTGCCAGGAAGGCTGAAGCAGGAGAATCTCTTGAACCAGGAGGCAGAGGTTGTGTCGAGGCAAGATTGTGCCACTGCTCTCCAGCCTGGGCCACAGAGCAAGACTCTGTCTCAAAAACAAAAACAAAATCAAACAAAAAAGGACAACAATATAGTATATTGAAGAAGAATTGATTCAATAGAAAAAAATTGGTTCACCAAATATTAAGGGTTCAAACTAAAGAGTATTAGAATGTCGAAATAGGAACACTTTTACACTGTTGGTGGGAGTGTAAATTAGTTCGACCATTGTGGAAGACAGTGTGGTGATTCCTCAAGGATCTAGAAATAGAAATTCCATTTGACCCAGCAATCCATTACTGGGTATATATTCAAAGGTTCATAATCTTTCTATTATAAGGACACATGCGCACGAATGTTTATTGCAACACTGTTTACAATAGCAAAGACTTGGAACCAACCCAAATGCCCATCGACGATAGACTGGAAAGAGAAAATATATACACCATGGAATACTATGCAGCTGTCAAAAACGATGAGTTTGTGTCCTTTGTAGGGACATGGATGAACCTGGAAATCATCATTTTCAGCAAACTGACACATAAGCAGAAAATCAAACACCACATGTTCTCACTCATAGGTAGGTGTTGAACAATGAGAACACATGGACACAGGGAAGGGAGCATGACACACTGGGGTCTGTTGAGGGGGAATAGGGGAGGGACAGTGGAGGGGTGGGGAGTTGTGGAGGGATAACATGGGGAGAAATGCCAGATACAGGTGATAGGGAGGGAGGCAGCAAACCACATTGCCATGTATGTACCTATACAACTATCCTGCATGTTCTTCACATGTACCCCAAAACCCAAAACCCAATAAAATATATATATTTTTTAAAAAAGAATGTCAGTTTTTGTTACTGGTGTCATCTGAAAAATAATACCTGTGTTTCTACTTATGGCAACAAGCGAAAGGAAGAGGAAGAGTACCTTAAATTGCCGAACAATTTTCACAATAATTTTGTGATAAGAATAGATTAAAAATCATGTTAAATGTTGATTTAAATTAGAAAACATTAGATATTAAATAAAAAATTTCACATTTTAAATATCTTGCATTGGTAATCAAAGCAGAGGTGATCATATGCATAAAGTTTTAATCTGGAATTATTGTCTACTATAACTAAATTCTGAGGTAACAAAAAGTCCTTTCCACTGAAATTAGAAAGTATTCACCAAGATAAAATACATTATTATTACGGAATATTATTGCATTCTTTCACACACAAGCAAGTTTTTCAGTTTGGATACAATTTTTTTTAAATGGTATCATAATTGATGTATTCAGAAGAAAGTTAACAAAAGGAATTTAAAAAGGAGACAGTTTTTAATAGCTCAAAAATTTGAGAAACCTAATAAAATAATGTGATCCTATTATGGCACTTTTAGTTGAAATTCCCAGGACGTGAGAATGAATAGTAATTACAGAAACTATGTAGAAATTAACTCAATTTAGTCATGTTGCTTATATTCATAGATGCCAACAATAGTAGATGTGGACAGTTCAGGGTTTTTTATTCTTTATTTGTATTATTTTGTACTTCCTTCTTTAATTTCTGCCTGAAACTCTCCTTTCTACCTTTCTATTTTAAAAACCCAAAGGAGAGAAAAAATAGTGTCTTAAAGATAAAACAATTTCAATATTGTATATTCTCCTTTATGAAACAAATAATTTGCATTAAAAACACTCAGGTGTTTTCTAAAATACAGCAAAGCAATACACAGAAATGTTGAAATTCCTTGACAAATAGAAATGCTTCAAAGAATAGGACTTAATAAATACTAAATTGATAAAATCTGTTAATGACACTGATAATAACCAACTTGATGTATTCTACCTATATATTTAGAATGCTAATTACATAACAGAACCATGCTGGTGCCCTGAGACCTTTACAAGAAAATTACGATTTCTCTCAAGCAATCATTTTTAATAATAGATTCCTTGTTTCTCATTTTTTTACATGTGCTGAAGTACTTCTTTTATTGTTTTCCTGCTGGGGACTCCATTATGCTGCCAGCTTTATATATTTCTTTGTGTTGTTAAGGCAGACACACTGCTTTATGCTTATATATGGAAATGACTCTGAATATAGATGAAGAGGCTCTTAGTTCTGTCTTATAACACTCCAAAAACTAAGACAGACAAGACATTCTGTGCCTTCAACCATCTGCACTGGGGATGTGCTCTACCATTCTTTAAATATGACTGTTAAGGTGTATTTTCTCCTTTTATACTCCTTAATTTCTCTTTATAGTAAGAGCCATTTGTTTTGATTTTCTATGACAAATAATAAAATTACTTTTTAAATTTCAGGTACTTTTTTTTTTTATCAGAACACAACAGAATGGAATGCCTAGTGTCCACTAATTATTCTCCTGCTAGTGTTCAGCTTGTCTGAAGACTTTAGATACAACCATTCTGTGGAAGATGGACAAAATTGTAGGTAGTGCCAAAATATCCCTAGAAATTTTCCAGTGTTTCTATCTATGGAGAGCAGAGAGTTACAGGACTACCAGGTTTGTATACCCACTGCAAAGCAACAGACCAATTCACTGAGAGTGGGGTCACCGCAGAGAAAGAGAATAATATTCACAAGATGCCCAGTGAGGAAACGGGAGGAATTCTCAAGCCTCAAATCCATTTCACTGAGGAGTTCTTGGGAAGGGTTTTTAAGGAGTTTTGTGAAGGGTGAGGGGCTTTTTGAAATTGTCAGGATGTGGTAACTACATCTTTCTATGAGTTAGCTTTTTACTAGGCCATTAGACATGCAGGACCTACAGAAGAAGCTCAAACAGAGGGTTTACTGTCCCACAATGTCCTAATTTTATCTGCAGGACCAAAAAAGGAACAAAGAGTCTTGTGACAAGCGCCACATGATCCTGGGAGAGTAAACAGCAATGAGCAAACAAAAGACAAGCTGGCCTGATGATTGCTGCTGTCAGCCTAGTGGATTTTTATTTTTTCTTTAATTGATTTTATAACATTTTCCTGGAGGTGATTTCAAGGACAGTGTTAAACATTCATCAGATCTAAGCTGGCTTTTTGAAAGTTGGTTTGGAACAGTAAAGCACTGAAAAGCTTCCAACATTATACAGTTTTAGAACTTTAGAAACAATGTTTAAAAAATAACAAAAAGAAACTTTTAATGCTTATTCTTTTTTTTTTTTTTTGAGATGAGTTTTGCTCTTGTTGCCTCTGCTGGAGTGCAATGGTGCAATCTCCACTCACTGTAACCTCTCAGGTTCAAGCAATTCTCCTGCCTCAGCCTCCCGGGTGGCTGGGATTACAGGCATGCACCAGGAAGCTCAGCTAATTTTGTATTTTTAGTAGAGACGGTTTTTCCATGTTGGGCAGGCTGGTCTTGAACTCCCGACCTCAGGTGATCTGCCTGCCTCCGCATCCCAAAGTGCTGGGATTATAGGTGTGAGCCACCGTGCTCAGCCTCAATGCTTTATTCTTATGTTGGACCCTGTTTTAGTGAGCTCAGGCTACTGTAACAAATACCATAGACTCACTCGTTTAACCAACAAACATTTCTCACTGTTCTGGAAGCTGTGCATCCAAGATCAGAGTTCCAATGCAGTGGGGTTCAGGTGAAGTCTCTCCTTCTGGCTTGTAGGTGGCCACCTCTCTGTATTTTCACATGGCGGAGAGAGAAAGCATCTTTTGCAAGTCTCTTCTTGTAAGGCACTAATGCCATTCACAAGGGCTCCACCCTTATGACCTAATTACCTTCCGAAGGCTCCACCTTCAAATACTACCATATTAGAAATCAAAGCCTCAATATATGAAATCAGGAGGACACAGATATTCAGTTCACAGCATGGTGTTTCCTTTATTGATACTTTTTTTATTAGTACAGTTTCAAGAGAATCAAGAAATGAAAATGTTTTGACTATGCCATTTTAAATGTATCACTTAGTCAATGTTATGTCTACAAGCTGAAGACGAGCTGAAGCATACGGCCTCTGTACCCTGGGAGTAGGAAAATATATAAGCCAAAATGGAAATACCTGCACTGCAAACCAGATAATACAAAGCAATTTGATGCCCATAATTTTAACCGAGGTATGAATCTTGCGCATTTCTCTGGCTTATATTACAGGGAAACCTCAGAGTCTAGCCTCTGGTTGCTGAAGTATTTCTGGCTTCTGCAGGGAGAATTGGCTTCCCTCCCTTCTAAATGTCTCTCAAAGTATTTAAATTACAAATCATTCCACACCGAAGCATCATCCATTTCTCCTCATCTGTTTCTGTCTTCCAAAATTGTGTTGATGTCTTCTCTTCAATGCTGCCTCAGCCGGAGCTTTGAAGATAAGGTAGAAAGAAAGACAAGCTTAACTAGAGGTCTATATTTTTAAACAATGAGTAAATTCAACAAAGAATGTTGAATGGATTGAGATGAGCAAGTTTCGATATTTAGACCAAACGATGTTCCTCTCACTGAGTTTTTAAAATTCTTTCACAAATTTAAAATACTTAAGAAAAAGCGTGAATCCAACTAAAGATACAAACTAGGTCTACAATACACATAGCCTGTTTCTTCAAGCCCAGAAACTTGAAATATTTTTTGCTATAAACAAAACATATATGTACTTAGGTTACACATAAAACTAAGTTTATGTGTCTGTTAACTATTATTACTTAACTTATAAAGTGATAATACTTAGTATAATATCTGTATAGTTTTATTTTTACACTTTTCTCCAAGTAATTACTTTCAAAATATAGTGCGAGTCTGACATGATTTTATGCCATTTATTCCTGGAATCTCTACGATAACAGAAGTAATGGTCAACAGACTCTATTAAATAAAGAGGCATAACAGAAAACAGTGTTAACTATGCATAGACTGTGTAGATTACATAACACGCTTGTAATTCCTTAATGAATATCTATTTTTAGAAGGTACTCATCTCACCTACAGTTGTTCCATCCTTCCCTTTTTCTGGACAAGGTAGAAGACTTCAGGTGATATCCGTGTTCCTCATAGGCCACAGCATCCCAGCTTTCCAAGGAAAGCGTGTCTCTCGGCCGGGCACGGTGGCTCCCGCCTGTAATCCCAGCAGTTTATGAAGCCAAGTTGAGTGGATCAGAAAGTCAGAAGATCAAGACCTCCTGGCCAACACGGTGAATCCCCATCTTTACTACAAATACAAAATAAATTAGCCAGGCGTGGTGGCCTGCACCTGTAACCCCAGCTACTCAGGAGGCAGAGACAGGACAATCTCTTGAACTCGGGAAGTGGAGGCTGCAGTCAGCCAAGATTGCATCGCACTCCAGCCTGGGCAACAAGCAAGACTCCATCTCAAAAAAAAAAAAAAAAAGAAAGAAAAAACGTCTCTTTTCTTCATTGGTGGCTGTTTTCCCATATGTTCCTATTTCGAACTGCTGTGCCTTCCCTTTCCAGAAATTTGGTATCTCCTCAGTCATGGCACTTGCCTTGGCCCTGGTTCTTGTACATTTACTTACTTCCTCATCCTCTGACTGCTAACTGTCAGATGAGTACTACATTATTTCTGTAACACCTCCCAGATGATCAAAGTTAATCTGACGAAAAGAAAGACTTGAACACTTAAACAAAATATTTAAAAATTAATCAATTATTCAAAATTCATCATACAAATTTGGATTTTTAAATGATGTTTGAATGTTGGAATAATTTTTAAATATTTTAATAATAAATTATAAATTTCCCATCGATAAAAACATTTACATTAAGAGGTCTTTTTATATTGATTTAATGAATGGCAAAGTGGCATTGTGTTGGAAAGGTAAAAAATGCTTATCATATTCCAATCAAAAGCTAACTTTTATTAACAATATTCTTGCTAAGCCTCTAAATAATTCTACAAGTATTTGTGTTCTTGAAATATGCCAAGTATATATGTTAGGTCTTGGATTATAGCCGTAAATAAACAAATATGCTTGCTCTCATGAAGACCGTGTTCTAGTGTTAAATAATGTTAATTTGAAACAACATAAGTAGGAGACATCTTGTCATCATTTCTTGGTTGTGTCAATTTTTGCAGGGAACTATAAAAAGTTATATGATGAAGATCCTAATCACTAGCAATTCTTAAGTGTTTGTGAGTTAAGATTGGGCAGAACATATTTGATTTAGACTTCACATTTAAAGATAGTCTGAAATAAGCAGCATTTTTATAAAAATATATTGATCACATAGCAAAAAAAGCGTTGCAACAATTCATTTGCTAAAAACGCTTTTGACAAAGTAAAATTGGAGAAAAATTCTTCATCGTGAAGAGCTTATTACTGATTTCCTTTGTCAGCCTTCTGAGCAGATTTTTCTCCAGCCTCCACAAAGCAGTTATTGATATCAAAGGGATTTCTTTTGATGCCAAACGTCAGCTATGGAACATGTGGCTTTGCCGTGTAAGTATGTAATTAAGTTTTTTCCCTCAAGTTTCAAGCAAAAATGTAGCCGTAGCTACTGTATATTTTTAAGCTTTTATAAATTCTAGAATATTTTAAGAAAATGCATCTGACAAATTATGCATTTCTATTAGTAGGTCTCTTCATGTTCCAGTTATTTGGATTATGAAGAGAAACACTTTATTGTAAATGCTTCCATTATACTGCAATGGAAATATATTATAATAAAAAGATAAGTCCATATGCCATGAATAGGCAACATCTGCTCCACTTCCATTCTACGGGATATGAAGGAACAGTAAACGGAGCACCTTGATAAATAGTAAGATGCTAAGGAATAGCATGGTAACTCTACAAAAATCAAATTCTTTATAGCAATATAATTAAACCTGACGGCAGAATGACAAGATATTAAATCCACATATTATCATATTATAATTATCTGAAAGTTAAAGCTTCAATCAGTCTAGTAGCAGTGTTTTTGTGTATATATTAAAACAACATCAATTTATTTGAGTTATTTTACTGAATTAGCCATCTGTCCCAAAACATTATCAATACAATCTTTGTGACGGCATATGTTTAAAACTCAATATCAGTCAATTAAAAAGAAAAGCTAAACTAGACTATACATAGGGTCTTTATCATGTAATGCAATAGGTAAAATTGTATACCTAATTAAGCACAATGCTACAGGAAATATAGAAAATTACATACCACGCTTTTTTATGAAGTAGGTTTTTCCAGTTTCAACGCAATTTTCGTTTTCATAATGGTACCTATAAAGTTGTGTCAGTGATCCACAAATTTGATGACAGAAGCCAGGAGCCAAGTTCAAACTTTACCAAGTTAGTTGCATAACTTTGAGGAGGTAGGTTAAAAATTCTAGGCCGAAACTTAATCATCAACACTAGATATGATTGCAGATTTATTATGCTAAGTACATGTAAACACAACTAGTACTCCACGAATAGTCAACAAATATTAGCTGTAATAGCTTCAGCTGTAGCAGACATGAGTTGACTAAGAGTTAATAGGATAATATTGTCTCTAGATTTTATAAAAGCAAATTATAAAGATATTTAGTATCAGTTGTAGGAGTTTTGATTTTTTGTAAGACTAGCTATCATAGAATATTTGAGATTAGGCAAATTTGACCTGATGTCAGGAAATAAAATTCAATGAATTGATAGGAAAACTTTGGACCAAAATAATTGAAAGGGACTAATAACTAGATATCAAGAATTACCTGAGTATAAAAATAATACATCAATAAGGACTTGCTTCAGGAAGAAAAGGGAATGAAAGGCAGGGTTGGAGTTTGTCTGCACAAGAATGCACAGGATTTGATGACTGGAAGTAAATGAAAGAGCCAAATATGAGGACCTCAAAGTTCAGTAATTAGAAAAACAGTGACATATTAACAGAATCCAAAAAACCTGAAAAAAAAAAAAGAAAAGAAAAGAAAAAGAAAGCTTGTGCTGAACGGAAAAAATTTAAGTTAAAATGTTGGTGTCCTCTCAGTTCCTTGGTCATATACCATCTAATAACTGTTCAAATGTATATTAAACACTTAAAAATGAAAAATTAGAAACAGAACAAGGTAAAAAAAAAAGCAAGTTAAAAAATTCACTCTGAAGTTAAATACTTTAAAAGGTGAAGGTGGAGAAGGACAGGGAAAATGGCATTGTATATGGATACTTACAATGTGATGATGGAGACCCTTAGAGTGGTTTCGGTTGCATGATAAAAATAAAATGATATTCAACAGAGAGGATGTGATGAAAAAGAAAACTTACTGTTCATATTTTAAGGAACTATTTTTTATAATCATAGTAATTTTTAAAAATTGTAAGAAAAAAGGTGGCGAAGAGACCACTTATACAGTGTGAAGAAGAAAGACAAACATAGATAAAATGGGAAGAAATAAAATGATATGGAAGGACACTAACACAGGGGAGGCGTTAGTGCTTCAAAAGCCTTAAATTTTTTAAAATCTGGAAAATTTATTTATGCTATGATTACTTCTAAGTAAAATTTGAGTTTATTTAAAAGAAAAATCAGACAATTTAGGTTTAGTAAACATAAGTGTTTGCTAAAACAAATGGAAGAGATGGATATGTTAAGAGAACATTGAACCAGAAAACCTAGAATCAATTTAGCTCAAAGCTTTGTTCAACATTTCTGCAAGATAAAGTAAGAGGAAAATGTATTACATCACAAAATGCTCATTTTCTAATGAGGGGACATTCTAGTTTGGCAAGCGGAAATATTGGTTCATTTCTTGCGTCAATATCTCAGAGTAACTCATATTAATTGTTCCATAAGGGGTTCTTTGAACAATATAATTTTAATAAAATTTACTATCTTCATAATAAATGAAAATTCTGTTAGGGCACTCTTACAAGGAATAAGATGTTCTCTTCCAAGTATGATATGTCTACTGAATCCGTACTGAGAGCCAAGTAGTTCAAGTTATAACCTATCAATTGGTGGCTGAATTACTGAAACAATGATTCTCAAGATTTTATTTCATTTGCATGAAGCCTTGTGTATTAGACAGCCTTCTCTAGAGGGATAGAATTAATAGGATAGACGTATATAAAAAGAGGAATTTCTTAAGGAGTATTAACTCACATCATCACAGGGTAAGGTCACCTGCAATCTGAGGAACAAGGAAGCCAGTTGGAGACCCAAAGCTGAAGAACTTGAAGTCTGATGTTCAAGGGCAGGAAGCAGCCAGCACAAGACAAAGATGTAGGCTTAGAGGCCAAGCCGGTCTAGGCATTTCATGTTCTTCCACCTGCTTTTATTCTGGCTGAGCTAGCAGCTGGTTAGATGGTGCCCATCCAGCTAGGGTAAGTCTGCCTCTCCTAGTCCAATGACTCAAATGTCAATTTCCCTTGGCAACACACTCACAGACACACCCAGGAACAATACTTTGCATTCTTCAATCCAATCAAGTCGATACTGGGTATTAACCATCACATCTTGTTTCTGACAAAAGATATAAGAAAGAGGTCTTAGAAAATTAGAGGAAATGGACAAGAGAGCAGAAGCTTACTCAGCTGAGTTCCATGGAGTGGTGTCTATGCGCCGGGGAGAAATGATTGCAGTTGAGTTTCAGCTGTTTTCGTAACTTAAGAGTAAAATATGGGCCGGGTGCGGTGGCTCACGCCTATAATCCCTGCACTTTGGGAGGCCGAGGCGGGTGGATCAGGAGGTCAACAGATCGAGACCGTCCTGGTCAACATGGTGAAACCCCGTCTCTACTAAAATTACAAAAACTTAGCTGGGCATGGTGGCGCGTGCCTGTAATCCCAGCACTTTGGGAGGCCAAGGCGGGTGGATCACGAGGTCAAGAGATCGAGGCCATCCTGGTCAACATGGTGAAACCCGTCTCTACTAAAAATACAAAAAAAAAAAATAGCCGGGCATGGTGGCGCGTGCCTGTAATCCCAGCTACTCGGGAGGCTGAGGCAGGAGAATTGCCTGAACCCAGGAGGCGGAGGTTGCGGTGAGCCGAGATCGCGCCCTTGCACTCCAGCCTGGGTAACAAGAGCGAAACTCCGTCTTGGGGGAAAAAAAGAGTAAAATATGGGTACAAAAAGCATGCAGGTTATATATTGAATTGACGTAGTATGACATGTGATTATAAAGTAGGCATTCTGCTCACTTATTCATGAACGAGTCCACATCCGTTCCAATGTACTAATAGAAATACTTAGCGGAGCAGCTGCAAATAAGTTACTCTGCTATAGCAGATGTTATGATGCGGCCAGTGCCTGGAAGACAGTGAAATCTGGAGGTTGCTCAGCAGAGGACTGATAGCATTGGAGTAGGACTTGCTTTCGAGAAAATGAGTGGTGCATCCTCAAGCAGCAAGAATAGGAGGAGTAGAGATTTTACACGAGAAGCACGTACCAGAGAATTATGGTTTGGTCAGCATGGCAAAAACATTGTTGGACCTCACTACTAAAATGTTGAATGCAGGAAGCCATAACTAAAGAGTATATACTGCATATTTCATTTATATAAAGTTTAAAGGTAATAAAAATTAATTTATATTGCTAGAATTGAGAAGAGTATTTACCCTTGAATCAGAGGTCGCTGACTGCAAGAACATATAAAATATTTCAGGAGTGATAGATCATTTTCTCTTTCTTGATCTAGCAATAAGGTCAAGACAAACACTTATAATTTGGGCCATTTTAGAAATGTAGGTCATATACTAATGAAGTAGTTATTATAATTGGGTGAAAGCTTTGTAAAGATTAGTACATGTTAATAAAAATTCATATGCACTTATATCAAATGACCTTAGAACTATCTAACAATTCAACCGTATTTCCCATCTATTCTTCAACTGTTCTTAGGGCTATTTCATACTTCTTAAATTTCTAGCACCTTCTCTTCTCCCCATTCTCCCTTTAGGTTAATGGTCTTGCTTTCTATTTTATTGAGAGAAAACAAAAGAAGCTCACTGGAGTTTATTTCCATATGGATCTGCTACCATGTCCACCAATATAACTGCACTTGAACCTATACCCTGAATTCATTCATTCATTCATTCATTCATTCATTCATTTGTGCATTCATTCATTCAATTGAACAAATATGCATTGGAATTGTTTTAGATATAGAGTAATATAGCAGGGTCTAAAACATATGAGAATCTGAAATTGTGGAGATTATATTCTAGCAGGAGGATACAGAAAAAATAAAGCAAAATTTAAATAAGTTTGATTTTCTGCTTTTTGAGATCTATTGTACTATGTGATAAATGTAATTTATAACTGTGGACAGTTCATTTAATTATCACTAATAAACTCAAATTTTCCATCACAAAGATATCAAATATTTGTGGTGATGGGTTTATTGGTTTGATTTAATTTTTTCACAATGTATTAAAAAATCACAACATTACTTTGTCTCCCATAAATATATATAACTGTAATTTGTCAATCTAAATAAATAACTGCTATAAATGCTATTGAAAAATAAAAGAAGCAATTAATTTACATAGAGAGAAGATATAATTCTAAATAGTCATGTAATGCTTCATTTTGTTAAGATAAAGAAATAGAGAGAGATAAATCTTTAGGCAAAGAGTTTATTTGAAACTGTATTAGAACTGCAAATCAGGACACACTAGCCAGGTTAGCCCCTACGTGTGTCCAAAGACAAAGAAAAACGCTGAAGTTTTCATGGAGGAAATGAAGACTGTTACTTTAGTTGTTCTGAACATTTATCGGTGCTGGGCAAGGTCTTTCCAGATGAGCCTGCTTTGCATGTTCTAGGAGGACAGTGAGTGTCACTGGAACAGAGAAACACCGTACTAAGGGATGGGTAAGCCAAGTAGCAGAATACCAAATTAGGAGTGCCCAACCCTGTTGCTCCTGGACTTATTCACACTTCCATGAACGATCAGTTACAACACTTTATCTCTAAGTAGCTTTCCTTCTAATGTCCTCAAGAGCCCCGCACTCACCTATCTTCCTTCTCTCCTGCATGGTCATATTTCCTAATCCACAGGTCATTCCCACTACCATTTACTTTGCTTATTTTATTGCTCAAAGTGGTTTTGTGACATTGTGTAGGTTGTCTTTTTACTCTGTTTTTTTCCTTTGCTGTGCAGAAGTTTTCCAGCTTGACATAGTTTCATTTGTCTAAGTTTGCTTTTATTTTCTGCACTTATACCATGAAATACAAAAAAGTAATTGGCCAATTCAGTATCATGGAGCATTTTCCCTATGTCTTCTACTAGCAGTTTTACATATTAGGGTCATATGTTTAAGTTCTTCAAACTTTTTTTGTTGGTTTTTGGGCATGATGTGAGATAAGAGTTTATTTTATTCTTCTGTATGTGGATATCCAGTTTCCCCAACACCATTTGTCAAAGAGATTCCAGATCTGAGATGCAATAAGGATGAATGAGCATGATGTTATTAGATCTAGACAAAATTTAACATGTAAGACAATACTACCATTAGCTTGAGGTATACAAAACATGAGAGAATTAAAGTATTTGTACTATATTAAAATATCAGGAATATGATGATCAGTCTTCAAGTATCCTGTCTTATTATGAAACATAATGAAAGTGGTTCCCTGGATATTGATAAATTAATTAGGCAGAATGCTAAGGCTGATTACTAAAAAGATAGAAGTAATGTGTACAACTGTGAAGCGATCATGGAAAAAAATAAGAAATAAAATAAAACCAGTCGTAGAGACGGGATACAGTGTAACGCTTTAGCGTCTTTGCCAAGGTGATGTCTGATTCGGAAACGCTGAACTTATCCAGTCTATAGGTGTATCCTGTGCAACAAAGAAATGTCCAAAAGGGTAAGAAAAACAACAACAACAAAAAGGGGGGAAAACCTAACAGAGTTGGGACAAACAAAAAAATTTAAAATAGAGATGGTAAATACACAGAGCTCCAAAATTATTATGCATTTTACACAATATGAATAGTATTGAGCTCAATGCTCCAGAGGGTTAAAAGGTGACACTGGGCGGGTTTTACATGCACCTCTATGCAGTGTTAAAGAGACATATATAAAACGTGAAGATGGTTTTAAATGACAGAAAAATATATTCTGGGCAAGTATTGCCCAAAAGTATGCTAACATAATTTACTAGCTTAGAACATGCATGTTTCAAGCACACATAATTTATTTTTGGACACTGACTATATACCGATTCGTAGATTCAATCACAAGCATTACTATTATCATTGCAATCATTTAAACCACATTCTCTGATAAAAACACAATAATGTGCCAAAAAAAAATTTTTTTTGAGACGGAGTTTCACTCTTGTTACCCAGGCTGGAGTGCAATGGTGCAATCTCGGCTCACCGCAACCTCCACCTCCTGGGATCAGGCAATTCTCCTGCCTGAGCCTCCCGAGTAGCTGGGATTACAGGCACGCACCACCATGCCCAGCTAATTTTTTGTATTTTTAGTAGAGACGGGGTTTCACCATGTTGACCAGGTTGGTCTCGATCTCTTGACCTCATGATCCACGAGGCTCGGCCTCCCAAAGTGCTGGGATTACAGGCGTGAGCCACTGCGCCCGGCCTCAAAAATTTTTAAATAGAAAACGTCATGTGTTTTGAAATAAAAAGACGATGTCCTAGTTTTCATTGAACAAGAAAGAAGTCAGAATGGAGACTTGAGACACACAAAATATTCATGAATTGGACACCTCATGTCATCAACAGGTCAGTTCTCTTTCAGTTGGTCTTTAGAAACAATTACATTTCCAATGAGAGAGAGCAACGGGAAACAAAAAAGGAGAAGAAAGGAGGAGAAAAATGAGAAGGTGACACAGCAGAAGCATGAGAAGAATGAAGGAGAAGGTAGAGTTGAAGGAGGAGGAGCAGATGGAGATGAAGGGTGAGGAAGAAGAGAGCACAAAGGGTGGAAGAGAGGAATGGCGGAGAGGAAGGAGGGAAGAAGGTGGGGAAGAAAGAAGGAGATAAAGGAGAAAAAGGAGAAGATGACACAGCAGAAGAATGAAGGAGAAAGTAGAGTTGAAGAAGGAGGAGCAGATGGAGATGAAGGGTGAGGAAGAAGAGAGCACAAAGGGTGGAAGAGAGGAATGGCGGAGAGGAAGGAGGGAAGAAGGTGGGGAAGAAAGGAAAGTTGGAAGGAATGAAGAAAGGGAGAAGAGGGATAAAAGGGAGAGAAAAGGGGGAGAAAGAGAAAGAAGAAAAGGAAAAAAATAGCAGAAATATCCTACAAACAGATACTGTTTCTATTCCCCCAATATTTCCATGTTGCAACCAAATCTCCAAGGTGATAAGATTTGGTGGTAAGGTTTATGGGGTCATGAGGACATTCCTAATGAATGGAATTCGTGCTCTTTTAAAAGAGACCTCAGAGAGCTGATTTGCCACTTCTGCCAGGTGAGGACACATTGAGAAAACTATAACCCAGGAAGCGGGTCCTCATCAGAGACTCAATCTGCCTACGCCTCGATCTTGGACTTTCAGGCCTGCAGGCCCGTGAGAAATCAGCTTCCCTTATTTATAAGCCACAAGTCTGTGGTATTTGGGTTGCTGCCAAAATGGATGAAGACAAAATAACAGTAGTAAGCCTGCTTTATTCCATATGAAAATAATATACAGCTCATTAACTTAATAAAATGGGTGTGCGCATACATTTTTCAAAATTAGCCAATACAGAATAGTAATTTTAAATATATACATACATGTATGGAAACTTGATTTTGGCATATTTAGTATTGGGTAAAATATTCTTTTTTTTTGAACATTGGGCAAATGTGTCTTTTGGCAAATGTGTCTGACAAAACAGGCAATTCCATTAGAAAAAAAATTAAAAGTCAATTCTTAATTCAAACCATGTAAAAATTAAATTCCAGTGAACTTAAATTGAGAAAGCAATTATAAAATTTGAATAATAAACATAATAGAGTGTCTTTATGTGTGCAGAATGAAAGAATATTCATCAATGAGATTAAAAATGTTCAAACCAAGCTCCCCTAAACTCTATACAAACTCAAAAAATCCTATTGGCAGTTTCTTCAAAATATGGCTAAAATCTAAATCCATCTGACCACTCTATTATTACCCCTAGCTCAAAGCTACCGTCTTCTCTCCCTTGACTGCAGTAACACTGTAGTTCAAGGAAAAAAGTTCCTCTTCTTACAGATTTAAAGACGCATATTTTTGTGAGACATTTTGTCAACGTGGACCAGGACAAACACTGGCTGCTTTGACGGAAGGAACCTGGCTGCTCGGCAGTTGGCTGACTATATATTCATACAAGTCCTCATTTTACTAACCTGAAAAATTACACAGCAGAGATATAAATATAGTATTCTATCCTATTTAAGCCACAGTATTTTGGGATTGTTACAGATCTAACTTGCATTCTAGCTAATTCAAGGGGGCTGCTAGATGCACATAGTAAGGAAAATGATTTCTTGGTACTTAATTATTAATAATTCTTAGAAAACAGTATATAAATGTAGAACCACTTAGTTATGTAATTTACTTTTTAAACTGCAAATTTCATGGAATCTAAATACAAAGTAAGTATTTTCAAAGAAAATTGAGCTATAAATATAAATTATGCATGCTGATATTAAAAGAATTTCTATAGCAAAACAGAAGGTAAAATATTTTTAAAATAATTTTACAATGTTTTTATCTTTAAAAATTATAACATTTGGGACTTATTGGGTTAACTACGTTATTAAAATCAGATTCATTGATTTCTTTTTATTTTTTATATGTCACTTATTTAAAATTAGAATATATTGGGGATTATATTTCTATTAAATAATATTGATGTAGAAATGTGAAGTTATTCACATTGGTGCTTTTTTTTATTAGAAACATGACTTCAGTTGTCTCTTTTTCAAGAATTACATTACTATTAATAATTATTTATTACCTATGTTAGTTTTATCATTATGTATTATGAAACAGTGCTATTCTAAATCTAAAATGCTTTATGTTTCCGCTGAAACAGTTATATAAAGCATTATTGTATGTTTGGCATTTATAGTACTATTTCATATCTACTTTCATGTTTCAGATAGACAGTTTTGAGAAAATTATACATTTTTGGAATGTTAGACACGATGCCTAACAAAAGAATACAAACAAAAATATGCAATCGATATAATTTAAGCTCAAAGCTCAAAACACATTTATTTAAATAAGCCACCCATTGGTGACTGAATTGAGCTAATGAATACTGGCTTTTAAAAACTTGAGCAAATTTTAACAATGCATCATACAAGTACTTGATATGATTATTTAAGAATCACCAGTTTTTAAATCCCTGAAAAAATATCTTCAAAGAATTTATCACTTTTTTCCTCAGAATACTCTCGAACTATTTGGAGCCATTTGTTACACATTTATGAACATTTTTCTTCTGAGAACTCCCTGGGAAACATCACACTTTGAATATAGTTTTATAGTGTCATGTTTAAAAGTGATGGAAATATTAAAAATATACTTAAAGGAATATTAAACTATCCTGATCTAGAACTACTTATACTTTTTTCTTTAACTGAAATTACAAACCTCAATATCAATAAAGGCAATTTTCTCTTCTAACAACACAGCAAATCCTGCTTCCTAGAAGGCTGATGATTTAAAAATAGTATTTTCAGATTTAATTGTCACTATGAGATTCAGTTTCTGAAAGACAGAATATGCTACATTTATGTTATTTTTAACCTCTGGGTACTTCCTTAGAATCAAATACAAACACTGGGCATTTAAAATCATCTAATCTTAAAAAAGCATTCACTTGGTATGTAAATTCGATAGGGAAGCAGAGATGTGGGAATAGTTTTACTCTCTAAATCAACCCCCTAAGGCCATTAGACTATTTCAGGTTTTATTGAACATTCCATCAATTGCCTACTAACCCTAATAATAAGCTACCTAATGATCCTTCAGAATGTCAGTTCTTACTGGGTTTTTTCCTAGTTTTATTTCTCCCTATTGTACACTTAATAAACTTAAATTCATCTGCTTGATTTTTGTAATAAAGTCATATTAGTAATCTTTAAATAAATGAAACCTTGTGAGCAGCAAGGGCTTTTGAGAGTTCTTTCTCACCCTTTGTATGTAAAAACTCAGCTGAAGATAGCATTACCTCTCTGCATTTGCTTATAGTTTCAACATCAGTTTTAGTATGAATAATCACACAATCTAAGTTTTTGTTGATCATAAAAGCCTCAAGTTATGTTTTGATTATTTACAGATATTTTAATTGCAAGTGCATTTGACAGGCAAATTTCTGAGAACAACATGCTTCTGAATACAGACAAAACAAAAGACATTAGGCAAAGGGGGAAAAAACCAAACTTCTCTCTCACTTTCTTTCCCTCTCACTCAGGGATATGTATCTACATAGATGTAGATAGGTGTAGATATATGCATGTGTGGAAAGAGAAATAAATGTAATACACATAGACCAATACTTTTGTGGCAATAAAAACAATCTGCATATCAAATATAAATGAGATATTCTTACACTTATTTCCTAGTAACTAAAATTATTCTTTTAAAAATTTTTTAATTATTATACTTTAAAATTATTCTTTGATTTTTTTGCTTTATAAATTTTTTCTTAAATTTTATACTATGCTAGAGTATATTTTTTCTGTATTTAATTTTACTATCAAGAAGTCCATAATCTTTTCTGCTTATAGAGTCTCTATTCACCAGCTTTTATAAATGTATAGCTTTTAAGCTGTGTCAATTGAGGTAGGGACAGTTCTGGTTAATTAGCACTTTCTGTTAAAAGGGCCAGTAGCTGAATATTGTCATCAGTGGCTTTCTGAAAAGGGTGATGCTCAAGTGGACAACAGGCATTTCAGCTTATTGAAAACGGATTTAGTTTGTGGTACTAGTTTGTGGCATGAAGGTGGGTATGAAAAGAGAAGTATATTCATACCTCGTACCTGTTCTAGTGAAATCTCTCTATAAGTAAAAAACAGCTTTGTAAGTTTCCAAAAATTTCTCATTTTGTACACAGGCATGTGTGCACACACACATACTTGCACACATACACACTTGCACACACATATACACACACACATACACGCACACTAGCACACATACACACTTGCACACACACAGACACACGCATGCACACACATACATGCACACTTGCACACATACACACACATACACACTTGCACACACAGAGACACACACACGGACATACACACATGCACACACACATACACACATGCAAACTTGCACACATACACACTTGCACACACAGACACACACGGACATACACACATGCACACACACATACACACATGCACACTTGCACACAAACACATATACACACTTGCACACACAGACACACACGGACACATACACACATGCATGCACACACATACACACTTGCACACACAGACACAGGGACACATACACATATGCACGCACACACACATACGCACACACTTGCACACATACACACACATACACACTTGCACACATACACACACACACACACACACGGTCCTAAGCTTTCACTCCTTTGCCTTATCCTTACTCTTTCTTCTAGCATTCTCTGTGTCATGTATCAAAGTGGCTGCAATCACTGTGCACTATGGTATTGAAATGAGGTCCCGATTTTAATATAACCTGTTCAAATTTGCAAAGAAAATATAACCCTTTTACTCTCCATAGATAAATTATACTGACTTTTTTGTTTCTTCTATACTTGACTTTTTAGAGAAATTCTATCTCTTCCCTTTAAAATGATCTCTTCCAAGTTAGTTACTTTTAGGCAAATTCTTCCTCTCGTAACGCCTCTCCCTCCTGATGCTGCTGTTATAAATAGTCTGTGGGCATGTGGGCTAGAAGGACTGGTAAATGATTTGGTGATTTATGATTATTAACAAGATGTGAGTTTTAAGCCCTCTGAATTCTTGCTAGGTTTTCCTGCGCCTCAGGGTTAGAGATGTGCTGTGCATGAGTGTGTGTGTGTGCTGCTGTGTTTGCCCTTTGGCTAGTGTTTAGTTGCCTTTTGTGGTTGCACTGGATCAATCACAGTTGGTGCTGTAAACTGTCCTTGAACTTCATCTACATTCTCCTCTTGGCTTCTTCCTACCCCTTCATATCTGTGGAAGCACCACTATGCCACTTGCCACAGAAGTCCCCACAGCAGCCTTCCTAGATGTACTAGTCTGTTCTGAGCAGTTACAACTTAATACCTGAGGCTGGATAATTCATAAACCACATAAATTTGTTTCCTAACAGTTCTGGAGGCTAGAAAGTTCAAGATCAAAATACTGGCATCTGATGAGGGTCTTCTCATCGCGTCCTCACATGGCAGAAGCCAGAAGAACAAAATAGGATGAACATCTTGCCCCCACATGGCAGAAGAGCAATGAGAAAGAATCCAGTCCCATAAGCCCTTTTAATAATGGCATTAAACCCATTTACAACGGGAGTTGCATTTTTTAAAAGTTTTGAAATTGGAACTTGGCAATGACCTTGAGCAGTAGGATATAAGTAACTCCCACATGCCTAATGTTCCAATAATGGAACACTAAGCATAAATCGGTTTTAATTCATTCATAAAGGTGGAACACTAACAACCTAAACCCTTTCATTAGACTCAACCTCCCGACACTGTTGTATTGACGATTGTTTCCAACTATGAATCTCAAAGTGGACAAAAACATTCAAACCATACTGGTTGCTCACTTACATCCCTCACAGAGCCTAGAGAAGCTCCTGAATCCTTTCTGCATTACTTGAGAAGGGTGCAGACTTGGTCTTTCTCTTTCTCTCAGCAGCCCTGCCTTTGACAATGCATGGGCCTCACACAGTCACCTTGGGCACTGGCTTTCCTTCAGTATCCAGACAGGGAGTGGGGCATTCAAACCTCTTCGTCGCCTGCCAAGTTCTGTATTCATGGATCTGACATTTCTTCCATAAATTTATTTATATCTCTTGTTCCCACTCTCCTCACCCGTCCCTAACTTGTGTGAAGAAAAGACATAATGGAGTAAAGTCTGTGATTAAAGCCTCATGGACTGAAAAAAATGCATTCTTTATAAACGATGAAGCCTTGTTCTTTCTCGAGCCCAGGAGACTTAACATTACATGTGGCTCTTATTGAAAAATTAATAACTAGTGATTACAAAGTCATAAATACATCAATTTGATTTTTAAAATTTAAATCCTAGGTACTAATATTTACTATTTATGTATAATTTCCAGACGAACTTTAAACTAAAATAGAAATTATGAAAAGGTATCAAAATTTGTAAAGGTAAGTGTCATACAAGAGTATAGAGTAGTTTCACCTTATCTGTGGGAAATTTTTTTGAGACCCCCCCTAGAGGGTTCCTGATACCATGGTTAATACCAAATTCAACATCTGTTTAATTTTAAACTAGGCACAGTAAGAGATTGATAATAACTAATAATAAAGTAAAACAATTATAAAATATAATATGTTAAGGTGGTCTCTTTCTCTCTCTCAAAATGCTGCAATGTTTAGGAACAAATTTGAAGGCAACTAACTAAAACCAGAGAAAGAAAAAGCAAAGATAAAGGAGGACTACTGTATTTAAATAATTCTCTGCTAATATTTATGCAAATGCAAGGTGTCTTATTCTTGTTTAAAATGGTATAACATTATGTCCTAATGCTTTACTTCCCCTAAAATTTTATGGTTCAGTATATACTTAAGGTAACACTCAAATCTTATACTTCTGTGATATTCAAGATAATAAAAATGTTTCTTATTTCAAAGCATGTAATTTTTATAAATAGATTATAAAATGAGATTATAGCAAATGTGGTTGCTATCTCTTGCTCTCAGTAGGAGGTTTCAAATGTGTACTTCCTAAAATTAATCATTTCACAAATAGATGTTCTTTATTTTCTATGATAAATCAGGATAATTCTATAAATTTAACTTTGTATTGGCTTAAAAAATGATCTAACCAAAGTGATACTATCTATATCTGGTTTTTTAAATAGTTTGCTGTCATTCATCCAGTGTTAGTCTTTTAAATAGCCTATTTCACAATAGTCTCTGATTAACACTTTACTCAGAAGCACAGAAAATTGTGTCAGACAGTTCTTGAACTATTTATTCTATGCCCTGAAACCTTATAATTTGCCTGTTTTCACAGATAACCAATGGGGAGTTAGTTTTATGCATATAGGCTTCTACCATGAAGATTCTTGCTACTGTCTTTTCTAGTGTGATTACACTCTTGATTTTTGCACTATCATATCTACCTCTTTGGAAATAAAAAAACGAAAACAATTTTTCATGCAAAGAATTGTAAAATGATATTAAGGCTCACCATTTTCAACATCAATATAATCTAAGTACAGTAAGTGGCAAGCAATGCCAGCATTTCTTATTTAGTGCTATCTCACATATATAATTTTTAGCTCTATCACTTCAGTATTTTGTTATATGTAGATGTCTTCTAATTCTCTCAGCCATTATGGCAATCATCTGAATATTATTAATAATTGCTTTGCTATAATTTTAACTGATCCTTAATATGTAGCATTAGCATAAGGGTCTGGACCTATATTTTCAATAAACTTATTTTATCATGAAGATAGACATGCTTTATATATCATAATGTATACATATATGAACAATTTTATTCATGATCTCTTTGGTATCATCTAGGCAGAGGTAAGGATAGGATTAAATATGTCTGATATTTCAATTTAGAAGCATTTCACTTTCTATCCTACCTCTTCTAATTATGAAATAGTTGTATTAAACATGGATAGGTTGAAAAACCATTTTAGATTATTAAAAATAAAGAAATCCAAATTATAATGTAAGGAAAACATTCAAGAAAGAGACTGGACTTAAAAGTTGTTCTTGTAGGAGGGTGCATGTCATATTAAAACCAAAAATAATAGTCCATAGTGTTTGGGATAAATTTCACCAGATCTTGCACTTTCAATGTCATCCCGGGTTCTTTCCAAGCATAAAAGGCAGTATTTCTTCATTTCTTTCTGTCTGCTATTTATAAATTTATGTAATGTAAAATAATTCCTTTATAATATTTCTTGCAAATGAAATTAAGTTATAATCAAACGTATTCAATTATCCTCAGGTTTATTATTTACACTAAATATCAAAATCAAATTTTGGTCATGGTCAAAACACTGACACACTACATTCTCAGGGATTATATCATGATTTTTTAAGTCGTAGTTTCCTCTATCATTAATATTATTATTATTTAAATTTTGTGAGTACATAGCAGGTATACATACTTATAAAGCTCAAGGGATGTTTTGATACTCTCATGCAGTGTGAAATATGCACATCATGGAGATGGGGTAATCATCCCCTCAAGCATTTATTTTTTGACTTACAAACAATTCAATTACACTCTTTAAGTTATAAAATGTACAGTTAAGTTACTATTGACTATAGTTACCTATTGTGCTTTCAAATAGCAGGTCTCATTCATTCATTCTTTCTGTTTTTTTTTGGATCCATTAACCAACCCCACCTTTCCCTAGATACCCACTGCCCTTCCCACCCTCTGATAATCACCCTTTTATTCTCTATGTCGATGAGTTCAATTGTTTTCATTTTTAGATCCCATAAATAAGAGAGAACATAACATGTTTGTCTTTCTTTTCTTTTTTAATTTTTTATTGGATTATAGGTTTTGGGGTACATGAGCAGAGCATGCAAGACAGTTGCGTAGGTACATATATGGCAGTGTGCTTTGCTTTTCTTCTCCCCTTCACCCACATTTGGCATTTCTCCCCAGGCTATCCCTCCCCACCTCTCCCTCCCACTGGCCCTCCCCTTTTCCCCCCAATAGACCCCAGTGTTTAGTACTCCCCTTTCTGTGTCCATGTGTTCTCATTTTTCATCACCCACCTATGAGTGAGAATATGCGGTGTTTCATTTTCTGTTCTTGTGTCAGTTTGCTGAGGATGATGTTCTCCAGATTCATCCATGTCCCTACAAACGACACGAACTCATCAGTTCTGATTGCTGCATAATATTCCATGGTGTATATGTGCCACATTTTTCCAATCCAGTCTATTATCAATGGGCATTTGGGTTGATTCCAGGTCTTTGCTATTGTAAACAGTGCTGCAATGAACATTCGTGTACATGTGTCCTTATAGTAGAAGGATTTATAGTCTTTTGGATATATACCCAGTAATGGGATTGCTGGGTCAAATGGGATTTCTATTTCTAAGGCCTTGAGGAATTGCCACACCGTCTTCCACAATGGTTGAACTAATTTACACTCCCACCAACAGTGTAAAAGTGTTCCTTTTTCTCCACATCCTCTCCAGCATCTGTTGTCTCCAGATTTTTTAATGATCGCCATTCTAACTGGCGTGAGATGGTATCTCAATGTGGTTTTGATTTGCATCTCTCTGATGACCAGTGACGATGAGCATTTTTTCATATGATTGTTGGCCTCATATATGTCTTCTTTCGTAAAGTATCTGTTCATATCGTTTGCCTACTTTTGAATGGGCTTGTTTGTTTTTTTCCTGTAAATCTGCTTGAGTTCTTTGTAAATTCTGGATATCAGCCCTTTGTCAGATGGGTAGACTGCGAAAATTTTTTCCCATTCTGTTGGTTGCCGACCCACTCTAGTGACTGTTTGTTTTGCCGTGCAGAAGCTGTGGAGTTTGATTAGGTCCCATTTGTCTATTTTGGCTTTTGTTGCCAATGCTTTTGGTGTTTTGTTCATGAAGTCCTCGCCTACTCCTATGTCCTGGATAGTTTTGCCCAGATTTCCTTCTAGGGTTTTTATGGTGCCAGGTCTTATGTTTAAGTCTTTAATCCATCTGGAGTTAATTTTAGTGTAAGGTGTCAGGAAGGGGTCCAGTTTCTGCTTTCTGCACATGGCTAGCCAGTTTTCCCAACACCATTTGTTAAACATGGAATCCTTGCCCCATTGCTTGTTTTTGTCAGGTTTATCAAAGATTGTATAGTTGTATGTATGTTGTGTTGCCTCCGGTGCCTCTGTTTTGTTCCATTGGTCTATATCTCTGTTTTGGTACCAGTACCATGCTGTTTTGATTACTGTAGCCTTGTAGTATAGTTTGAAATCCGGTAGTGTGATGCCCCCCGCTGTGTTATTTTGCTTAGAATTGACTTGGCTCTGCGGGCTCTCTTTTGGTTCCATATGAAGTTCATGGTGGTTTTTTCCAGTTCTGTGAAGAAAGTCAATGGTAGCTTGATGGGGATAGCGTTGAGTCTGTAAATTACTTTGGGCAGTATAGCCATTTTCACGATATTAATTCTTCCTAACCATGAACATGGAATGTTTCTCCATCTGTTTGTGTCCTCTCTGATTTCGTTGAGCAGTGGTTTGTAGTTCTCCTTGAAGAGGTCCCTTACGTTCCTTGTGAGTTGTTTTCCAAGGTATTTTATTCTTTTTGTAGCAATTGCGAATGGCAGTTCGCTCTTGATTTGGCTTTCTTTAAGTCTGTTATTGGTGTAGACGAATGCTTGTGATTTTTGCATATTGATTTTATATCCTGAGACTTTGCTGAAGTTGCTTATCAGTTTCAGGAGTTTTTGGGCTGAGGCGATGGGGTCTTCTAGGTATACTATCATGTCGTCTGCAAATAGAGACAATTTGGCTTCCACCTTTCCTATTTGAATACCCTTTATTTCTTTTTCTTGCCTGATTGCTCTGGCTAGAACTTCCAGTACTATATTGAATAGGAGTGGTGAGAGAGGGCATCCTTGTCTAGTGCCAGATTTCAAAGGGAATGCTTCCAGTTTTTGCCGATTCAGTATGATATTGGCTGTTGGTTTGTCATAAATAGCTTTTATTACTTTGAGATACGTTCCATCGATAACGAGTTTATTGAGGGTTTTTAGCATAAAGGGCTGTTGAATTTTGTCAAATGCCTTCTCTGCGTCAATTGAGATAATCATGTGGTTTTTGTTTTTGGTTCTGTTTATGTGGTGAATTACGTTTATAGACTTGCATATGTTGAACCAGCCTTGCATCCCCGGGATGAATCCTACTTGATCATGATGAATAAGTTTTTTGATTTGCTGTTGCAATCGGCTTGCCAATATTTTATTGAAGATTTTTGCATCTATGTTCATCATGGATATTGGCCTGAAGTTTTCTTTTCTCGTTGGGTCTCTGCCGGGTTTTTGGTATCAGGATGATGTTGGTCTCATAAAATGATTTGGAAAGGATTCCCTCTTTTTGGATTGTTTGAAATAGTTTTAGAAGGAATGGTACCAGCTCCTCCTTGTGTGTCTGGTAGAATTCGGTTGTGAACCCGTCTGGACCTGGGCTTTTTTTGTGAGGTAGGCTCTTAATTGCTGCCTCGACTTTAGACCTTGTTATTGGTCTATTTATAGTTTCAGCTTCCTCCTGGTTTAGGCTTGGGAGGACACAGGAGTCCAGGAATTTATCCATTTCTTCCAGGTTTACTAGTTTATGCGCATATAGTTGTTTGTAATATTCTCTGATGATGGTTTGAATTTCTGTGGAATCTGTGGTGATTTCCCCTTTATCATTTTTTATTGCATCTATTTGGTTGTTCTCTCTTTTATTTTTAATCAATCTGGCTAGTGGTCTGTCTATTTTGTTGATCTTTTCAAAAAACCAGCTCTTGGATTTATTGATTTTTTGAAGGGTTTTTCGTGTCTCAATCTCCTTCAGCTCAGCTCTGATCTTAGTAATTTCTTGTCTTCTGCTGGGTTTTGAGTTTTTTTTGGTCTTGCTCCTCTAGCTCTTTCAATTTTGATGATAGGGTGTCAATTTTGGATCTCTCCATTCTCCTCATATGGGCACTTATTGCTATATACTTTCCTCTAGAGACTGCTTTAAATGTGTTCCAGAGGTTCTGGCACGTTGTGTCTTCGTTCTCTTTGGTTTCGAAGAACTTCTTTATTTCTGCCTTCATTTCGTTGTTTACCCAGTCAACATTCAAGAGCCAGTTGTTCAGTTTCCATGAAGCTGTGCGGTTCTGGGTCTGTTTCTGAATTCTGAGTTCTAACTTGATTGCACTATGGTCTGAGAGGCTGTTTGTTATGATTTCAGTTGTTTTGCATTTGTTGAGCAGTGCTTTACTTCCAATTATGTGGTCAATTTTAGAGTAGGTGTGATGTGGTGCTGAGAAGAATGTGTATTCTGTGGATTTGGGGTGGAGAGTTCTGTAAATGTCTATCAGGTTTGCTTGATCCAGGTCTGAGTTCAAGCCCTGGATATCCTTGTTGATTTTTTGTCTGGTAGATCTGTCTAGTATTGACAGTGGAGTGTTAAAGTCTCCCACTATTATTGTGTGAGAGTCTAAGTCCTTTTGTAAGTCCTTAAGAACTTGCCTTATGTATCTGGGTGCTCCTGCATTGGGACCATATATGTTTAGGATCGTTAGCTCTTCTTGTTGTATCAATCCTTTTACCATTATGTAATGGCCTTCTTTGTCTCTTTTGATCTTTGTTGCTTTAAAGTCTATTTTATCGGAGATGAGAATTGCAACTCCTGCTTTTTTTTGCTTTCCATTTGCTTGGTAAATCTTCCTCCATCCCTTTATTTTGAGCCTTTGTGTATCCTTGCATGCGAGATGGGTTTCCTGGATACAGCACACTGATGGGTTTTGGATTTTTATCCAATTTGCCAGTCTGTGTCTTTTGATTGGTGCATTTAGTCCATTTACATTTAGGGTTAATATTGTTATGTGTGAATTTGATACTGCCATTTTGATGCTAAGTGGCTGTTTTGCCTGTTAGTTGTTGTAGATTCTTCATTATGTTGAAGCTCTTTAGCATTCAGTGTGATTTTGGAATGGCTGGTACTGATTGATCCTTTCTATGTATAGTGCCTCTTTTAGGAGCTCTTGTAAAGCAGGCCTGGTGGTGACAAAATCTCTGAGTACTTGCTTGTTCGCAAAGGATTTTATTCTTCCTTCACTTCTGAAGCTCAGTTTGGCTGGATATGAAATTCTGGGTTGAAAGTTCTTTTCTTTAAGAATGTTGAATATTGGCCCCCACTCTCTTCTGGCTTGTAGTGTTTCTGCCGAGAGATCTGCTGTGAGTCTGATGGGCTTCCCTTTGTGGGTGACCCGACCTTTCTCTCTGGCTGCCCTTAGTATTCTCTCCTTTATTTCAACCCTGTTGAATCTGACGATTATGTGCCTTGGGGTTGCTCTTCTTGCAGAATATCTTTGTGGTGTTCTCTGTATTTCCTGCAATTGAGTGTTGGCTTGTCTTGCTAGGTGGGGGAAATTTTCCTGGATGATGTCCTGAAGAGTATTTTCCAGCTGGGATTCATTCTCTTCGTCCCCTTCTGGTACACCTATCAAATGTAGGTTAGGTCTTTTCACATAGTCCCACATTTCTTGGAGACTTTGTTCATTCCTTTTTGCGCTTTTTTCTCTGATCTTGGTTTCTCGTTTTATTTCATTGAGCTGGTCTTCGACTTCAGATATCCTTTCTTCTGCTTGGTCAATTCGGCTATTGAAACTTGTGTTTGCTTCGCGAAGTTCTCGTATTGTGTTTTTCAGCTCCTTTAATTCATTCATATTCCTCTCTAAGGTATCCATTCTTGTTAACATTTCCTCGAATCTTTTTTCAAATCTTTTTTCAAGGTTCTTAGTTTCTTTGCATTGATTTAATACATGATCTTTTAGCTCACAAAAGTTTCTCATTATCCATCTTCTGAAGTCTAATTCCGTCATTTCGTCACAGTCATTCTCCATCCAGCTTTGCTCCCTTGCTGGTGAGGAGTTTTGGTCCTTTCTAGGAGGCGAGGTGTTCTGGTATCGGGTGTTTTCCTCCTTTTTGCGCTGGTTTCTTCCCATCTTTGTTGATTTGTCCACTGGTCGTCTGCGTAGTTGCTGACTTTTCGTTTGGGTCTCTGAGTGGACACCCAGAATGTTGATGATGAAGTATTTCTGTTGCTTGATTTTCCTTCTACCAGTCTAGCCCCTTCACTGTATGACTGCTGAGGTCTGCTCCAGACCCTGCTTGTCTGGGGTGCACCTCTAGTAGCTGTGGCACAGCAAGGGATGCTACCAGTTTCTTTTTCTGCTCTCTTTGTCCCAGGATGATGCCTGCCTAATGTCAGTCTTTTGGATATAGAGGGGTCAGGGAGCTGCTTGAGGAGACAGTTTGTACTTTATAGGGGTTTAATTGCTGAGCTGTGAGCTCTGTTGTTCATTCAGGGCTGTTAGGCTGCTATGTTTTATTCTGCTGCAACAGAGCTCATTAAAAAACCCTTTTTTTTTTTCTCAAATGCTCTGTGTTAAGGGGTTTGGGCTTTATTTTTGGATGTCCGATCAGGTGTCCTGCCCAGCTATAAGGCAGACTAGCCACTGTTTGGCTGTCGAGGCTCCGCCCTGCTATTGTGTGATTCGCGCTGTTCCTGCGGGCTCTGCTGTGGTCTCCGCCATGCCCTGCGGCGGAGTCTCTTCGTTGTAGCGTGTTGCCTCAGCAACGGCAGGCTGTGTCAGCAGTGGGCGTGTATCTCAGTAGGGACGGGTTGCCTCGGCAATGGCTGGCTGCATCAGCAGTGGGCGTGTATCTCAGTTGGGGCGGGTTGCCTCGGCAATGGCTGGCTGTGTCAGCAGTGGGCGTGTATCTCAGTTGGGGCGGGTTGCCTCAGTAGTGGTGGACGCCCCTCACCCACAGAGCGTCTTGGACCGTCTGCTCGGGATAGTTTGAAATCGCGGTTTTGTTCGTCCCACTGGGTATCCCAAACGATCTGTCCCTGCAATCCCCTGGGCTGGGCTACTGTGCAAGTCTCGTTCAGTCTCAAGTCCAGCCCTCTCAAGTCTCAGGTTGCCGGTTCAACAGGGCACCCGGACAAGCGCGCCCTGTGGGGATTGCTGGGTAGGGCCGGCCGCCGCCGCCCCGGCTGCCGGCTTCGCCAGGCAGACCTACTGCCTGGCGTCCCGTGTCTTTTTATACTTGGGAGTTTCCCCGTTCTGTGGGCAACAAAGATCAGTCTGGAAATGCCGCTTTGACTCACCGTTTGCGGATTCAATGAGAAGAGCTCCAATCCTGGGTTGTTCTCACAGCGCCATCTTGAGTCCTCCCCCACATGTTTGTCTTTCTACATCTGGCTTATCACTTAAAATAATGATCTCCAGTTCCATCCATGTTGTTGCAGTTAACTGAACTCATTCTTTTTATGGCTTAATAGTATTCCATTGTGTATATATACCACACGGTCGATACAGTCATCTGCTGATGGACACTGAGGGGGTTTCTACATCTTAGCTGTTGTAAACAGTGCAGCAACAAGCATAGGTGTGCAGATAACATGTCTGATGTCCTGCATTCCTTCTTTGGGATGTATACCCATCATCAGTGGGATTGCTGGGTCACATAGCAGCTCAGTTTTCAGTCTTCTGAGGAACCTCCCAACTGTTCTCCACAGTGGTTGCACTAATTTACATTCCCACCAGGAGTGTACAAGAGTTCCTTTTTCTCCACATTCTGGTCAGCATTTGTTATTCCATGTAATTTGGATATAAGCCATTATAACTGAGGTGAGGTGATATCTCACTGTAGTTTTGATTTGCATTTGCTAGGAATGTAAAATTTCTATCAACATTTTGAAATAAAATGTGTCTCTTTATTTAATGACAAAATATTTGATATGTTTATTAAAACAATAATTTCAAATTCAATTTAATGTATCTTTATCAATACTTACTGTAATTTGGATCTTTCCATTTTTAGAGTATTGCTTTAATTTCTGTATTTGATACTAAGATTTTGGCCTACCTCTTCTAGCATTTACTTCTGTTTTTCTTGGAAACTTTATGCTATGTTATTTAGATTTGTGAATAGTCTAAAGCCATTTAATTGTACCTTTATCAACATTAATTGAAGCTTCTATCTCAAGTAATGTTTTGGCCTTTCATTCTAATTTAGTTGAGATTAATAGAGTCATTCTACTTTGTTTTGTGTGGGTGAGGTGTGAATATATTTATTTAGTACTTAATTTTATATCTATATTTTTACTTTTGAGAAAAATGATATTTATAATTCTGGTAACTGGTTTTCAGTTTTTTTTAGAACTATTTTAAATACTTGTTCTTATTTCAAAATATTATAACAGTTTATAACCTTTATGATGTATGTATTAGTTCTTCTTCTTTTACATGCCTTTTGATGTCATCTTGCTTTAATGTGTCCCGTTAATTTGTCTTGGCCTATTTATTTTTGACTATTTAAAAATTAGGCAGATAATTTTAACAAGATATAGTCTTAAATTATAGATATTTATATATCTCCACATTTTTAAGGCCATCACTACCATATATTTAAAATGTGCTTTATTTAAAAAAAAGACAAATAATTTACAGTAGTTGGCCGGGCACGGTGGCTCAGGCCTGTAATCCCAGCACTTTGGGAGGCCGAGGCAGGTGGATCACGAGGTCAAGAGATCGAGACCATCCAGGTCAAAATGGTGAAACCCCGTCTGTATTAAAAATACAAAAAATTAGCTGGGCATGGTGGTGCGTGCCTGTAATCCCAGCTACTCAGGAGGCTGAGGCAGGAGAATTGCCTGAACCCAGGAGGCAGAGGTTGTGGTGAGCCGAGATCGCACCGTTGCACTCCAGCCTGGGTAACGAGTGAAACTCCGTCTCAAAAAAAAAAAAAATTACAGTAGTTTAAAGATCAAGGATTCTATTTCTCAAAAATAAGAATTTCAAAGAAAATTCCCAGACTGGCTTAAATTGCTTAATTCTCATCATCAGTGTATTGGTCTTTCTTGTGTTCATAACTTCAAGATTGCAGAATGTGCTTGATGGTACCATGCTGGTCGAGTTCCAGCAAGGCAGAAAAAGAGAATAAACAAGCAAACTTTGAAAGTGCCATGACAGCCAAGTCAATCCACTTTAACCAGGAAAACAAAAACCTAAACAGAAGTCTCACCCAGGAGACTTCTGCTTTTTTTTTTTCAAAAGTTATTCCTAATGGAAAAGTGCTTAAGCAGAAAGAGACTGTTTCTGGGTGTCGTTTACTAATATATTTTCTTACTTTGAGTATATGATTTAAAAAATTAAAAATATTGACCGTGATATTTCTAGGGCTAAAGTGAAGATAAAGAATAATTTTATGTTCTAATTCACTCTATACTCCTGAACACATCCCATCCATATTCCGCAATATATGTGGAATAATCTACACTGTTAGATATTGTGGCAGAAACTGCTAGATTCATACTCCTCCAAGCTTCCACTCCTTTCTTTTAGAAAATTCTCCTGATACTTATCTGGGCATATGTCCACCAATTACCTAAAAAAGAAAAAAAAACGTTTTTACCTCTTTTACATCTAGGTATCTTCAGTTAGATGTACACAAAAGCATCTCTGAAACTTCTGGACAGTACTCTAACAGAGAAGGGGCTAAATACACTTACCCACTTCCTAAATGGTCCCCGAAGGTCAGACATAACGGCTATCATGAAAAAAGAAGGCAAGAAAGCAATCTACCCATCTGACAAAGGTCTAATATCCAGAGTCTTAAAGAAACTTTAGCAAATTTTCAAGAAAAAACCAACAACCCCATTAAAGTGGACAAAGGACATGAACAGACACTTCTCAAAAGAAGACACGTATGTGACCAACAAACATATGAAAAAAGCTCAACAACATCACTGATCACTAGAGAAACGCAAATTGAAACCACAGTGAGATACCATGTCAGACCACTCAGAATGGCGATGATTAAAAAGTAGAAAAACAACAGATGCTGGCAAAGTTGTGAAGGAAGAGGAATGCTTTCACACTGTCGATGGGAGTGTAAATTAGTTCGTCCCTTCTGAAAGAGGATTCCTCAAAGTGCGGCGATTCCTCAAAGACTTAGAGGCAAAAATATAATTTGACCAAGTAGTCTCATTCCTGAGTATACACCTAAGGAATATAAATCATTGCATTATAAGGATACATGCATGCATTTGTTTATTGAAGCATTATTCACAATGGCAAATACATAGAATCGACTTAAATGGCCATGAAAGATAGACTGGATTTTAAAAATGTGGTAGATATACATGATGGAATACTATGTAGCCATAAAAAGGAATAAGATCATGTCTTTTGCAGGGACGTGGTTGGAGTTGGAAGCCATTATCCTGCGACATATACCCCTGAACTTAAAATAAAAGTTGAAGAAGAAGAAGAAAAAAATAGAGGACGGTATGGATCACATTCCTGTAATGGGAGAGTACGCAACTAGGTTTAGCGTACACCACTTACAAACATGGAACCACCGTCCTTTCCTGTCTACATCAGCACTAGTTATTTGGCAGAGAAACTAAATTGTCTCTCTTTAGAATCATTGTTATTACGAGTTATTTCTGGTATATTCAGCCAAAAGCAATTCTAACTAATACAGATAGATGAAGGTATTATTACTTTCCATTTTACTTCTGCAATACTGAATTTGTTTTGAAAATTGTATTGACATTACTTTATAATGTAACAAAATATGAATAAAAATAAATATACATTTAAAAATTAACAAATACAAATTTATTGTAAATCAGTGCTCAAATGTCAATATCCCACTAGAAAGGTGATATTGAACAAGTGGTTTTAAAAGGAATAAATTGTAATGGTTATAGATAATGAAAGATAATTTTAATATTTGGTGTTTAAAACAAGAAAAGATTAAATGAGGTAGTATATGCCATGGTTTGGAAATGATCACTTTCAATAGTGATTGGAATGTGGATCAGTAAAATATTTCTCAAAAACACGTTAGTAAAATAAAATGAATCATTCAAACATGGGAAATATTTGACCCAGCAACTCAATTTCATAATTTGCTGTTTTAATAATCGAAGAATGTCTCTTTCCTTTTTGGTATTTCACCTTTATGAGGTATATTTATGATACAAGTAAAACTAAAGGGTGAATTCATGTTTCCCTCATTTGTAACTGAATGATTTATCGAAATACTCCTCTTTTGGATGAACTCAGCTAATCTTCCATTATTAATGGCAATGCCTGCTTTTATCCCTGCAATAGATGACTCTGTTGTCTAGTGTCCTTCTTCATGTGTATGTCAATTCCTTGCCAAAAACTTAACAACATTTTTACCTTTGCTGCCCTTTTCGTTTCTAATAATTGTAACTCTTATTAGTCTAACGTATATCAGAGTTAGAAGAATAAAGTAGGGTCAGGAGCAGTGGCTCACACTTGCAATCCCAGCACTTTGGGAGACCAAGGTGGGCAGATATTTGAGGTCAGAAGTTCAAGACCAGCCTGGCCAACATGGTAAAACTCTGTCTCTATTAAGAATACAAAAAATAAAAATAGCTGGACATGGTGGTGTGTGCCTGTCATCCCAGGTACTCAGGAGGCTGAGGCACAAAAATGGCTTGAATCCAGGAGGCAGAGGTTGCAGTGAGCTGAGATCACGCCACTGCACTCCAGCGTGGGTGATGGAGTGAGACCTTGTCTCAAAAAAAAAAAAAAAGAAGAAGAAAGTTAGTCAGAAATTATAAAGACAATGAAATCCCAAATATTAATCTTAATTTATCTTCTTATCTGACATCCTCATCTTTATCTCTCTGCCATTTGTAGAAATAAAACTAATTGAATTATTGTATAATATGCTATATAATAATGAAACCATGCTTGTTTACATACTTAGATATTTCCATCCATTGCGAAAACATATGGAATATATGGTTTTATTTGTAGGTTCCTTGGGATTAAAGAAAGGCACAGAAAATCTTTGCTGTGTCTATATTGCTTGACTTTCTAATTCATAAATTGAAAATGTTTTCTTCTTTCAAAACCAGGAACGACCATGTGCCTCTTTTCTAATATAGAAGAAAAAACCTTACATTCTCCTTATGCCAACTTTAATGAAAATGGATAATAACACCATGCATTTAATTGTTATAGAATATAATATAAGTTAAAAAAAAAGAAACAATGCTTTCAATGTCGCTGTTTTATCTGATGTCAAAAAACAGTATGTTATTGTGTTAAAACTGTAGAGCCTTGCCCATCTTAGGTTTTCACGAAATCTGTCGATACAGAACTGTCACTCTTTTTGACAAACCACTGACAACAAGTCTATCCCATAGAATGATGGAGACCTAATGGAATCAGAATTTCTAATCTCCCAGAGAACACATATTCTTTTCTTGAGCTTCTGCCAGGAAATGTTTTCTCCGAGAAGAATGTTCAAATTTCATTACAGAACTCAAAACCACTTAAATTCACAGCATTTTAGACCCCCACATTTGCACTCAACTCAAAAGATTGGAGTTAAATTCATATGGGGAACTCTGAGTTTCACAAAGAAATTATAAACAATTTTTTTTCTGTCCTGAAAATTAAATGCTTCATTAGTGGTGATCATTGGTTTTGTATCAAGTTTGATTTGTCTAATTTGTTTTGGGATATTTTGCTTTAGTGGGATGTGAGGAATAATTGAGAAAGAAGCAAGAATTTAGGGCTCACTTGATTGTGGTTCATGGTCGATAAAGGAAAAACATATGCAGGAGGATGTACGTGAAAGGGTGTGTGTGTGTGTCTGTCATTCTGTAGAAATGTATTTGTCCACTGTAACATAGGAATTGCCCACTGTAATAAAAATAGAGGCAGGGGATTTACTGTCCTCTTTGAGTTCACTTGCATTGCATTCAGAAACAATGTTAGGCTATACTTGGCCTATTATGATACAAAACCAACTTAACTAGTTTTACTGTATTTCTGCCTTCCCAGAAAATCCCAATTGAAAATGAGTTTTAGGAAGTTACCAAGAAGAAATAGACTCTTTTTATAATTATGGAGCAATGCAAATGAACAACAAAAACTCTACCCATTTATTTCCTCAAAGATTCATCCAGGCAGTTTTTGCACATGTTCCAGAGCAAGACTTTAAAGCAAGGATTCACAGCCTTTTTCTAGAAAAGCCAGTTAGCAAATATGTCTAGGTTTTGCGGGTCATATTTTCTGTGTTCCACCTACTCAGCTTTGCCATTGTAGCATGAAAGCAGGATGACTGTATTCCAATAAACATTACTTATAAAATTGAAGTGGGTTGGATTGGACCCATGCATTATAGTTTGTGAGCCCTGTATTAAAATATGAATCAGGTGAATACGAAAAATATGAATTAAGGTGTCAAATGTAAATATTGTCCACAAATAATATGTTAAAGTAAGCAGGCATAATAAATTTATTTTTATTCATAATTATGTACATTCATTTTAGAGCCTATTAATATGAAAATGACTCAAATATGTAAGTATTATTACTTTTTACATTCATTGAAAATCACTGTTTACAACAATTATTTCCAATTCATTTTTCAGTACTAAAAAAGAGCAAAGAAATTATGAGATTGATATAAAGACAAAATTTATTGTTACATTATTTAGATGATTGTTTTTCTACTTCAGTCTTACAAATTTGCTAAGTACTAAAATAAAATTCTTCAATGAGTTAAATATAATCATTACATATATAGGATGTTTCTCTTTAAAAATGAAAGAGGAATGTGTGTTAGGTATATATTAATAGGACACCAAGTAATATTATATAAATTTATATCAGAATATGAATTTTTATACTAGCTATGTTTTTTGACCAATATATAAAAAAAGAGGACAGTTGTAGGGAAGGTAAATGGGCATAGCTGTGAACACATAAAATGGGACCTGTCTACATAAGTTCATTCACTCTCCACCTTCCCCTTCTTACTCAGTGACCTCTAGAAATCCCAACAATTTTGTAAGCAACTAATCCTTTGTATTAAGTCTCTTTCTGTCACTAATATCAGTAGCTTCTGCTTTCAGCACTGGACTCTAACCTTTGCTAATCTTGGATATGCCATTAAAACATTTCCAAACTATAACCTGTGATAGTTGACTTTATGTCAACAGACACTGTAACAATAGTTGAACTGGTTAGGAAAAGCGTGAATATCGATTTGGTTGCATGTAGAATATAGGTTTTAGCAAAGCCCTTCAAAGGAGATAAATGTAGAACAATTTAATGTGGCTCTGAAAAACAGCCTTTGCAAGAGATAAGGCTTCAGACCTTTCTCAAACACCTCCCATTAAGACATTTTGACCAGACAAAGCCGTAAAGATCATACCTAAAGTGCTTCTATTGAAATTAAGTTTATTGTATCAAAGAACTTAGAGCCAGCCACAGTTAACTCGGGGGAGAAAGTGCTAAAGCTGGTGTAGAATTACTAAATAACTGACAGATTTCTGATTTATGAACTGTATTTAACAAAGGCCTTTGCAATTACTTTCATGTGGAAACCATATGCTAATAGATCAAAGGCTAAAATGTTTCCAAGTAAACTTGGAAATTTGGTCTATGTCTGTGACTTTTAATCCCTAAAACATCTTAAGAATACCAGGACTATAGCAAAACGAGCGGACTGCAAACCTATGCAGAAAACCCTCTACTACACTGAGCCGAATATGTTTTCTGTTTATTATAGAATGAAAGGTTTTTCACAAATTATTGTTGGCGGTGGCTGAAGTTTGTTCAAGAAAATTTATGTCACAAGACACAACGTACTGACCATACATTAACACTCTGTTAAGTACTAGGGTATACAAAAGTGTGTGTGTGTGTGTCTGTGTGTGTGTCTGTGTGTGTGTGTCTGTGTGTGTGTGCACACGTGCGCCTTTGCATGCATGTACGTGCACATATTTTATGCTCCCAAATACTTTCAACTCAGTATGCTGAAAAATCTTAGACTGTCACTCATGATCCACCTCCCCACAAAAAGGCCCCTCTGTTACTTGAGTTGTATTTACTCAGAAACACATAGAAGGGATTTCTATAAAATTTCATCTTCTGTATTTATACACTTGCTGCTCTTATTTAATTTCATATTTACTTTCATCTATCTCATTAAATATTTCTCCTCTCTGTTTATATTTCTTTCTTCCAATGCATTTTCATAATATATTTAAAAATTTAAAATCAACTATAGAGTTATAATTTACATATAATAAACATACTCATTTGGACTACAGATTTGGATTAATTTTGATGAAAGTATACCTTTTTGAAATCACTACAATAATCATGATATAGAATATTTTCACCATCCCAAAAATTTCCCAGTGACCTTTGCCGATCAATCCTCTTCTCCTCCTCAACCCAGGCTCTTATTCATTTTCTATCAATAGGGTTTGGTTTGCATCTTCTATGGTATTATATAAATGAGTAAAACAGAACATATTTTTGTGACTTTTATCATGAGGAATAATCTTGTAGACTTTCAGCCAGTTGTTGTGTGCATTAATAATGTGCTGCATTGTGTAGATATAATACAAGTTGTTTTTCATTCACACATTTATTGAAATGTGGGTTGTTTCCAGGATCTACTATGAATAAAGATGTCATAAATATCTGTGTTCAAATATTTCTATAAAGAATATACATACATATGGAGAGTTTTATATATGTGATCATATATAAATCTTGTTATTCATAGCAATGTTCTATAAAGTCATCATGAGCCCTGAATTAGTGAATACTAAACATTACTCTTGTAGAAATACATGGTTAGGTTCCTACGAGGCTTTGGTCACATTTTCATATAAGAATCGGTATATAGGGGCCGGGCGCGGTGGCTCAAGCCTGTAATCCCAGTACTTTGGGAGGCCGAGGCGGGTGGATCACGAGGTCGAGAGATCGAGACCAACCTGGTCAAATGGTGAAACCCTGTCTCTACTAAAATACAAAAAATTAGCTGGGCGTGGTGGCGCGTGCCTGTAATCCCAGCTACTCAGGAGGCTGAGGCAGGAGAATTGCCTGAACCCAGGAGGCGGAGGTTGTGGTGAGCGGAGATCACGCCATTGCACTCCAGCCTGGGTAACAAGAGCGAAACTCCATCTCAAAAAAAAAGAATCAGTATATTATCTTGTTTTATGTATGCTTTTGTTTAAGGACATTTTACTCAATGTGTATTGTCGATTCAGTAACGTTGGACTCACAGCCAACAGTGCTGTAACTCAAGCCTGAAGAAAGCTAACCCGACACATACGTGCGTTTTCTCCATCAGGCACCTTAGTGCCTCTTTGCACCTCGGAGCACTCGACAGCGATTCAGCACTACATCTGAGAACCATTTTAAAAAGTGAAATCGTCAGCGAAAAGCATAACAATACAAAGCAATGTGGCACTAAATGAACCCTGAAAAGCAAAAGTGGGCAAAGGATATGAACAGACCCTTTACAAAAGAAGACATATATGAGGCCAAAAAACATGAAAAAAAAAATGCTCATCATCACTGGTCATTAGAGAAATGCAAATTAAAACCACATTGAGATACCAGCTTATGCCAGTTAGAATGGCGATCATTAAAAAATCTGGAGACAACAGATGCTGGAGAGGATGCAGAGAAATAGGAACACTTTTACACTGCTGGTGGGAGTGTGAATTAGTTCAACCATTGTGGAAGACAGTGTGGTGATTCCTCAAGGACCTAGAAATAGAAATTCCATTTGACCCAGCAATCCAATTACTGGGTATATATCCAAAGGATTATAAATCATTCTACTGTAAGGACACATGCACATGAATGTTCATTGCAGCACAGTTTACAATAGCGAAGACCTAGAACAAACCTAAATGCCCGTCGATGATAGACTGGATGGGGAAAATGTGTACACATACACCATGGAATATTATGCAGCCATGAAAAAAGATGAGTTCGTGTCCTTTGTAGGGACATGGATGAACCTGGAAACCATCATTCTCAGCAAACCGACACAAGAACAGAAAATCAAACACTGCATGTTCTCACTCATAGGCGGGTGTTGAACAATGCAAACACATGGACACAGGGAGGGGAGCACTACACACCGGGGTCTGTTCGGGGGAAATAGGGGAGGGACAGTGGGGGGTGGGGAGTTGGGAAGAGATAGCCTGGGGAGAAATGCCAGATATAGGAGAAGGGGAAGAAGGCAGCAAATCACACTGCCACGTGTGTACCTAAGCAACAATCTTACATGTTCTTCACATGTACCCCAAAACCTAAAATGCAATAAAAAATTATTTTTGTTTATAAATTACTTATTTTTGTGTATGTCTTTTTGAGCAGTGTGAAAATGAACTAATACAGTAAATTGGTATCAATAGAGAAGAGTTCTGTGAAGGTACCTAAAACTGTGAAAGTGGCTTTGGAACTGGGTAACAGGCAGAGAGGCTGGAACAGTTTGGAGGGCTCAGAAGAAGAGAGAAAAAGGAGGGAAAGTTTGGAATTTCCTAGAAACTTGTTGAATAGTTTTGACCAAAAAACTGATAACCACATGGACAGTGAAATCCAGTCTCAGGCAGTCTCAGATGGCAACGAGGGACTTGTTGGGAATTAGAATAAAGGTGACTGTTATTATACTTTAGCAAAGAGACTGGTGGAATTTTTTTCCTTGCTCTAGAAATTTGTGGAACTTTGAGATGAGGAAGATGATTTAGGTTATGTGGTGGAAGAAATTTCTAAGCAGCAAAATATTCAAGAGGTATCTTTGGTACTGTTAAAAGCATTCAGTTTTGAAAGGCAAACAGCCTAAATGTTTGGAAAATTTGCAGCCTGATGACACTATTGAAAAGAAAAACCCATTTTTGGGGGAGAGATTGAAGCCAGCTACGGAAATGTCCAAAGTAATAAGGAGCCAAAAGTTAGTCCCCAAGACAGTGGAAAAATGTCTCCAGGGCATGTCAGAGATCATAGCAGCAGCCCCTCCCATCACAGGCTGAGAGATCAAGGAGGAAACAGTGGTTTCCTGGCCAGGCCCAGGGCCTCACTGCTGTGTGCAGACTAGGGACTTGGTGCCCTGCATCCCAGCCACTGTAGCCGTGGCTAAAAGGGGCCGAGGTACAGCTCAGGCTGTGGCTTCGGAAGATGCAAGCCCCAAGCCTCGAAAGCTTCCACATGGTGTTGAGCCTGCGAGTGCACCGAAGTCAAAAGCTGATGTTTGGGATCCTCCACCTAGATTTCGGAGGATATGTGGAAACACCTGGATGTCCGGGGACAAGTTTGCTGCAGGGACAGGGCCCTCGTGGAGAACCTCTGACAGGTCACTGCAGAAGGGAAATGTGGGGGTGGAGCCTCCATACAGAGACCCAACTGGAGCATTGCCTAGTGGAGCTGTGAGAAGAGGGCCACCATCCTCCAGACCTCAGAATTGTAGATCCACTGACACCTTGCATTGTGCACCTGGAAAAGCTGCAGATACTCAATGCCAGTGCATGGACACAGTCAACATGGTGGCTGTACCCTGCAAGCCATAGGGGTGGAGCTGCCCAAGACCATGGAGACCCACCTTTTGCATCAGTGTGGCCTAGATATGAGACATCGAGTCAAAGGAGATCAATTTGGAGCTTTAAGAATTGAATGCCTGCTGGATTTTTGATTTGCATGGGGCCTGTAGCTCCTTCATTTTGGCATATTTCTCCTGCTTGGAAGGCTGTATTTACTAAATGTCTGTACCTCCATTTGCCTAAGAAGTAACTAACTTGCTTTTGATTTTACAGGTTCATAGGCAGAAGGGACTTGCCTTGTCTCAGATGAAACTTTGGACTGTGGACTTTTGAGTTAATGCTGAAATGAATTAAGACTTTTGGGGACTGGTGGGACAGCATGATCAGTTTTGAAATGTGAGGACAGGAGATTTGAGAGGGATCAGCTGTGGAATAATATGGATTGGCTGTGTCCCCACCCAAATCTCATCTTGAATTGTAGTTTCCATAATTCCTACATGTTGTGGGAGAGACTCAGTGGGAGGTAACTGAATCATAGGGATAGTTTTCTCCCTTCTGTCCTCTTGGTAGTGAATAATCTCATGAGATATGATGGTTTCATACAGAGAAACCCCTTTCACCTCATTCTCATTCTCTCTTTTCTGGCACCATATAAGACATGCCTTTCACCTTCCACCATGATTGCGAGGCCTCTCCAGCTACGTTGAACTGTTAGTCCATTAAACCTCTCTTTGTTTATAAATTACCCAATATCAGGTATGTCTTTATGTGTGCATGAAAATGGACTAATGCAGCTATATGATTTTAATAATCCTTCTGCTAAACCCATCATGGACTCTACCAAGCATTAGTGGTTTCTGCCTTTTCTGGGACCAGTGGGAGTCATTTTATTATTACTACATCTAGCCCTTGTCTTTTCACCTTTTGGTAAATTTTATATCTTTGAAGATCCAATACTTCCACATATAGCTAATGAAGGCACTACCATGCCAACTCATACCATCCCAAGAGGAGTCTAGTTACTATAAATCAATAGATCAGTCAGTAAGACGTTTGTAGAACTTTCAAAGTCAGTCAGGGTCGATAGCTTGGCTCACCAAGAAAAAACTCCATAAAGTGAAACCTCTGATTCTTTTCATTAAGAATAAGCAGCATAAAATCTCTCAGGAGGAAATGAGACAGATGAGGGATGGGACTCATTCTGCCACACTTTGCCTTACTGAGGACTTCTACTGCACACTGGGGCTGGGCATAGGTGGCAGGGACCACAAGCAGACCATCCTGACCCTCCATCATAAATCTTAAGTCTCCTCACCTGTTCATTGTAGGACCTTGAGGAGACTCAAATTGCAGCTTCCTTCATAAATCTTACTCAAGGGAGTTAAAAGGCAGAGCCCTACCACAGATTTTATCCAGAGGGGATGACTCTGTCTCCCACATGCACACAGTACTAGAAGAATGACTGGTGTTTGCCTGTTGTTCATTTTAATACTAAAAATCACACCGAGGGTACAGACTTAATATACTGATGAGGTATGCCATGCATGAAGAAGCATGTTATCAGACCGTGCATGTGCCAGAAGTTCCCTGCTGCTACATGCTTAAGCATCATTCCCAGCCTACTTTCACATCTGTAAAATTACTCTCTTCTCTTTGGGTAGCCAACCAGAGAACTGTCTCATGTACTGCCTCCCTTATGTCTGGCCATAAGCTCCAATGATGCTTTCGGTCTTGTGTCAGTTTCGATTGCATTGAGAGCCCAAGAAGCTGTGTCCCCACCCAAATCTCATCTCAACTTGCAACCATATGTTGAGGGAGGGAGCTTGTGGGAAGTGATTGGATCTACCAGTGGTTTTCCCCATGCTGCTCTTTTGATAGCGAGTTCTCTTGAGAGCTGATAGTTTTAAAGTGCAGTTCTCTCTCCTTCACCTGCCACCATGTAAGATATGCCTTGCTTTCCCTCTGCCTTCTGCCATGATTGTAAATTTTCTGAGGATTTTCTATTCAGGCAGAACTGTGAGTCATTTAAATCTCTTTTATTTATAAGTTACCAAGTCTCAGGTAGTATTTTTTATAGCAGCCTGAGAACTATTACAGTAACATTTCTGCCGCACAACTTAAAGACACAATAATGTAATCACCATGGTTAGGCTTGCAGAATTCTGGTGCAAGAAGACTGTGGAGTAAACGTGTTTGTTTCAGTATTCCAATTAAGATGATTACAAATTAATTTAATTCAGAGCTGGTTTAATAAAGAATAACAAATACACTTGAAATTAATCTAGGTGGTAAAAAATAATACATGATAATGCCCTGTTGGATAAGTATACTGCAATGGTGAAGAAATTACCAAGGAAGATGAACTGGGTTGCCATAAACTTGGATTATCATATGAGAAGGAGGAGGTATAACAATTGATGGTTTGGAACATCATGCGATTGAGGCTTTTACAGGCATTTATGGAAATACCACTGGGTCATTGTAATTAAATGTTTGGGAAAGACAAGCAGCCTTTTAAATGCCAGTGGTGCATCCCTAATCAACTATTCCAGAAATTATCTCATTAAGCAAGTGAGCTGGATCATAAATGTATTATGCCACATTAAAATCACTCTCTTTGAGAGACATATGAATATTTAGTTAGATAGTGCTTTAAAATTCTATCACTCATATATTATTATTTAATTTGGGTGTATATTTTGCAGTTAACTTAATCATGAACATGCTCTGGGACAGAGATCTCCTCAGGTCTGATTCAATTATAAGGATCATATAAAGGTATAAAACAGTTTCATGGCTGTTCATAACACCATCTACTCTAAGGTTAACTTTTTCACCATTTGTGAGTTTTATTTCAAGAATTCAGTTAAGTAATTGTTTGAACACATGCATGAATAAAAATAACCTTATAATATTTTAACACGTTGAAGATATCTGTGTTTCCAGTAGTTATGAATAAATGAAGCTGTTTTTAGTGCATACGTAATTCAGGATTCTTGATTTCCATAAGGAAGCATTTTTTAATCCTACTTTCCTGATACTCATAGCATATAAACATTACTCTGATGAAAAACATTACATCTTTTTTGGCTTAAATTCCTGCAGGTAATATTAAGTATGATTTATCTTTCACAAGCCTATTATACATGTTTAGGAACAACATGAAACAGTATTTCAACAATTAATCCTGTAGTTGTGTTAAGCTGTGTAACTGAATCAATCCGTGTAATGAATATGCTGCTTAATTCTGTTATTCATTGTTGACATTCTAATCTGCCATTGGATTGGTTTTTATTAATAATAAAATTAGTAAATATTTATTGAAAATTGTTGATGTGCTATGTGTTCTGCTTAACCTTGGTATTAACTCATGAGTCTCCAAAACAGGTTATTCCATCTCTAGAGGTACCAAAATATTTCTACAAAGAATGTGTCTTGCATGTTACAACATTTAATTTTAAATATTTCAATTTCCTTGTGCACAGCTTTCAAATGTAACATCCCTTAAGACTGATATTTCTTAAAACACCTATACTTGGCCAGGCAGAGTGGTTCATGCCTATAATTTTAGCACTTTGGAAGCCAGAGGACTTGAAGCTGATAATGCACTGAAGGTAATCAGAGGAAAACCTAAACCTACCCAGAAAATCTCCTGTTGTGGGAATCTCCATTTGAAATGTCACTTAATAGTTGACATTTTTTTATTGCTTTCTTTACATGCTTGCTACTCAGAGCAATGTTGATCAGTGATCATTCTCTGATGTTTCTTAAAAGTTCTAAACTAGCAATTCTCATTCCAGAAGTAATAATCTGAATAGTCTACATGATTAAAGATTTTAAATCTTTTGTTCAAAAATATCCAAACTAAGAAGACTTCAGCCTAGAATGGCCTTCTGGTGAATTCTAGCAAAAATTTAAAGAAGGAAAACTATCAATTCTATATAAACTCTTCCAGAAAATGAAAGAAGAGGAAACCTTTTGTAAATTATTTTAGAAGATTATTCCTTCCTTCATTCAAAATTTAGATAAAAATCTAATAAAATTACAGACTGATGTCCCTTATGGACATATACACAAAACTTTTAAAATAAAATATATCAATATATAAAATACAAAATTCAGTTACATTTAAAAAGGATATTACAGTACATTGTAACCAATTTTGGTTTATCCCAGAAAGGCAAAGCTGGTTCAATGTTTGAAAAATCAAACAACGAAATTCACCATTAACAAATGATGAAAACACATAAAATAGATGCAGCAAAGTCCTCTAACAATACTCAACATTCGTTCATAATAAAAAGCCAAAGCCAACTAAAAATACAGAGGGATGTTTCAATCTGGTTAACAGCATCAAAAGCAACAAACAAATAAACTGCAGTTAATATTACTAAGACTGATTATTCCCAAAGTTTAGAACAAGGTAAGAATCTATACTCTTACCATTAAGTAAATACTTCTATTCAATATCATACTAGTGGTCCTAGCTGGTGCAGTCTGACAAAAAACAGATATATAAAAGATACATATACTGGAAGGGAAAGATTAAAATTGTCTCTTCACAGCTAACATTTTTTATGTAGAAAGTTCTACAGGATTTACAAAATAAAAGCCATTTGAATTAATAAGTAAATGTAAGAGTGTCACAAAACGACAGCATGCAAAATCAGTATGCAAAAATCAATTATACTTTAAACACTAACAAATTAACTGAAATATATGAAATAATTATGTCTATCAAGATATGTATATAAATCTGAATACTGAAAACTACAAAATATTGATTAAAGAAACCAAAGGATTAATGGAGATACATACTACATTTACATATTGGAAATCCCAATTATGTAAATCTCCCCAATCTGCATTGTGGATATATTACAATCTCAGTAAAAATGAAGGTTGAATTGTTTTTATAGGCATCAACAAATTTCTTTGAAAGAAACTACCATACCCAAAATAAATTGAGAAAGAACTAAGTTGTCAGCCTTACGTTGCACAATTTCTAGACTTAATCTAACACTATTGTAGACTAGATATAGTTTGTACTAATAAAAGAATAAACACATATCAACAGAAAAGAATAAGAAGTCTAGAAATTGATTTATACATATAGTCAATGAATTTCAATAATTTTGTCAAATTCCATTATGGATGCAGAGCAACTAGTAAAATAGTCACTCTGGAAAATTTGACAGGGGATTATACAGTTAAACACCCACTTAGCATGTGTACCAACAATTTTCCTTCTAAATATTAGCCAAGTGATACGAAAATTTGTGACCATTCCAAAACTTATATAGGAATGTTTACAGGAGATTCGATAGCAATTACGGAAAACTGGAATCACTCCAAATGCCCTACAGCTGCTTAGTGGGTAAACCATTAATGTACATCATAAAATGGAATTAGTCAACAATAAAGACAACACATTGCTGATATACACAACACAACTGAACCACAAGTATGTTATGCTAAATGACAGAAACACTCAAAATGGTCGTACACTGTGCGATCCATTCACAAAACGTTCAGGAAAGGGGAAAACTTTAAGAAAATAGATGAGTGTTTTCCTGAGGCTGTGACTAGACAGCAGTTTTACCTACAAACATCCACGAAAAATTTAAGGGCAGACACAACGGAGCTGTCCTAGATCTGCTGGTGGTAACAGGATAGTATACGTTTTGGAGAACTCACAAAATTGAACACTAAACCCAGTGACATTTTACAACCTGTAAATTAAATCTTGATTAAAAATATAAAAAATTATATTCATTGATAAACTAATATTTGGTTTTGGCAAAAATCTTGGAAGAAATTTAAAGAGTTTGTGATGTTGCTATAATGAAATTCCTTTCATTTCTATATACCTATTTATTTGAACAATATTTTCTAGTTGCTGGCATTATAAAAATGAAATACATAAATAGAATTTTAACTAAATCCATCTTAAAATTGTACCAAAGGAGGTGAATGAAAAAACAAGTTTAATTTTCACTATTTTGTAGTTAAAACAAGAGAAAGAAAAAAACAAATCAAAACAACCACAAAATAATAGAGAAATTAGTTAATTAAATCATTGTTAGTTGGCAATGGGCAATACTGGGGCTAATTGAATCTAACACTTAAACCCATGTTCTCGTTTTCTTCTTCAATTGACTGGAGTATTTTTCACAAAGGATCTATGCAGAAACAAGTATAAAAGAAGGTACTTTTGGGTTTTGTTACTAATTTTTAAAAACCAATTGATATACTTTGCAATATATTTCAATTCATCTTGTATAAGAAAGACATTCACTGCTAATTATTTTAGAATTCTTGTCCTGGATAAAATCTGCTCATCTTAATCATGTGCTGCAATTTCTCAGCTTCTTTTTTTTCCTCATTCTCGCCTTTTCTGGTAGAAAATTCAAAATAAAAGGTAAAGACAAATTGCTAAAGACTGCTTCAGCTTCAGTTGTACCTGTTCCTTCCTGTATAGATATTCAACACAAGTGTGTGAGTGTGTGTTAAAATTTTTCAAGAAATATGTATTGTCATATTTCTTATTTAAGGTATTTTAATTAATTATAACAATAATTTTACAAAAGATTATAAATAAGTAAAAATCAAAATCATTTTTTTAAAGAAAGAAAGAGAAATAGAAAGGGGGAGAGAGAACAGGAGTCTTGCTCTATTGCCCAGGCTGGAATGCAATCTAAAAATAGGTATTAAAAACCTGTTTTATGCTGATAATTGTGCTTAACAACAGAGACAGGAAGGAATAGGGAATAAAATAACAAACAGCCAACCAATATTTTATTTAAGTCTGTGAAATGCTATGCAAGTGCTGAACAGTGATTTACTTCCAAGTATGTGGTCACTTTCAAAATAGGTGTAATGTGATACTGAAAAAAATGTATGTTCTGTAGACCTGGGGGTGAAAAATTCTATAAATATTTGAGTAGTTTACTTGTTCCAGGTCTGAGTTCAAATCATAGATTCCCTGTTAATTTTCTATCTCATTGATCCGTCAAATATTAACAATGTGGTGTCAAAGTCTCCCGCTATTATTGTGCGGGAGTCCAAGTCTCTTTATAAGTCATTAAGAACTTGTCTTATGCATCTGGGTGTTCCTATATTGGGTGCATATATATTTATGATCATTGACTCCTGTTGTTGCATTGACCCTTTCACCATTATATAATGTCCTTCTTTGTTTCTTTTTTTTTAATTGCATTTTAGGTTTTGGGGTACATGTGCAGAACATGCAAGATAGTTGCATAGGTACACACGTGGCAGTGTGTTTTGCTGCCTTCCTCCGCTTCACATTTGGCATTTCTCCCCCGGCCATCCCTCCCCAGCTCTCCCCCACCACTGTCCCTCCCCTATTCCCCCCAATGGATCCCAGTGTGTAGTGCTCCCCTCCCTGTGTCCATGTGTTCTCGTTTTTCATCACCCACCTATGAGTGAGAATATGTTTCTTATAGTCTTTGTTACTATTAAAGTCTATTTTGTCAGAGACGAAAGTTACAACTCCTGGTTTTTTTTTGTTTGTTTGTTTTGTTTTGTTTTGTTTCCTCTCCATTTGATTGATAAGTCTTCCACCAACCCTTTGTTTTGAGTCTTTGTGTGTCCTTGCCTATGAGATGGATCCGGACTCAGCGTACGGATGGGTTTTGACTTTTTATTCAATTTGCCTGTCTGTGTCTTTGATTGGGGCATTTAATCCATTTAGATTTAGGATTAATATTGATATTTGTGAGTTTAGTATTGTCATTTATTGCTAGCTGGCTATTTGGCCCATAAGTTGATATAGATTCTTCATTATGGAGATACTCTTTACCTTTTGGTAAGTTTTTGGGATGGCTGATACTGGTTGTTCCTTTCTGTGTATAGTGCTTCTTTCAGAAGCTCTTGTAAAGCAGGCCTGGTGGTGATGAAATCTCTGAGTGCTTGCTTGTTCATGAAAAATTTTATTTTTCCTTCATTTATGAAGCTTAGTTTGGCTGGATATGAGATTCTGGGTTGAAAATTCTTTTCTTTGAGGATATTAAATATTGACCCCCCACTCTCTTCTAGTTTGTAGGGTTTCTGCTGAGAGATTTGCTGTGAGTCTGATAGGCTTCCCTTTATGGGTAACCTGACCTTTCTCTCTAGCTGCCCTTAGCATTTTCTCCTTTATTTCAACCCTGGTGAATCTAACAATTATGTGTCTTGGAGATGCTCTACTTGAGGAATATCTTTGTGGTGTTCTCTGTATTACCTGGAGTTGAATATTGTCCTGCATTACTACGTTAGGAAAGTTTTCCTGAATAATATCCTGATAATAATTTCTAGCTTGGATTCATTCTCTTCATGACATTCAGGTACACCTATCAATGGTAAATTAGGTCTTTTCACATAGTCCCATATTTCTTGGAGACTTTGCTCATTACTTTTTACTCTTTCTTCTCTAATCTTATCTTCTCATTTCATTTCATTAAGCTGGTCTTTGACCTCTGATATCCTTTCTTCTGCTTGATGAATTTGACTGTTAAAACCTGTGCATACTTCACAGAGTTCTCATATTGTATTCTTCAGTTCCATTAATTCACTTATATTCTTCTCTAAATTGTCTGTACTCATTAGGATTTCATCAAACCTTTTTTCAAGGTTCTTAGTTTCTTTACATTGGCCTAGAGCATGTTCTTTTAACTCACGGAAGTTTCTTATCATCTACTTTCTGAAGCCTGATTCTATTATTGGAATGCACTCGTTCTCCATCAGGCCTTGTTCCCTTGTTGATGAGGAACTGTGATCCCCTGTAGAGGGGAAGGCATTCTGATTTTGGGTATTTTCAGCCTTTTTACGCTGGTTTCTTCCCATCATTGTAAATTTATCCACCTGTCATCTTTGTAATTACCGACTTTCAAATCAGGTCTCTTAGTGGACATCCAACTTGTTGATTCCCAGTGCCGGAATCTGAGCGACCCACTGCACCGGCTAAAACAGCAGCATTAAGATTCATGGTGCTTTTCTGCCTGGGAATCTCCGGTCTGGCTTCCTTCTTGAGCCCCTTTTTCAATCAGCTAAGTAGGTGACAGCCTTCCTGGAGCTCCAAATGCTGACCAGAAGGGGACCCAGGCTCGTTTACTCTGCACCAAGAACCACTGCATTAAGGCACCAGCAAAACCACTGTGCCGGCCACAAGAGTCGCGCTGGCAACCCATGGGGTTCCTTTGCTGGGAATCTCCTGGTCTGTGAGCAACAAAAATTAGTCTAAAAGTGCGGTATCCTCTCGTTCTCTGTGTTTTTACTGGGAGCTATAGCCCTGAGCTGCTAGAAATCAGCCATTTTGGAACTCTCACCTCAAAACCATTTTTTGATGTTCTTTTTTATGAAGTGGCCTTTTAAATTATATTACTAGGTTAGTCTTATACTGAAATTTAACCATAGACCACTTCAGATTTAAAGAGTACATAGAAAATAAGCAAATAAGAAAGATTTTCACTCTTTATAATCAAAATTTGAAGACTTGAAAGTGAGCTAAAGGGAAAATAAGTGTTTTTCAGCATTATTTTGTTTTGCTGTAAATACAATACACAGATTATAATATGCTATCATATGAGGCTGAATTAAAAACTGCCTTTCAGTTCAAATCTGAATTTCAGAAATAGATTATTTTTTGAATCTTAGTTGTTATAAAACAAATGTCAAAAATATCCCTAAATGCCACACATCTTTCAAGCTAAAATTAATTTATATCATCAATAAACTGATGTATTTTGAACTGCAATGATATGTATATATAAGGTATCTAAATATTGCCTTATAGAAAGAAGTATAAAGAACCTTTTCTGTGTTCATAAAAGTGAATAATCAATATGGGTATCTATGGTATTTTAACTGGTTATTTGAATAATAAAAAGTCTCTGATATGGTTTGGTTTGGATCTGTTTCCCCAACCAAATCTCATTTGAATTGTAATCCCCAGTGTTGGGGGAGGGACCTTGTGGGAGGTGACTGGATCATCAGGAAGGGGAGGGCAGGTAGAGTTCCCCATTGCTGTCCCTTTGACGGTGAATGAATTCTCATGAGATCTGATTGTTTAAAAGTGTGTGGCACTTCCCCATTCACTCTCTCCTGCTGGATGTGAAGACATGCTTGCTTCCCCTTTGCCCTTCTGCCGTGACTGTAAGTTTCCTCAGGCCTTCCCAGCCATGCTTCCTACACAGCTTGTGAAATTATGAGTGAATTAAACCTTTTTCTTTATAATTACTCAGTCTCAGGTAGTTCTTTATAGCACTGTAAGAACAGACTTATACGGTCCCCAAAGGCAACATATTAATTGCCTTAAGGTTTTTATGCTCCTGAACATAAAATTTGAGAGTAAATGATCATTTAAATGTAAAATTTTAAAGAGACTTTAGAATTTCTTGTTTTAATTTACTGTTAGAGATATTCTATAATTAGAATTTTTATGTACTCAATGCATTCTAAATTAATACATTTTTATTTCCTGTTTTTAAAAGACATGTAAAATAAAAGCTGTGTGTGTTAGTTAAATGCAGAATAGCTTGTTTTCCCATTTGTACAGTTTTACCAAAAATTGTATATAACAGGTGTCTTAATTGGAAGGCTGAACAATTTTAACATAAACATTGTGCAAAAAATCCCTGAGACTTAATATAATTTTATTTCTTTAATTCATTTTTATAAACTAGAATTCATATTTTAGACATTTGTTTCTAGTGAGTTTATTATTTTGGGGATGAAACATATTGCACCAATCTAATTTACAGTGTTTAGAAAGAAACATATTTTATGTCTTCATAAATCAATCTAAAATTTATCATTTCAAAAGCAGATATTTTTCTAAGCAAAGCTTTTAAAGAATACATCTAATTGCCAAGATAATGACAATAGAATAAAAAGTAAGAAAGTTACTTAAAGGTCATCCAGAAACATCTCAAACGAGCTAATAATTACAGGTTTTCCCCTCCCAACTGAAATCAATCTGTAATTGATTCACACACTTGTGTGCCATTGATAGGAAACAGTCGTTCCTACCTCGATTTTGTAAATGTCAATCCTGTTTCTTTTTGTTTTTTGCTTTCATCATTCTGAACAAACTATATGAGAATCTGCTACATAATTTAGACTATAATTTGCATTGTATTTTAAATATGTAAATTTACAGTGAATAATTCTCCTGTTTTCTGATTATAAATTTCCTTACAGGTAATTCTAGATGCATTTGGTTTTTTAATGTCTTACATGCAACATAAATGATTACCATACTCCACTTTAACTTAATATTTTTGGAAAGAGTAGGTCTCAAAGGGTTGTTGGTGCTATCTACTGGAAAGGTGTTTTCCAATCCTCCTGCTCTCTACAAGAGGTCCTTGGTAACTCTATTGTTTATCATGGCACTGACAGAGACAAAAGTCCCATTAGGCTCGGTGTCACTATTTACACAAGGGTAAGTTGAAGAAGAAAAAACAGAGCATGCTACATGTCCTTTTATGACTACATTTCTTACTTTGAGTATATAAGCTCATTCAAATATTCAAATTTTACATGTAAAACTTAGTTTGGAGGGAACAAAAAAGCAATGTGTATAAAATGGAAGGTGTCATTGGGGAAAAAATGTGAGGTGTCCACCTGCCATTATAATTTAATGTAAACACCCTCAAAGGGTTAAACCTTTACAATTGTTATTATACTGGGTCACTTCATTTTAGCCTTATACCCTGGCCCCAGCTTCTGCAATTGTCTGGAAAGGTATGTTTCTCTTTGTACTAAGTGTTATGTTCTGCATTCATAAGCATCAATCTTGATCTGGAACCCATCATCCAGAAAGTTAGAGAGAAATTATTCCCTAAAAATTTGATCAAAATATTCCAGCTGGAGTCCAAATATTCCACAAATCTGGTTTACTGTCTTTAGAATAGGTATCTCCAAGAACTGCTGGGAGAGTGAGGAAGTCTGAAGGAAACCATGGTACTGCATGTTTCGAAGAGAGTTCCAACTGTGCCCTATGGGCCAGAGTGGATCCACAGTAACAGAAATTCCAAGATTTATTTCCTTTGGGGTGGTTCCACCAGGCTCATGTGTAGCTATATTTTACGATTTTTATTGTTCAGCCAGGTAATTTTACACATACATGCACACACACATACTCATTTGTGCAGACATTCATGATTGTCTCAGAAATATTAGTTTAAACCATAAAGAAGGCCATAAATTGTTTTTGTAAGTGGGTTATAACTTACATTCTCAGGATGGAGTTTATTTTTTACATCGTATGTATGCCAATAGATGTCTATGTATTACTTTTATGTCTTCCAACAACTGTCCAAAATCTTAGTATTTCTCTCTACCCATTTTTCTGCCTTAATAAAACATAATAGTTACTAAAAATATAATGTGTTTGTTTAATGTCAAGGCTAAAGTTGATGTTTTAAATTTATTTTTAAAATTATGACTACTAACCGATGACAGTAACTGAATTGTTAAATAAGAAAAGTTTTCTTAATTTATTCAATAGATGGTCACCTCCTTTTCCAAAAGGAGGGATATTTGTTGATTGTAACACAATGCTTAAACTTTTAAATTTAAAGTAAAGAGGGTAACTTTGGTTTAAGCATTCCTGCTCCAAGATGGCCAACTGGACAGAGCCAGGAGGAATGTCTCCCACCGAGGGACTGGGACCTCCATAAGACTGGTACACTCCTAGCACATCTTCAGGGGGAAGCCATTGAGACTGGATGGAGGGAAGAAACAGAGACTAGGCTAAAGGGGGAAGAAGCTGGGACCCTGCATGGGGCTCCCATGCTCTAAGACTCATTCCTAGCTTCCAGTGACTCTTACAGAGGGCATGAATTGAACAGACAAGAAGCAACCCACTCTAGCCACAGGCCTCTGGAATCCTGAAGGGAGACCCTTCAACCACGATGGACACTTGAGTCGGCAGGGAAAGCTGCTTAGGGAAGTGGTAGGGGCAGAATTCCAGCCAGGCCAAAGCCCCGAGAATTTGGTGTAAGTGTGTCTGTGGTGGGGCAGAGCCAGGGATGCCCATTCTTCTAGGCTTGATTTGCTCCCTTAGGAGACTTTATCCCTAGGAAAACCCTCAGACCTGAACTTTTCAAGAGAGTACTGCCCATCAGACAGGGACAATCTGACTTGAGCACCCTTAAGTCTGCTGTTCTCTCTTGGGACCTCAGCCTGGCCATCTTAGCTTGCTGTGAAGCTCCCAGGTACCTCCTAGGAGCCTGCATAATAGCTCCTATGCTGGTGGTCTGTGCTTGATGGGCAAAGTACGTCACCAGAGCAGTCCCTGCATGCACCAGCTCTCCTGAGCCCTTTCTCCAATGCAGCCTCCCCTGTATTGCTTTGCCTAAAAGCACTCAGCCACCCCAAACTGCTTTGCTGGTGTGTGTGCTCAGGAAGACCTAGCCTTCCTTTCTTGTGAATGTGCAAGTGCATGTGTACCCTACCTTACCACCGCTGACTGTGAGTATACCACGACCTCTTGCTGCACTATTGTTGTTGGGGTATTGATGGTCATAGCCGGCCCACACCCATCAGCACCCCACCTCTGCACTGGGGCTGCCTGCAAAAAAGTAAGGCATAGAAAACAGTGGACTGACCCCCTAACCCAGTGCCCCAACCCTGAGTAGGCACTGCTGCCAGAATGAATATGCACAAAGGGTGAATAGAGTCCTCTGCCCCACCAGCTCCCATCTCTATGCTAAAAACCATCACTGGTGCAAATGTATGCACTGTCACTGGTGGGGTCCCTGCAAAGTGTCTCCTTTCCTTCAAAAGTTTGCATTAGTTCTCCAGCAAGAGTTGTTGGCCAGGTTAGGAATGCTGAAATGACAGAAATATAATTCAGAATATGAATAGGAGCAAAAATCATTGAGGTTCAGAAAGAAATTAAACTCTAATCTGAGGAAGCAAAAATCACAATGAAACAATACAGGAGCTGAGAGACAAAATAGCAAGTATAGAAAAGAGCATAACCAACCTGATAGAGCTGAAAAACACTGTACAGAGAGTTGTGACCAGCAGTACTCTACAAGTACTAATGGTAGACTAGACCAAGCCAAGGAACAAATGTCAGAGCTTAACGATCGGCTTTTTAAAATAAGACAGAGAAAAGAAATTTGTTTAAAGAATGAAAAGGATTGAACAAAACCTCTGAGAAATATGGGATGATGTAAAGAGATGGACTCTAAGATTTATTGACAAACCTGAAAGATACAGGACAAATAGAAGAAACTTGGAAAACGTATTTCGGGTTATCCATAGAACTTCCCCAACCTAGCTACAGAGGTCAAATTTAAATTCAGGAAACTCAGAGAACCTCCCACAAAATACTTTACAAGAGAATCATGCCAAAGATATGTAATAATCAGATCCTCCAAGGTCAAACTGAAATAAAAATTGTAAAGAGCAGCTAAAGAGAAAGGACAAGTAACCTGCAAAAGGAAGACCGTCAGACCAGCAGTGAACCTCTCAGCAGAAACCCTAAGCCTAAAGAGATTGGTGGTGTATATTCATCATTCTTAAAGAAAAGAAATTCCAACCAAGAATTTCATATCTATCCAAACTAAGCTTCATAAGTGAAGGAGGTAAGATCTCTTTTAGACAAGCAAATGCTGAAGGATTTCATTACTAGCAGACCTGCCTTACAAGAGCTCCTAAAAGAAGCATTAAAAATGGAAGGAAAAGACTGTTAACACTCTCTACAAAAACACACTTAAATACACAGCCCAATGACACTATAAAGCAATCACACAAACAAGTTGGCATAATAAATGGCTAACAACATAATGACAGGATCGAATCCACACATATCAATACTAATCTTGAATGTCAATGGGCTTACTGCCCTAATTTAAAGGCACAGAATGGCAAGCAGGATAAAGAATGGAGACCCAATGGTATGCTGTCTTCAAGAGATCCATCTCATGGTCAATGACATGAAGAGGCTTAAAATAAATGGATAAAGAAAAACCTACAAATCAAATGGAAAATAGAAAAAAAGCGAGGGTTTCAATTCTAATTTCACATGAAACAGACTTTAAACCAACAAAGATAAAAAAAGACAAAGAAGGGCATTATATAATGATAAAGGGTTCAATTCAACAAGATGGCCTACCTATTTAAACATATATGCACTCAACATAGTGGAATTCAGTTTTTATAAAGCAATTTCTTAGAGACCTTAAAATAGACTTAGACTCCAACATAATAATAGTGGGAGACTTCAACACCCCACTGACAGTATTAAACGATCATCAAGGCAGAATATTAACAAAGATATTAAAGACCTAATCTCAACCCTGGATTAAATGGATCTGATAGACATCTGCAGGAGTATCGCACCCAAAAACACCGAAATGCACATTCTTCTCATCTGCACATGGCACATATTCTATAATAAACCATACAATTAGACATAAAACAATCATCAGGAAAATTTTAAAAATGAAATTATATCACCCACACTCTTGGACCACAGCACAATAAAACCAGAATTTAATATTAAGAAAATTGCTCAAAACCATACATTTACATGGAAATTAAATGACCTTTTCCTGAATGGCTTTTGGGCAAATAATGGAATTAAGGCAGAAATCAAGAAGTTATTTGAAACATACCAAGACTCGGTGTTGTGCATTTCAGTTCCAACACTATTTACCTAGAGATAGAATCAGATCTCACAGATGGAGAGTTCAGTCCCCAAGCATGCCCCCGCCACCAGACATCTACAAGTCCTAGACTCCAGAACATCTGACCAGCTGACTTCAAGTCACGGTTTCAGTGACTCCCTCTTTAGCTTTTATTAATTTGCAGACGCAGTTTGAAGAACCCAAAAAAACCCTTACTTATATTTACCAGTTTATTTTCAAAGATATTACAAAAGATACAGGTGAAAATATGCATAGGACAGGGTAGGAGGGAAGAGGCACTTTGGTTCTCTAACTGCCAGGGTCTGTCCCACAGACCCAGTCGCACAATGGATGAGTAACGTACTCAGACACTGATAATCAGTGAAACAATGGACCAGGGTGCCAGACCGCTGACCAAAAGAATGGTAGCAGCCGCAGAGGCCCCAACTAGCTGCTTCACCAGCATTTGTTCAGCATTAAATGACAAAGGCTTTGAGCCAACCCCACTAGAGGGTGGTTAACTTGGTCACCCTAACCCCCAGTGAGCCATCCTGATCAAAGATTAGTTTTAGGACCATAGGAGTAAACAAGTTATTTAGATAAACTCTCCCACATTCCCTTGTTATTTGCTTTTCTGTATCAACTCAGGGTAAAGAGAATTCGGCTGCCTTCAATGAAACCTTTTACTGAGGGTATACAAACCCTTTGGCCTTCCAAGGTTTGTGACTATTTCCTCTGATTTTACAGGTTGTCCCACCATCCTGACTGAAAGCCCACATCTAACCCTCCCCTGATGAGTCGTCCTTTAGGAGCCTCCACCTGTTCAGCTCTCCAGAAACTCTCCAAACCTTGGGGTTTTTATGGAGGCTTAATTACATGGAAATGATTGACAGCCTTTCTGCACAATCACATATAGGGGAGTCCACATGCAGATATGTGATTGCACAAAAAGGGCACATGGCTATCAGTATGATTTTGTATTACATGTATGAGGCAAGGCTGTTCTGGAATGAGCATCTTTTAACCCACAAAATGACTAGGGTCCTGTCTTGGCCCAATAAAAGAAGAACAGGAGAATTTCAGGACAGAAATTCTGTTTCCCGAGGTATAACAAAAGACTCTAACAAGGGTTCTGGAAGTTCTAGGAACAATGGACATAAGCCATTGTGTATATGTTATCATATTACATTGACACGTTCCAAACCTACCACAGTTCACACTCTTTCAACTTGCCATCTACTTTTAAAAACATGCTTAACTTCCAAATAAAGACAACAATGAAGTCACACTTCTTAATAACCTGTCACAAACAACTTGTTCCATAACCAAAAATGACGTAACTCTCTTCCAAGAAGAATATTCATAATTCCTTTAAATATCTTTGGTGATGTTTATTAAACAAGCCTCTCAAGAAACCGAGCTTTTAAAACTAGCTAATAGTCCGGACCCACAAAAATGAAAGATCAGCTCTGAAAATCTGTGCCACCAGAAAGGAAGGAAGTCCTAAAAATTCAAAGGGACTATGGTATGTTCATGGGACGTGGAAGTCAACAGGAAAGAGCTGTCAAAGTCCAGGTATGTAATATTTGAACAACCAAAGTATGGTATTATTACCCAAAGTATAAAAATAAATATGTATGGTTTCATACTGTTATAAATAATTGAATGAATAAAGAAAGAAATTAGAAAGAGAAAATTATACTCTTTAAAAAAAGAATTCCTAAAAGAAGTAGATAGTGTTTCCTCTAGAAAGTGAACTTTAAACTCCCTCTCTTTTTTTTTATGGTGAGCTAGACATAAAGTGCAACATGGGAAGGGTAAAATAGTAACTTTGCATGGGAAAATCTGGCAAATGGCACCCTACACAAATGATTACGCTTAACATCACCAGCGATGTTATACTAATATAATATATTCTCCGATAGGATGTAATGACAAGGGCATATCATTTCTTCATCATTCTTTATGAAGACCCATAACCACAGTATAATCATGACAAAAACATCAGAGAAACACAAATTGAGGAAATTCTGCAAAACCACTGACAGTACTCCCCTGAGTGTCAAAGTTATAAAACTGAAGAAAAACTGAGAAATTGTCACAGGCCAAAAGAGATAAGGAGACATAACAACTCACTGCAGTGTGGCGTCATGTACTGGATACTGGAAGAGAAAGGGCATTAGGAGAAAAACTGATAATATCTCAATAAAGTCCAGAGTTATTTAATGTTAATTCTAATATTTGTTTCTGAGTTTGACAAATGTAACATGGTAACATGACAGCATTAACTAAATGCTATGTAAATTAAATCTGAAACTTAGAGATATATGGGAGTTTTCTGTACTATCTTTGAAACCTTTGAATCTAATATGTTCCCAATAAAAAGCTTGTTTTTTTTTAAATAGACACTTTGCTGTTCTATTAGGCTAAGTACTTTACAGTGACAGTGAATATGAGAAGACCAGTGAAACCGATAAGTAGGAGCCCATTGCCAAGGTTTGTTTGCTATAAAACATGATCATTCAGAAACAACATGTGTAAAACATCATGATTGTAAGAAAGACATTTTAGTGGTTTACAGGTGGTACTTTGGAAAGAAGCCTTGTGTGTAATAAAGGCAAGTCTGTGTCATACAAGGATCAATTCCATTACCATCCAATGTTTCTATGTAATTAATTTGCCATTAGGTTGCACCAGGAATGTGCCATATTGATAGGTCACTGTTGGTCTTTTGTACTAAGAGGTTTGACAATCAGCAGCCGTCCTAACCACATAGGCTTTAGTGATGGCAGGTCTGTGCTGTGGAACCCACTGTGTACCATATTCCTGTTGAGTTGGCAACTTTATTTCTAAACTTATTTAGCGTAACATGGTTGGTTGTGGAAAGAACTCTTTCAATATCTACAGAACAGATTGTCCTATACACTTGATTATTAAGATCTACATTGCTAAGATTTATATTTAATGAATACAAACAAAAGAGTATCTGTATGCTTCGTGCTTATTAGAAGAGTTTTATCCATATATCTCTTTTCTGAATTTTCTAATTATATTCCTTCCACATACCTGATCATTCAACCAAACTCAAAATCACTATATATGAGTCAATGTAAATCTGTAACTCTGCAGGTGTCATTCAGATGGCTGACCAGAGTCATCCAGCACTTGCCTTCTTCGAAAAGAAGGACCAAAACAGCAAGTAAATAACTACACATTTAATAGAGTATCTAAGAGGGAACAGTGGAATTCAGAAAAGAAGTAACAACAGCCCTTTAAAACATAGAAACTCCAGATGATAACATAAAAAGGGAAGCCAGGATTGATTTGGTTGCAGGAAAAACACTGCACTGTAAAAAAATAAATAAATAAGCAAGCAAAAAGCCCCAGTACTCCGCATTTCCACCGCAGATGCCTGCAATCTACTTCATAACAGAATTCATCATTCTTCACAGGCCCTGAGCCCCATATAAGGAATTGCCTAGATTTCATGAGTCTGAAATTTTCTAAAAAATTAGTCACACCAAACCTCCCCAGACACACCCTAGTCCCTCCACTGCTGTAGTACAGTGTCATATTGAGGGTGAAGCTACCATCATACTACATTCTTCCCTGACTTGCGGCCCAAGAGCCCCTGCATCTCCACATTCCTGAGGCTCCACCATATCCCCCTACAACCATTCAGAGGGCTGCAACATCATGACATCAGCTGGATCCAGGAGTTTAGCCATGTCCATGGCAATGAGGCGCCCACGATGACCTAGATGTCAAGAAACAGGTGGCCCAGAACATCAAGCAGCCTGCCCTTAGGACATAGAAAGTCAAAGCATGTACTCTCCAAAGTCTGACAGCCAAGTGGGCCTGATACTCTTTATGGCCATGTCACTTCTCTAGTGATGGATCCAACATGAAACCCCAGATGCCACCCATAGGTCAGCAAACTGCCCGTGCAGGTCCATGTGCACTGCCTGAGGACATAAGGACTTGTTGTGTGGGGGTTCAAGAACCAGTTGGCCCAGCAACAAATGACTTACTAAGACTGAGATAAGAAGAAATAGAAAACACAAACATGCCAACAACAAATCACAATATTGAATTCGTCATAAAAATCTCCCAACAAAACAAGGCCAGGACCAGGTAGCTTTCATACTCTCTTCTACCAAATATTTAAAGAAGATCTAATAGAAATGTCTGAAAATTTTCAAAAAAAAGAAGAGTAGTTCTTCCTAACTCATTCTGTGAGGTCAATTTTACTCGGATATCAAAGTCAGACAGTAACAAGAAAAAAAAGGCTACAGGCTGTTATCCCTGATGGATATAAATTCAAAATTTCTCAACAAAATACTAACAAACTAAATTGAACAGCACAACAAAATGATGATATAGCATAATCAAGTGAAATTAATCCCACAGATGCAAGAATGTCTCAATGTATGCAAATCAATAAACATGATACATCACATCAACAAAATAAAAAAAAAAATCCCACATGATCATCTCAATAAACACAGAAAAAGCATTGGTTAAAACTTAACATTGCTTTATGACAGGAAGTCCCAGTAAATTAGGTAGAGGGGTCCACACAGTAAAGATCATATATTGCAAACCCACAGTTAACAGCATATTGAATCAGGAAAAACTGAAAACATTTCCTTCATGAACAGGAAGAAGATACCGATGCCCACTTTCACCACTCTTATTCAATATAATACTGGAAGTCTAAGCAACAATAATTCTACAAGAGAAAGAAAGAAATGGCAGCCAAACTGAAAAAGAGAAATTAAAATGGTACTCTTAATATCTGACATGATCATATATAAACAAATTTTTAGAGGCTCCAGCAAAAAGTAATGAGGCCTGATAAATGAATTTAGTATCGCTGCAGGATACAAAGTCATTAGACAAAAATCAATAGCATTTCTTCACACAAATAACAGACTAGCTAAAAAAGATCAGGAAAGTATCTCCTTACAATAGATACCAAAAATGAAATAACTACACATAAATTTAACCAAGAGTTTAAAGTCTTAAATTTATATCTTGCTATTTTATTTTTTGATACCTATTGTAAAGAAGGTTATTTTTCTCTACAATGAAAATTATAAATTTTGATGAAAAAATAAAGAGAACACAAAAATGAGAATACATTTCATGCTTTTGTGTTGAAAGAGTTAATATATTTAAGATGTCATATTACCCAAAACATCGTACAAATCAAAACAATCCCTATCTAAATATGAATGACATTTTTCACAGAAATAGAAAAAAAGTCCTGAAATCTGTATGGAAACTCAAAAGATCTCAAATAGCCTATCAATCCTGAGCAAAGGTATCAAAGCTGGTGGTATCATACGCCCTGACTTTTATAATATGCTAAAAAGTGACAGTAATTTAAACAGCACTGTATTGGCATATGAACAAATACATATAGCAATAGAACAGAATAGAGATCCATGCATTTGCAGCCAACTGATTTTCAACAAAGATACCAAGAATCGGTATTTTCAACAAAGATAACAAGAATTGCAGAAACAACATGCTGTTCAGTAATTGGTGCTTGGAAACTGAATACCCGCATGCAGAAGAATAAAACTAATCAATTTGCTCTCATAAAAATCAACCCAAAATGGGCTATTATCTTAAATGCATGACCAAAACTATAAAACTACTTGAGAAAACATAAAATATATGCTTCAGGACATTAGTAGGCAAATATTTTATGGATAAAACCACAGAAGAATAAGCAACAACAAAAAATAGACAAATAGGAATATAGCAAAGTAAAATGCGTCTGCACAGTAAAGAATCAAGGGAGTGAATAGGAAACCTGTAGAACAGAAGAAAATGTTTGCAAGTTCACCTGACAAGTGACTAAGATCCAGAATATACAAGGATCTCAAACAAATAAACATCAAAAACAAATACCTTCAAAGAATCTGATTTTAAAATGGCAAATAATCTGAATAGACATTTCTTAAAACAAAAGATGTACAAATAGCCAATAAGTTAGGAACGATGAAAAATGCCCATAATCACTAATCATGAGAGAAATGCAAATCAAAACCACAATGAAATCTCATTTCAGTCCAGTTGAAATGACTGTATAAAAAGAAAAATATAAATACTATTAAGAACATTCAAGGAGAACTACAAACCACTGCTTAAGGAAATAAGAGAGGACACAAACGAATGGGAAAATATTCCATGCTCACGGTTGGAAAGAATCAATACTGTGAAAATGGCCATGCTGCCCAAAGTAATTTATAAATTCAATGCTATCCCCATCCAGCTACCATTGACTTTCTTCACAGAATTGGAAAAATAAAAATAAAAAAAGTTAAACTTCATGTGGAATCACAAAGTAGCCCACATAGTCAAGACAATTCTAAGAGAAAAACAAGCAACACACTACTGACTTCAAACTATACTACAAGGTTACAGTAACCAAAACAGCATGGTACTGTTTCCAAAACAGAGACATAGACCAATGGAACAGAACAGAGGCCTCAGAAGTAACTCAACAAATCTGCAATGATCTGATCTTTGACAACCGTGATGAAAACAAGCAATGAGAAAAGGATTGCCTATTTAATAAATGGTGTTGAAAAAAATGGCTAGCCATATCCAGAAAGCTGAAATTGGCTTCCTTCCTTACACCTTATACAAAAATTAACTACAGATGGATTAAAGATTTAAATCTAAGACCTAACACTGTAAAAACCCTATAAGTAAACCTAGGCAATACTATTCAGGACATAGGTATAGGCAAGGACTTCATGACTAAAACACCAAAAGCAATGGCAACAAAAGCCAAAATAAACAAATGAGATCTAATGGAACTTAAGAGCTTCCACATAGCAAAAGAAACTCATCAGAGTGAAGAGGCAACCTGCAGAATGGGAGAAAATCTTTGTAATCTGTCCATCTGACAAGGAGTTAATATCCAGAATCTACAAAGAACTTAAACAAATTTACAAGAAAAAAAAGCAACAACCCCATCAAGAAGTGGGCAAAGGATATGAACAGACACTTCTCAAAAGAAGACATTTATGCAGCCAACAAATATGGAAAAAATAGCTCATCATCACTGCTCATTAGAGAAATGCAAATCAAAACCATATTGAGATACCATCTCATGCCAGTTAGAATGGTGATCAATAAAAAGTCAGGAGACAACAGATGCTGGAGAGGATGTGGAAAATGGGAATGCTTTTACACTGTTTGTGGAGTGTACATTAGTTCATCCTTTGTGGTAGACAGTGTGGCCTTTCCTCACAGACCTACAAATAGAAATATTATTTCACCCAGCAATCCCATTACTGGGTATATACCCAAAGGATTATAAACAATTCTACTACCAAAAAAAAACATGCACACATATATGTTTATTGTGGCACCATTCAAAATAACAAAGACTTAGAACCAACCCAATGCCCATCAATGATAGAATGGATAAAAAAATGTGACACATATAAACCATGGAATACCATGCAGCCATTAAAAAGGATCAGTTTATGTCCTCAGCAGGGACATGGATGAAACTGGAAACCATCATCCTCAGCATACTGACACAAGAACAGAAAATCAATCACTGCATACTCTCACTCATAAGTGGGTGTTGAACAATGAGAACACATGGACAAAGGGAGGAAAACAGCACACACTGGGGCCTGTTGGGGTGTGGGGGCCTAGGGGAGGGGCAGCAGTAGGGGGAATTGGGGAGGGATAGCATTAGGAGAAATACCTAATATAGATGACAGGAGGATGGATGCAGCAAACCACCCTGGCAAGTGTATACCTATGTAACAAACCTGCACATTCTGCACATGTACCCCAGAACTTAAGGTATAAGTTTAAAAAATGCAAAGAAGAAAGTAACAGCTCACAATATGCATGTTATGTAAAGATCTCACAAATGGAACAGTAACATTTGCTCTAACTTCTTTAACCGCAAACTCTGATTTACTATCTGAAAGACCGTACAATTAGAACATTTCTGGAAGCACAGGCTAGACATTTAGAATTGTAATTTCTTCTTAGAATAGAGAAAAACTTTTCATCACCCTTTAAACTATTTGAATGTTTCGCTCTGACCAATGTATTGCCTTTCAATAGTAATGATATAAACAAATTAGACAATCAATTGATGAATTGTTGAAAATTGTTGCTATTAATAAGGCATCAAAATAAACTTCCTCAAATTAAAAAAAAAGAATTAACAGAAAGGGAAACTCTTATACACACTATTGGTGGTAATATAAATTAGTACAGCCATTACAGAACACAGTATGTAGTTTTATCATAAAATTAATAAAAACAAAACTACTCTATGATCCAGAAATCCCATTTCTGGTTATTTATATACAATGGAAAGGAAGTCAGCATATTGAAGAAATATCTACATCCCCATGTTCATTGCAGTACTATACAGAATAGCCAAGATATAAAATCAATCTAAATTTCTAACAACAGATGAGTGGATAAAGAAAATTTAATATATATACTAATACAGTCTTCAGCCATAAAAAATGAAATCCTGTTAATTGTGGTAATAAGGGCAATGCAAATAACCTGGAGGGCATTATTTTAAATTAAACAAGACAGACACAGAAAGATAATCACCACATGTCCTCCCTCATATGTTAGAGCTGAAGAAAAATGTTTAGTTCATAGAAGTAAAGAGTAGACTCATGGTTATTAGAATGAAGGGTGGAGGGGGAAGAAAGGGAGAGGTTGATTAATGAATACAAAATTATAGCTAGATGGAATAAATAATGTTTTAATGTCTTATAGCACTGTAGGGGAAATATAGTTAACAATAATTTATTGTATATGTTTAAAATATAGAAGAGTAGATTTTGAATGTTTCTAACACAAAAATATGATGAATGCTTGAAGTGAGGGATATTCTAGGTATCCTGATTTGGTCATTGCACAATGTATACATACATCAAAATATCACTCTGTAATCCATAAATATGTGCAATTAATACATGTCAACTGAAAACAAAAGAAAAGCAATCACAGGCACAACATCATCCTCAGCAGTTTTTCAGGTTCTCTCCTAGCAGAAAAGTAGTGCTATTTAATCTCCTACGCAACCATTACTCACAATTTTTCTAAGATATTAGCGCCCTTCAATTGGCCTAGGCCACCCAGGTTTCTTCTGAAATATACTCTTGAAGCAGTTCCTCTGTTCCAGAACTTCTCATTCTTCCTCAAGTATTCTGCTGCTTTCAAGTTTTCTCTTACAGGAACCTAACTGGAAAAGGCATCTGATAACCTTCCTGCAAAGTGAACATCTTTATCTCTATCTCATCATATTCCATGGAAGCTGAGCAACAAGACCTTCCACTGGATGTTCTACACTCTGGGAGGATTTTGCCTCACAGCTGTTCTTCAAGGCCATCTCAGTGTGGATCAGTAATGCTTTAGCTGTGCACTTCCATCTATTATCAGCAAGGTGTGCAGAACCACTACCCTTAGTGAGTATGTAGAGACGGTTGAGAAGGAGGAGGTGATGTGCAGGCATTTGAGCCATGGACTCTGGGCCACATGTTCAAATATCTTACTAGTGTTTTCAACTCTTGCTTGCACTCAAATTCACATATACAATATCCATCTGAAAATGTCATGCAGTGTTATTTTTGACCTGTAATTTCTTTAATTACTCTTGAGAATTTTTATATTTCGATTCACTTGGAAAATATTTAGTGCTATTGACATACTTAACATTATGATTTAATGTGTTAGACAAAATATTTATGGTAGACATCTCAGATTGCATATTAATGTGTAAGTCTATAATGAAGCATTTGCTCTCTGCTAGGCCCAGGGAAAGCTATAAATTCTGTTCCAGGAAAATATTTACAAGCAAAGGATGACAAAGTTTCCTTCTAAAATCCTACAATATTTAAAGAAAAACTGAGCTTTGCATAAGGCTAGTCAATTATCCCAGCATCATTTATTGCATAGTGACTCCTTTACCCCCATATCTAAAATGAAAGAGGAATTTAAAAAAAAATACTAGACATGGGGGAGCTAGTGTCATTATAAACAAGTTTGGTCACAAATTGATAAAGATTAAAACTAGGTAATGAGTACATTGGGAGTTTGTTATAAAATTCTACTTATTTTTGTATATGTTTACAATTTTCAGTAATAAAAAGGTTAAATCTGTGTTGATTTAATTAATAAAAATATATATAAATGAAAACATTCACAGAAAAGATTAGTAGTTACAATATTATAAATTTAAAATACAGGTTCTTTAAGATTATAATGAAATGAAACAAATGATGCTGATTGTCAAGATATGCTTACCATGCATAAGTATGTGTGAGATATATTATTTACATTTGTAATATTAATATATTAAACTGAGTTTTGATTACACAAATATTTACTACGTGTTTTTAATCTACATTTCTGTATTAAAATATTTTATGAGTTTAAGTAGAAAATATTATGTTGGTTGTTAGTGCTTAGTGTTTTCATTTTAATTTTTCTTAAAGTTTTATTATAAATAGCAATAGATTAAATCAAGTTTAGTTTCGACATCTATTTAAAAAGGTCATCAGATATTGTAATTGTACTTAAAAATGTAGAATTTGGGGGTAGGGTTTAATACTTTAATTTCTGGGATACATTGCAGAATGTATAGGTTTGTTGCATAGGTATGCACATGCCATGGTGATATGCTGTACCCATCAACACATCATCTACATTACGCATTTCTCCTAATTTTATCCATCCCCAATCCCACCACTCCCTGAGAGGCACCAGTGTGTGATGTCTCCATCCATGTGTTGATGCATTCTCATTGTTCAACTCCCACTTATGAGTGAGAACATTCAGTGTTTGGCTTTCTGTTCTTGTGTTAGTTTGCTGAGAATGATGGTTTCCAGCTTCATCCATGTCCCTGCCAAGGATATAAACTGAGCCTTTTTAATGGTTGCATAGTATACCATGGTGTATATTTGTCACATTTTCTTTATCCAGTCTGTTATTGCTGGGCATTTGGGTTGGTTCCAAGTCTTTGTTATTGTGAACAGTACCATAATAAACATACTTGTGCATGTTTCTTTGTAGTAAAATTATTTATAACCCTTTGGGTATGCACCCAGTAATGGGATTGCTGGGTGAAATAATATTTCTATTTCTAGGTCCTTGAGGAAAGGCCACACTGTCTACCACAAAGGTTGAACTAATGTACACTCCACAAACAGTGTAAAAGCATTCCCATTTTCCACATCCTCTCCAGCATCTGTTGTCTCCTGACTTTTTATTGATCACCATTCTAACTGGCATGAGATGGTATCTCAATATGGTTTTGATTTGCATTTCTCTAATGAGCAGTGATGATGAGCTATTTTTCCTGTTTGTTGGCTGCATAAATGTCTTTTTTTGAGAAGTGTCTGTTCATATCCTTTGCCCACTTTTTGATGGGGTTGTTGCTTTTTTTCTTGTAAATTTGTTTAAGTTCTTTGTAGATTCTGGATATTAACTCCTTGTCAGATGAACAGATTACAAAGATTTTCTCCCATTCTGCAGGTTGCCTCTTCACTCTGATGAGTTTCTTTTGCTATGTGGAAGCTCTTAAGTTCCATTAGATCTCATTTGTTTATTTTGGCTTTTGTTGCCATTGCTTTTGGCGTTTTAATCATGAATTCTTTGTCCGTTCCTATGTCCTGAATAGCATTGCCTAGGTTTTCTTATAGGGTTTTAGGTCTTAGATTTAAATGTTTAATCCATCTGTAGTTAATTTTTGTATAGGTGTAAGGCAGAATCCAGTTTCAGTTTTCTGGATATGGCTAGCCATTTTTTTCAACACCATTTATTAAATAGGCAATCCTTTTCTCTTTTTTTTTTTTTGTCAGGTTTGTCAAAGATCAGATGGTTGTAGATGTGTGGGGTAATTTCTGAGGCTTCTGTTCTGTTCCATTGGTCTATATCTCCATTTTGGTACCAGTACCATGCTGTTTTGGTTACTGTATCCTTGCAGTATAGTTTGAATTCACATGGTATGATGCCTCCAGCTCTATTCTTTTTGCCTAGAATTGTTTTGGCTATGTGGTCTTTTTTTTAATTTCATTTTAGGTTTTGGGGTACATGTGCAGAACATGCAAGACAGTTGCATTTTTTAAATTTTATATGAAATTTAAAGTATTTTTTTTTCAAGTTCTGTGAGGAAGTCCATAGTAGCTTATGGGATAGCATTGAATCTATAAATTACTTTGGTCAATATGGCCATTTTCATGATACTGATTCTTCTAAACCATGAGCATGGAATGTTTTTCCATTTGTTTGTGTCCCCTCTTATTTCCTTGAGCAGTGCTTTGTAGTTCTTGAAGAGGTTCTTCATATTCCTTGGAAGCTGTATTCCTAGATATTTTCTTCTCCCTATAGTGATTGTGAATGGAAGTTCACTTACAATTGGCTCTCTGTCTGTTATTGGTGTATAGGAATGTTTGCAACTTTTGCACATTAATTTTATATCCTGGGACTTTGCTGAAGTTGCCTATGAGCTTAAGGAGATTTGGGGCTAAGATGATGGGGTTTTCTGAATATACAATCATGTAATCTACAAACACAGACAATTTGACTTCCTCTTTTCCTAATTGGATACCTTTATTTCTTTCTCTTGCCTGATTGCCCTGGCCAGAACTTCTGACACTACATTAGATGGGGTGGTGAGAGAGGGTATTCTTGTCTTGTGCCAGTTTTCAAAGGGAATGCAGTTTTTTTTTTTCATTGACTATGATGTTGGCTGTGGGTTTGTCATAAATAGCTCTCATTGTTTTGAGATACATTCCATCAATGCCTAGTTTTTTGAGAGTTTTTAGCATCAAGGGCTGCTGAATCTTGTCGAAGGCCTTTTCTGCATCTATTGAAATAATCATGTGGTTTTTGTCATTGGTTCTGTTTCTGTGATGGATTACATTTATTGATTTGCATATGTTGAACCAACCCTGCATCCCAGAGATAAAACAAACTTGATTGTGGTGGAGTAGCTTTTTGATGTGCTGCTGAATTTGGTTTGCCAGTATTTTACTGAGGATTTTTGCGTTGATGTTCATGAGGGATATTGGCCTGAAATTATTTTTTTTGTTGTGTCTCTGCCAAGTTTTGGTATCAAGATGATGCTGTCCTCATAAAATGAGTTAGAGAGGATTCTCTCTTTTTCTCTTCTTTGGAATATTTTCAGAAGGAATGGTATCTGCCCCTCTTTGTACCTCTGGTAGAATTCAGCTGTGAATCTCTCTGCCTCTGGCCTTTTTTGGATGGTAGGCTATTAATTGCTGCCTCAATTTCAGAACTTGTTATCGATCTATTCAGGGATTTGACTTCTTCCTGTTCAGTCTTGGAAGGGTATGATGTGTTCAGAAATTTATCCATTTCTGCTTGTGTAGAGGTGTTTATAGTATTCTCTGATTGTAGTTTGTATTTCTGTGGGATTGGTGGTAAAATCCCCTTTATCATTTTTTATTGGGTCTATTTGTTTCTTCTCTCTTTTCTTGCTTATTAGTCTGACTAGCAGTCTATCTATTTTGTTGATCTCTTCAAAAATAAACAGCTTTTTAAGACATTGATTTTTGAAGGTTTTTTTTTTTTGAGATGGAGTTTTGCTCTTGTTACCCAGGCTGGAGTGCAATGGCGCGATCTCGGCTCACTGCAACCTCCACCTCCTGGGTTCAGGCGATTCTCCTGCCTCAGCCTCCTGAGTAGCTGGGATTACAGGCACGCACCACCGTGCCCAGCTAATTTTTTGTATCTTTAGTAGAGACGGGTTTCACCATTTCCACCAGGATGGTCTCGATCTCTTGACCTCGTGATCCACCCCCCGCCGGCCTCCCAAAGTGCTGGGATTACAGGTGTGAGCCACCGCGCCCGGCCTTGAAGGGTTTTTTATGTATCTCTCTCCTTCAGTCCTGCTCTAACCCTAGTTATTTCTCGTCTCCTGCAAGCTCTTGAATTGTTTTGCTCTAGCTTCTGTAGTTTTTCTAACTGTAATGTTAGGATGTTGATTTTAGATCTTTCGTGCTTTCTCTATGGGCATTTGGTGATATAAATATTCCTCTACAGATTGCTTTAAATGTGTCCCAGAGATTCTGGTATGTTGTGTCTTTGTTCTCATTGGTTTTGAAGAACATCTTTATTTCTGCCATAATTTCATTATTAACCAAGTGGTCATTCAGGAGCAAGTTGTGCAGTTTCCATGTAGTTGTGCAGTTTTGAGTGAGTTTCTTAATCCTGAATTCTACTCTGATCGCACTGTGGTCTGAGAGACTGCTTGTTAGGATTTCGGTTCTTTTCCATTTGCTGATGAGTGTTTTACTTCAAATTATGTGGTCAATATTAGAATAAGTCTGATCTGGTGCTGAGAAGAATGTATATTCTGTTGATTTGGGGTGGAGAGTTCTGTAGAGGTCTCTTAGGTCCATTTGGTCCAGAGCTGAGTTCAAGCCCTGAATATCTTTGTTAATTTTCTGTCTCATTGATCTGTCTCATTTAACAGTGAGGTGTTAAAATCTCCCACTATTATTGTTTGGGAGTATCTTTCTCTTTATAGGTCTCTAAGAATTTGCTTTATGAATCTGGGTGTTCCTGTATTGGGTATATCTATATTTTGGATGGTTAGCTTTGTTTTTGCATTGATCCATTTACCATTAGGTAATGCCCTTATTTGTCTCTTTTGATCTTTGTTGGTTTAAAGTCTATTCTATCAGAGACTAAGATTGTGACCCTTGCTTTGTTTTTCTTTCCATTTGCTTGGTAAATATCCCTCCATCCCTTTATTTTGGAGTAACTGGGATTACAGGCACATGTGTGTCTTTGCACATGAAATGGGTCTTCCAAATAGAGCACATGGATGGGTCTTGACTCTATCCAATTTGCCAGTCTGAGTCTTTTAATTGGAGCATTTAGCCCATTTACATTTAAGGTTAATACTGTTACGTGTGAATTTGATTCTGTCATTATGATGTTAGCCGGTTCTTTTGCCTGTTAGTTGATGCAATTTCTTCATAGTGTCGATGTTCTTTACACTTTGGTATGTTTTTCCAGTTACTGGTACCAGTTGTTCTTTTTTAGGTTAAGTGCTTCCTTCAGAAGATCTTGTAAGGCAGGCCTGGTGGTGACAAAATCTCTCAGCATTTGCTTGTCTGTAAAGGATTTTATTTCTCCTTCACTTATGAAGCTTAGTTTGGCTGGACATGAAATTCTGGCTTGAAAAGTCTTTTCTTTAAGAATGTTGATTATTGTCCCCCATTCTCTTCTGGCTTGTAGCGTTTCTGTAGAGAGAGCTGCTGCTAGTCTGATGGGCTTCCCTTTGTGGGTAACCTAATCTTTCTCTCTGGCTCCCTTAACATTTTTTTTCTTCATTTCAACTTTGGTGAATCTGCCGATTATGTTTCTTGGGGTTGCTGCTCTTCCTGAGTAGGAACTTTGTGGTGTTCTTGGAATTTCCTGAATTTGAATGTTGGCCTGCCTTGCTAGGTTGAGGAAGTTCTCTGGGATCGTATCCTAAAGAGTGTTTTTCAACTTAGTTGCATTCTTCCCAACACTTTCAGGTTCACCGATCAAACATAGAGTTGGTCTGTCCACATAGTGCCATATTTCTTGGTGTCTCTGCTTGTTTCTTTTCACTCCTTCTTCTCTAATCTTGTCTTCCTGCTTTATTTCATTGAGCTGATCTTCAATCTCTGATATCCTTTCTTCTGCTTGATAGATTTGGCTATTGATACTTGTGTATGCTTCACAAAGTTCTCGTGCTGTTTTTCAGCTCCATGAGGCCACTTATGTTCTTCTCTAAACTCGTTAATCCACTTAGAAACTCATCTAACCTTTTTTCAAGGTTCTTAGCTTCCTCGCATTGGGTAAGTCCATGCTCTTTTAGCTCAGAGGAGTTTATTATTACCCTCTTTCTAAAGCCTACTTCTGTCAATTTGTCAAACTAATTCTTTTTCCAGTTTTGCTCCCTTGCTGGTGAGGAGTTGTGAGTCTTTGGAAGTGAAGAGGGGTTCGGGTTTTTGAAATTTTCAGCCTTTTTTTGCTGGTTTATTCCCTTCTTTGTGGATTTAGCTACTTTTGCTTTTTTATTTGGCCTTCAGATGGGTGGGGTCTCTGAGTGGACCTTTGTGTTCATGCTATTCCTTTCTGCTTGTTGTTTTCCTTCTAACAGTCTGGCCTCTCTGCTGCAGGTCTGCTGGAGTTTGCTAGAGGTCCACCCCAGACCTGGCTTGCCTGGGTATCACCAGCAGAGGCTGCAGAACAGCAACAATTGCTGCCTGTTTCTTCCTCTGGAAACTTTGTTCCAGAGGGGCACCCTCCAGATGCCAACCAGAGCTCTCCTATTTGGGGTTTCTATCAGCCCCTTCTGGGAGGTGTCTTCCAGTCAGGATACATGAGGGTCAGGGAACCACTTGAGGAGGCAATCTGTCCCTTTTCAGAACTGGTATGTTGTTCTGGGAGATCCACTGCTCTCTTCAGAGCTGTCAGGAAGGGACGTTTAAATCTGCTGAAGTTGTACCCACATTCACCCCTTCCCCCCAGCTGCTCTATCTCAGGGAGATGGTGGTTTTTATCTATAAGTCCCTGACTGATGCTGCTGCCTTTTTCTCAGAAATCTCCTGCTCAGGTAGGAAGAATCTTGACATGTATTTTGGCTGCAGAGGTTTTGCTGAGCTGTGGTGGGCTCTGCCCAGATTCATTTTCCTGAAGGCTTTGTTTGCACTGCAAAGGGAAAACCACCTACTCAAGGCTCAGCAATGATGAGTGCCCCAACCCCCAACAAGCTCCATCATCCAAGGTTGACCTCAGACTGATGTCATAGCAGCAAGAATTTCAAGGCAGTGGATCTTAGCTTGCTTTGGTCTGTGTGGATGGGACCGACTGAGCAACACCATTTGTCTCCCTGGCTTCAGCCATCCTTCCAGTGGGGTGAAGGGTTCTGTCTTGCTGGCCTTCCAGGTGTCACTAGGGTATAGAAAAAAATCTCTTAGTCCTTTGGGAGGCTGAGGCAGGTGGATCACAAGGTCAGGAGATTGAGAACATCCTGGCTAACATCTTGCAAACCTGTCTCTACTAAAAATTTAAAAAATTAGCTGGTGTGGTGAAATGTGCCAGTAGTCCCAGCTACTCTGGAGGCTGAGGCAGGAGAATCACTTGAATCCAAGAGGAGGAGTTTGCAGTGAGCCAAGGTGGCACCACTGCACTCCAGCCTAGGCAACAGAGCAAGACTCAGTTTCAAAAATAAAAATAAACTCCTGCTGCTAGCTCAGTGTCTGCCTAAATGGCTACCACGCCTTGTGCTTGAAACCCAAGGTCCTGGTGGCATGGGCACCAGAGGGAATCTCCAGGTCTGCCAGTTGCAAAGACTGTGGGAAAAGTGCAGTCTCTGTGCAGGAATATGCCATTCTGCCTGGTACAGTCTCTCAAGGCTTCCCTTGGCTAGGAGAGAAATCCCCCAACCTCTTGAGGTTCCTGGGTGAGGCAATGCCCTACCCCGCTTCTGTTCACCCTCAGTGGGCTGCACCAACTGTCAAACCAGTCCCAATGAGATAAACCAGCTACCTTAGTTGGAAATGCAGAAAGCACCCGCCTTCTGCATTGATCTTGCTGGGAGCTGCAGAGCGGAACTGTTCCTATTCAGCCATCTTGCCAGTGCCTTAAAATGTAGACTATTATACTAATATATTTTATTTTATATAATCTAATACTTGCTATAAATTTCTAAAATGAGTTTTATTTAATTATAGTGAGAAATTATTTTTAATGTGTCCCAACTACAGCTTGTTATTTTTGTTAGGGTCTTTCTATAATAAGCAATATTGAACTAACTTTTTACACATCTGATGTTTTCTAACATCAGAGAAATTCTACATTTATAAACTTTATTCAGGAGATTATATTGAGTGATTTAAAAATAATATAATAGGAAATACCCTCATGCATTATTATTTTCTCATTCTTTTCTTTCTAAATTAAATTTTAGAGATTAATCTTTTTTCACAGGCATTCATTTCATCCTACACAATTTTTTAGTGATATGTATAATCAAGTCTATAAACTTTATTGCTTGACATAGAGTATTTTTTGGCATTAATAAGTTTAATAAGTATCTATAAGTTTAATTATATAATAACACTCAACATTTCTATATATGAAGGTATTTGCTCTCTTTAATTTGTCAAGCTGATTTCATGTAATGTTAAAATTTCCAGCATTGCCTATTTAGCTTTTAATTTGTCTAGATTTCATTACTTTACTTTGTTAGAGAATGCTTAAGGAAAAAAATAATATTTACATTATCGACCTTTGTCTCAAACAAATTGATCACGTATTTGTGTTTAATAATTGCCCTGTATCCTGCCCTTATCATGACATTATTTATTAATGTTGATGCATTTTTCTGATAAATCTTTGTCCATGCTATTCTATTTGACCTTTCCTTTTATGATGTATTCTCTTGGAAGGTGCATATGGATAAATTTTTTTAACTCAAGCTGACAGTCATTGATTTAGTAAGGGTATTCATTACATTAATTCCAGATACGATCTTGGCTTATGTGTTGAACAGTCTTTCGTTTGCTTCATACACTCAGATTTTTGGTCATCTTTAACAGAAGAAGCTATTTTTTTTCATGTGCTGACTGTGATCATTTGCTTGTGGTTCCAGGAAACGTCATGTTGAGAAGGATTCTGAAGCAACTAATGAATGAATATCCTGAGCTACTACATCAAGCAAATAAAACAAACTACTTGACACTCTGGCTGGAGAGAAAAGAAATCTAAAATGGGTAGAAAAGAAAGAAAAGTATGAATATTAGTTAAGGCTGTAGGACCAGTTGTAGCATCCGGTAGGTATGGTAGCTTGGTTTGCTTATATTCTCTAATGTCTTTGAAGAGCTCTGACAGATCACTGCGTTAAGTGTTGTGATTGTACCTGTACTCTGGAGAAGACCGTGATGACAGCTGTTCTCACAGAAGACTGAGGTATAATAAGAAGGTACTAATATATTCTAGTGGTACATGGGTAGGTGATACCACAATCAATCTATGCACCTTCCAGATCTGATCAGCCTTACTCGCCCTGGGACTTGACCACATGCTGTATGTCTTGGTTGATGGTCAGCTGTACAGTTGAAATCTTGGTCACCATTGCCATTGCCTCTCAGCCTAACGCCACTACAACATACCTGTCCTACTCTTTCAATGGCAAGAATCAGGCTTCAGTATAACTTTCGCTCTTGTAATTAAGTCAGGTTACAAATACTCCAGCACGCAGACCTGAACGAACCCAAGTCACAGAGACTAGATATTTCCAGAAGTCCTGAATAACAGTCTTGATTTTGAGGAAGTCTGGCTGCTGGAAAGGGCTGTTGGATAGTCTCGATTTATGGTGAGGTTAAATGCCATAGGATGAACATTTAACATTGGCAAAAAGGAGACAGGAAGAAGCCAGAAAATTATTTTCTCCTCCTTTTGGGCCAGTTTAATGGTTCTTAAGTCTCCAAGGATTACTAATATGACTAAGAAACCAGTGAGTTTCTCGAGGCTGAGACAAGCTTAGTAATGTATCACCTTGTGCTTTCCACCTCCCAGTTTAAAATACTTCCGTTTGTCCATCATTCTTGCTTTAGTAGATAGTAAGTAATAAAAAGTATGTAAAGTGTGCCAGTGTTTAGGGAACCCAAGTTAAGAAGAAAGTTTTCAATGTATTGTAAATTACAGTAACAATCACATATTTGACAACCAAATATAACAGTATTGCCTGGCATAACTTGTTTACGCCTTATTAATGATATATATTTAATATTATTTTCCTCTGGACCATCCTTTTTTAGTGTTTGCTTCAAATATCAGTATTTTTATTAAGTGGCATTACTTATAATTTAAAAATATTTAAATTTTCCTTTAAGTTCCAGATACAAGTGCAGAATGCGTAAGTTTGTTACACAGGTATACATGTGCCGTGGTGATTTGCTGCAGCTGTCAACCCATTATCTAGGTTTTAAGCCTCACATGTATTTACTATTTGTCCTAATGCTCTCCTTCCACATGCACCATTCACCATGACTGACTCTGGTGTGTGTTGTTCCCCTCCGTGTCCATGTGTTCGCATTGTTCAACTCCCACTTAGGAGTGAGAAGATGTGGTATTTGGTTTTCTGTTTTTGTGTTAGTTTACTGAGGATGATGGCTTCAGGCTTCGTCCATGTCCCTGTAAGAGACATAATCCCATTACTTTTTATGGCTGCATAGTATTCCATGGTGTATATGTACCACATTTTCTTTATCGAGTCTAACATTGATGGGCATTTGGGTTGGTTCCATGACTTTACTATTGTAAATAGTGCTGCAATAAACAAAGGTGTGCATGTGTCTTTATAGTAGGATGATTTACATTCCTTTGGGTATATACCCAGTAATGGGATTGCTGGATCAAATGGTATTTCTGGTTCTAGATTCTTGAGGAATCACCACACTGTCTTCCACATTTGTTGAACTTATTTACATTCCCACTAATGGTGTAAAAGCATTCCTATTTCTCCACAGCCTCACCATTATCTATTCTTTCTTGACATTTAATAATTGCCACTCTGACTGGTGTGAGATCATATCTCATTGTGATTTTGATTTGCATTTCTTTAATGATCAGTGATGTTGAGCTTCTTAAAATGTTTCTTGGCAACATGTATGTCTTCTTTTGAGAAATGTTTGCTCACATCCTTTGCTCACTTTTTAATGGAGTTGTTTGTTTTTCTTGTAAATTTGTTTAAGTTCCTTGTAGATTCTGTATACTTGACCTTTGTCAGATGTGTAGATTGAAAAAATGCTCTCCCATTCTGTAGGTTGCCTGTTCACTCTGGTGATGGTTTCTTCTGTATGTAGAAGCTCTTCAGTTTAATTAGATCCCATTTATCAATTTTGGCTTTTGATGCAAATGCTTTGGCATTTTTGTCATGAAGTCTTTATCCATGCCTGTGTCCAATGATATTGCCTAGGTTTTCTTCTAGGGTATTTATGGTTTTAGGTCTCATGTTTAAGTCTTTAATCCATCTTTGGTTAATTTTTGCATAAGAAAAGGGTCCAGTTTCAGTTTTCTGCATATGGATGGCCAGTTTTCCCAGCACCACTTATTAAATAGGGAATCCTTTCCCCATTGCTGTTTTTGTTGGGTTTGAAAGAGCAGTTGGTTGTAGAGGTATGACATTATTTCTGAGGCCTCTGTTCTGTTCCATTGGTCTATATATCTGTTTTAGTACCAATACCATGCTGTTTTGGTAACTGTAACCTTGTAGCCTTGTAGTATAGTTTGAAGTCAGGTAGCATATTGCCTCCAGGTTTGTTCTTTTTGGTTAGGATTTTCTTGGCTACACAGGCTCTTTTTTGGTTCCATGTGAACTTTAAAGTAGTTTTTCTAAATCTATGATAAATGTCAATGTTAGTTTCTGGGAATCACATTGAATTTATAAATTACTTTGGGCAGTATGGCCATTTTTATAATATTGATTCTTCCTATCCACGAGGATAGAATATTTTTCCATTTGTTTGTGTCCTCTCTTATTTCCTTGAGCAGTGGTTTGAAGTTCTCTTTGAAGAGGTCCTCCACATCCCTTGTTCATGGAATTTTCTTCTCTTTGTAGCAATTGTGAATGGAAGTTCATTTATGATTTGGCTCAACATGAAAGGATGTTGAATTTTATTGAGGGCCTTTTCTGCATCTATTAAGATAATCATGTGGTTTTTGCCATTATTTCTTTTGATGTGATGAATTATGTCTATTGATTTGCATACGTTGAAGGAGACTTTTATCCCAGGGATATAGCCAACTTTATTATGATGGATAAGTTTTTCCATGTGCTGTTGGATTTGGTTGGCCAGTATTTTATCAAGGATTTTCACGTAGTGTTCATCAGGGATATTGGCCTGTTTTCTTTTTTGTTGTGTCTCTGCCAGGTTTTGGTATCAGGATGATGCTGGCCTTATAAAATGAGTTAGGGAAGAACCCCTTCTTTTCACTTGTTTGGGATAATTTAAGAAGAAATGGTACAAGCTCATCTTTGTATCTCTGGTAGAATTCCACTGTGAATCTGTCTGGTTCTGGGCTTTTTATTTTGGTTGGTAGGCTATTAATTGCTGCCCCAATTTCAGAACTTGTTATTGTCTATTAAGGGATTTGACTTTTTCCTGGTTTAGTCTTAGGAGGGTGTATATGTCCAAGAATTTATCCATTTCTTCTAGATGCTCTAGTTTACTTGTGTAGAGGTGTTTATAGTATTCTCTGATGGTAGCTTGTGTTTCTGTGGGGTCAGTGGTAATACCTCCTTTATCACGTTTTATTGTAACTATTTGATTCTTCTCTTTTCTTCTTTATTAGTCTACTTAGCAGTCTATTTTGTTAATTTTTTCAAAAAAAGAACAACTCCTAGATTCATTGAGTTTTTGAAGGATTTTATATGTCTGTATCTCTTTCAATTCTGCTCTGATCATAGTCATTTCTTGTCTTCTGCTACATTTTGGATTGGTTTGCTCTTACTCTTCTAGCTTGATTGATTGTGATGTTAGGGTATCAATTTGAGATTTTCTAGCTTTCTAATGTGGGCATTTAGTGCTAGAAATTTCCCTTTTAAGACTGCTTTCACTGTGTAGCAGAGATTCTGGCACCTTGTCTCTTTGTTCTCATTGGTTTCAAATAACTTCCTGATTTCTGCCTTAATTTCATGTTTGCCTAGGAGTCATTCAGCATCGAGTTTCTGAAGGAGGCTTTTTCAGTTGCTGTTGTTTTCACTGTTGCTGCTGCTGCTTTGATTCAGTCTTACTCTGTTGCTGCCAGGCTGCAGTACAGTGGTGTGATCGTGATCTCGGCTCATTGCAATTTCTGCCTCCTGGATTAATTCTCACACCTCAGCCTCACAAGTAGCTGGCATTACAGACGGGTGCTACCATGCCAGCTAATTTTTGGATTTTTGGTAGAGACAGGATTTCACCATATTGGCCAGGCTAATCTTGAACTCCTGACCTCAAGTGATCCACCTGCCTCCGCCTTCCAAAGTGCTGAGATTATAAGCATGAGCCGCTGCTCACACCCCTAAAGATATCTCTTCTTATTTTCTGATGTGCTTCTGTTGCATTTTGCTTGTTATATTTAATTAAATTTCATCATTTTTTAAACATTTCCGAATTTGGCTTTATTGTCTCCTCAGTATCACCACTGTTGCACTTACACTTATTTCTGAATTTCTAAGATGTTCTTATTGTCTCTCTAAAGTAATGATCCACAGAAAAATGTAACCTCATTGGACTGTATGAAATTACATGCGATATTATAATTAAAGCACTCTACAAAATTATGGCACACAGTTAGTGTTGTGGCCATGACGCAGCCATAGAAGTCCAGTGATAAGGGCAGTCACAAGACGCTGCTACAGATCAGAACACATTCTCTCCTAAGGCCTCCAGGGGGAGACCCTACTGACACCCTGCTTTCAGCCTAGTGATACTGATTTCATACTTCTGGCTTCCAGAAGGGTGAGAGAATAAATTTATCATCTTAAACTACCAACTGTATTATAATTTGTTACAGCAGTCAGAGGAAATTAATACACTACTGCAATTATTACTATTTCAAGTGACAGGAAGTACAGACATACCTCAGAGGTATTTCAGGTTTAATTCTAGATCCCCAAAATAAAGAAAATCATGGTAAAGTGAGGCACAAGAATTTTGGTTTCCCAAAGCACATAAAAGTTATGTTTACATGATGCTCTAGTCTATTAAGTGCTTTCTCATGATTTTCGTGCTCACTGGAGAAATGCTTTTAATTTCATTCAAGAACTCTTCTTTTGTATTTACAATGTGGCTAACACTGGTGCAAGAAGTTTGTTTTCAGCTTATCTCAGCTTTCAACATGACTTCCTATCTCAACTTGATCATATCTAGCTTTTGATTTAAAGTGAGAGATGTGCAAATCTTTATTACACTTGAACACACAGAGGCTATTGTAAGATTCTTAACTGGCCTAGTTTCAATAGTTGTGCTTCAGGGAATAGGGAGACCCAAGGAAGGAGAGAAGTAGAGGGGAATGGCTGACTGGGGGAGCAGTTGGGATGCACACAGCATTTATTCATTGTTTGTCATTTTACATGGGTGCATTTTATGATGCTCCCAAACGACTAGAATAGTAACATCATAGATTACTGATAACTGATTACGATGACACATACAGTAATAACTAAAATGTCTGAAATACTGAGAGAATTACCAAAATGCTACAAGGAGACATGAAATGAGCACATGCTGTTGAAAAGAATGCATTGTCAGGCTTCCTGAACAGAGAGCCATCACAAATCTTTAATTTCTAAAAATAACACTATATCTCTGAGACACAATAAGCAATGTACAATGAAATAAAACATTCCTGTATTCAGTTTATAATTTATTTCTAATAGAGACATTAAAATAGAATAATAGATGTACCATTTATAATTTAATATGCTAATACACAAAGTTTAAGGCAGGACATTTTCTTTATTATTTTACAACTAAAAGATATTAAATAGTAATAGCTATTTTTTTGGTTGTCTGTGACTTATTTATATAGAATTAAAGTAGAATGGGCATATTCAGTTTTTAAGCCATAGTTAGCAATAGCAACAGAAATAAAAACATCCTAAATTCACCAAGGTAATATTAACTGACTAATCCAGATATAGTCTCAGAATCCTTCTTAACATAACAGTAAAGAAAACTACTACCATGAGATAAGATTTACCATATATAAAAAACCAATGTGCTACTTAAAGCAAAAATTGTGAAATGAAAAAAAAAGGAGAAAGTAAAGTTGCTGTTTTTTATTTCAATTTTATTCTTCCTTTACTACTTTTACAGTCTGATTTTTTTATGTTTCTGAGTCATCAAGATTACAATTGTAAGAAGTTTTCCCAGAAAGGATGCAGCATTGATACATTGTTCTGCTGAATATTTGGGATTGTCCTTCCAGTTTCTCATCAATGATGTGTTTCTGAATATGTATTTCTAAGAGAATTATATTAAACCAAATGCTCAACTCGTTACATAAATACATAAACATGTGAGTCTAAATCTTAATCATAATGAGCTCTATACTGTTTGTGGTTATATAAAACTGAATATTAAACAATTGAGAACATTTTTCAGGTAAAATCGGATACGTTTTTGTCAAATAGCCTTTGAGCTGATATAGCCTAGTATTAACAACTGGAGCTAGATTTTTGCTATTTTGGTTGCTTTTCTGCACTTACAAATTATTTCTCAGTTTTTTCAACATTTGTTATAATATCTGATACATATAAAACACCTATAATATTGTCTTAACACATAAGAAGTGCTCAATAATTTTTATTGGTTGTGTAATAGTATATCAACCATGAATAGTAAAATAGATTTTACTAAGCATAGGGAAAAGCAGAATTCTTTTAATGTGTAGGCTTTTGGTAATAATTTCTAATATAATGATATGAAGTACATATTTAATAAAAACATTTATTACCATTTCAGCCTATTTTGAAATAAAATCTTGATGTTAGATTTGTAAAATGTCTACACTAGAAGCCTTCCTTTCTACAAATAGGTTGATACAGTTTTTTAGGGAATGTTTTTAGGTAAACCATAGCATTGATTTGGTGATGAATATGCCACACAGAATAATTTCTGAAACTAATACCTACTCATTTTAACTCAGCAGAAAATCAGCAGGGTCAAAGATGGTGCAAAATAAATATACTGTGAAAACAAAATGGTTTTCCTGTATTGAGTCTTAACTGCCTTTAGGGTTTTACATGTTTTACTAAATTGAAATTTCACACACTAAGAATAACTCAGCTCTGTAGCTTGCTAATCCCATGCTTTTTTGATAACATCCTTTCTGGAATAGAAAAAAAAATGAGAAGCTAATTGCTTACACTCTGAATAATGCTTTTCTTTGAACTCAATGAAGCACAAAGATAAATAGTGTATTACTAAAGGGAATTTAGCTCTATTTATGACTGCTTGTAGTGTGAAATTGGTTGTTTGTGATCTCTGAAGGCTTGCTTTCTTTTCAAAACGTTATATGCTAGTTCTGACTACAGAAAGAGATGGGAATGTAAAATGAATTTAGATTAAGGGAAACTCCTTTATTTAAACAATTTTGAAGTGCTTCTGTCTCATTTTTGGGGGTTGTGAATTTTATGAAAACCTTAACTAATGATTTCTCAAATAATAACAGAGTATGGTGTATTTACATCATGTCTTTTTTTTTTGCCATTCTTTCTGTTTCATCCATCACACTCATTTCATTTAATACTCATATATTGTCTTATAAATGTACATTTATTGTTTTTTGTTTTGTTTTCTCATGTTTAATTTTAACTTTAAAACTAGGAATATGAAAAATCTTTGAAATCAGTATTCAAACTTACCATGTTCTTTCAGCCTAAATATAGCTCTTGATACAATTTATAAAATAAAGTGTTTTTATGTCTTTCATAATTCTCAAAACTACATGTATTTTACAAATGATATAGCTACATACACAACTGAAATATGGAAATATTTATTTCAATATAAAATATTGAAATATAAAATAAGAATTATTTTAATGAGAATACTTATGCACATTTTATATGAATTTTAATGTATTATTTATTCACCATGGAGACAAGAAGTCAAAAGTTTACACATTTTTGAAAAGTAGGATATTGATATTACATCACCAAAGATTAAATGTGATTTCCACTATGTTATGTTGCACTTTAATTATTTTGTAGTTATTTTTGTTTATCTCAAACTAATTATTAAAATAAATATAGTACACAAGGATAAGAATTTGTCGTGCTCCCTTGTTGCTCAACTGTTATTATAAGAAAAATTTAAACATAAAACTGTTAAAGGACTTATACCAAGGTCAATGGCATGTATATACATACATACCTATAATGAATAGCAGTTTTATATTTGTAGATGGGTAGGTTGTACCATTTGGAAGTAAATTTCAGCTATCACACAACTTTGGCCATAAATATTGTATCCTCTTGGAATTTATAACATATTCACATCTAATCCATTCTTCCCAAAATAGAACTTACAAATTTACATTGAGAGCCAAGATTTAACAATGTCTACATATTGTATTTGTTTTTACATCATGCATTTATTTGAAAACTTTCTAAACCTAAATGTTTTACTTAATATTTTCTCTACTATGATGACAATGTACTTTCCAAGGTATGTAAATTGTCTTATGGAATGCCTCACAGTCTCAGGTGTTTGACTGCTTCACTATGGGGCTGTCTAACTTGTTCTACTGTTGTTGCCATTTGAAGTAAATTGGCAGGTACTTCTACAGGCATGTCTACATGCAGTTTAAATATTTTTGACAATAGTATTTTATAAGTGATGCCATATATATCATGTTGCATTACTTCAGACACTTACAATTTAAGGTTTCTCTGATAAATATCTATGCTCATGGACAGGAATCAACTTGGATAAAACGGTCATACTGCCCAAAGCAATTTACAGATTAAATGCTATTTCCACTAAACTAACAATGACATCCTTCACAGAATTAGAAAAAAAACTATTGTAAAATCCATGCTGAACCAAAAAAGAGCTTGAATAGCCAAAACTATCCTAAGCAAAAAGAATAAAGCTGGAAGTATTACATTACCCAACTTCAAACTACACTACAAGGCTACAGTAACCAAAACAGAATGGTACTGGTAAACAGACATATAGACCAATGGAACAGAAAAAAGAGCTCAGAAATAATGCCACACACCTATGACCATCTGCTCTCTGATGAAGTAGACAAAAACAAGCAATAGAGAAAGGACTCCCTATTGAATAAATGGTCCAGAGATAACTGCTAACCATATGCAGAAGATTAAAGCTGGACCCCTTCCTTATACCTACACAAAAATAAACTCAAGATGGATTAAATGCTTAAATATAGAACATTAAACCTACAAAAAATCTTGGCAGATAACCTAGGGAATGCCATTTTGGTCACCTTACCTGGCAAAGATTCATGAGACAAAAATCAACTACAACAAAACAAAAATTAGCAAATGAGACCTAATTGAACTAATGAGCTTCTTTATAGCAAAAGAAACTATCATGAGAGTAAACAGAGAACCTACGGAATAGGAGAAAATATTTGCAAATTACACCTCTGACAAAAGTGTGATATTCAGAATCAATAAGGAACTTTAATCAACAAGCTAAAAGCAAACAAGCCTATCAAAAAGTGGGAAAGACATGAACAAACACTTTTCAAAAGAAGACATAGATGCAACCAGTTAGCAAATGAAAAAATGCTCAACATCACTGATCATTAGAGAACTGTAAATCGAAAGCACAATAAGATACTATTTAACACCAGTCACAATGGCCATTACTAAAAACTCAAAAAATAACAGATGCTGGAGAGGTTGCAGAGAACAGGGAGAACTTATAAGCTGTTGGTGAAAATATAAATCTGTACAGCCATTGTGGAAAGCCATGTGGCAATTTCTCAAAGAACTCTAAGCAGAGTTACCATATTACCCAGCAATCATATTATGGGGGATGTATTCAAAATAATATAAATAGTTCTACCATAAAGATGCATGAACATGCACTATGTACAGTATCAAAGATATGGAACCAACCTAAATGTCCATCAGTGGTAGACTAGATAAAGAAAACGTGGTACATGTACGTCACGGAATACTACACAGTCATAAAAAAGAACAAGATTGTGTTCTTTACAGAAATATAGATAGAGCAGGAGGCCATTATCCTTAGGAAACTAACAGTAACAGAAAACCAAATGCCACATGTTTTCACTTGTAAGTGGAAGCTAAACATTGAACACATAGGGATATGAAGAAGGGAATAACAAACACTGGGGCCTACTTAAGACTAGAGGGAGGAAGGAGCACGAGAATCAAAAAAGATCTACTGGGTATCATGCTTATTACATGGGTGGTGAAATAATCTGTACACCAAACTCCATGACATGCAATTTGCCTGCATAACAAACCTGCACATATATTACCAAATTTAAATAAAAGTTAAAAAAAAAACAATTTGTTTGATCACATATTTAATGTGCGTATCAGATTTCCCAATCATAAAAATATTTTATCTTTTGTGATTTTCTTTTTTTTTTGAGATAGAGTTTCGCTCTTGTTACCCAGGCTGGAGTGCAATGGCACCATCTCAGCTCACCGCAACCTCCGCCTCCTGGGTTCAGGCAATTCTCCTGCCTCAGCCTCCTGAGTAGCTGGGATTACAGGCACGCGCCACCAGGCCCAGCTAAATTTTGTATTTTTAGTAAAGACGGGGTTTCACCATGTTGACCAGGATGGTCTCGATCTCCTGACCTCGTGATCCACCCGCCTTGGCCTCCCAAAGTGCTGGGATTACAGGCATGAGCCACGGCGCCCGGCCATCTTTTGTGATTTTCAAGAAAAAGTTGAGAAATAAGAATGAAGTCTGTTTTCAAACAATCTTTTACATAATAATTTTAACATCAATTGATGTATGTTATTGGAATGAATAATTTATTAAAGTATTGCAGAAAAGAATTTTTATTTTATTATGTCTCATTTATGTATTAGCTGGAATAATTCTTCTGTTAAAAAGACATTTTCTTTGTCAACTGAAAATATGATAAAATTTACCCTAACAAAGCAAAAAGGCAAGGTAAGTCAATGCTTATAGAAATAAGCATTATTTCTTTATCAATTTTGTAAAAAGGAGTTAAGATAGTAATTACCTGACATATTCTTGCTATAGTTTTAAGAATGTGCACTATCTTTTTCTCTCCCTCTTTCTCTTTCTTCATATCTTTCACTCTTTCTAGGTGGATATGATTGTAGATACTATACATATTTTTTGTGGATACAATGTCCTAAGTGTGTGTAGTGGAAGCTATTTCAGCTAACCACTATAACCTTCAAACACACAACCATTGGACTGGGTGCTTCTTTTAAAAGAATTATTATTTGTATACACATAAAGGGTACAAATGCAGTTTTGTTACGTGAATACGTTGTGTAGGTGTAAAGTCTGACAGAACTTCTAGTGTAACCATCACCCAAACAATGTACATTGCATTCATTCATTCATTTGTCATCCCTCACCCTCCTACCAGGTTCCCACCATTTCCAGTCTCCAGTGTCTGTTACTCTGCACTGTGTCCATGGGTACAGATTTTCGACTCCCACTTATAGACGAGAATATGTAGTAATGGACGTTCTGTTTGTGAGTTACTTCATTTAAAATTATGGCCTTCACCGGGCGCGGCGGCTCATGCCTGTAATCCCAGCACTTTGGGAGGCTGAGGAGGGCAGATCACAAGGTCAAGAGATCGAGACCATCCTGGCCATGGTGAAACCCTGTCTCTACTAAAAACACAAAAATTAGCTGGGCGTAGTGGCACGTGCCTTTGGTCCCAGCTACTCGGGAGGCTGACGCGGAAGAATTCCTTGAACCCAGGAGGCGGAGGTGGCGGTGAGCCGAGATTGCGCCACTGCACTCCAGCCTGGGGGCAGAACACGACTCTGTCTCACAAAAGAAAATGGTCCCCAGTTCCATCTATGTTACTGCAAATAAAAAAAAAAAAGATTTAATTCCTGTTTATGTCTAAATAGTTTTCTATGACATATAAAACATTTCTTTACCCAAGAATCCATCAATGGGCACTTAAGTTGATTCTATATCTTTACTATTGTGAATACTGCTGTGGTAATCATACAAGTGTGGGTGTCATTTTGATATAATGATGTCTTTCCTTTGGGTTAATACCTAGCAGTGAGATTAATGGATTGACTGGTATTTCCTTTTTATTTATTTTTTTTTGAGACAGAATCTTGGTTTTTTGCCTATGCCAGTGTGCAGTGGTGCAACATCTGCTCTTGGAGTCAAGTGATTCTCCTGTCTCGGCCTCCCGAGTAGCTGGGACTACAGGGGCTCACTACCAAGTGTGGATAATGTTTTTGTATTTTTTTTGTTTGTTTGTTTGTTTTGTTTTTGAGATGGAGTTTCACTCTTGTTACCCAGGCTGGAGTGCAATGGCACAATCCTGGCTCACCGCAACCTCCGCCTCCTGGGTTCAGGCAATTCTCCTACCTCAGCCTCCTGAGTAGCTGGGATTACAGGCACACACCACCGTGCCCAGCTAATTTTTTGTATTTTTAGTAGAAATGGGGTTTCACCATGTTGACCAGGATGGTCTCGATCTGTTGATCTCATGATCCACCCGCCTCTGCCTCCCAAAGTGCTGGGATTACAGGCTTGAGCCACCGCGCCCGGCCTGTTTTTGTATTTTTATTAGAAATGGGGTTTCACCATGTTGGTAAGGCTGGTCTCAAACTCCTGACCTCAAGTGTGTTGGGATTAGAGGCATGAGCTATTACACCAGATCTAACTGGTAGTTTTATCTGTAGTTCTTTGAGAAATCTCCATACTGTTTTCCATAGGGTTTGTACCAATTTACATTCCCGCCAATAGTGGATAAGCATTCCTTTTTCTCCACATTCTTGTCGATACCTGTTATTTTTTGACTTTTTGATAAAAGCTATTCCGACTGGTGTGATATGATAACTCATTGTGGTTTTCACTTACATTTCTCTGGTAATTAGAGATGTCAAGCATTTTTTTCCTATGCCTGTTGACCATTTGTGTGTCTTCTTTTGAGAAATGTCTATTCATGTCCTTTGCCCACTTTTTAGAGGTGTTATTTAATTTTTGCTGTTTTTGAGTTGTTTACGCTCCTTGTAAATTCTGGATATCAGTTTCCTGTTAGATGCATAGTTTGCAAATACCTTCCTCCCATTCTACAACCTCCACCTTCCAAGCTCAAGTGATCCTCTTATCTCAGCCTCCAGAGTAGCTGGGACTGCAGGTGCAAGCCACCACACCGTGCTAATTTTTTACTACTGAAAATCAGTAATAAAGAGAGCATCCTGAAAGCATGGAAAGTGGACAGACACATTACATACAGTAAACATTGATATGAATAATGGATTATCTCTTACAGAAATTATAGTAACATGAAGACAATAAAACATCATTTTTAAAGTACTACAAAGAAAAGATTAAACCCATACTTCTATATTCAACAAAACATCCTCCAAAATAAAAATGAAATAGACATTTTTAGAGAAAGAAAAGTTGAGACTATATTGCCAATGAACCTGCCAAGTGCTATAATAGGGAACCTTTGTCCTTCCCCCAATTGAAAAGTGTTTCTTATGTTGTGTTCTAAACATTTCTTAACTTTAGCTTTGATTTTAGGCTTTTAATCCATCTGAAATTAATTTTTTGTAAGTGGCATAAGAAAGGACTGTGGATAATTTTTTTTCATTATAGTATCAAATTGTTCCAGCGCTATAGTTTAAAAGGATTTTCATTTGGTTTTTATTTTTCTTTGGTGACTTACTACAATTTTAATTGACTATATAAATCTGGGTTTTTTTTTTTTTTTTTTTTTTTTTTTGAGACAGAGTTTCGCTCTTGTTACCCAGGCTGGAGTGCAATGGCGCGATCTCGGCTCACAGCAACCTCCGCCTCCTGGGTTCAGGCAATTCTCCTGCCTCAGCCTCCTGAGTAGTTGGGATTACAGGCACGCGCCACCGTGCCCAGCTAATTTTTTATATTTTGAGTAGAGACGGGGTTTCACCATGTTGACCAGGGTGGTCTCGATCTCTTGACATCGTGATCCACCCGCCTCGGCCTCCCAAAGTGCTGGGATTACAGGCTTGAGCCACCGCGCCCGGCCCTATAAATCTGGGTTTATACAGTTTATTTCAGCTGTGGTCGTAGAACGTACTCTGTAAACATTCTTTTTATTTTCCTTTACCAGTCCGTTTTCTAAATTCAACTTTCCTTTTAAGCTCAGGAGTACGTAGGCAGGTTTGTTATACAGGTAAACCTGTGTCATGGGGATATGTTGTACAGATTATTTCACCACACAGACTTGACTGCTAGTGCCCATTAGTTATTTTTCATGATCCTCTCCTTCCTCCTCACCTCCACCTTCTGATATGCCCCAGTGAGTGTTGTTGTTCCCATCTCTGTGTCCGGGTATTCTCTCCACTTAGCTCCCAATCATAAGTGAACACGGGTATTCTCACCACTTAGCTCCCAATCATAAGTGAACACATGTGGTATTTGGTTTTCTGTTTCTGCCTTAGTTTCCTAAGCATAGTGCTCTCCAGGTCCATCCATATTCCTGCAAGGAACATTAAATGGTTCTTGTTGATGGCTGCATAGTATTTTATGGTGTATATGTATCACATTTTATTTATCCAGTCTAACATTGATGGGCATTTGGGTTGATTTCATGTTTTTACTATCATGAATAGTGCTGCAATGAACATACGTATGCATGTGTCGTTATAGTAGAACAATTTATATTTCTTTAGGTATATAATCAGTAAAGGGATTGCTGGATTGAATGATATTTCTGTTTTTAGGTCGTTGAGGTATCACTACAATGGTGAAAATAATTTACATACCTACCAACAGTGTACAAGCATTCCTTTTGCTCCATAACCTTGCCATCATCTTTATTTTTTGACTTTTTAATAATAACCATTCTGACAGGTATTATATAGTATCTCACTGTGGTTTTGACTTTTATGACTCTAATAATCATTGTCTATTCATATCCTTGGCCCACTTATTTTTTTTTTTTTTTGAGACGGAGTTTCGCTCTTGTTACCCAGGCTGGAGTGCAATGGCGCGATCTCGGCTCACTGCAACCTCCGCCTCCTGGGTTCAGGCAATTCTCGTGCCTCAGCCTCCCAAGTAGCTGGGACTACAGGGGCGCACCACCATGCCCAGCTAATTTTTTGTATTTTTAGTAGAGACGGGGTTTCACCATGTTGACCAGAATGGTCTCGATCTCTTTACCTCGTGATCCACCCGTCTCGGCCTCCCAAAGTGCTGGGATTACAGGCTTGAGCCACCGCGCCGGCCACTTTTTTTTCAATTTATGTCAGTTCCTCATAGGTGCTTGATACTAGACCTTTGTCAGATGCATAGTTTACAAACACTTTCTGCAGGTTGACTGTTCACACTGTGGCCGGTTTTCTTTGCTGTGAAGAAGCTCACACTCTTTAGTCTAATTAAATCCCTTTTTTCAGTGTTTTTGCTTTTGTTGCAATTGGTTTTGGTGTCTTCATTATAAAATATTTGCCCATGCCTAGGTCCAGAATGGTATTGTCCAGGTTGTCTTCCAGGGTTTTTATGGTTTTATGTTCTACATTTAAGTCTTTAATCCATCTTGCATTATGTTAGCATATCATGTAAGAAAGACCAGTTTCAATCTTTTGCATGTGGCTACCCAGTAATCCCAACACCATTCATTGAATAGAAGATCCTTTTCTATTGCTCATTTTTGTCGGGCGTGTCAAAGATCAGATAGTTGTAGGTTTGTAGCTTTATTTCTAGTTGTTCTATTCTGTTCCATTGATCTAGGAGTCTGTTTTTGTACCAGTGTCACTCAGTTGTGACTACTGTAGCCCCGTAGTATAGTGTAAAGTTGGGTAGCATAGTGCCTCAAGGTTCAATCTTTTGGCTTATAGATTGCCTTGGCTATACTAACTCTTTTTTGATTCCATATCAATTTTTAAAGTTTTTTTTTCTAGTTCTGTGAAGAATCTCAATAGTAGTTTAATGAAATAGAATTGAATCTGTAAATTGCTTTCAGCAGAATAGCCATTTTAACGATATTGATTCTTTCCATCCAATGGGCATGGGATGTTTTTCCATTTGTTTGTATTATCTCTGATTTCTCTTGAGAAATGTTTTGTGGTTCTCCTTGTAAAGAACTTTTCCCTCTCTGGTTAGCTGTATTTCTAAGTATTTTATTCCTTTTATGGCAATTGTGAATGGGATTGCATTTCTGACTTGGCTCTCAGCCTGACTGTTGGTGTATAGAAATGCTAGTGATTTTTTGTACATTGATTTTGTATCCTGAGACTTTGCTGTATGATATGTTTATCAGCTTAATTGCTTTGGGGATGAAACCATGGAGTTTTCTAGATATAACATTGTGTCTCCTGTTAACAGGGATAGTTTGACTTCCTCTCTTTTTACTAGGATGCATTTTATTTCTTTCTCTTGTCTGATTGCCCTGGCCAGGACTGCCAATGCTGTGATGCATAGAAATAGTGAGAAAGGATGTTATTGAGCTGTTTTTTAAAGAGGAATATTTTGAGCTTTTGGTTATTCTGTAGGATATTAGCTGTGGGTTTGCCATCAATGACTCCTATTATTTTGAGATATATTCCTTCAATAACTACTTCATTAAATGTTTTTCAGATGAAATGGTGTTGAATTTTATTGAAAACTTCTGCTAAGTCTATCTAGATAATTATTTGGATGTGGTTTTGGTCTTTAGTTCTGTTTATGTGATGAACCACACTTACGGATTTGTGTGTGTAGAACCAACCTTGAAACCTAGGGATGCGGCTTACCTGATTGTAGTTCTCTAGGTTTCTCATGTGCTGCTGTTCAGCTTGCCAGTATTGTGTTTGGGATTTTTGTATTAATTTTCATCAAGGATGTTGACCCGAAGTTTTCTTTCTTTGTTGTGTCTCTGTCAGGTTCTTGTATCAGAATGAGGCTGGACTCATAGAATGACTTAGGGAGGAGTCCCTCCTCCTCAATTTTTTTCAAATAGTTTCAGTGAGAATGATACCCAATCTTTTTTGTACACATGGTAAGATTCATCTGTGAATCTGTCTGTCCTGGGCTTTCTTTTGGTTGGGAGGGTATTTATTACTAATTTAATTTCAGAGCTCATTATTTGTCTACTCAGGAATTCAATTATTTCCTGGTTCAGTCTTGGGAGAGTGTATGTGTCCAGAGATTTATTGGTTTCTCCTAGATTTTCTAGTTCACGTGAATGGGGGTGTTCACAACATTTTTTGGTGGTTATTTTTATTTTTTTAGGGTCAGTTGTAATATCACCCTTGTTATTTCTGATTATGTTTATCTGAATTCTTTTTTTATTTATTAGTATAGCTAGCAGTATATCTATTTTATTTAAAAAAAATAAAACCTTATGAATTTGTGGATCTCTTGAATGCTTTTGTTGTTGTTATTGTTTTTCAATCACCTTCAGTTCAGCTCTGATTTTGGCATGTCTCCTGCTAGTTTTGGGATTGGTTTGCCTTGGTTCTCTAGTTCTTTTAGTTGTGATCTTAGGTTGCTAAATTGGGATGTTTCTAACTTTTTGATATGTCATTTAGTGCTATACTTTTCCCTCTTAACTTTGCCTTTGCTGTGTCCCAAAGATTCTGGTATTTTGTATCTTTGTTTTCATTAGTTTCAAAGAGCTTCTTGATTTGTGTCTTAATTTCATTATTTTCACAAAAATCATCCCAGACACATAATCATCAGATTCTCCAAGGTCAAAATGAAAGAAAAAATATCAAAGGCAGCTAGAGAGAAAGCACATGCCACATATAAAGAGAAGCCCATCAGACTAATAGTAGACCTCTTAGCTGAAACTCTACAAGCAAGAAGCAATTGCGGCCCAATATTCAACATCCTTAAGAAAATTCCAAGAAAATATCTCATGTCTGGGCAAACTAAGCTTCATAAGTGAAGGAGCAATAAGATTCTTTTCAGATAAGTAAACGCTGAGGGAACTTGCTACCTCCAGAGCTGACTTACAAGAGCTTCTGAAGAAAGCACTAGCTGCAGAAAGGAAAGACCATTATCAGCAACTACAAAACCACACCCAGTTTATGGAACAGTAACACCATAAAGCAACCCTATAAACAGGTCTGCAAAATATCTAATTACTATCAGGATGACAGGATATGATCCACACACATCAATGTTAACTTGTAATATAAACAGGCTAAATGCCCTAATTAAAAGACACAGAATGGCAAACTGGATAAAGCACCAAGACCCATTTGAATGCTGTCTTCAGGAGACCCATCTCACATGCAGTGATATACATAGGCTCAAAATAAAGATATGGAGAAAAACCTACCAATCAAATGGAAAACTGAAGAAAGAAAGGGTTGTAATTCTACTTTCTGAATTTAAACAAACTTTAAACCAACTAAGATCAAAAGAGACAAAGAAGAGTATTATGTAGTGGTAAAAGGTTAAATTCAACAAGATCTGACTATCCTAAATATATATGCACCAAATAGGAGCACCCAGATTGATAAGTCAATTTATTAGACACCATCAATGTGATTCAGACTCTCACACAATAATAGTGGTAAACTTTAACACCTCACTAGCAACATTAGACAGATCATAGAGATAGAAAATTTCAGGAACTGACCTCATTCAACACTGAATTAAATAGAGCTGATAGACATCTACAAAACTCTTCATCCTAAAAGAGCAGAATACACGTTCTTCTCATTGCCACATGGTGCTCTAAAACTGATCACTAATGGGAAGTAAAACACTCCTCAGGAAATGGAAATGAATGAAAATCATAACAAACAATCTCTAGACCACAGCACAATCTAATGAGAAATCAAGACTAAGAAACTCAAAACCATGAAATTCCATGGCAATTGAATATCCTGTTCCTAAACTTTCAATCTTTTGAAATTGATAGAAACTTGTTTTAGCTTCAAGCATATTGACAATATGCTTGTCTCTCTTGGCAAAAATACTTTATTTATAGAGAAATTTTTGTTTCATAGCAAAATTGAGGGAAAGAAACACAGATTTCCCATTTACCCACTTCCCTCATGCATGTGTACCTCTCTCATTACCAACTTCTGCACCAGAGTAGTACATATTTTGCAATTTTGATTCACCTACACTGACAGACACATCAATATCGCCATTGGTTACACTAGCATTTACTTTTGGTGTTATGCCTTCTGTTGGTTAGGGCAAATGTGTATCAATGGGTTTTTATCATTACCGTATTATATAGATTACGTCCACTCCTATAAATATGCTCAGTCTGTTTATCCCTTTCTTTTCCTAATCCCTGGTGATGAGTTATCTTTTTATTTATTCCATAGTTTTGCCTTTGCCAAAAGTAATATAGTTTCGATCACACTGTAAGTATCTTTTTCAGATTGGCTTCTTTCACATAGTAACATGAATTTAAGGTTCCTCCTTTTCTATTCATGTCTTGATGGTTCATTTATTTTTTAACACTAAATAATGTTTACTTGTCTGACTGAACCACACTTTATCCATTTACCTACTGAGGGATATCTTGGTTATTTCCAAGTTTTGAAAAAACTTTTCTTTCTAAAACATTTTTAATCTAATTTTTTCATTAGTGTCAGTTAGGCATGGTCTTGACTGAGTTGTATTGATATTGGTCATTTTGTTTATTTATGGATATTGATATTGTTATTTTACTTTATCTTACTGAATTACTTGTCTAATTGTTTTGACTCCACGTAAATGGAATCTTTGTTACTCAGTGTGTATATAACAGAATTATTATGTATGTCTCATGATCTTAACATTTTTTAATTATATAATGTCCTTTATAATCTCTGTTGAAAGTCAGTGTCTTGAAATCTAATTTATCAATATTGACACAGCCACTTCATTTTTATTTTATCTACAGGTTTTTTTTTAATTTTATGAGTACTTAGTAGGTATATATGTTTACAGGGTCCATGTGATATTTTGATACAACATACAAATGTGAAATAGTCTCATCAGGGTAACTGGGGTATCTATCAACTCATAACTTATCATTTCTTTGTGTTAGCAACATTCCAATTCTCACTTTTTAGTTAATTTACAACGTATAAGGGACTATATTATACATGGTTGAGTTTAGCGACCTGTTTTGCCATTAAAGCAAATCATATATGTTCTTTCTAATTATATTCTTACAGGTCTTAACCATCCCCATTTCTTTCCTACCCTTCCCAGCCTCTGCCAACTACCACTCTAAGTCAGATACACTGTGGTTTTACATACATGCAACTCATCATGTTTATGACTGCAGCTCAATGAGTCTTGAGAAATCTATGCAATTTTATAATCACCACTACAATTAATATACATTTTCTTCACTCCCTAAAGATTTTATCATTTCTCTTTGCAGTGAATTGCTTTCCCTCCCCTCTAGTCAATGACAATAATCTGAATTGGACTTCTGTAGCATGGACTCTTTCAGAGTATTGTATACGTGTGGAGTCATATCATATGTCACTTTAGGGTTACAAGCCTTTGTTTTGGACATATAATTTCCTCTCTCAGGGAAATAAGAGTTAAATAGTTGGATCATGTGGTATGTGTATGGTTTTAAGAAAGTAGCAACCATTTTCCACAGGGCTTATAATATTTTATCATCTCTGCAGCTGTGCATGAGATTTCTAGTACCTACATTTATGTATCCCTAATGACTGATCATGTCGAGCAACTTTTTATGTGCTTATTTACCATCCATGTGTTTTTAAAATATCTGTTAAAATATTTTGTCCAATTTTTTTAGGTTGTCTCTTGTTATATTATTGACTTTTGACTGGTCTTTATATATATACAAAATAAGGACAAATATATATTTGATACATGACACGTACACACACATATATATATAAACACAACCCTCTATACATTTATAAAATCAAGTCGTTTATCAAATATATATTTGTCCTTATTTTCCACCAGTAAGAGGCTTCTCATTTTCTGAAGTATTCTTCAAAGGATGGAAAATTTTTATTGTTTTTCTCATACAGTTTTAAAATTTGAATCCTCCCTAAGAAATAATTGCCTAATATAAAATGACAAAAAAATTTTTTTTACCCAGGTTCTCTTCTAGAAGTTTTACAGTTTTGGCTATGAGTTATCTGTATAACATACTGAGCTAATTGACATATAATTTAAGGAAATAGTGGAGGTTCATTTGAAAAATTTTTTAACCTCTATTTTTGCCATTGCTATCTCTAATATTTAGTTCATATCTAGCCTCTGTTAACATTTTTCTTTGTTAACAATGGGTTAATTCTTTTTTACTGTTTCTTGATTATATCCTAGATATTTTGCTGAAAATATTTAGAGAGTGAAGTAAAAACTATTTTCTTAAGGAAAAGTCATGTCCCATTACTTTTCACGTAGCTAGCAAGAATGAGAGTCAGTCAAATGCTCACTCAAGTGAGTCCAGGGTTTGTTATTTCCTCAGTGTGATTCACTTCTCCATTAACGTTTAATATGTTGAAGGCAACATCAGGGCTTATTGGTCATAAGGGCATTAGAACTGAGCACACTGGAGATTCTGGCATTTACTATATAATCTGCATCCAAGACATCAACTTTCCTACCTGTAAGAGAGCCCTCTGCTTTGCAATGTGGATAGCAGATCTTGCGGTTACTCCCAAGTTTTTGTTCTCTTCTCCCACCAATAGCCATTATATTCCTCAGAAGATCGCAATGTTACTAACTCACTGCCACCCGCCCCCCCCAAAACCTGCCTTACACAGCGAGGGCCTGACTTTCTTGCAGGTGTGTCTAGCACTGCCACCCGCCCCACACTCCCCAAAACCTACCTTACACAGCGAGGGCCTGACTTTCTTGCAGGTATGTCTAGCACTGCCACCCGCCCCCCACTCCCCAAAACCTACCTTACACAGCGAGGGCCTGACTTTCTTGCAGGTGTGTCTAGCTATTTTTCCCTGGCTGTTTCTTGTGTCAGGCCATTGCCTTTAACCTGCAGAGAATGTGCTTGGACTCCAAGGAGGATCCTTCTCAGCTTCCATGCCCTGATTCCAGTCATAAGCCTAATGTCTCTGTGCATCATCTCTGTTCAGCTAGAGCATAGCAGTCACAATATTAAAAGCAAGGAACAAGTAAGCAGAGTGTCCAAAGACAATTAAGGACAAATATTTGGTTCAGGTCATTGCTTTCACAAGAATGTTTTTAACTTTTCATAAGACCTAAAATCAACAGATGAAATTGACCTAGCTTTCTAAGTCATATTAATACTTTTTTTCCCTACACTGTTAACTAGCAGAACTCCTAGGCTACGTGTTGCAACTCTATTCTCATTACTTCTATCCCAAAGAAGGGCAATGGTTAAACCTCTATTATTTTGCTTTCTTTTAAAGATGTCCTTCTTATAATAAAACTAAAAAAACAAAAGAGGCCAATGGTTGCTTCTTCTGAGAAGACTGGTTCCTTCTTTCTGTTCCTTCTTCTCTATTTCCTTTCTTTTCAAGACACTTGCAATAATTGCATATGTTTTAGCTTGCTAGAACAACAAACTACCATAGCAAAAGACCACAGACTGCATGGCTTAAACAACAGAAATTTATTTTCTTATGGTTTGTAGCCTAGACGTGCAATATCAAGGTTGATTTCCTCTGATGACTCTCTTTGGCTTGCAGACAGCAAGCCCCTTGTTGCCACATCACATGGTCATCCCTCTGAGCATGCAGGCTTCTCACGTTTCTCTCTGAGTTCCAATCTCGTGTTCTTATAAAGACACTAGTACAATTACATGACAGTTCACCCTACTGGATACATTTTAATGTAGTTGCCTCTTTAAAGGACTTATGTCAAAATATACAGATACTGCTCAACCTACAATAGGGTTACATCTTGCTAAACCCACTGTAAGTTGAAAATATATTAAGTAAAAAATGTATTTAATATCCCTATGTAGTGAACATCATGGCTTAGCCTAAACTACCTTAAATGTACTCAGAACACTTACAATAGCCTACAGTTGTTAGGCAAAATCATATGTAAATAAGCCTATTTTGTACTAAAATATTAAATGCCTCATGTAATTTATTGAATATTATACTGAAAGTATAAAGCAGAATGGTTACATACGTAATTGAAGTACAGTTCTTATCAAATGCATATTTATTTTGTACTCTTGCAAAGCTGAAAAATTGTAAGTCAAACCATCATAAGTAATGGACTATTGTGTCGTCAACATTCTGAAGTACTGGGACTTCAGACATACGGGTTTTGGGAGGACACAATTCCATCCATAACAACATTCTAACATGAGTTAAAACGTCCTGTCTCATAATATGACACTAATAATTATTAACAACGTAACTAAAGCTAGAGTTAAATCTGTATATACATTATTTTCAATTTTAATCTTGACAAAAGCTAGACTGTTTAAAGATGTTAATTTAGTATTAAATGAACTTTTATCAAATATTTGATTGTTATAACGCACACTTTTTCCGACGTGACCTCCTGAAACTAAAAATAAAGAATTTTATTCGTGAGGTGAGAATAGAATGCAGACTATTGTAAATCAGAAGTGGTATTTGCAGCTTTGTACCTTACAATGTCAAGATGAGTGAGCCCAATTCTAGGAGAAGCCATAGATCCCTATACAAAAGTTTTCTGGATAAATAAGTTTAGGACAAGCTTACTCAATCAAAATACTTATGCTCTGCTGTAGACTTTATCATATCTGAATGTTAGCTTTGAATCTCAAATATGGAAGTTTTATTATGACTATATTTTACTACAGTACAAAGAGCATTTAACAAGCAAGAAGTTTAGAATTTGTTCTAGCTTAAGCTATATGCAAAAATTAAAAAGCCTCATCTAAATAAAATAATTAAATGAGCAGTAAACATAAGTAAAAACAGAAGGATAATGCTAACAAGGGAAGCAATCTTTATATATATATATGTATATATACTGTACTTTTGATTCTGGGGCACATGTGCAGATCATGCATGATTGTTGCATAGGTACATTCATGGTAATGTGGTTTGCTGCCTCCATTCCCTCATTACCTATACCTGACATTACTCCCCACGTTATCCCTCCCCACCCTCCCTCCCACTATCCCTCCCAGTGCCCACCAATGGACCCCTGTGTGTTATGCTCCCCTTTCTGTGTCCACATGTTCTCATTGTTCAACACCTGCCTATGAGTGAGAACATGCAGTGTTTGATTTTCTGCTCTTGTGTCAGTTTGCTGAGAATGATGGTTTCCAGGTTCATCCATGACTCTACAAAGAACACAAACTCATCATTTTTTAATGGCTGCATAAAAAACATTGGTGTATATGTACCACATTTTCTTTGCCCGGTCTATCATTGATGGGCATTTGGGTTGGTTCCAGGTCTTTGCTATTGTAAACAGTGCCGCAATGAACATTTGTGTGCATGTGTCTTTATAATACAATGATTTACAGTCCTTTGGGTATATACCCAGTAATGGGATTGCTGGGTCAAATGGAATTTCTATTTCTAGATCCTTGAGGAATTGCCACATTGTTTTCACAATGGCTGAACTAATTTACACTCCCACCAACTGTGTAAAAGTGTTCCTATTTCTCCACATCCTCTCCAGCATGTTGTCTCCAGATTTTTTAATAATCACCATTTTAACTGGCATGAGATGGTATCTCAATGTGGTTTTGATTTGCATTTCTCTAATGAGCAGTGATGATGGGAATTTTTTCATATGTTTGCTGGCCTCATATATGTCTTCTTTTGAGAAGTGTCTGTTCATATCCTTTGCCCACTTTTGGATGATTTTGTTTGTTTTTTTTTTCTTGTGAATCTGTTTTACTTCTTTATAGAATCTTGATATTAGCCTTTTGTCAGATGGGTAGATTGCAAAATTTTTTTCTTATTCTGTTGGATGCAGGTTTGCTCTAATGATTGTTTATTTTGCTATGTAGAAGCTCTGAAGTTTAATTAGATCCCATTTGTCTATTTTGGCTTTTGTTGCCAATGCTTTTGGTGTTTTAGTCATGAAGTCCTTGCCTCTGCCTATGTCCTGGATGGCTTTGCCTAGATTTTCTTCAGGAGTTTTTAGATGTTAGCTCTTATATTTAAGTCCTTAATCCATCTGCAGTTAATTTTAGTGTAAGGTGTCAGAAAGGGGTACAGTTTCTGCTTTCTGCACATTGCTAGCCAATTTTCCCAACACCACTTATTAAACAGGGGATCCTTTCCCCATTGCTTGTTTTTGTCAGGTTTGTCAAAGATCAGATGCTTGTAGATGTGTGGCATTGCCTCCAAGGCCTCTGTTCTGTTCCATTGGTCTACATATCTGTTTTGATACCAGTACCAAGCTGTTTTGATTACTGTAGCCTTGTAGTATAGCTTGAAGTCGGGCAGCATGATGCCTCCAGCTTTGTTCTTTTTGCTTAGGGTCGTCTTGGCTATGCAGGCTCTTTTTGGTTCCATATGAAGTTTAAAGTGTTTTTTTCAAGTTCTGTGAAGAAGGTCATTGGTAGTTTGATGGGGATAGCATTAAATCTATAAATTACTTTGGGCACTATGGCCATTTTCACGATACTGATTTTTTCTAACCATGAGCATGAAATGTTTCTCCATGTGTTTGTGTCCTCTCTTATTTCCTTGAGCAGTGGTTTGTAGTTCTCCTTGAAGAGGTCCTTCACATCCTTTGTTAGTTGTATTCCTAGGTATTTTATTCTACTTGTAGCAATTGTGAATGGGAGTTCACTCTTGATTTGACTCTCTGTTTGCCTGTTATTGGTGTATAGGAATGCTTGTGATTAATGCACATTGATTTTATATACTGAGACTTTGCAGAAGTTGCTTATCAGCTTAAGGAGAGTTTGGACTGAGACAATGGGGTCTTCTAAATATACAATCATGTCATCTGAAAATAGAAACAATTTGATTTCCTCCTTTCCTAATTGAATATATTTTATTTCTTTTTCTTGCCTAATTGCTCTGGCTAAAACTTCCAGTACTATATTGAATAGGAGTGGTGAGAGAGGGCATCCTTGTCTAGTGCCAGATTTCAAAGGGATTGCTTTCAGTGTTTGCCCATTGAGTATGATATTGGCTGTTGGTTTGTCATAAATAGCTTTTATTGTTTTGAGATACGTTCCTTTGATAGCTAGTTTATTGAGAGTTTTTAGCATGAAGAGCTGTTGAATTTTGTTGAAGGCTTTCTCTGCATCTATTGAGATAATTGTGGTTTTTGTCTTTGGTTCTATTTATGTGGTGAATTACGTTTACAGACTTGCATATGTTGAACCATCCTTGCATCCTCCAGATGAAGCCTACTTAATCATAATGGATCAGCTTTTTGATGTGCTGTTGCAATCAATTTGCCAGTATTTTATTGAATATTTTTTCATCTATGTTCATCATGGATATTGGCCTGAAGTTTTCTTTTTTTGTGGAGTCTCTGCTGGATTTTGCCATTGGGATGTTTTGTTCTCATGAAATAAGTTGGGGAGGATTCCCTCTTTTTGTATGGTTTGGAATCGTTTCAGAAGGAGTGGTACCAGCTCCTCTTTGTATGTCTGGTAGAATTCAGCTGTGAACCCATCTGGACCTGGACTTTTTTTAGTTGGTAGGCTATTAATTGCTGCCTCAACTTCAGCCCTTGTTACTGGTCTATTCAGGGTTTCAACTTCTTCCTGGTTTAGGCTTGGGAGGGTGCAAGTGCCCAGCAATTTATCTATTTCTTCCAGGCTTACTGGTTTATGTGCATAGAAATTTTTGTAGTTACCTCTGATGGTAGTTTCTATTTCTGTGGAATTGGTGGTGATTCCCCTTTATCATTTTTTATTGCATCTCTTTGATCCTTTTCTCTTTTCTTTTTTTACTAATATGGCTACTGGTCTATTTTCTTGATCTTTTCAAAATACCAGTTCCTGGATTTACTGATTTTTTGAAGAGCTTTTCTGCCTCAATCGCCTTCATTTCTGCTCTGATCTTTGTTATTTCTTGTCTTCTGCTAGCTTTTGAGTTTTTTTTCTTTTTTTTCTTTTTTTTTTTAATTTTTTATTGGATTATAGGTTTTGGGGTACATGAGCAGAGCATGCAAGACAGTTGCGTAGGTACACACATGGCAGTGTGCTTTGCTTTTCTTCTCCCCTTCACCCACATTTGGCATTTCTCCCCTTCATGTTGCTCTTCTAGCTCTTTCAATTTTGATGATAGGGTGTCAATTCTAGATCTTTCCTCACTTCTCATTTGGGCATTTATTGTTGTAAATTTCCCTGTAGACACTGTTTTGAATGTGTCCCAGAGATTCTAATACGTTGTGTCTTCATTCTCATTGGTTTCCATGAACATTGTTATTTCTGCCTTCATTTCATTGTTTAACATTCAAGAGCCAATTGTTCAGTTTCCATGAAGTTGTGTGGTTCTGAGTTAGTTCTTAATCCTGAGATCTAATTTGATTGCACTGTGGTCTGAGAGACGGTTATGATTTCCATTCTTTTGAATTTGCTGAGGAGTGATTTACTCCCAACTATGTGGTCAATTTTAGAGTAAGTGTGATGTGGTGCTGAGAAGAATGTATATTCTGTGGATTTAGGGTGGAAAGTTCTGTAGATAACTATTAGGTCCGCTTGTTCCAGTTCTGTGTTCAAGCCCTGGATATCCTTTTTGATTTTCTGTCTCATTGATCTGTCTAATATTGACAGTGGAGTGTTAAAGTCTCCCACTATCATTGTGCAGGAGTCTGAGTTTCTCTGTAGGTAATTTAGAATTTACTTTATGTATCTGTGTGCTCTTATATTGGGTGTATGTAAATTTAGGATCGTCAGCTCTTCCTGCTGTATTGATCCTTTCCCCATTATGTAATGCCCTTCTTTGTCTCTTTTGATCTTTGTTGGTTTAAAGTCCATTTTATCAGAGACTACAATTGCAACTCCTGCTTTTTTGCTCTCCATTTGCTTGGCAGATCTTCTTCCATCCCTTTATTTTGAGTCTATGTATGTCTTTTCATGTGAGATGGGTCTCCTGAATATAGCACACTTATGGATCTTGACTTTTTATCCAGTGTGCCAGTCTGTGTCTTTTGATTGTGGCATTTATGCCATTTACATTTAATGTTAATATTGTTATGTGTGAATTTGATCCAGCCATTTTGCTACTGGTTTTTTGTTTTTCCTCTTGCTCAACACAGTTTCCTCATTGCTTTGTTGGCCTTTACCATTTGCTTCATTTTTGCAGTGGATGATAATGGATGTTTTTTTTTTCTGTGTTTAGTGCTTCCTTCAGGAGCTCTTGTAAGGCAGGTCTGGTGGCAATGAAATCTTTCAGTAATTGCTTGTCCATAAAGGATTTTATTTCTCCTTCACTTATGAAGCTTAATTTGACTGTATACAAGATACTACGTTGAAAGTTCTTTTCTTTAAGGATGTTGAATATTGGCCTTGACTCTCTTCTTCCTTGTAGGTTTTTTGTCAAGAGATTTGCTATGAGTCTGATGGGCTTTCCTTTGTGGTTGCCCAATCTTTCTTTCTGGCTGCCCTTAGCATTTTTTCCTGCATTTCAACCCTGATGAATCTGACGATTATGTGCCTTGGGATTGCTCTTCTTGAGAAGTATCTCTGTGGGGTTCTTTGTATTTCCTGTATTTGAATGTTAACATGCTTTACTAGGTTGGGGGAGTTCTCCTGGATAATATCCTGAAGAGTGTTTTCCAACTTTGATTCATTTTCCTCATCCTCTTCGGTACACCAATCAAGCATAGATTTGGTCTTTTGACATAATCCCATATTTCTTGGAGGCTTTGTTAATTTCTTCTCATTCTTTTTTCTCTTTTCTTGCCTTCTCTTTCTATTTCATTAAGTTGATCTTCAATCTCTGATATCCTTTCTTCTGGTTGATCCATTCAGCTATTGAAACTTGTGTATGCTTCACAAAGTTCTCCCATTGTGTTTTTCAGCCCCATCAAGTCATTTACATTCTTCTCTAGGCTAGATATTCTAGTTAATATTTCATCTAATGGTTTTTCAAGGTTTTCAGTTTCTTTGCATTGGATTAGAACATGTTCATTTAGCTCAGAGAACTTTGTTGTTACCCATCTTCTGAAGCCTGCTTCAGCTCATCAAAATCATTTTCTGGCCTGTTTTGTTACCATGTTGGTTAGTCATTGTGATCTCTCTGGGGAGGAGAGGCATTCTGGACTTTGATGTTTTCAACCTTTTTGTTCTGGTTTCTTCCCATCTTCATGGCTTTCTCTATCATTGATCTTTCAAGTTGGTTACTTCAGGTGGGATCTCTGAGTAGAGGTCCTTTCTGTTAAAGTTGGGGTTATTACTCCTGTTTTTTTCACGCAGGTGTCAGTGTGCCACTTGAGACAGTCTGTCCATTGTTTGCCATGGAGGCACTTCTGGGTTGCCTCTTTCTTAGCCAGGCTGCTGTTTATTCTTCACCTGGCTTCCACTTATCCTGGTGGGATTAGCTCCGCCTTCCCAATGGCGGGCTTCTTTCCCTCTGCAGTGCCCACTGCTCCTGTATGGACCTCTGTCTGATGTGTTAACTGTGAAACTCTCCCAGGTGAGGGATTCTGGTTGCTTGATCTTGTGGGGATGGGGTCTGTCTGGGCCTTTCCCCCTCCCTGTTTTCAGCTCTTCCTTCTGTGGATGGACAGTTCCTTCTTGCAAGTTTTCTCAGTATTAGACCAAGTCTCTGCCCTGGTCTGCACTGACAAGGCACTGGTCTCGATGGGTCTGCCAGCCTGGGCTGTCACCTGGGTCTGCAACTCAGGGCAGTTCTCACCCAGGTGTGCTGCCAACGTCTCAGAGGGTAGCACTGTATCTGTTTTAGAGTCCCAAGGAGGTAACACCCCCCCATCCTCCATTCCAGGTACACTTTCCAGGTGGGGCAGTGCAATGCCTTGCCTTGGCTTGCCCCTTCTGGGCTGTTTTCGCTGCCTTTGTTTGTGTTAATCCTGCTGTTCAACCATTCCCTTTGGAATGTATGCGGTACCTTGCTCAGAGACACAAATATCACTCTGGTCTGTGTCTTACTTGGCAGGAGCTGCACTCCATAGAAGCTTCCTTTCGGCCTTCTTGGTCCCCTTCTCCTGGAAAGCAATGCTTTTATTAATTTTCAGCTTGGTTAATTAAATAACACTATATTTTTACACAACTTGTATTTTTTTAATATTCCTATATAGTATATAATTTGTGTCTCATCAAAAACTTATAAGTAAGAACATGAGCTATTATCATTCACCTTTTAAAAAGTGACTTCCAATAAAATTTAGGGCAAGATATCAAAAAAACACTTAGATGAGTTAGATGGAAAAATCAAGCATTTGGAATTCAAATAAAGAACCATTTTATTAAGATGACATTTTGCCTAAATAAATTTAAGATAGTAACACTTATAATAGAGCTAATATGAACAAGAGGCATTGAAATATGGTTAATTTAAAATTGCACACATTTTCAACAGAAAACATAGTAGGATATACTTCAGCCTTCACGTTTGAATAATTTTTTTTAGTATGAGGATTTTTTTCATGATATTTAATGTGAATTTTTGTTTTCCATACTAAATTGGTAAAATACAAATGCATTCATAATTCAAGTTTTAATTCTCCCTTTGTGGGTATGATATATTTATAAATGAATAAGCTTCTACTTATTATTTTTAACACCCTAATGTATCATTTTGTACCTAATTAGTACCACCTTTTCATTAATTAAATTGTAATCTTTGATTGAAACTTCATATGATACAACTATAGAACTCTGTTTTTTTTCTTTCTGTATCATATGTAGTCATCAGAGTTCATTAACTTCATTTACTGAAGATGTATATTGAACAACTTTGTTTTGTTTCATAAATAATTTTTTGTGGCAGAAATTAAGTCCCAAAAATCAATTTATAAATTTTGGAGAAAATATACAGCAATATATACTTGTAGGCATTGAAATAAGACAAATACATTGCTCTACTCTGCAAGTCATCAATTTGAGTACATTTCCAACGGCAGGAATTCATTATATTGGCATTCAGAAGAAGCCATTCATATGTCAACTTCTCTTAAATTCAAAAGCTGAATAGCTCCTGAGAGATCTGACAGAAGTGGGTAAAAGAGAAAAACAAAATCAAAAAATGCATATGAAAAAGCACAGTCAGGTAGCTTAAAAATACTATTGGAAGAAAATCTAGGTCACTGAGTAAGTATCTTTTCTTTAGGGATACCAAGAATTATCTAGATTTATCAGCAATTGTCAAAAATGACAGTGATAAGGAAAACATCCAATACATACAGAGCACATTATTTTTCAAAAATAGCAGACTAAGGCATCAAATACATTTTGATTATGGCATAAATTACAGAAAAGTAACTTAAATTTCTAATTTTGAATGAGGTTTTGAAATCTAACAAAATTAAAAATAACAAACTATAAAAAAGCAAGACCAGTTCTACAATTAAGTATAATTCTATTTATTATGCTGACTCTGTTATAAGATAAATATTTACACAAGTATAAAAAGATGAGGATATAGGAAGTCAGTAGTGGGATTAGAAATATCTAAGCTTAGTTACTACTATACTGGCAATAATTCCAATGATTCCAAGGCGTGTCTTTATTTTTACCACAAACAGTTAACTGTCTGAATGATGACTTATAAAACAAAAAAGTCTCTCTTGCCCAGGCTGCAGTGCAGTGGCATGAGGATCACAGCTCACTGCAGCCTTGAACTCCTGGGCTCAAGTGATCCTCCCACCTCAGCCTCCCAAGTAACTGGGACTACAAGTGCACACTACCACACCCAGCTAATTTTTAATTCTTTAATTTTTGTAGAGACAAGATCTCGCTATGTTGCCCAGACTGGTCTGAAATTCCTGGCCTCAAACAATCTACCTTCCTCAGCCCTGCAAAATGCTGGGATCACAGGTATGAGCCATTGTGTCCAGCCTGACATTTTAAATCTCATTAACCAGTTATTTCAATAATAAGATATGGAGGTTCCTTGCATATAACTGAAATTTGTGAAAAATTTTTAATGTCTATAGAAAACAATGACGTATCTTTGGATTTTAAAGGATTTTTTTTTTAATAAAGCAAAAAACACAACATGGCTGATAGAATTTCAGGCAATGTGTGCTGGGAAAGAGGTAGGTTTAAGGCAAGTAACCACATAAATCCATTGATACATGCTATCGTACTATGAGACAGGGATGTAACTGAATTGGAAACTGAAATTAAGGAATGATAAATAGAGCCAAGCTGGATTTTCAATCTGAACTCTGCCTTCTTCAATATTTTATCCCTAAAAGAGAAAGAAATTAAGCCATTTCAAGTTAAATATTAAATTCAAAGTTGAGCCACTGAGGAAGAACTTTTGTTCCTTAACAGAGTGTTGTGTTTTGCCTTCTCCAGAGACATGAGGTCTCTGTATGTGTGTGTTCTGTGTTGCATGTGCATGTGTGTCGGTCCAACACCTGCACCTGCAAATGTAGAAATAGAAACCTATAGACATTGAAGGGAGATGTAACTACCACGTGTGTAGACAAAAGATCATTGAAAACAGGATAAAAAGAAAGTCAAATATCAAAGCTCAGAAAGAGAACTAGATATGGGGTAGAAAAATAGGTTAGCATTTTAACAGAAAAATAGCTGAAACATCTGATGCAGTGTTTCACTACATAGATATATCTGGGATTTTGTTATTATTTTCTACTGAGAGTCTCAAACTTGTGACATTCTAGGTGTTTTGACCACAAATTAAGTGCAAGCATTCGTTCTATAACATTTCTGCTTTATATTTGAAAACCTCTAGTAATAACAGCCTGCCATTCTTTCTCCCTTTCCATTAGGATGGGAAATGACTGTCTTCATAGATTGTCAAAAATCAATTAGTGTTTGCACATCAGAAATTCAAAACAATTGTATCAGCAGAAAGGTAGTGCCATCATGGGGAGAGAAATTTGAATTTTGAAGACCACAATATTTTGCAAATTACACACATAAAAGCTCCCACCAACATCAGTATTCCAATATGTCTGTTTCAACCTGTACTATTACTCGTTGTATTAGGGTTCTCCAGAGAAACAAAAACAATAAGATGTGAATGTCTCTTGATAGATGATAGGTAGGTAGGTAGAGAGATAAATAGACAGATAATTAAGAATGAATCCAAAAGGTGAAGAACCTTTCAGAAACAGCCAGGACAAAATTTGGCCAAATATTTGGGCACCATGGCCCAGCCAAGTTGGCACATGAAATTATCCATCACACTCCTTCCACTTCTTACCTTTCAGAATAAGCACCAGTTATATGCACACGGGAGCTTGTTTTGTTATTTAGCATAATTAGTATGTAATTGAGAATTACTCTTTTTTTTTTTGAGACGGAGTTTCGCTCTTGTTACCCAGGCGGGAGTGCAATGACCCGATCTCGACTCACTGCAACCTCCACCTCCTGGGTTCAGGCAATTCTCCTGCCTCAGCCTCCCGAGTAGCTGGGATTACAGGCACGCGCCACCATGCCCGGCTAATTTTTTGTATTTTTAGTAGAGACGGGGTTTCACCATGTTGACCAGGATGGTCTCGATCTCTTGACCTCGTGATCCACCCACCTGGCCTCCCAAAGTGCTGGGATTACAGGCTTGAGCCACCACGACCTAACATACCTTTGTCCAAGGGCTCAAGCCCTCAAAGCACATACAAATGGAAAATGAAAAGTATTGATTGCATCAGTCCTGGGATCCTGTTTCCACAACAGAAAGGGAAAGTAACTGGAACAGGATAATTCTGGACGTCTTCCTTTCCTCTGGATCATACGTTGACTTCCATTTGTCTTATCCTCCTCGTGTAAGACAAACCAGGGAGATAAGTAATGCATTTCCATTCATAACCTTTTCATAAACTTATTCATTTTGCTTTCCCTATATTTTAATATTCTTTTCATAATTCAAGATTTTGCCTCATGAATCAGTGGTGTCCAAGGGAGACATTACAGTCATGGGTTCTTAGTTGATGCTTCTGTTTGGGCCAATAAAGCCCCTGTCTCATCCCTCATACAAAACAGAACAAACGGCAAAGTAAGGTGTGTTGTACAAGCTTGCCCTAAACTCTCTTATGTTGGTTTCTGTCAAAACACAATACTGTATATCGTTTTTTCTTGCTTTCAGGATAAATCTCACTATCATGTGAGCCCTGTCTTCTCTATCTAATTTGTCAAGACTAAAGTGCCTTGGAGTTCAATCATGGCCCTCCTCTCACATATCACTCCTTTCATAAGAAATCTCATTTATTGGCCAGGCACAGTGGCTCATGCCTGTAATCCCAGCACTTTGCCAGGCCAAGATGGGTGGATCACTTCAAGTCAGGAGTTCAAAACCAGCCTGGCCAACATGATAAAATCCCATCTCTACTGAAAATACAAACATTAGTCAGTCGTGGAGGTGGGCATCTGTAATCCCAGCTACCCAGGAGGCTGAGGCAAAAGAACCCCTCCCTGGAACCTGGGAAGCAGAGGTTTCAGTGAGCAAAGCTGGGAGAAAAAGCAAGACTCCATCTCAAAAAATATTTAAAAATTAAAAAATTATAAATCTAATTTATTGCCATAATTTAAACTCCATCTATGGAATAATGATCCCAAATTTAATATACTCAGAATTCTTTTTGCTTTTGTGTTCCATACCCGCAAAGACAGCAGCATGTTTGATTTCAAAACTGGTCATCTCATTTATACCTCAAGTAACCTGTTCACATGTTAAAAAATGCTTCTCTTTTAGTCCCAAAGGGAAGCATTCCTTTGAGACTAAAGCATTCCATTTCTCAAACGATACCACCTGTATTTACAAACCACTAAGACGTTTTCTTGGCATGTCTCTCCATCTTTCACATTAAACCAACACCAAGTTCCTCTGAGTGTCTATATTCATTTCCTATCACCACATTAACAAACTACTAAAACTTAATTGCTTAAAACAAAACAAATTTATTCTCCTACAGTTCTGGATGCCAAAAGCCTAAAATCAAGGCATTGCCAGGGTTTCATTCCTTCTGAAAACTTTAAGATAGAATTTGTTTTCTTGCCTTTTCCATCTTCTAGAGGCTGCCTGTATTACTTGGTTTGTGACCCCTTCCTACTTCTCCAAGACCTTCAGTGTAGCCTTGCATCTCTCTCTCTCTCTCTCTCTCTCTCTCTCTCTCTCTCTCTCTCTCTCCAATCCCTCTCTCCCCTGCCTCCTTCGTCACATCTCTTCCTCTGCCTCTTCCTCCTTCTGTCTTTTGTGGTTGTGATTGCACGGGGCCCTTGAATTATAACGCAAGTTACTCTTTCTCTCTCAAGATCCTAAATTTAATCACATCTACAGAGTTTCTTTCATTACCCTACCATATTCACGGTTGCTCAGAAAGAGGATGTGAACATGTTTGTGGGGAGCATTATTCAGCCTTCATAGCATCCCTCCAAAACATTTCTCAAAGCCTTATTTTCTTTTCCTTAAACCTTTACATCGAGTAAGGGTTTAAGGTTCGAGATACCATTGTCCTTTCCTGGAAGGACTAACTTACTGACTGATTGGTGATTACTTTTCTGCACTTATTCTTCCAGCACATAAACCACTTAATGACCACACCTTCTCTTTAAAGTAAAAGTACGATTCTATCACTTCCCTGCTTAAAACATTTTTATAATGTTCCCTTGCATTTAGGATAAAATTCAGAATTCTTAATGTGGGTAATGTGCCTCCTACATGCAGTTGCACGTGTCATCTAACGTCCCTGCTCCCCTAATCACTACACAACAGCCACCTGCCCTTCCATCTAGCCAAATTAATTATACTAGTCTGCAAATGCTTTTATTCTGCAGTGATTTTCTCCAACTTTTTATAATATAATTTAGTAGTATGAGGTCTATACTATAAAATAATATAAAATTGCAAGGTCTGTATTATCTGTGGAATTTATACATAAAACCGTTGAAATATAAAGTAATGTAAAAAGAGTTCCAATTGCTGTCAATGATCCTTCTTTCTTCGAGTGCATGAATTTCAACACAAATGTAAATCTTCTACAGGAATGTTTTGTCTTCCATCTTAACCGTGTAGAGTTCATCTGCCTTTCCTTTCAGATTCATTCTCCTCCCCTCGCTTTCTGTGTTTTATGGAGCTCGGAAACAATTCTCCTGACTCCTTCGCAAAGTACATTTCAGCTCTATTAACACAGTGGAAAGTGTTGGTAGATGATTGGAGGACAAGTGGAAGGGAGAAGCCAGGGTGTGCTTACTCACTACATTGAGTAATAGGTTGGTTTGGTAAAGACTGGGGTTTCTCCATGTCTCCGGTTTTCAATATTTAGAAGCTCCATCATAGTCCCAACTTCTGCCAGCCAGGTTTCCAACTTCAGCTGTATGGTCCCAGTCCCTGATCTCTGTGAACACTACTTGATCTCTTAGCCCTTCTAGCCATAGGGATGAAGATGTGTGTGGGTGTGTGTGTGTGTGTACATGTATTTTATATATATAAAATACACACACACACACATTTATGGATTCATTGTCCTTTCCCCTATTGTTTCTTGCTTTCAAAGGAATGCTGTGTGTATTATCTCACTTTAAGATTTAAAAAACCTTATTGAACAATGTCTTCTTTTTTTCCAAATGGTGTATACCTCAGTTTATAATTAGTTTTATTAATGTAGAAAGGTTGAGAAAGGTAGCTTACATTTATCTAATAAATTACAAGTCCATACATCATACAAAGGCTCATAAAATTTTGGTTGTTCTATAATGCTATTGTTTTATTTCAATAAAGCATCCAAAATACAACTGAAATATGGCAAAACCTGGAATATAAATATAACCTGTTTTAACATGATTCAGATATTGTTAGAAAAATGCTAGCAATATGTTTTATGGAAAGAAAATTACAAACAAAAACTGCTACATATTAACCACAGGAAGAATGCAAGTTAGAAAACTTAATGAAGAAATGTGATAGAGTTTGGCTCCAATTTTTGATGATTGAAAGCTTAGCTTTATTAGAATTTAACTTGTTTCAGGAAGAAGTCACTCAAGGTTGAAGTTCAAAGGGACACTTTTACAAACAAAACTTCCTGAGTAGGATAGGAAGCAGAAGACGGATTTAACTTGGAGTTATCTGAAAGCAATAAATATCTAGAATCCTGACAGTTATCAGAGGAATCACCCGGGACTCTAATAGGAAAGCTCTTTGTAAATAAGGTTCTATAGTAAACCTGGTGATTCATAATTATCACACAAAATTAGCTGCCTTGGATCACAATATCATATGCCAGGCTTGGTGTTTTCTAGATAATTTTTTTTTTATCTACCTATCATCTATCTATCTATCTATCTATCTATCTATTTACCTACCTACCTACCTACCTACAAATAAAATTGTTCATTACAGATATCCAGGTCCCAATGGGCAGCATAATACTTCTAGCTCTAAATGCCTTCTCCTTATATAAAAGGCTGAAAAACCCCTCAAATGTGAAACTATTATAGAAACCAGAGTAAAATCCAAGAGCAAATCTATTAATATTTGAAAAGAAATAATTTTCTCCTTTCTCAATTGATAGGTTTAGAAATATGCAATTTGCAAAATGTCATTTGAATGGATTAATTTTAATACAAGGAAGAAACTTTCTCTTAAACTTCTCCAGTCCTCTGATTGTGGTATATTGAAATAGTCTCAAAATAACTTACAACTTCATTGAAAAAATGTTGATTTCTGCAATATTGGGAAATATTTTCCTATTCCTACCTTGCAGATATAAGTAGTACAAATCTAAAATTGTCATGGTCTAGATTAAAATTGTCACTCTCTAGGTTAGAGATTTCAGTAGCTCCCATTTATTTTATAATATATATGTATTTTATTAATAAACCAATAAATAAAAATACACACATACATTTATATGATATGGTATAAACATATCCAAGAAGTTAATATATATTTATATATTAATTAATAAGAGTATATATATTATATACAGTCATGTTTCACTTATGATAGAATATGTGATGAGAAATGCATTGCTAAGCGATTATTTGAATTCTGCGAACATTATATAGTGTACCTACACAACGCTAGATGGTATAGCTCACCCTAAAACTAGACTATGTGGTACAGCCTATTATTCCTAGGCAATATATCTTTACATTATATTACTGTACTGACTGTTGTAGGTAATTGTAATAAAATGGTATTTTGTATCTGAACAAATCTATTCATAGAAAAGTTACAGTCAAAAATACTGTATAGAGAAAAACATTGTTGCACCTTTATAGACAACTCACTATGAATGAAGCTTGCAGAGCTGGAGTCGTTCCAGGTAAGTCAATGAGTTGTGAGCAAATGTGAAGGCCTGGAACAAGCTTGTCCAACCCCAGGCCCGTGGGCTGCCTGAGACCCAGGACCGCTTTCAATTGGGCCTAACACAAATTCGTAAACTTCAGTAAAACATATTAAGACTCTTCTGCGATATCTTTTTTCAGCTCTTTTGCTATTGTCAGAGTATTTTATGCATGCATGGCCCAAGACAGTCCTTCTTCTTTCAATGTGGCCCAGTGAAGCCAAACTTCAATACAGTCACCGCTGCCTTGAAATGTGAAAATTAGGCCGGGCGCGGTGGCTCATGCCTGGGAGGCCGAGGCGGGTGGATCACGAGGTCAAGAGATCGAGACCATCCTGGTTAACAGGGTGAAACCCCGTCTCTACTAAAAATACAAAAAATTAGCCGGGTATGGTGGCGCGTGCCTGTAATCCCAGCTACTCAGGAGGCTGAGGCAGGAGAATTGCCTGAACCCAGGAGGCGGAGGTTGCGGTAAGCCGAGATCGCGTCATTGCACTCCAGCCTGGGTAACAAGAGTGAAACTCCGTCTCAAAAAAAAAGAAAGAAAGAAATGTGAAAATTAGCAAAAGCGAGGCTTCTCCTACTGCATGAAGAAATTTGCAACTAGAAGAAGAGAAAATTGCCACATACACGAAAGCGATTTAAAAATAATAGAAATGTGACTGCAAGTGTAGTACTTCTTAAGCCTACATGTCCTTAACAAGTTCAAAAGACTTCAAAGAAAAAGACAAGAATTATCTCCTTTTTTTCTCCAAAAGTAACCTAAGATATTGACTGACCGAGGAAACGAGTCCAGATCTAAATAAAGAAGAAACTGTGTAGGGGAGGGGGGAACAGCAGGAGGGATGGGTATACATTCGCATACACAGTGTTAAAATATAACTGCTAACGAGTTATCTATCTAGTTACCCGCTTTTCTCCCAGGACACCCCTGGCCTAGACAATTGGCACTACTGTAGACTTCATAAACATTGTATACTTAGGCTACACTAAATTTATTCTTCCAAAAAGTGTTATGTCACCACCGTGTTACAATGGTTATGACGTCACAGGCAATAAAAGTTTTTCAGCTCCACTGAAAACTTGGGAACTACGTTCACATACATTGTCCATCACCGACCGAAACGTTATGCAGTTCATGACCGCATGTACTGTATTCACAAATGTTCTTCTTTCTCTGCCCCTCCTGAGGCAGCAAGAGTATCCTTTTCTCCTCCTCCTAAGGTTACTCAAGGTGAACATCACAAGAACGAAGGTCTTTATGATGATTCCCTTCCACTTAATGAATAGTAAATATAGTTTATGTGCCTTATGATTGTCTTCATAATTTATTTTCTCCACTTACTTCATTATCTTATTATGCTATGCAAAATGTGTGTTAATTTACTTTATGTTTTTGCTATTGTTTCCAGTTAACAGTAGAGTGTTAGTACTTAAGTTTATGAAAAGTCAAATGTTATATGCAAAGTTCGGGACTGTGGAAGAGTTGAGGGGCAAAATCCATATATATATACATATATATACATATTATATATATACATATATACATAAATATACATATATACATACATAGATACATTCAGAATGGCCTTCAATATTAATCAGTTAGTCATAATTTTTGTATTTATATTCTCAAATTATTTTACCCTTTTATCATGAATTTCAGTCACCATGCCCTCATTTATTTGTTTCTCATTGCATTAATTTTATTATACATAAACACTTCAAAACACTGGAAATAAAAGCTTTGCTGCTCACAAATGTATGGGTTGATTGGTATGGCAGTGCTTCGGACTGTGGTTGGCCTGAGAGAGTTTCCCTCCAGGAGTTCCTGTTTTTTGATGACTACAGAAGCACAGGAGGGAAAGTTCCTTGCCAAAGAATGTTTCAGAACACTGTTTTATATCTCATCTGCCCATATTCCATAGGTCAAAGCAAGTCACATACTCAAGCTCAAATTTAGTGACATTAAAAAATATACTCTCTATGATGGCATTTTTTTCCTACAAATAGTAAATGCCCTCACTTATTGGAAATGCATAATGAGTGTTCTTTATCTTTTACTCATTTTAGGATGATAGAAGCTGACTGCATTCGGTGATGGATCTCCCTCTCTAGTTTTTTAACATAAAGATGGTGCCTTCCAAGTATAATTAAGTGTTATTGTAATAAATATTTTATTTATGGGGATTATAAAGGAAATATGTTTCGATGATTTTAGGTAAATTAGATCTTCTTAGACACTCCTTTCAACAATTTTTATAAGATGCTTTATGAGAGACTAACGATTGATTGGAATATCAATTTTTCTGACTATTGAATACAATTATTTGACATTGGTAAATTTGATTATTAATTAAATATATTAATATTAATCATATCGTTTCATTTCTCAACTAATAATGAGATTTTTAAATTAAGCTTTTCATTTCTTGTTAAGGACCATTTTCCCAAGCACATTTCCTGAGGTTTATTCAAGTACTTGCCATTGTGGATGGATGCCTCTCTGAACTCATGCTATTTCTTACAGTCAAGTTTTAGCAGGGAACAATTTGTATTCCACAATTCCAGTACTCTAAATACTAACTTTTAGTGATCTCTACCTTGAAAACAATTCTTCCAATTCTATTGTTTCATTTGATTCACAGCTTTCCTCATCCTTTATCTCTTGGATATCTCTTGGATTCATCCTTTGAATGCTTTGCTGCTTGGAATTTGGAAGAAGAGATGTTTGGAAGAAGAGATCTTGAAAAGACATATATTCTCGCTATGATTTCCCTCCTGCATAGTACCCAATATCTGCTAACTTAGCCATCCCCAGAACTCATGTCTTAACTCAGTTATGGCTGCATTGAAATGTAAAAATTAGTAAAAGGGAGCCTTCTCATACTGCCCAAAGAAATTTGCAACTAGGAGATGAGAAAATTACCACATATATGAAAGCGATTTTAAAATTATAAAAATACAACCGCAAGTGGGGTACTGTAGCCTGTATGTCCTCAAGAAGTTCAAAAGAGTTCAGAGAAAAAGACAACAATTATCTCTTTCTTCCTGCAAAAGAAAATCGAGATGTAGATAAACCAAGGAAAAGAGTTCAGTTCTAAACAAGGAAGTAACTGTGTGTACAGGAGGAGGAAAGAACAGGAGGTGGAAAATTATGTCCCCACATGTACCTGTAGGGCCAGGAGGTACAACTCTCTGTATTTTCTATGAATTTTACCATGAGTCTAAAACTTTTTAAAATATAAAGTCTATTAAAAGAACAGACCCAAACTAAGTGAATACTATCTCATGTCATATTCTAAATAATTGACTCTTGATAAAAAGTTCACGATAACTGAAGCATTTAATATATGATTTCTCCTCAACCAAATGGTGACTAATGTGTATAGATGCAGTATAAGTGTTCTTTACATACAAAAAGTCCCTGTATTAGCCTGTTTTCACACTGTCATAAAGAAATACAAGAGACTGGAAATTTATAAAGCAAAGAGGTTTGATTGGTTCACAGTTTGCATGGCTGGGGAGGCCTTAGGATACTTATAATTATGGGGGAAGGGCAGACAGGCACTTCCTTCACAGGCAGCAGGAGAGAAGCATGTGAAGGAGGAAATGTAAAACACTTATAAAACCATCAGGTCTCATGAGAACAGCATGGGGTAAACCAACTCTATGTTCTAATCACCTCCCATCAGGTGTCTCTCTCAACACCTGCAGGTTACAATTCAAGATGAGATTTAGGTGGGGACACAGAGCATAACCATATGATTTTTCCCCTGGCCCCTCTCAAATCTCATGTCTTTTCACATTCCAAAACTAATCATGTATTCCCAACATCTTAACTTATTTCAACATTAACTCAAAGCTCCACAGTCCAAAGTTTTGTCTGAGACAACGCAAGTCCCTTTCACCTGTGAGCCTGTAAACTCAAAAACAGGTTAGTTACTTTCAAGATCTCGTGACGGTACAGGTATTGGGTAAATGCTCTCATTCCAAATGGAAGAGATTGGCCAAAACAAAGGGGCTATAGGCCCTGTGCAAATCCGAAAACCAGCAGTGCAGTCATTAAATTTTAAGCTTCAAAGTGATCTCCTTTCAATCTATGTCTCACATCCAGTTTATGTTGATGCAAGAGATGGGTTCTCACAGCCTTGGGCACCTCCATCCCTGTGGCTTTGCAGAATACAGCCCCCAACCCAGCCACTTTTATAGCTGGCATTGAGTCTTGGCAGCTTTTCCAGGTACATGGTGAAAGCTGTCAGTAGATCTAGCATTCTGGTGTCTATAGGTTGGTGGCCTTCTTTTCACAGCTCCACTATGCAGTGCCCCAGTGAGGATTCTGTGTGAGGCCTCTAACCCCATATTTCCTCTACACACTATACTAGCAGAGGTTCTTCATATGGGCTCCACTCCTGCAGCAGACTTCTGCCTGGACATCCAGGTACTTACATACATCCTCTGAAATCTAGGTAGAGATTTCCAAACCTCAATTCTTGTCTTCTGTGTACCTGCAGGTCCAACAACACATGAAATCCAACAAGATAGGGCTTGCACCCTGTGATGCCACAGCCTGAGCTGTACCTTGGCCCTTTTAACCCCTGTTGTTTGGATGCCAGGGACCAAGTTTTGAAGCTGCATACAGCAGTGGAGGCTCTGGACCTGGCCCAGGAAACTATTTTTTCCTCCTAGGTCTCTGGGACTGAGGGACTGCTGCAAATATTTCTACATGCCTTGGAGACATTTCTTCATTGTCTTGGCAATTAACATTCAGCTCCTCCTTACTTACATAAATTTCTGCAGCAGGCTAGAATTTTTCCCCAGAAAATAAGTTTTTCTTTTCTATCTCACGGTCAGCCTGGAAATTTTTCAAACTTTTGCAATCTGTCATCCCTTGAAGGCTTTGCTGCTTGAAATTTCCTCCACTGTAAATCATCTCTCTCAAGTTTAAAGTTCCACAGATCTGTAGGTGAGGGGCAAAATGCTGCCAGTCTGTTTGCTAAAGCATAACCGAAGTCACCTTTGCTCCAGTTCCCAAGAACTTTTTCATCTCCATCTGAGACCACCTCGGCCTGGACTTCATTGTCCATATCATGATCAGCATTTTGGTCCAAATTATTAAACAAGTCTCCTGGAAATCACAAACTCCCAAATCTTTCTGTGTTCTTCTGAGCCTTACAAACTGTTCCAACTGCACATCCAATTCCAAAGTTGCTTCCACATATTTGGGTATCTTTATACCAGTGCCTCCCTCTACTGCTACCAATTTACTTTATTAGTTCATTCACACTGCTATAAAGATACTATCCAAGACTGGGTAGTTTATGAAGAAAAGAATTTTAATTGACTCACAATTATGCATAGCTGGGAAGGTCTCAGGACACTTACAATGACGGTGGAAGGGGCAGCAGACAATTTTTTCACAAGGTGACAGGAGAGAGAAAAACTGTGTGTAGGAGAAAATGTCAAACACTTATAAAACCATCAGATCTGGTCCAAACACACTCACTGTAATGGGTGAAACCACCCACATGATCCAGTCACCTCCCATCCAGTCCCTCCCTTGACACCCAGGGATTACAATTTGAGATGAGATTTGGCTGGGGACACAGAGCCTAAGGCTATTCAGTCCCCAATAACTCTTCTCCATGAAAACAAAATGAAACAATAATATATACAAGTCATGTATTCTATGCTTTATGAGGATACATATAGAGCCAACTTTTTTTTTTTTTGAGACGGAGTTTCGCTCTTGTTACCCAGGCTGGAGTGCAATGGCGCGATCTCAGCTCACCGCAACCTCCGCCTCCTGGGTTCAGGCAATTCTCCCACCTCAGCCTCCAGAGTAGCTGGGATTACAGGCACACGTCACCACGTCCAGCTAATTTTTGTATTTTTAGTAGAGACAGGGTTTCACCATGTTGACCAGGATGATCTCAATCTCTGGACCTTGTGATCCACCCACCTCGGCCTCCCAAAGTGATGGGATTACAGGCGTGAGCCACTGCGCCAGGCCTAAAGCCAACTTTTTAACACCTGACCATGTTTTTATAGATTGAAGAGAGCTTTTTTTTTGACATATTAAGACACCTACCTAGTTTACATTTAGGTTATATTTACATTGGGTTTATTTTAGTAACGCTTCCTTTGCTATATGGTTAATAATTTCTACAATATCTGCATTTATTGCTCTTTCATTATGTCAATAGAAAGTAAATCTAATTTTGGCTTTCACTTCCACAAGAACTTATTCTCATTTTGTCCTGTCTCATTGTTTTCATTATTTAGTCTTTTCTTTACAATCCAAATGAGATATCCAAATTGTTCTGCAAACCTTTTTTTCTTCCTTTCTTCTTTCCTTTCTTTCCCTTCCCTTTTATTCCCTCCCCTTCTCTGTCCTTCTTTCCATCCATTCATTCTTTTTCTTCTTTCCATCAGTTCCCTATTACAACAGCCAAAGTACTTCTGTATTTCTGAATGAATTTAGTATTCCTGTGTGGTTATTCTTTTTTGTTGAGTTTTAAACATCAATTAAAATTATAACTACTGAGTTTTATGTACAGATGTTGAAAATAAGGGCAAAAAATGTCATGTCTGTTATTTGGTAATTGGCATAGAAAACCTTTCTTCTATGGTGGAAGAAATTCCAATTTCCCATGGCCTCCATTGCTGGGAGGGTGAAGTAGCCATTTTACTACCTAGTAGTGGTGAGGGGACCTCCATAGACTGTCTCAGACATGACCACAGAGAGAGAGGGAACTATACCTCATTATTATCACATACAGTAGAAATTTAAGCTTCCCATAGGGTTGTTGCTTGTACCTTGGTGGCTTATTACAGCTTAGTGGGGATGAAAGTCCCAACTCTCTACTCCACCTTCCAGCAAAATCTCTACAGTAAGGGGTTTGGGCCTCCTTATTACAGCCTGGCAAGTGCGAAAGTCTAGGCTATGTCCTTGGTATTTTCTAGCACCCCACATGGTGGTTAGAGTTCAAAACAGGAAGAAGACCATCAAGCTAGGGTACTATACAATAGATATGTTTAAACAAAAATTTTAAATATGAAAATTATTATTGCAAATAAGCAATATGATATCTAGTACTTTGTAAACAATTAGGTGATTGCATATTAGTCAGAAATAATGCAAATTTGAGTATCAAAAAGAAAGTGGATATGGTGAAAAATGACTATGACATTTAGTCATGGCAATTTCAAAGTAAACAATTTGATGCTATGAAAGTGGGACGGAGAATCAATTGTTATGCAGTTATTAGAAAAATCAAAAATCTCTCAGTTGGAGACGAATGTTATGTCCTAAGGAAGGAAGAAACAGGATTGCAGAACTTAGTTTATTTTGACTTTGTAATTTGTCTACAGGACCAAAAGGAATGAATAAAACTTAAGTTTATATTAAAAAAGCCAAAAACCAATGATTAGCATGAGAGGAACTGAATATAGTTGACAATTAACAGAGCAAATCCAGGCCAAAAAGCGTGGAATAAATGTCCAGCTGTAAATGACAGCAGTGCATCAACTTCATTTTTCCTATTTAAATTTGCTGTTGCAATGATAATATTTACTGATTTGCACACATCCAGCAAGAGAATAGTGAACATAACTTTTGTCTAACATTGTTAATATAGCCTAAAGAATGGAAGTTTTTTTTACTATGATATTATCTACTTGCGTATTCCATTTTGTAATTTTCCATTCAAGAATACCTGGTATTGCTTTAAATAAACACATACACACACACGTATATAAGCACATCTGCCAATAGACTCATCTACGAAACACAGTAACTGCATCGATATTTTTCTTCCCTTTTCTCTTCTGTTTCAGCGGCATAAAAGGGCAAAAGGAAGTCAACATTAATTCATCGAAAATAAATAGTAGTGTATCTTCAGAGCACCATCTTTAAAGGGCTTTAAACCGGAAAGGTGTTCTGGTTATGAAAGGAAGACAGAGTCGTGACAGGACTTTTGTGTCCACACTGCAACATTCAACAGGACCTGCCCTATGGCTTCTTGTTTTAAACCCTTTTGACATCTTTTTCCATGCTGTGGTCCAGGGAATTGACTAGCCTAACTCAAAGCAGCAGAAATGCAAGTTAAAAACAACCTTGGGTTCATCCTAGAAATCAAGCTTGCCCAGGCGAGAAGAGGTAAGGAACCTCCTGAGAAGCAATTACCAAAAGGAAAAGTTCGGTAGAGTCTCACGAATTTGATTCATATTTATTGTGTCAGCACTGGAGAGAAGGGTGAGTCTAAATGGCAGAATGTTTCTGCTAGTCCCAAGGTTGTCCTCCCCGTAAGTTCTGATGGGCACCATGTAAAAAATATTCATGAATAAAATAAAATGTCCAATAAAATAAAAGGGGAGGGAAAGAAAATATTTGGCACATTGAGTGTTGATGATGGATTCGCCACCTGTGAAAGACAGTTTACTATTCTGTTTCATTATTCTGAGCATCAAGAGAAAACAGCTGCACTGCTACTTACGTGGTTGTTTGCGGTCCTGCTGCCATTGTTAACTCAACATTAACAACCCAAAAGAATGTTTATGCCCCAGTGGCTTCAGACAGGAGAGAGAAAAAGTGACAGATATAACATGGCAAGACAGAAAAGAACATCATGAAGCATGGGTGAGTTACAGCCACTAGTGCTTGGAGCATTTATTTTGTTCGATGCCGTTCTTAACTTTTATTTGAGATTCAAGTGCATATGTGCATGTCTGCTATAAAGCTAAATTGAGTGTCCAGGGGTGTGGTATACAGATTATTTTGTAACTCAGGTAACATGCATAGCACCTGGTAGCTTTTTGATGCTCTCCTTCTCCCCAACCTCCACCTCATACAGGTCAGGTCCTGCGGTGTGCTGCTCCTTTTTTTGTGTCCATGTATATTCAACAGTTAGCTCACACTTACAAGTGGAAATATGTGGCATTTGGGTCTCTGTTCTTAGTTCACATAGGAAAATGGCCTCTTGATTTTTTCTTTCTCTTTTTTTTCTTTTTCTTTTTTTTTTTTTTTTTTTTTGAGACAGAGTTTCGCTCTTGTTACCCAGGTTGGAGTGCAATGGCACGATCTTGGCTCACCGCAACCTCCGCCTCCTGGGTTCAGGCAATTCTCCTGCCTCAGCCTCCTGAGTAGCTGGGATTACAGGCTCCCGCCACCATGCCCAGCTAATTTTTTGTATTTTTAGTAGAGACGGGGTTTCACCATGTTGACCAGGATGGTCTCGATCTCTTGACCTTGTGATCCACCCACCTCGGCCTCCCAAAGTGCTGGGATTACAGGCTTAAGCCACCGCGCCCAGCCTGATTTTTTCATGTTGTTGCAAATGTCAAGATCTCATTGCTTTTATAGCTGCCTATTCCCTGATATACACGCACCACGTTTTCTTTATCTGCTCTATATTGATGGGCATTTGGGTGGTTTCATATCTTTGCTATTGTGAATAGTACCATGAAGAACATACAGGTGCATGTGTCTTTATGGCGGAAAAATTTCTATTCCTTTGGTTATGTACTCAGTAATGGGACTGTCCAGTCAAATGGTAGTTCTGTTTTAAGTTATTTGAGAAATCTCCACACAGCTTTTCAAAACGGCTGAACTAATTTCCAGCAACAGCATATAAAGCATCTTCTTCCTCTGCAAATTCACCAGCGTCTGTTATTCTGACTTTTTAATAATAGCCATTCTTAGTGGCATGAGAAGGTATCTCATTGACAAATGCAAGTTTTGATCTGCATTCTTAGTGGCATGAGAAGGTATCTCACTTGACAAATGCAAGTTTTGATCTGCATTCTTAGTGGCATGGGAAGGTATCTCATTGACAAATGCAAGTTTTGATCTGCATTCTTAGTGGCATGGGAAGGTATCTCACTTGACAAATGCAAGTTTTGATCTGCATTCTTAGTGGCATGAGAAGGTATCTCATTGACAAATGCAAGTTTTGATCTGCATTCTTAGTGGCATGAGAAGGTATCTCACTTGACAAATGCAAGTTTTGATCTGCATTCTTAGTGGCATGGGAAGGTATCTCATTGACAAATGCAAGTTTTGATCTGCATTCTTAGTAGCATGGGAAGGTATCTCACTTGAGAAATGCAAGTTTTGATCTGCATTTTTCTAACAATTAGTGATGTTGAGCGTGTTTTCCGTGTTGACCGCATGCGTGTCTTCTTTGGAAAAGTATCTGTTCCTGTCCTTCGCCAACTGTGTATTGGGCTTGTTTTTAGTGCAGTGGCGCAATCTCGGGTCACTGCAACCTCCGCCTCATGGGTTCAAGCGATTCTTCTGCCTCAGCCTCCTGAGTAGCTGGGACCACAGGCGCTTGCTACCACGCCCAGCTAATTTTTTTGTATTTTTAGAAGAGATGGGGTTTCACCGTGTTGGCCAGGATGGCCTCTATCTCTTGACATCATGATCCACCTGCCTCGGCCTCCCAAAGTGCTGGGATTATAGGCGTGAGCCACCGCGCCCGGCCTAATTTAAGTTCCTAATAGATTCAGAATATCCGACCTTGGTTGCATGCATGGTTTGCAAATACTGCCTCCCATGGAGTAGGTATATTTAGTCTGTTGATAGTTGCTTTCACTGCGCGGAAGCTCTTGTTTAGTTTCTATTTGTCGATGTTTCTTTTTGTTGCATTTGCCTTTAGTGCCTGTGTTAGATTTTTGCTAGAGCCTGTGTCCAAAATGATAATTCCTAGGTTTCTTCCGGTGTTTTTATCGTTTTAGGATTTACATTTAAGTCTTAATCCATCTTGAGTTATCTTTTCACATGACATAAAGAAGGGTTCCGGCCTCAGTCTTTAGCATACAGCTAGCCACTTACCTCAGCACTGTTTATTAAACCGGGAGTCCTTTCCCACTGCTCGTTTCTGTCTACTTTGTCAACAGCAGACGGTTGTAGGTGTGTGGCATTACTTCTGACCTCTCTATTCCGTTCCATTGGTCTGGATGTCTGTTTTTGTACCAGCACCTTCTTTTGCTGGGTGCTGTGGTTCACAGGGCTCCTTCAGGCAGGGCTCACAGTTGGAAGACAGGCCATATCTTCGCCACATCTGCCCTATTTTGCTGCCTGAATGTTTGGCTACTAGTGGAGGGCGTTGGTGGCGTTGCCTGTGACCTACCATCTGAGCGCTTCCTGGGACACTAGGAGGCTGATGCCCCTGGCTGAGTTCACGCAAAAGTGGAATCGCTGTGCTGGAAGCTGATGCTGAGCTTCGTCTGGTGAGTAGGGGTAGAGCAGACTTACAGCTTTCGGGCACTGTGGCTGTGGCCTCTCCTGGGGCTATCGCACCAAGGATTGTTTGCTCTGGGGCCCAAGGCTTTTAGAGATCCCTTTGGGCTTAAAATTTGCTCCCTGCAAAACGTCTGCATGGCCCTCTGCCTCAGTCTAGAGGCTCAGTGAGGAGGTGCAGGGGTAAGGGGGATTCTCCCACTCCCAGTCTTGCATCTGTCCCTGGGGAGAGTAAGAATCCCCTAGAGGGCTCTCACTCACTCTTTTCCATGTTGGAGAGCTTTCCCTGGCTCCCAGCTAAGCCCCATCAGGCAGGTTCCCGGGTGTGCACCTGCCTCTACTATGTATCCCCTATGAGAATTATTTGTATCAGTATCTCCTGACTGAAATGTTCTGGGACAAAGGTTTTACTGTCATAATAAAAGAACATAATAGTGAAAATCTAGAGAGATCGTGACTTACTACTCCCTCACACTGGAGACATATTGTCAGGAGTTGTTACCCAGTGCATTTTTTAGGAAAAACAAATAACAATTACAGTTAGAAAAACAGTTTTATGTTTCTTTTCTTGAGAAAGAAACAAAAAGCACATCTATGCTCTCACAGTATATTCAAATATCAGAAAAAAAACAGAAATGTGTAAAATTATAAAGTGGTCAAGTTAATCTTAGAGGAGCCTTTGCTCAAATAAAAAAATAGTGATATTTTCATGGTTAATGTTAACCAGTCAAGAAGCTTTTCCTCTTCTTTTCTCAAGGAAAACAAGTTGTGTGAGATAAAAAAAAAACGTTTTAGAATCTTTGGGATATAATCACAGAATAAAATGCTAATAACAGAGCATATGTGGAGATATTTCCAACAATGTTCTCATGCCAAACATTGTTGGAAGGAGGAATTTCATTATTGGGGGAGAAATTTCAAAATCTATTTAGTAGTGCACAGGTATAGACCTGATGTGTGTCACTGCTCTTCAAAATCTTTGAGTTATGATCATCAACTCTGTTTTCTTAACACAAGAAATAGCCATGTTTTGATTGTGATATTTTAAGATTAAAACTAGCTTTCAGCCTACTTCATCCTCAATTTAGAACATACGTACAATAGAGTCTATTCTTTATTAAATAGTCCCCATTGTGGGAAAACTACTACAGTTCTTTAGAAAAGAGATGATGATCATTTGAACTACATGGTAGCACTAAAAATGGATATACATTGTTAGCTTTAACGTGCATTTCAGAAGTAATGCCATGTGAGTTGAATGTGGAGATGAGGGGGGAAAATGCACACATGACTCATAGATTTTTGTTGTAAGCAATTTTTCAGTGACACTTATGAGATGTTATTTCCATACATTATGAGTTCTGCCTAACATTAACTCTTACTGTTAAAAAAATGTTTTACTTGACATTTATTTACAAAAAAAAAAGAAAGAAAGAACAGAGAAAATAAAGTTTTGAGGAACCAGTGAGTTTGGTTCATTTTACTTTTCTGAATTCTAAAATGATCAGAACTAGAACGATATGATCTAATACAGTGATAGATTCAGATTATCATCACAAGGTGGTTTTATCTGATCTAATTTTTATATTTGAATCAGCATATTTGAGTAAGCTGGAAAATACATAAACATACTCACAAATGATATAAATCTGTCTAGTTACTTCGGTTATATGTTAAATTATTTTACTCATGGCATCAACAATCATGTGATTCTTTCAGTTAATTATTGGTATTCGTAGTTTTCTTAGAAATTTGCATACCTTTATTATTTTATTTTTTTCTTTTTTTAAATTGGATAAATTACAGGTGCCCAGAAGTATTTAATTGTAAGTGAAGAATCACAATGGAGCTATGGCAGCTGCTAAATTGGAAAAATAATAGAAGTCAATTGCAAAGTTAAATGTTAATGCAGGAAACACAGAGGAGTAATTAGAGGCCACAATCAGAGATGAGGAAGAAAATCCAAGAATATTTTCTTAAAGCATTGAAACGGGCAGTTAGTAGCAACCACGTTTCACACTGTGAAAAACATGTTGACTGCAAGGATGTTGTGTCAAAATGACAGGTGTGACAGACCCAAATCAGTGATGGAGATATTCACAGAGACGTGTTACAGCTGTAGGTTTGTTTTCCGTGGCCTCTCACCTCCCTTCCAGCATCCCTGCATCCAGCTTGAAGTTCTCAGTGTCCTCGCCTTGACCCCTCGGTGTGTATGTTGTCCACGTGCCCTGGTGTCCACGTGACCTGCTGTCCACGTGCCCTGGTGTCCATGCAAGTCAGCAAGTCTCTGTCAATGCTTCATAACTGATTCAGTCCAGATCATTCTACCTGGCCTGTGTTATATTTGTTCAGACCCCGACCCTTCCTGACCAACGGATGGAGGAACATACCCCGTTGCTGCAAGTGGCTGCAAGTGTTAACCATCTAAATGCTGTATTTATAGCTCACGTCACATATCCAGACACAAAACGATTGGATTTAAACAGTGATGGTTACAGTGGAAAATGGGGAAGGAATGCTAGTCTTGCAGGCGAGGCAGGATATAACAGGTTTGCTTTTTTAGAAATAGAGAATTTAGATCAGGTAGTGTATGCCGAGTACATATATACCTATGAATCATCAACAAAACATGCTTCTTCCGGTGTCTGTCCAATTAAGAGCAATTTGAGGTGAAAATGTGATTTGTAGCTTCTACTCTTTAAATAATCAATCAGTGGTGTGATGAATCATATGAGAAACATAGCAAGAGACAAGTAGAAATTTTCTTAGAGAAATAATAAGAGTAGGTACATATTTTTAAAGAAAGCTTCATTTATACTAAATCAAATATATCATTTTAGTAAAAATTGTATTTTACACTGAAACTTTTATTTAATGACATGTATTTACCAAGAATATAATTCCAAGTTTTCTTCAGTTAGACAAGAATACATTTGCACAAGACACATGCACATAATTGAAAAAGAAAATTGTATGTAGATGCTTTATAGAAAAGCAACATTATGTTGTGCTGAGAAGCACTCTATGATTACTATGTAAATCAAAATATGATTTAACTCTACCTTTAAAATGCATTTTAGATGTAATTTAATATAGTATTATAGAAAGTAAATATGCTTTAAATAACTAAATAAAATTTCAATTAACTACAGCAGAATAGAATACATATAAATAAAACGAATAAAATTATCAAATAACAAATTATGAAATAAAACATTTGATAAACTGTAACAACAAAACCAACATAGCCTTTGTATAAGTTAGGTCTATAATTATCAATATAATTATTATTTTCAAATCCTAATAGTTTGGTTTGAAACTGAATTGTCCAATAACTTGAATTCTTTAATATTTCGGTGATTCTACAAAATGTAATGCTGTAGCACATACTTACTCCCATTGTTTTTGAAACTGTTTTATATAAAATTTACCTTGTCCTCAGAAAGGACATTTACATTGTCTCAGTGATCTACTCATAGTAAATGGCAAAATGTCTTGATGTTTGCCTCAGATCTTTAGATGTTTGCCTCAAATCTCTAGGTGTGACCTGACATAAAATACTAGAACGCTTCATATAGGGCCTCTGCATGACACATTCTCAGGACTTTAATGACGATTGAAAAAGAAAGAGTGGTTTTTGGTTAAGTCCATACTTTGTAAAATATGCAAATTACTTTATATTGTTAATAAAATACATTAGAAAAATATTAACATAATTTATAAAATAGCTTATCAAAATATATAATATATTTATAAAATATTAAAATATATATTTCATAATAAATACAAATAATGAATACAAAATAAATAATTAAAATAATAAAGTATATTATATATTTACATATAAATACATGTGGACTTATATATCCATACTGTATATATATATTTAAAAATTCATTCTATAGAGATGGGGTGTGTGTCCTATGTGCATATATTACACACACACGCACACACACGTGTGCACACCATCTGCTACGGACTGTTTCTGTCCCCCAACATTCATATGTTGAAACTTAATATCCAGTGTAATGGTGTTGAAAGTGGAGCCTTTGAGACGTGCTTGGGTCATAGAGGTGCAGTCCTTGTGAATGAGATTGTGTCCACATAAAAGAGACATCAGAGAGCTCCTTTCCCCTTGTGTTACGTGAGGACTCATTGAGAAGATGGCTGACTGTATGAATCAGAAGTTAGCTCTCATCAGATGTCACATCTGCTGCCCTCTTAATCTTAAACCTTTCAGCCTCCAGAACTGTAAGAAATAAATTTCTATTGTTTATAAGCCACTCGGGCTATGGCATTCTGTTACAACATCCCAAAGGGACTAAGATATTTATCTCTCATGGTAGCAATTAGTGTAGAAAATTGTTTGGAAAGTATAATTCTGATTACGTTTTCTCAAGTTTTTGAAATACCACCGCTAATCTAACTGGTGGTCTCAGAGCTACAGGTTATCTCCAAAATGACCACCAATAACCTTCAGCTTCCAATATCCACATCAGTGTAGAGTCCCCTCTCACACTGAATGGGACTATACCCTGTGAGACCAACAGGAGATTGTGGACATGGTGATGGTGACTTTGGAATCATTGGAAATAAGAAAGCAAAGCCTGGGTAGCAGCACAAAATGTGTCTGCTAGAATTTGGAAAGGAGAAAAAAATAATGTACTGTGTAGTCTAGATAAAACTATTTCCATGCAGAGTGTGGAAGGTGCCGTGTGGTTTCTCCTTGATGCTTACAGGAAAATCAAGAGACTGCTTTTTAAAAGGAATAATTGCACATAGAAAACTAAAGCCCTCCAGGGTTTGAAAATGCTCAGGCTCTTCAGGTCGCAAAATGTTTAATATTAAGTAATGTCTTTTGGTTGAAGATAAATTGAAGGCATATTTGAGAAGATGCAGTTATATTACTTTCCTCTTGCTGCTGTAACAAATGACTACAAACATGTAGGTATCAAGCTACACACATTTATTATCCTACAGTTCTGGATGTCAGAAATCCAAAATGGGACTTAAAAGGCTAAAACCAAGGTGTCAGTACAGCCATGTATTTCTGGAGTCTCTAATGGAAAATCTGATTCTTGCTTTTTTCTGCATGTAGGGGTTGTCCACCTTCGTGGGGTAATGGCCGTAATGCTCTGACCTCTGATGCTGTCATTACATCCCCTTCTCTGACTCTGACTCTGCTGGCTTTCTTATGAAAATTCTTGTCATTACATTTGGCTCGCCCAGGTAACCCAGGATAACCTCCCCTTTTAAGAGCTTCCAGTTACCTATATTTGCAAAACTTCTTATCATATATGGTAGCATATTCACAGGTTTCAGGGATTAGGAAAAGGACATCTTTTTAGGTTAATATTCTGTCTACCCCAAGGGTCTAATAGTAAAATCAAGGGTGTGACCGTAAAATCCTTCATTAAAAATCTCAGAGAACTTATATGCCACTAACTTCTGAGAATACCAGACGATGTAAGCAGCCCGTGCCTAAGAAATACACGTAGAAAAAGATTTAGCTCACAGCATATGCAGGTGTGTCTTTTGCCTAGTGAAGTCCACCCAATAACAGTTCCAGGAAACCCAAGAAGTGTTTTAGGAGAACCGTCCGACACTGCCCACTTGAAACATGAAAAAGATGTGATGTACGCTAACAATTCCATAGGCAGTACGCAGTTGAGAAAGCCACCACTGAGCAGCAAATATGGGCAACATTTCACGAAAAAGGAGAAATTATTCCTAGGACAGATCCCAGAGCCACAGTACATTATTCTCAGACTTCGAGCCCTAACCAAGGAACTGATGACATGTGCCACTCCAGATCCGGTGACGACGGTGTCTCTCCTGTTCTTCCCCGTTACGAAAATGAAGGTCAGTGCCAGGTAGTCTTTGCCTGTTCCCCCATTGTTTGCTGGGCCTGTGGGGATGACGGGAAGCCAGACCTTGTGTCTTTCATTCACAGGTTCTTATTGAGAAGGCTTGCACTCTAAGTGCCACACCTGAGCTGTCTTACCCCTATCTGAACCTGATTTCACAGAAAATATCCAGTATATGAGCTGACATTGGAAATGAATAAGAATTTGGAGATAAGATGTGGACTTTTTTTATGAAGGAGTGGGTTTGAAGGCATGAAAGTCAAAAGATGGACTGAGCTAACCAGTCATCTACTTGTATTTACACGTGTGTGAACTTTCTTTCCACAATGAATAAAGGTGATTTGTGGACCAGTTAATGGTGTGTGACTTCAGAGGCCAGGCCAAAAACGAAACTGAAACTCCTGCCTTTGTCTCTCATGTCACACTCCTCTGGGAGACGTCATCCAACATGCCATATGGACACTGAAGCATCCCAGTACAGGTGCCCACTTGGAAGGAAACTAGGACTTCACACCAACAATCAATACCAGCTACCAGCCAGGCGTGTGAGTAAACTTTGAAGTGGATCTTCCAGCCCCAGTCAACCTGGTTCTTCAGAAGACGGTAGCCTGTGATGTCTGCTAGCAATCTCTCATGAGACTTAGTTCAAAACAGCCCAGCCAATATCTACCGTTATCTCAAATCACTAATTTTGAGATAATTTCTTACGCAGTGATAAATAATGGATATATGAGGTTTGTCTCCAGATGAAAAGCTATAATTTTGTTTTTCATTATGGCTTTGCTAAGGAGTTCTTGCATGTGACACAAGTAAACAATTCCATCTTTTCCCCACATAAAAGAAATACAATTCATACCAAAAAACTATCATATGTGACAGAACAATTTTTCCTGACTTCAGTGGTCCCATTTCAATAAGTGTCTTATTCAGACATATAAGGTGATATGATGGCAAGTTTCACTTCCTGGGCTTATTGGAAGCTTCAATTTTAGAAAACATTCATTCCTGCTTTGCATTCCATTTAAGTTCCATTTTTCTTTACCCAAATAAAATATAACAATTCAAGTAGCCACATCCTCCAACGTGTGACTCAACAAATTTCAATATGCACATCTAGCCAAAGGATAACTACCTCTACCAATGCTGTAGTTAAATTTGTTAGGCTGGCACAAGGGCATCAAGTATCTACAAAAGAAAAACAGAAAAAGGAAGGTCATTTAGCTGCAAACATGGATCATATTTCTGAAAAATGCGTTATTACTCAGAAAGCAGATACAAGAGCCACAGTATATCATTCCCAGAATTTTTACTCTAATCAAGGAATTGGCATTTTCTCAATACTATTTTAAGAAAAGCCTTCTCATCTTATCATTTTTATTGTTTTAGTATGCCTAAAATGAACTATACTGTCTCGTTTAAAAAATGTGAGCTTATGCTTTTAATCGCATGATAGATGCTTACTGACGATATAGTAAGAATAGCTGTAACTGCTATTATTTCCAATTTTATCCACAGAATATATGTTCAGGAGAAGCTGGGGCAATTCAAGTGCTACTGCAATGATGTATGATTGATGAACATTTTTCTGTACATCGGATTTCAGGAAACTCCACATTATTCGCTTCAACATATAACATTTTTAAAACATTTATAGCATGTTTATATTATTTCCTTTGTAAGCAAATGCTAGGAATTAAAACGAGTACAATGAGTTTTAATTTGCCAAAGCAGGATTGTTAAAGGTGGTGGTGAAGTTTATATGAAAATGAATTTCTATCGTCTGCATATTGCACAAATGTCTCTGTAATATGCTGTATAATACACTCTAATGGCTTTCAATACAGCAAACTGTGAACACTGTCAATTTTCTTATCTTTTTGGAGACTCAATTATCTCACATAAGACATGAAGAAAATAGTAGAATTTTCTTCTGCAGTTACTGTGAAATTAACAGATGCTTGTAACCTGGTACCTAAAGTAGAATTTTAAGTAAGAAAGGTAAAAACCAGATAGCCAGATCCTCAAAAGCCTGAAATCCATTAGTAAATCTTTAACAATTCAAAGTTTAGCCCCAAGTCTTTTAGATGCAGACTTTTCCCACACACAAAGAATATGTTTTGTTCCCTAGGGATTAATTCACTTAAAATATTCTACACTGGTGTTCAACCATATGCTGTACTCAAGTGCTGCAAAGTTATAACTTCAAAGGATCTCTGGACGCAACTTTTCCTGCTGAAAATGTTCTCGTTTAAGGTATCTGACATTGGCAGCCAATTTGCAAACAAGAATTTGTTTGGGGAGAATAGAATCAGATAGCAAACAATCTGAAATTTTAATATTGACAAGCTTACAAGTTCTGAGGCATCCATCTAGAAAATAGAATTGCAGTTGCCACAGTGAGTGAAGAGGTCAGTTTCTTAGGGCAGGACACAATGTTCTTGGCACCAATTTTATATTGGCGAACTTGGTCTTTTTCTTCTGTCATGACTGCAGTCTGCACCTGAGCTCATTCTGTGTACCCAATGTCACATCTAGTTACAAAAATAAACATAAAATTTTTAAACCTCTAAATATTGATCAACATGTGCCTGACATTTAGTCTTTTCGAGATGAACTTGGAAGGCAATTTAGCTTATATTCGGGGTTTATTTTTTTTGTAAGTAAACTGTAGTTTTGTGTGGATATATTCACTGTAACTCAAAATATAATGCATGATCCTCTTTTCATGAATTTTGTCTAGATTTAGTAAACTCTTTGAGAATATCTATCCAGGTAATTTTTCCAATCTGGGAGTTGTTTTTGTATTACAAGTTTGATTATTTTTCCTTTCTTATATGTTAACAAACTATAATAAAAGTTTGTATCTTTATTTCTTCATCCCTAATGTCAACCATCTCATTCTTAGAAAGTTTGCATTACTGGCCTTACAATTGTGATTCTAAAAGAACTTCTCCAAATGTCCTGAGAATAATTATTGTAATTTTCTTGAGGGTGCTTTTGTTCCAATCTGCAAAGTGAATGGATCATAATTTTGCTATTACATTTTCAATTCCCTTTTAGTTTCCCTACTTCCATTTGAGTGCTTGTTTCTCAACAGGATGTTATGAATCTTGGGTCTGCGATCATTCTTTCAGATGTGGCTTTATAGTCCCTCACCTTCATTTCATAGAGGTGATATTGTCTTGTACATTATTACAAGCATAAATCTAACCTTTCTAAATATTTTTCCTTCAGTTGATTAATTTGAAGTAGCTTTACCTACCAGTCTGTAAGATACTATTTCCTTTGTCTTATTTTTCAGAATTATTTCCTACTTTAGATTTAAAATTTTTTTTCTGCTTATTTATCTTTGGTGAAATAGATGCCCAAGCAGCTGTAGTGTTTGCCAAGAAAAAAAATATGAGACTATTTCCCTGCTGTTTCCGCTGCTTGTGCAGGTGTTTGGAGCATCCTGCTTCCTAATCTACAGTCTGAGGTGGATGGATATCTCTCTTAACATAAAGCCGGGTGTCTGTGGTACCTTTACATGGCACAACGTTCCTAGACTTGGGTACTCTTATTTTACAGTGGACTGCCTTTTAGTATTTTAACTTGAAAATATATTTCCCTATACCTCCTTCTGATTCTGCTTTTGCCCATAAACGTTATGTGGTGGCACTATAATGTCCAGATGAAACTGTGGCCACCAGTCCCTACCCAGCATTCTGATAGACTAACTATGAGAGAAGCAGTCTCTGAAAGATACCGGAAAGATATAAATTGATAAAGAAGAAAAGTATAATTTATTTCTAGTTGCCCAGTTTTAACATTGGTAAAAATAAAGCATCTCAAAACCAGCAGGGAGTAATCTGCTGGGAAGTCTTACACCTTCTCAGCTACTAGGAAACAAACCATGCCATTCTGATTAACACATTCAATACAGTCTTACATCTATAAGCCACCAATTATGTTTCTCGATAAGTCTCCAATTCTTTTAACCTAGTGAAAAATCTTCTCACTTTCAGAAATAGGTTGGTCACAACTCTTAGTTTTCAATTACTTAAATAGATAATTTTTAGTTTTGCTTTTTTCTAGTATTTTTTAATTGACTAAATAACTTTAATTCTACTTAATAAATAGATAAGTACTCAATAAAACAGGTATTTTATTGGGACTTTGAGAGAGAATATACAGCGAACTCAGAAAAAGACCATACAATCTACTAATTAGGCTTTATTTTCTAGAAATTTTACTATGACTGGATTCTTTAAAATATCTAAGACATTGACCTTTTTTTTATTTTAGCTGACAATATGTTGTTGATATTAATTCTCTAAAAAGTAGGCAGCATGAAAACATATTTATATGTTGATTACTGCATATTTCTAAATACTTAATTTGGTGAAAATTTTCCAGAGTGGAATCAAAAGGTGAAAACCCTATTTAACCATATTTGGTCCCAGAGGTATTTATTTATCTAAAAATATGCATTTATAATGAACCAACTCTCAATTTTTTAAAACTGCCCTTAAAATTGAAGTAGTCAAAAAATCAATTAGAAATCATATTTATAATACTTCTGATCAGCGTCTACTCAATATTTTTATGTACCTTGACTATTTTTATATATTAAAGCACCATGGCATCAAAAGGAACATATTCATCATGCTCTTAAGGCCTAACAGCATAAAAATCCTAGAAGAAAACCTGGGCAAAACCATTCAGGACATAAGTGTAGGCAAGGACGTCATGCCTAAAACACCAAAAGAATTGGCAACAAAAGACAAAATTGACAAATGGAACCTAATTAAACTCCAGAGCTTCTGTACAGCAAAAGAAACAGTCAATAGAGTGAACCAGCAACCAACAGAATGGGGAAAAATGTTTTTCAATCTACCCATCTGATAAAGGGCTAATATCCTGAATCTACAAAGAACTAAACAGACTTACAAGAAAAAACAAACAAACAAACCCATTCAAAAGTGGGCAAAGGATATGAACAGACTTTTCAAAAGAAGACATATATGAGGCCAAAAAACATGAAAAAAATGCTCATCATCACTGGTCATTGGAGAAATGCAAATCAAAACCACACTGAAATACCATCTCATTCAAGTTAGAATGGCGATCATTAAAAAAGTCTGGAGACAACAGATGCTGGAGAGGACATGGAGAAATAGGATCACTTTTACACTGTTAGTGTGAATGTAAATTACTTCAAACATTGTGGAAGACAGTGTGGCTGTTTCTCAAGGACCTAGGAATAGAAATTCCATTTGACCCAGCAATCCCATTACTGGGTATATACCCAAAGGATTATGAATTGTTCTATTATAAAGCCAGATGCACAGGTATGTTCATTGAGGCACTGTTTACAATACCAAAGACCTGGAACCATCCCAAATGCCCATCGAGGATAGATTGGAAAAGGAAAGTGTGGCACATATACACCATGGATTACTATGCAGCCATAAAAGATGATGGGTTTGTGTCCTTTGTAGGGACGTGGATGAATCTGGAAACCATCATTCTCAGCAAACTGACACAAGAACAGAAAATCAAACACCATGTATTCTCACTTATGGGTGGGTGTTGAACAATGAGGACACATGGACACAGAGAAGGGAGCAACACACACTGGGGTCTGTTGTCGGGGGCCAGGGGAGGGACAGCAAGGGGGTAGGTACGTCAGGGAGAAATAACATGGGGAGAAATGCCAGGTTTAGGTGATGGGGGGATGGAGGCAACAAACCACATTGCCACGTATGTACCTATGCAACAACCTGCATGATCTGCACATGTACCCCAGAACCTAAAGTACAATTAAAAACAAAACACACAGTCATGAGTTGGACTCATTGTTTTTGTTCATTGACGTAGCCTCACAAACTAAAAAAATCCTAAATAAATATTTGGTGCAAGAAGGATTCTGTAGACAGCATGGACCACATATCTAAATCATTAGGTCAGCTGTACACAAAGTGTTTGCTGACAATTAGGTGACTCCAAGTGTTTTTGATCAAATAATGTAAAATAAAATAGCTCACTGGGCTGAACTGCATACACTTTTTCTTACAGTAATGGAAAAATTGAATGGCAGTGGAAAGCTCCTGGGTTTGGGTTTTTTGACTCATGGGCAGTGACCAACGGCATGGCCATACTCCCAGGCAAAAGGACAATGGAAATCTGGTCCTTTAAATGGATATTTCCTATGGAGCCTGGTCTTACGGAAATTTGAAGGATCCTTCAAAGTAGAACAGATCAATACCCATCAGAAGAACTCCCTTCCAGATTCAGAACGTGACTAGGATTGAAAAGCAGATCTCCCCTCTGGTCCCTTGAAGTGGCCACGTGGGTCCATGAAATGCATGATATTGGGTGTCGCAGCAATGCAGAGATGGACTCAATGTAGACATGTTTCTTCTGCATCTTCTTAGGCCCAGAATTCCAGTATGAACTGTTCTGTTTGTCAACAATGGAGACAGAAACTGCCAATGGCTATGAAGCAGATTCACTGGTGGGAAGGCACTGAATACAGCTGAAAGGGAGACTGATGACCCCTGAGGGCCACACGTGGGACGAGACTGATGACCCCTGAGGGCCACACGTGGGATGAGACTGATGACCCCTGAGGGCCACTTGTGGGTCGAGACTGATGACCCCCTGAGGGCCACACGTGGGATGAGACTGATGACCCCCTGAGGGCCACACGTGGGACGAGACTGATGACCCCCTGAGGGCCACACGTGGGTCGAGACTGATGACCCCTGAGGGCCACACGTGGGTCGAGACTGATGACCCCCTGAGGGCCACACGTGGGTCGTGACTGATGACCCCCTGAGAGTCACACGTGGGATGAGACTGATGACCCCCTGAGGGCCACACGTGGGTCGAGACTGATGACCCCTGAGGGTCACACATGGGTCGAGACTGATGACCCCCTGAGGGCCACACGTGGGTCGAGACTGATGACCCCCTGAGGGCCACACGTGGGACGAGACTGATGACCCCCTGAGGGCCACACATGGGTCGAGACTGATGACCCCCTGAGGGCCACACGTGGGTCGAGACTGATGACCCCCTGAGGGCTACACGTGGGTCTTGATGGGAACAGACACTGGCTGCAGATTGAGCCTTTGCTGACCCAGTGGAAATGCACATACTCAGATTGCCACAAAAATGAAAAACAAACAAACAAAACAGAACAGAACAGAAGCTATTGTGTGGACTTGGACAACCTGCTGCTGCTTCTTCAGATCGAGGAAGATACTGTGCAGCCTGCAGTGGCCAGCAATAGGCAGAAGGGTGTCCCCCTCAGAGTACCTGATAGAGCAGTAGAACTGGCAATTAAGATGCTGGTTGTCTAACACATGGGTTCATAAATGCAGGAAGGGGTACCTTACACGCCTTCACGGTTGTGTGCTCACACTCAGCATGAGTGGCACTAGAGTGTCCGTACTAGATCTTTCCATTTTTCTGGTTGATCTGGGGCAGAGGGGTAGGGAGGGTGCAGGTATGATTATGCAACCCTTGCTGTGGGAGGAGTACATTGGTATACTTATTATTTTTTTAAATTTCTTCCCCAGATCATCTTAAAAATTGTTTTTCTATTTTTCCTCCCCGACCTGATGCAGAGGTCCTAGGACCAGGTTACAGCTAGAAGTGCAAAAAGCCGGAATGATTTCTAAACAAGAAACTGTAACTACATTTTTGCACCTTATGTCAGAATTCCAAAGGGCATGATGGAAGTGGGTTGTGCCTTCACCCCATGTAGCAAAATTGAGATTAAGAGTAAATGCAGCTATACTGCCTGGTGGTAAAAATAGCTCAAAACTCCTGGACCTATATAACTTTATCTTTTCTGAATGGGGGTGAAATGAAGTAGGGGATGCTGGTTGCTAGACTAGCAATCTAGACCAGCACAGTGGTGATTCCAATGTCCCTTCCCAAAATGAAAGAGTTTGGATCTTCACGAAGGGATAGAGAAATAGTAGCTAAGAGTAAAGAAATGAATAAATGGGTTATTAATTGAAAGAAATTCAGTATTACATTAACAATGCAAAAGAGTCTCAGAGCAAGAGATGATATTCTCTCTTAGCTTAATTACACCAGATGACTGAAAGTATGAAGCTGTATCTTTATCAAGACCACTCCTGGTTTTGAAATCTGACAAGATTGAGAGAAAACCTGCAAACTTGAGTGGCCTTACCATGGAAGACTTTGATAGAATATCATGGACTGGACTAATTACTCATGATTAGGTACATTTTTTTGATGTAAGGAATTCATGGTTGAAAGCCAGGAATTTGCCTTTTGTGTATGTGTGTACATATGTATGTGTATTGTATAAATGGTTGTCACCTAATTAACTGAACTCGAATTTTGATCTTCTGTTGCTCACTGCTCCCAACTCCTATTATAAAATCCTTGGGATCTCCAAGGTGCTCTTTTCTGTGTGTCTTTTGCCTTATAGTTTCAGGATAGGGTTGGTAACCTGAAAAACCAAGGCAGCATTGGAGAGTGGAGACTTTCATTCTCCAGGGAGGGAAGAGGGGCTGAAAGTTAAGCTAATCACCAGGGGTCAATGGTTTAATCAATCATGTCTATGTAATGAAGCTTCATTAAAAAACCTAAGAGAACAGGGTTCAGAGAGCTTCCAGATAGATAGTTAAACACATGGAGGTTCTTGGTGGGTGGTGTGCCCAGGAAGGGCATGGAAGATCTGTGCCCCTTCTCCTACACCTCCCCCATATATCTATCCATCTGTATCCATTGAAATATTCTTTATAATAAACCAGTAGGCACTAAAAAACATTGGCAATAATACCAAAATGTGACAGCAATTAATGAAAATAAAAGAAAACCAAGAATAATACTCAATTATAAAAAACAATATGGTATATGCTAAAAATGAAATGTCATGTATATCATGTTGAATATCTGGTAAACCCTTTAAGGAAAGTAGAATGTTACATATATTTTTTACTTGTCTGTATGAAATCAGAATGAATACAGATTAAAATGTAGAACCTTAAAATGGGGAAATTACATATTCTTTTATATGTTTATAGTTTACAAGTGTCAGTCCATATAGCTTTTCTCTCAGGCCAGATAAAAATAAATATCTACATTGAGGAGTTTTGTTTTTCAAATTGTCCTATACTAATAATCTGTGATGTCCCAAATGTACACATGTAAGAAGCTATGTATTAGGCTGCTTTTGCATTGCTATAAAGAAATGCCTGAGACAGCGTAACTCATGAGGAAAGAGGTTTAATTGCCTCACAGTTCTGTAGGCTATTCAGGAAGTGAAATGCCAGCATTTGCTTCTGGGGAACCCTCGGAGCCTTTACTCTTGGCAGAAGGTGAAGCAGGTGAAGCACATCAGGTGGCAAAATCAGGAGCAAGAGAGAGCCATAGTGGGGTGGGGGAATGTCACACAATTTTAACTACCAGCTCTTTCTTTGGAACTCACTATCACAAATAGCACCTAGCCGTGAGGTACTCAGCCTCCACCAGGCTGAAATTACTTGTGTTGCTAACTGTTCAGCAGAACACAGTAGGGAAAGATGTCAAACTACCGCCCTTCCCTGAAGAGCGTTTTGTTTTAAGGGTAATGCGACCTGCAATGATTATTTTCCCCAAATTGTACGTTGATGTATTAATACATTAAATAATACAATTTCTATCAATTGCTAAGGTAGTCTTTATGAGATTAGGTATTACTTAGGAAAATGCATTATTCTACAGAAAAACCAAGTTGTTTGAGGAACATTTACTTAGACAAATTGTCTCCTTCCTCTTACATGATTACTGCCACGTTCTGAAGAAACATATATAATAAGGCAACCACTGAGCCAAGCATGTGAATAGCAATTAAAGAGACAACTAGGTATTTATAAAATAATATAATTATCAAATTAATCTCCATTTGCTTTTTCAATGCCACTAACAACATTCTTGTGACATATGCTTCCTAGTCACATGATTACGTTTCTCAAACAAAATGATAAGCAATACGTTCAGATACTTGTCAGCATAATTGAAATGGAGGCCAACCTTCACTGTATTTATGGCCAACCATCCCAATCCAGCTAACCTGAAACAATTTTTCACTCTAGTTACAGATGTTTTTTCAATAGTGTTTGAATTATATGAAAAAAACAACAGCATGTGGAAAAGGGGAATGCCCAACACTTCTCCTCTGTCCTTTATTCCTTAAAAAAGTACATTTCTTGTGGAGTTCAAATTACATCATATGTTTTGACTTCAGCACTGTGACTATAATGTAGTTTAGGCAATGATGACCTAGCATGAGTCAGAAAAGTTTGTTTTTTTTTTTTTTTTGAGACACAGTTTCACTCTTGTTACCCAGGCGGGAGTGCAATGGCGTGATCTCGGCTCACCGCAACCTCCGCCTCCTGGGTTCAGGCAATTCTCCTGCCTCAGCCTCCCGAGTAGCTGGGATTACAGGCATGTGCCACCATGCCCAGCTAATTTTTTGTATTTTTAGTAGAGACGGGATTTCACCATGTTGACCAGGATGGTCTCGATCTCTTGACCTCGTGATCCAACTGCCTCGGCCTCCCAAAGTGCTGGGATTACAGGCGTGAGAGATAAGCACCGTACCTTTGTGGCGAGTCATATTTTCTTAGCTAGGAGTTAGGAAAAGGCTGAATGACAAATAAAATGTTCAGGGATGATATGGACCATGACCTTCACATTCAGAAACTATTACGACAGGCTTTCATATCCTGAGGGCTTGTTTTACTCAAGAAAAAGGCAGTGAGCCACAGATGACCAAAATTTGAGTTCAGTTAATTAGGTGACAACCATTTTACTAATTAGGGAGCATATCTCAAGGACAACAGATAGAGAAATGGGAATAGTGATTTTCCACACTTAACAGGAAATTCATAATTTAAGAAAAATACATTCTTAAGTAAATCAGAACTAAAAAATTATGGAGAAGATGCAATAACAATGTTTCAGAAATGAGTAGGCTTTGCAAATAGCAATGCCAATCACTGGCTCATCTTGACATGATAAGGAGTTATTACCTGATACTAGTTGACAAGGTATAGAGCAAGACAATTTTTTAAATATGATTTTCTGACATGGTGAAGTCAAGAGAAGCAGTAAAAAGTGCATAAATCTGAGAGTCAAAAAACCAGTGTGCCATTGCACTAAGCAGCATTGCCAACTCATTCTGGGAATTTAGCCAGCAAGTTTCGTCTCTCCGAGACTCAGATTTCTCCCCTATAGTATGAAGTGACAGGATCACGTACCTTTGTTAACCTCGGGAATTATCTTCTTCCTGGATGCTTGTTATTGCACTAAAATAAAAACATTATTTCCTCGAACTAACCTGATGTTAAGTAAAATCACTTTTGAACTCTTTAACGAAAAAGTATGTTTAAAGTTGAGTAACTATGAGATGGACTCAAAATTTAGTGCAATATTATCTTTAAAATTTATAGCACTGTATTAGTCCATGTTCATACTGCTGATAGAGACAGACCCAAGACTGGGTAATTTATACGGGAAAGACAGTTTATCAGACTTTCAGTCCTATGTGCCCGGGGAATTCTCACAATCACCGTGGAAAGCAAGGAGGAACAAGTCACATCTTACTTAGACAGCAGCAGGCAAAGAGAGCCAAGCAAAAGGGATTTCTCCTTATAAAAACCATCAGCTCTCATGAGACTTATTCACTACCACAGGAACAGTATAGGAGAAACCGCCCCCATGATTTCATTATCTCCCACTGGGTCCCTCCCACAACCCGTGATAATTATGAAAGTTCAATTCAAGATGAGATTTAGGTGGGAACACAGAGCCAAAACATATCATTTGTCCCCAGCCTCTACCAAATTTCATGTCCCCACATTTCAAAACCAGTCATGCTTCAAAGTCCTAACTCATTTCAACATTAACTCAAAAGTCCACAGTCTAAAGTCTCAACTGAGACAAAGCAAGTTCTTTTAGCCTACGAACTTCTAAAATCAAAAGCAAATTAGTTACTTCCTAGATATAATAAGGGTACAAGCATTGAGTAAAAACAGCCATTCTAAATGGCAGAAACTGGCCAAAACCGAGAAGCTACAGGCCCAGTGCAGGTCCAAAATCAAACATGGTAATCAAATCTTGAAGATCCAAAATGATCTCCTTTCACTCCATGTCTCACATCCAGGTCACACTGATACAAGAGGTGGGTCCCCATGGTCTTGGGCAGCTCCACTGCTGTGGCTTTGAAGAGTATAGCCCCCCTTCTGGCTGCTTTCATGGGCTGGCATTGAGTGTCTGCAGATTTTCCAGGCAAACAGGGCAAAGCTGTTGGAGAATTCACCATTCAGGTGTCGGGAGAATAGTGGCGGCCCTCTTCTCACAGCTCCACTAAGCAGTGCCTCCGTAGGGACTTTGTGTGGGAGCTCCAACCCCACCTTTCCCTCCTGTGCTGCCCTTGCAGAGGTTCTCCATGAGGGCCCCACCCTGAAGCAAACTTCTGCCTGGGCATCCAGGTGTTTTCATAAAACCTCTGAAATCTAGGGAGAAGTTTTCAGACCTCAGTTCTTGACTTCCATGCACACGCAGGCTAAACACCACATGCAACTGCCGAGGCTTGTGGCTTGCACCCTCTGAATCCATGGCCCAAACTGTACACTGGCCTCTTTCATCCATGGCCTGAATGGCTGGGGGCAGGGCACCAAGTCCCCAGACTGCATACAGCATTAAGACCCTGGGCCTGGCCCACAAAATCATTTTTTTCCTTGGCCTCTAGGGCTGTGATTGGAGGAGCTGCCACAAAGACCTCTGACATGTCCGGGAGACATTTTCCCCATTGTCTTGGGGATTAACATCTGACTCCTCATTATTTATGCAAATTTTTGCACCTGACTTGCATTTCTCTCAGAAAATGGGCTTTTCTTCACATGGATGATGTTGCAAATTTTCTGAACTTGTATGCTCTGCTTCCCTTACAGAGCCGCCTGGCTCTAACAGCACCCAAGACATCTGTTGAATACTTTGCTGCTTAGAAATTTCTTCTACTAGTTACACTAACTCATCTCTCTCAAGTCCAAAGTTCCACAAACACCTAGGGCAGGGGCAAAATGCTGCCAGTACCTTTGCTAAAACGTAACAAGAGTCACCTTTGCTCCAGTTCCCAAGTTCCTCATCTCCATTTGAGAGCACCTCACACTGGATTTCATTGTCCAGATCATTATCAGCATTTTGGTTAAAGCTATACAAGTCTTTAGGGAGTTCCAGATTTTCCCACATTTTCCTGTCTTCTTCTGAGCCCTCCCAACTGTTCCAGCCTCTGCTTGTTACCCAGTTCCAGAATGCTTCCTTATTTTCAGGTATCTTTTCAGCAGCGCCTCACTCCACTAGCACCATTTTACTCTATTAGTTTGTCTTCATGTTGCTAATAAGACATACCAGAGACAGGGTAATTTAGGTAAGAAAAAGGGTTTATTGGACTTATAGTTTTATTTGACTAGGGAAGCCTCACAATCATGGTGGAAGATGAGGAGGAGCAAGTCACATCTTATGTGGATGTTGGCAGGCAAAGAGAGCCGAGCGAAAGGGATCTCTCCTTATAAAGGCATCGTATCTCATGAGACGTACTCACTACCCTGGAACAGTATGGGAGAAACCTCCCCCGTTATTCAATTATCTCCCACCAGTACCAATTGTACTCCCATAATTCCTTCCCACAATATGAAGGAATTATGGGAGTACAATTCAAGATGACATTTGGGTGGGAACACAGAGCCAAACCGTATCAGCACAGAGCAACACAGTATAAGACTCTGCAGATTAAAACAGATCGGAAAACTAGCACATTTTGTAAAAGACTACTGTCCCATCATCTTAAATTTTTAAATTTTAAGTATAGGGCTAACAGTAAATTACAGAATACATTTACTTACATGACACATCACATCTCTGTATGTTATATTAAAGAACTGTTGGGCAACTGTAGTGTATGAGGAGAAAAAAGCTAAACAATAACTTTCTTCTAAATTTCAAGTTTGTCAAATATCTTTGAAAATACATCACTTGAAAAGTGACCAACTACCCAAGTTATTAAAAGTATCTGACATTCAATTAATGACCAAATAGTGTAACTTGAATATTTTTCTAAACAAAATTTACTTATTCTATACTGTTTCATACCATGTTAAAATCATAACTATAAAGATCATTATTAATTTCAAATAATAAACATTTCCCAGTATACGCGAAGCTAAATTTATCAATTTGTATATAAAGTTTATAAATTCAAATTTACAAATATTTTCATTGTTATACAAATTTGTTTATCTGCAGCAGATAATGAATATAGAAGCAGAAGTTGATTCAGTGCAGTTGAGAGACCCTTCATGAGGCAGTTTCACAGTATTGTTAAGAGTTCAGTCTTCAGTGCCAGATGTTAAGTGTAACCTCAACTTTGACATTTATCACTATGTGTCCTTAGATGATGTAACCTCTTTGCCACCATTCTTCTGGATGATTGCAATATATAGCTCTGTATTAGTTTGCTAGGGCTGTCGTCGCAAAGTGGGTGGCTTAGAACAACATTAATTTATTGTCGTGACAAATTTATTTTGTCATGACAAAATCACAGTTTTGGAGACAGGAAGGTGAAAATCAAGGTGCCCTCGCTGAAGGCGCTGGAGAATCTGCTCCTGGCTCTCTCCGCCTAGTGTCGGCACCGCTCCAGGCTTCACGTGGCGTTCTTCCCGTGTGCCTGTCATCTCCGAATTTCCCCGTTTGTAAGGACACCGATCGTGTACAGGGTTCACTGTATTCCAGTACGACCTCATCTTAAATCATTACAACTGCAATGACCCTATGTTAAAACAAGGTCACACTCTGAGGTACTGGGGATTAGGCCTTGAACCTGTGAATTCGAAAGGGGAGTACAATTCAATCCATAACAAACTAATGGGACTTGTATAAAGTCGTATATAGACTTATATACAAGAACACGGTCATATGGTAAGCACCCAGCCATGAAAATGTGAATAGACCTCTGCTTCCCATCAAGAATCAGAAATCAAATTTTACTAAATCCAAGCAATAAAATGTAAGCCTAATTAAATATATTCTTAGAATATATTAACTTAATTGGAAGCAACTACAACTGCTGAATTTATTTGACATAGGAGAGATATAAAGAATCCAGTAGAACTATATTTTATAATTTTCTGTCAGTTAATTAATGTTAACTATATGTTAATTCATGTTAACTAATTTTCTATAAGTTAATTAATGTCAACTAAGTAGTTTTGCATTGAGATGCTGCAAAATAACAGAAAATATACAATTGGAGAAAGCTTATTTCTTTAGATAAAATGTGTTTAAAGAACACATGGAGAAGCATAAACTATCAATTAAATATATGATTGATTAATTATATATAAAATCAAATGTTATATTTAAAAAAAGGATGTTTGCCTATATATCAATTCATTTCCCCATTCTTTCATCCATTTTCCTGCTTACTTATTCTTCCGTAGGCTATGTAATTAATAGTCCATCTTTACTTCATGTCTGGAAGTATACAATCTTAATCGACTTCAAAATGTCATAGACTGATACAAATATTTATTTATAAGAATGACAAGAACACCATAGTTTTAGCTAATAAAATATTGGAAGCAGATTAAATACCCAAAACAGAAGGCAGAAAAATAGTTTATCCATACAACATAAAATGTTACAGAATTTTTAAAATGTAACCCCAGCACAAAATTAAATACAAAGTGATTCATTTTAAGGAAAGATATAGAGTCATCTTTATAGTCTGACATTAGAGCAAAATGAAGAAATTAGAGGAAATAAAACACAGGTCTCTGTGTGTGTGTGCGTGCATGTGTGTGTGTGTATGAGAGTGTGTGTACACTGTGTGCATGAGTGTGTGTGTGCATGTGTGTGCACGTGTGCGGCATATGATCCACATGCACACTTTTATCCAATACTTAATAAGTCTTATTTATTGACAGTGAAAATATTAAGTGATTTTATTTTTCAGTGTTCTTTTTAAAAACATAATTGCAAAACTACTAAATGCCACCCAGCCTACCCACCTTATCACTGGAATTTGCCGAATGATGAAATCCATTTATAGCTATATGATTTGACATAGCTACACAGCAATGTAAGTTAAACAAGCAATAAATATTCACATAGCAGTAATATGAACTTCAGACAATCTCAATCTTCCAAAATTTAGTACTCAGTCAAAAGTGTGTATCACAGATAGAAATCTCAGGCAATGTCCACATAACTTGTATTAGTGAAACCAGAAAGCTTGTGTAAAATCATAGCTTTATAATCCAGAAATATTAAGTTTCTAACCTAAAATTATTTAACAAAAATAACTCTGAGGACGAAAAATTATCCCACTCACACATCTAATCTATCGGAACTGTTGAATTTATTTCCATAATTCATTTCGAATCATATCTCTTTCTGTCTTTGTGAAAACTCACTCTAATCTGCATCATACTTATTTTTTACATACACTACACCTCTTATTGCCTTTCTATCTTGACTCTTACTCATGTATAGTTCTCCATACAAAAAGCAATGGAAGTAATATTTTTAAAAACCTAAATCAAGTCATGACCATTCCACAATGTAAACTCATGCAGTGCCTTCTGGCTACAGAAGGAAGAATCAGGTGTCCACTCACGTTCTATAGGACCTTTTTGAATTGACCCTTTATTACATCTCCAACTTTATTTCTGTTTTACTAACGCAATATTGACCTCATCTCCGTAACTTAAAAGTTTTCTTCATTTAAGTTGCAAATTTGCTCAAAAACTATTGTCCAGTTTTTGTGCGCCTGGCTCCATTCATATCTCACCTCAAACGTCAATCTAAAAAGCACTGTTCTTAAAATCATGTGAACTACTAATAAATCTGTAATCAATAAAACAATAATACTGGCAATAGATGGCATTTGGGATCATTATTCTGGGAACTCTTCGTGTACTATTTTAATTAAATCTCAGCACAATACTTTAGGTTACATAATATTGTTGCCATTTTACTGAAAAAATTGAGATTTCCTTCGTTACTAACTTTGCAAGTTCTATGGTACACTCTTCACTCAAACCTATATTTTTATGAAGCAAAACGTGTGTTATGTTAATGACTAGTGAATACTAATCATAGCTATAAGAATAAAGTCAGTTTGGCATTGGGTCATTTACAAAAATGCTATAAAGTCTGAAAAACTGACACACGATTTGCAAATTATAAAAATTTAGGGCATTCAAATATAGAAATAGACAATTTTATAGGCTTTAGCAGTTTAAAGTTATTTTATATAAAAGAATACAATAACATCTATAATTGCAATCCTCGAGCATCAAGAAAACGTTTACATTAGGAAATTATTTCCACGAAGGTATCAAATAAACGAAATCAGTTTTAGAAAAATGCCTGTGTTATGATTAATACTAAATTTGATTCTTAAGGAACAGTGTTTCGGACACTTGATGGTAACCCTATTCCCTGATGAGAAAAGGTGTGATGAAACATTTGCAGGTTTGCCATCTAATTTGCTTTCTTAAATGTGTTTTTCTCTGAAATGAATTGTTCACGTATCATAGCTCAGATAATAGCATCTTGTGAGAAATATGAATGTCAAAGAGAAAATCCATACCCAGACCTAATGTTGGTAATTCAAAGTAAAGCAAGTAAAAAGAGGCATCCAATTGTAATTAACATTCAATTCTATTTATTGTTTGTGAAAGAATACACATCAAGATAACAATTTGTCTGAAATCTATAGCAAAGATAGACAGCTAATTATAGTTGATACAGAAATAGAATTTTAAGTACTAATTAACCCAATGGTAGAAAATAGAGTGAAGGACAAACTTTATGTTCGTGCAGTAAGTACTTAATGCAACACTTTACTTTTCCAAAAGACTATGCTTGAGTTCCAAGAGGCAGAACTGACCTCACAATATGCATTTTTAACTATACCAAGGGCTTTTAAAATTTGCTGCTAGAGTCATATTGACAAAACTGGTTAACGTTCTGTAAACCTAACTCAACAATTCCACAGGAACATAAGGTTGGCAAGGAAGAATTCATTTATACTTGTTTTCCTCTTAATAAAATTATGTTAATTTCAGAACTTATGTTATTCTTGAGAATATTAATTATTAAAGCATATTCATATTTTATTTTGCAGTATTTATAAGCCACTGTCAAAATATGACCCTGTTTAATGAATATAATTATTAGAAGGGATATTTGGTTCTATTGCAATTTTATTGTAACTTTCCTGCTAGACATAATTACGGCTTTGGTTTTTCTGAAATATGCATTTATTTTATTTTTGTTGTTGTCACTTGAAAGTTTCTTGGGAAAGCTACAAACTCTTCTTGCCAATTAGGTGCTGACAATGCTGAGACAAATCTAAACTAATTCAGATTTATTCTGTTATTGGCACAGTTGAAACAGAAATATTCTAGGTTCTCAATTGAAGGAATAGGGTTTTATGAATATATTTATAACCAGAGATTTTAGTGCCACTTTTATTTTCTCTTTATGCTTCTCAGCAACCTTATTGTAGTAGTGTAACCATGGCCTTTATTTAATGTTGCCACAGAGGTGAAGCTTGTGACAGTTTTATAATATTTTAAAATGGGAATTCTCCCTTTTGGTTGAAAATCTCCATGGGAAAATCATGAAAAACAAACGAAGTTTTGAAAACTATTGCAGGAATAGGGTTTTAATAATAATGCTTGAAGGGAGTCTATCCGAAGGGAGTTTATCAGCATATTTACTGTGATGGTGAAAGCAGAAGGGAAAGAGCAGTGCAAAGAAATCCCCCATGGCAGATGGTTCGGCTTCCACTTCCAGGACATAAAGGGCCAAGAGAATGAGGTTGTACAAATAGCACTGTCAAAATGGGAAATAAAATGACTTTCTCTTCATGGCACATAATGCCATCCTTAGTGTTCTGAATAAGGAATTAATGGGTTATAAAACAATCTAAATTCTGAGATTTAAACTAAAACTTGTGTATGAAATAATAATGTATCAATAATTATGAATATTTAATTATGAATATATAATTATGAATATTTAATTGTGAATATATAATTATGAATAATGCATCAATAATTATGAATATGAATAATTTGTGTATGAAATAATAATGATACAATAATGTATCAATCACGTTTAAACATCTCAGATATGTAACAATTAAATTTGCTCTCATAGACATTTCAAGGAAAACTATCAAATGATAGTCCAGCCATTGAGACCTAGAGTGCAGTATTTTTTCAACATTCATTCCTTTTTTTATACCTGAAATTTAAGGAGAGAAAATTAGCTTCATAGTTAAATTTAGCACATTTTATAGTTAAAATTAATCAGTACCCCTTCTCACACAGCAGTTGATTCCAAGGTAAATTCAACCAGAATATAGCTGTTGTAAGAAAAGTGATTTACTATGGAAAACCTGCAACATGGGCGTTACAATGGGAAATACAAATTGTTTCAAACATTACTGCGTGATGCTGGCTATGTATATTGACAAAAACAGAATTTAATAAATGCAAAATCATTCATAGTTTTCTGTCAATATCTTTGTTTCAATGTATAGCTTAGAGAAGAAGAAAACCTTGGATTATTGTCAAGTGGCAGCTTTATTTTCTCAGGCAAATCACTTTACCTCTTCAAACTCAACCATCGTTATTTTAAAAATGAACGGGTTGTCTAGCTGCATTCTGCTAGGGTTGCCAGGGACCAAAACATAAATAAATCAGAGTTTGCTTTCAGACTGTGCAGCCTGGGGAAGGGCAGAGAGGGAAACTAACAATTGCAGTCCAGTATATAGTCTAAGGTAAAAGTGCAAAGGGTCCTGAGAGCAAAAAGGAAAAAGACTTCTAACTTTGATGATTTGTAAAAAAAAAAAAAAAAAAAAAAAAAAATGGACAGAGAAGAGCATCAGAGCTTCCAAATTACAAAAAGAACTGGTGATATTTTCACTTCCTGTGACATATTTAATTGAAAATTGGCTACACATTATGAAACATATGAAAATTTGAAATGACTCTTTTCAGCAATGGTCATCTCAAATATATACTCCGCGATTGCGTATGTGACTGTGTTGCTATACCTTCACAGGTAGAGTATATGTCACAGTACTACTTACTGAGGATTTGTTTAGTTCTAGCTTTGTAAATGGTTATCCATTACGAATTTGAGAATTAAACCATTATGCAACTAGTTCATTAAAATGACTTCATGAGCATAATAAAAGTGTCAAGAATCATGGTTTTTTCAAGTACTTTTTTTTTGAGGTGGAGTCTCACTCTGTCGCCAGGCTGGAGTGCTGTGGTACAATCTCAGCTCACTACAACCTCCACCTCCCAGGTTCAAGTGATTCTCCTACCTCAGCCTCCTGAGTAGCTGGGGTTACAGGTAAGTGCCAGCACGCCTGGCTAACGTTTTTCGTATTTTCAGTAGAGACCAGGTTTCACCGTGTTAGCCAGGACGGTCTGTGTCTCCTGAGTTCGTGGCCCTCCCGCCTCGGCCTCCTAAAGTGCTGGAATTACAGGTGTGAGCCACCGCGCCTGGCCAAATACTTCAATTTTTAAAACCACATAGACTTTATTTATACTTCACAATTTAAATACCGTCCGAAAGGGAATGAAAGTTAAGTCAGTTCTTAAGAAGTGGGCATGATTTGAACTTGTAGGAGGAAATAAAATGTGATCCAAATGGGAATTGTGACGTGAGGCTGGCCACGCGGCAGATGGATGTAGAAAAGCGTGGATGTTGATTGTACCGGACCGATGGTTCTCAAGGAACTAGACGTGCATCTCTGAACGCCAGGCGTGATCCCCCACAGAAATAATCTACCAAGTTATCATGAATCCCGGGCGTGTATTGTAGTTACAATTTAAAGTTACAAACAAAACAAAAATATACAAACACGTATCGGATATTTTATTTCACGGCTTCCGTGACCAACAGCTTCTATTAAAAGGTATGTCTTTGCAGCATTACCAGTTTCAAAAACAAATTTGAATGTAAATAAGTATTGTGGTAGTTTTTAGTTTGTTGTAGGGAAAAGTAGTAGAAAATATCAACATTGAGTGCTAGCGTAAGCAGTCGATTTTTTGAATAACATTACTTTTTAACGTTTGGAAATACTATAGACTATCATCCCAACGGTTTCCATTAATCTGACGCAGTTTTAAGGTGCCTACCCCTTGTCTAGACGGAAAAATGTAAGTTAGACCTAAAGGACTGAGAATCTTCGTCAGGAATCCATTGTCCAGAATGCAAGAGCAAGCGTTGCCACTCTGATTAATTATCTCCTCATCCTCATTTTGTACCTCTCATGAAATGTGCTTTTAAAATAATGTTTGCTGAACAATGAAAACATTTCCATGAGAATAATCCCTGAAGGATTCAGCCTGGTGACATGTGGCTGCTTATTTTCCCCATTTCTATTTAACATGCAATGCTGTGTGCCACTGGGAACAGAGGCGGTATATATTTGGCAAAAGGAGTCACATGGGCCATAGGAACCCAAATAAAAGTTCAAAGACACAAAGCGTATTGCAAATGCTAGCAGACATAAAACAGCAGAAAGGACAGGTGCTTCGGAAAACGCAGGAGTCCGCAACGCAGCAATCAAGCCAGAATATGATGACTTCCTTCTGGGGGAGCATAAAAGTCGAGAAAGCACCCTTTAGTTCAAGTCACGACAGAAGAACCTGCTAACAAATGCAGAATGGTACAATTTGACAAGTGCTTGGTGTCCTGCACAGATTTTAGAAAAGAAAAACAGTGAATACAAGAGCAGAGAATGGTGTGCGTTGGTGCCGTAATTTAAGGACTGATCAGTGCGACTTTGAGACAAAGGGAAAAAACGCTTTTTGAAATATACACACCAGAAAGTGGTTAATCCAGTCTGAGGCCTGGGAGTAAATAATTCAAGCAAATATCAGTTTAATTCAATATTAGGACAATTAAAAGTGAGCCAGGGGCCAGGTATGGTGGCCCACACCTCTAATCCCAGCACTTTGGGAGGCTGAGGCAGGTGGATAACCTGAGGCCAGAGTTCAAGACCAGCCTGGCCAACATGGTGGGATGCTGTCTCTACTAAAAATGCAAAAAGTTACCCAGGCACAGTGTCGTGTGCATGTAGTTCCAGTCACTTGGGAGACTGAGGCAGAAGAATCATTTGAATCTGGGAGGCGGAGGTTGTAGTGAGGTGAGATGGTGCCACTGCCCTCCAGCCTGGGTGACAGAGAAAGACTCTGTCTCAAAAAACAAAAAGCAAAGTGAGCCAGGACAAAGATACAACTATTTACTTTAAATCTATCACCTATGGGCCAGGCATTTTAATAATCTCTCTATCTCCATAATCATCTATGCATTATACATATGTGACTGTGTGTATGCATCTGTATATGCACACATGAATACACACACAATGACAACTGACAAACGCAACAGTTCAAGCAATTCTCCTGCCTCAACCTCCCGAGTAGCAGGGACTACAGGTGCACGCCATCATGCCTAGCTAAATTTTGTGTTTTTTTTTTTTAGTAGAGACGGGGTTTCACCACGTTGGCCAGGATGGTCTCGATCTCTTGACCTCGTGATCCACCTCCTCAGCCTCCCAAAGTGGCCACTGTATTTTTTTAGGATCAAGGAACCCAAAATAAATATTTATATATAGTCAACATTTTTCTCAGATTCTTAAAACCGATAAAATATTTTCTCTGATCTTTTAGCTTCATTGTCTCTCTCTCATTTAGCAAACTTTGCTTGTCACTGTGATTTGCAATTGTCTATGTGCTTTTTCTATTTCTCAAAGGAAACTATACATTCCTCAGGTCGGGTATCACTCAATCATATTCGTCTCTATCCCACACTCCTTGCTTAGTTTCTCTGGGAATAGTGGACTTCTGCAAATCATTCTTTTCACCAAAGTTGACCACAGTGTTGAAATACACTTCCCCATTGTACTCATTTCCTAGGAATGGCCATAACAAAGTACCACAAAATAGTTGGCTTAAAACAACAGAAATATATTCTCCCTGTCTGAAGTCAGCATGTGAGCAGGTCAGCGCTCCCTCTGAGGGTTCCGGGGAAGAATTGTCCCTTTCCCCTCCCAGCTTCTGTTGGCTTCAGGCATTTCTTGGTTGGTGGCATCATAGCTCCAATCTCTGCTTCCATTTTCACATACCTTCTGCTTGTGTGTTTTTTTCCTCTTACAAGAACACCAGTCATTGGATTTCATGCCCACCCTAAATCTAGGATAATTTCATCTCCAGATCCCTAAGTATAACGGCAAAGTCTCTGTTTCCAAATAAGACTACACTCTGAGTTTCCAGATGGATGTAACTTTAAGGAGAACACTTGATCCACTGTACCTGTGCATCAGACGTTCCTATAAGGCAGTGTACCATGCATCAGTTCTTCATCCAATCGGTGTTCGTTGAGCTTACTATGAATTAGGCAAAGGGAAATACTAGTGAACCAAAAAGGGAAATTCCCTGCTCTCAAGGTGCTTACATTTTCATTAGAGGATGGATGAGAATAGCAAAATGAAGACATGAGAGTAAGTAGAAGAGTGGGTAAGTAGATGTGGAAATAGAGATAAATATAGAAATAGACATAGAGATATGGCTAGAAATAGAGAGATAAGGAAAGCGGTGTAGAAAAATAAAGTAAGATAAGGCAGAGAGAGTGATATTATTAAATTTGCAAAGTCTATATAAACCTCCAAGTTATATTTGGAATAAGAGTCTATTTTACCTAGTGTGTTATCATAACTTAGCCTCTCAGAATACTTCACATTCACAGAGTACTATTATGTGCAATGAGTTAAGGTAGATATTTTATCGAGTTTTAATTTTTAATATTTATTCTTGACAAAACAAAGAATTCAGCTTGCTATGAAAATAAGCGTGTCCTCCATGCAAACAGAACTTTTTTAAAGAAAAGGTAATTTGTCTGGGCACGGTGGTTCACACCTATAATCCCAGCCAGCACTTTGGAAACCAAGGTGGGCTGATTACCTGAGGTTGGGAGCTCGAGACCAGCGTGACCAACAGGGAGAAACGCCGTCTCTACTAAAAATACACAGTTAGCCAGGCGTGGTGGGACATGCCTGTAATCCCAGCTACTTGGGAGGCTGAGACAGGAGAATCTCTTGAACCGGGGAGGCAGAAGTTGCAGTGAGCCGAGATTAGGCCATCGCACTCCAGCCTGGGCAACAAGAGCAAAACTACAACTCAAAAAAAAAAAAAAAAAAAAGGAATTAAGAAAGAAAACAATCATTAAGGGTGGTTGAGAAAATTCACAGATTTGCCCTTTAATAAATAGTGGTGTTGAGATTTGATTTCTTCATTTTAAAATAGGAACCGAACGCATCCTTCAGTGAATACTTGTGAGGAGTAAATGAGAGAGTATATGTGGGGAGTGGCAACCCAGCACGTTGTCTGAAACACACTAGTTTGGAAGCAAACGTTAATGGAGTCTGAATGCTTCCTTAATTATACTTTTCCTTAAACTTCATCAGAGAAATGTGGTATTGTCTTTGCTATCATAGTATACATATTAACTCTTCCATTTTAATTGCATTGATGTTTTCACTTTAGGCCATAATGAGGTTTCTTTTAAGAAAGCCAAGAAAAGGTAAAAGTAAAATGGGATTCATTGTTAAAGAGTACTTAGCTGCCCCACTTTTTAATTATTTTAACCTATGGATATAAATGCCCCTATTAACGGTCTAATTATAGTTTCTTTAATTTAAACGTATTAAAGGTAAGTGATTTTAACACAGCAGACATGCTTTTATCATTCCGCCAGGAATTTTATTTGCCATACATAGGTCATGGGTTTCCTGTTCTGATCGTTGCAAGCAAGTGGATATTGAATAACATCCTCTGTAGTGCCCCCATGCTAAGATAAGCAGTTTGCCTACGAATGACATGGATAATCAAAAAAGGCAATTGCATTAATTTGAGGATGGGGATGATGTCACTCAACCTTGAAAACTGTGCCAGTGTTTTAGACAGAAAAATGCTTTTGATTAAGTGTGCATATTTCTTTCCCATCTCATGTGCTTTGCTCTAATCAAACCGATGCCAATCCTTTTATTTTTAATTCAAGTCTAGGTATTTCTCTACTTACTGTCAAGAGATTTAGGTGAAGTATCTGTTCCTTTTGACGGAACAAACCTGTAAGAGTACTTGCCATCGTTTGTCATGCAGTATTTCATAATTCTCTCCTTGAATTTAGAATTTCTTGAAATGGGCTGAAATCTAAAAATATTTCTGGCAGAAGCAGTTACAGCAGACATCTTAATTATTATGTTTCCAAGGAAATGGCAGGCTGTGTAAGGGAAGCTGACAAGTCTCCCTGCAGCTATGTGGGTTTTACATTGGAACTTTAGGTTATTATAAATTACCTGAGACTGGCGAGCACAATGCCTCAGATTTAAACCAGCTGCCACACGATGAAGCTGCAGATTAACCCTCCAGATTTCCCCTTTCTGCTTTGCTTGCGGTGCACTTCCCAAATGTAATGGTGCTGGCACCTGCTAAATGGGCAGTAAAAACATCTAGCTCTCTCGTTCTCTTGACTCTCTTCGACCTTTGCTGCTTCTTCCCTACTGCTGGCATTTGATCATGCCTAGAGATCAAATTGAACAGGAAGATGGCGTAAGCTGGAGGTGAGGAGGTCTGAGGACTACAGAGAGCTGGCAGATGTTCTGTAGGGCTGATGCTCTTGACAACTATTGTTTGATTTGCGTCTCTGCCTACTCTGCTGAATGCCATGTTTCCACATCAGAAAAGGAACTTGATCTTTGCACCTTCTGCCTCCTCCTTAGATGGGCGGGAGAAGCACTGGGCCATCTTTGAGTTAAGCAGCTGACATAACAGCAAGGCACAGTCAACTGTACAGAGCGAAGGAGTTAAACTGTTTCCTGCCGGGATGCATTTTGAATTGTGCTGCCCTACTCTTTTGCTTGCTTCCCGAATTCAGACCACTTGACAAAGTATTCCATTGCTAAAATCCTCAGCCAAATCTAGGTCCTGCTGCTAACTGAAAAGGCAGTAATTAGTAAAACTGGCATTCTTCACATATCTAATGAGAATTCACAATGAGAATCATATATCTAAATAGTGGTGTATCCATGTTTCTTCAACTACAGGCAAGTATCATATGGAGCCTACTTTACTTTGTAAGTGTTATTAAACTTTTAGCATTATGTGACTGATATATTTCATTCATAAAGAGAAAATAACATAAGGTATTTTTACAGCCATATTTTTAAAATCCTCTATTATCTGTTGAGAAAAAGAAAAAAAAATCACTGTAATTTTATAAATGTTAGAAGACCTTGTGGATATCTGGAAATGGGCTACAGTCTGGTTTTGGATCGAGCCCTTCCTGTCTTACCTTGGATATGTTTGAGTGTCTGTTTTCTACAAAAACATGCAAAAGGAAGCAAAAAAGAAATCCACACATGGTATGCCCTGCCAACTTCATAGTGCAGTTGCAAAAATCCAGTGAGAGGGAAAATGTGACAATGGTTGAAAGATTACATAGTGCTATAAAATACAAATTTGTATCACCATTTCATGGGCTTCCTTTTATTGTTAGAAATTTCTCATCCTCTTCTGAAAACACAAATGAACAGTGTGCAGATGAAATAATGAGTCCTGTGATTTCAGTAAGTAGCCTATTGATAAATCTAGTGGAATAAAAGGACCTTCACCAACAATAGAGCATTTCATCTGTCTTCTCTTTACAAATAAAATCCAGCAAAATCCATCAGGATGCTGACAGAGCTGTTAGTGGGGCCTCCTGTTTATAGACAGCTGAGCCTGATGGATGAGTATATAAAAGCTCAACCCCTGCACCACTTCTCCATTAGCTATTCCAGAACATTTTCCAAAGAATTTATATTAAACCTCAATTATATATATCTATAGTGTGTTATGAATAGCCTATATTAGCACAAGCCTCAGACATAAGGGAATACAATTTTCAAAGAATATTATTAACAAATAATATAAATAGGACATTATAATAAAAATATTCTTTCCTTGCACCCATATTAATTTTTTATTAAGTAGAATATTTGGTTTTGTGCCCAAGATAGAATATATCAAGTGGTGATATCACCAATGATTTAGCAACTTAATAGAATTAAGTAAATATTATCTTATTACTAATTCCAAAGGCTGTAATAAATGATCTTGGATTATAAAAATAGGAAGAGATTATTATATAATTCCATTTTAAAACATCAATTAAGAGAAAACAAAATACATTCAGTAGAGATATTTTCATTTTTTTGATAAAATGAAATATCAACTACCTTGGTAAGTTAATAAGTTGAAAATTATGAAATTACATATTATTTTCAAAATCTAATTGTTCGCTTTGTCATAACTTGCTTGTAGCAGAATTGCAAATCCGCTTTTCTGGGCCAGTACACCCAATCCCCAGCTGTGATAAGTGTTGACTGCTAATCGCTGGTTGCCCTTGGTACAACAGAAGCTGCATCCTCAGAGGAGTTTTCTCCTCCCAGAGGCAGCCTGCAGACAGTGACTGCCTAAGAAGGGAACAGAAAACTGGGGTCTCTTTGCCTGAAGATAGACCAACTTTGTGTGGCATGCAGTTCATACGATTTAGACTCCAGTGGACACCACGTCTTTCTGTTGCTCCTCCACGGCATTTTTCCATGTTTTTTGTTTGTTTGCTTCGTTGGTTGATTGTTCCATTGCTTTTTTTTAAATGGAAACTGTTTCTCCTAATAGCAAATCCTCCATAGATCTTTCCTGCCCAAATTCTTGTCCCAGCCTCTGCTTCTAGGAAACCTAGTCTAAGGCAGATGGTCCCAGAAATGACCTTATGAAGCAGATCCTAAGGATAGTTGCATTTGATCACTTACCAGGGAGTGAGCAATGAGAATGACATATCTAAATAGTGGTGTATCAATGTTTCTTAACATCTGTAGAATGTACTTACTAAGATTTTTGCAGGTGGTGAACTTGGAAAGTAGGAGACAGACTGGCTTATTTCTGACATTAGAGAGGTGAGTGGCAAATAACTATAAGGACTGTTAATCAGGTGCCTATTATTGCATACTATTGATGATTCGAAGAGAAAATATTACTACTTTAAGCAATTAAACCCCAATTAAAAGAGAGCAGAAGGCCTCTAAAGGAAGCAGTCTTCATATACTGTAGCCTAAGTACCGTGAGTGTGTGGACCAGGCTCAGGACTCAATTCTAAGAGCAGCAGAAATTTAGAAAATAGTGAAATCTCATTTTTAGCAAGTGTCCAATATTAGAACCCTGAAAAGGAAGGAATGGGAACCTTGCAAGGGGAATATCTGAGGAGTGTCTTTTGAGATTATCCTGAAAATTTGGGGGTCAAATAGCCAAATCCTAATTAGAAAAAAAAAAAGGGACCCTCCCATTTTGAAGATTATTTTAAACTGTTTAAATGAGGCGGATGTTCTGCCAAATGCTTCCTGCTCACTCTTTGGTCCCAGCTGCCCTCCCCTCATGAGTAGGGAAGAGCTAGGCCTGATACGGAAGGACAGGTATTATAAACTCTGAAAACTCCAGGTATGGCTGGAATGTACTGCAAGCAACTAGGAGTGATGCCTAGGAGTGGAGCATAAGGCTCCGGAGCAAGGGTGGCCTAGGAGTGTCCGGAGCAAGGGTGGCATATTCGGAAACTGTACATACGAGATTCTTCAGTATGGCCTTCTTCTACAGCCCAGAACTTAACATTCAGGAAAGTACCACTGAATTTAAATTACTGGAATGCTCAAGTTTTTTTACTTTTGAGAACGGCACCCTGTATTTTCTTACATACAATGTGAATCTCTGTAACCCTCTAATACAGAGTTATTTATTGGCTATGATCCTCCCTAGGTTTAATACGACATCTCCATGGCCTGTTTTGGTTTCTACACATGTGGCACTTTGAATCAGCAGCTTTCTGGCCTCAACAACTCTCTTTTATTAGAAGGTATATGTTCAGAAAAGCTGCCTTTAATGTGGTAAGAAAAAATACAATGCTTATACGTGTGAGCCAGGTATTCTAACATAACCCCATAAGGGGCTGCCAATGGTTTAATGTCCACAGATTATACGAGGGTCCCAAATTTGTTTTAGATGCTACTCGACGGGTCCCCATAGGATCGGGGAACAACTCCTGACACTGTCATTCCCATGTAGTCTGTTTATTACCCTCGGCTGGAGAATGATCCTTCCCTTATATTCAGAGCGTGTGTCACCCCTTAACCATCTGATGATGTCTTTGGTTCTCAATTACAAGCAATATTTTTAGTAGAGAGTTGCTTTCTTATTTGGACAATGTCAATAACTCTCTAAGCTAAGGCTCAGCTAATAGCATGAGCTTGAAATGGTCTTCACAGTTTTGAGATTAGTTAATACTCAGTTTCACACCCCTGCATGCTGTGCTCAGAGCCAGGTACCTGAGAGAGTATGTGTCAAAAGATAAAAGAGTAAAAAAAATGTAAAAGGAAAACATGAGCTATGAAGAACTGTATGTTGGTGTTCTGGGGAAGCTAATGATTGGGTTTAGTTTGAAATAGAAATAGTATTTTCAATATTATATGGAATATATTTAAGAATAGAAATAATACCTGTAAGTAAAAATAATATTGAGAAACAAATTTGATTATGAACTCACTTCTGATGGATTTAAAGGCAATGGAAAAAATAATAAAATACTTCATACTTTTCTGTAATATCCAATTATTCTCTACTTTATGTGTCTGAATGTGTATGTGTTTATTGCAGCTAAAATATTTTCAACTCATCTGTTTCTAGTTAAATAAATAATTACTTTTGGGCCAGGCACATATTTCACTCCTATGATCCCAGCATTTTGGAAAGTTGGCCAAAGTGACCAACTCACTTGACCTCAGAAGTTCCAGACCAGCCTGTTCAACATGGTAAAACCTCATCTTTACAAAAAATAGGAAAACTATCTGGGCAGTGCAGCGCACACTGTATTTCCAGCTATTTGGAGGGCTAAGGCAGGAGGATCACCTGAGCCTAGGAGGTTGAGACTGCAGTGAGCTTGTACGTGCCACTGCACTCTAGCCTGGCGACAAAATGAGACCCTACCTAAAAAAAAAATGGCTTCTAATTCTATATTTAAATGGTATTATATTTTAATACATTCCCTGGATTATTTTGTAAATTTATATATATAGTCACCTTAGGCAGATACATAAATATTCTACACAAACAGTAGGCTCTGCATAAACTGGCATTGAAACAATTTAAAACAGAATGGAAAATCCTGAGGCAACATTTCTTTACTCCACAGTTCTTTATGGTCCAACTCAATTCTTTTATATATATATACATATATATATAAAATATATATAATTGCACTTTTATATATATATTTTTATATATAAATTATATATATAAAGTGCAATTATATTTTTATAATTATTATATATATTTAATATATATAAATATATATATAATTGCACTTTAAGCTCAGGGTACATGTGCAGATCATGCAGGACTGTCGCATAGGTACATATATGGCAATGTGGTTTGCTGCCTTCATGCCCCCAACACCTATATGTGGCATTTCTCCCCATCATGTTATTCCTCCCCAACCTACCTACCCCCTGCTAGCACTCCCATAGTCCCCCAACAACAGACCCCAGTGTGTGATGCTCCCTTCCTTGTGTCCATGTGTTCTCATTGTTCAACACCCGCCTATGAGTGAGAACATGCAGTGTTTGATTTTCTGTTCTTGTGTCAGTTTCCTGAGAATGACAGTTTCCAAATTCATCCATGTCTCTACAAGGGACTCAAACTCATCATTTTTTATGGCTGCATGGTACTCTATGGTGTATATGTGCCATATTTTCCTTGTCCAGTCTATCATCATTGGGCATTTGGGTTGGTTCCACACCTTTGCTATTGTAAACAGTGCTGCAATGAACATACATGTACATGTGTCTTTATAATAGAACGATTTATAATTATTTGGATATATACCCAGTAATGGGATTGCTATTGGGTCAAATGGAATTTCTATTTCTAGGTCCTTGAGGAATCACCACACTGTCTTCCACAATGGTTGAACTAATTTACACTCCCACCAGCAGTGTAAAAGTGTTCGCATTTCTCCACATCCTTTCCAGCATCTGTTGTCTCCAGATTTTTTAATGATTGCCCTTCTACCTGTCATGAGATGGTATCTTAATGTGGTTTTGATTTTGCATTTCTCTAAAGACCAGTGATGATGAGCATTTTTTCAAATGTTTGTTGGCCTCATATATGTCTTCTTTTGAAAAGTGTCTGTTCATATCCTTTACCCACTTTTGAATGGCTTTGTTTGTTTATTTCTTGTAAATCTATTTTAGTTCTTTGTAGATTCTGGATATTAGCCCTTTGTCAGCTGGGTAGATTGCAAACATTTTTTTCCCATTCTGTTGGTTTCTGGTTCACTCTAATGATTGTTTCTTTTGCTGTACAGAAACTCTGGAGTTTAATTAGCTCCCATTTGTCTATTTTGGCTTTCATTGCCAATTCTTTTGGTGTTTTAGTCATGAAGTCCTTGCCTATGCCCTGAATGGTTTTGTCTAGGTTTTCTTCTAGGGTTTTTATGGCGTTAGGTCTTATGTTTATATCTTTAATCCATCTTGAGTTAATTTTAGTGTAAGGTGTCAGGAAGAGGTTCCATTTCTACTTTCTGCACACTGCTAGCCAGTTTTCCCAACACCATTTGTTAAACAAGGAATCCTTTCCCCATTGCTTTTTTTTTGTCAGTTTTGTCAAAGATCCAATGGTTGTAGATGTGTGGCATTGCTTCTGAGGCCTCTGTTCTGTTCCATTCATCTATATCTCTGTTTTGGTACTAGTACCATGCTATTTTGATTACTGTAGCCTTGTAGTACAGTTTGAAGTCAGGTAGCATGATGCCACCAGCTTTGTTCTTTTTGCTTAGGATTGTCTTGGCTATGCAGGCTTTCTTTTGGCTCCATATAAAGTTTAAGGTGGTTTTTTCCAGTTCTGCCTAGAGGGTCCCAGGTAGATTCATGGCAATAGCATTGAATCTGCTAGGAACTGCACTCCAGAGCTGTAGTACAGTTTGAAGAGCTGTTCCTATTTGGCCATCTTGGGAAATCCTGCCCCCTCAATTCTTTATTATAAATTTTTCCCATTGCTGTATTTTTAACCAGAAAAGTGTGATTTATTTAAAAAATAAAGATTACCCAAAAGTGTATTACTGATTTAGTAAATATACTTTTATTTACATATTCAAAAATGCATACATAGTAAATAGGAACTTAAGAAATCAGCACAAATTACCTAAGACGGAAGTATATCCATGCTGTTTGTATGGTAGCTTATTCATATTTGTTGCTATATTACCTTAAACTAATCTGCAGAATTTATGTATCTATTCTACTGTGGATAAATGTGAATGGTTTTAATTTTGTCTATTACAAAATTTTTCATCTATGAACATTCCTCTACATAATTTTGATGGATATTTATATGTATTATGATCATGTAAATATATAGGACTTTGACGTAATTTGGGAAAAGTGAGTATAGTCCCAAGTTAAAATACATACATCTATTGCATTTCTATGTACTAGCTATGGAAAACTGAATTGCAAATACATATAATAATCCATTCACAATAGCATCAAAACCAAAATAATCAGGAATTAATTTTCTTAAAGATGTGCAAGGTCTCTACAGTAAACTAAAAAAGTATTATAAAGGGAAATTTAAAAAGTCCTAAAACATGGAGAATCAAACTGTCAACTTTGTGCAAATATGTCTGTATATTAAAAGCAATCTAAGATATAATCCCCATGGGATTTTGCATTGGAAATTTAAAATTGTATTATAAAATGTATGTAGACTACAAAAAGCATAGACAATTAATAATATTTTTAAAAGAACATATTTTTAGGTCTTACAATACCTGACATCAAGGTATAATACAATGTTACTATAATCAAGACATAGGATCAAGCAATAAAGGCCCCAGAACTAAACTCATATTTATACAATCATTTTACTTTTGACAAAGGTGTAAAATTATTTGATGAGGAAAGAAAAGATTTATTGGAAAAAATGTCAGAGTAACTGATGAAATAAGAGCAAAGACACAAAAATACATTGTAATTAAATTTCAGAACACCAGTGATGAAAAAAACATCCAACAGCAGCCAGAGTAAAGAGATATATTACGTACAGAAAACCAACAATTGAAAATACCATAGAAATTTATCAGAGATTAAAAATAAATGAAAATGAAACAGCACCATTGAAATACAAAGGAACAAATATTAAGATGAAACCAAACTGTTGTATACGGTTGAGAAATAAAATCAAGTGGTAAATGACAAAACAACTTTAAGCAAACATATCCAATATAGACTAAAGCAGAGACAGAGAGTATTTAAATAAATAACTAATCCTTCAATGCAGACAGTGATGTACAGCCACAAGAAACAAAAGCAGAGAACCATAACCTCCACAAATGGCCAAAGCCAGACTGACTCTCAAAGACAGTAATACGTAATCTCTCTGATCAGTTATTCAAAATGGTAGTTTTAAGGAAACTCAGTGATCTCCATAATAACAGAAAAGCAATTCAGAAATTTAGCAAAGAGATCGAAATAATCATTTAAAAAATAGAAATCTTGGAAATGAGAAACGCATTTGCTGAACTGAAGAATACAACAGCAGAATGAATCAAGTAGAAAAAATAATCAGTATACTTGATGACTGGCTATTTGAAAATAAACAGAGGAGAAAAATGAAAAAAAATGGAAAGGAACAAAAGTCACTCGAAAGATACAGAAAATACCTCAAAAGCCTAAAACTAAGAATGACTGTTGTTGAAGTGGTAGTGGAGCAAAATCAAAGGGAAGGAAACTTACTAAAGAAATAATCACAGAGAGCTTTCCAAAACTTGAGAAAGAAAGAAAGATACAGGTGCAGGAGGGTTAGGCAACACGAAATAGACTCAACTCAAATCATACTACCCCAAGGCATGTAGTAATTACATTTTCTAAGTCAAGAACAAAAACGGAATCCTAAAAGCATCAATAGAAATGAAGAAACAATATATATAACAGTTTCAATTCATCAGGCAACAAACTTCTCAGTGAAAACCATAGAAGCCAGGGGGAAATGGCATCACATTTTTAAAGTACTGGAAAAAAAATTGCCACCCAGAAATACTGTTTCCAGCTCACGTATCCTTCAAATGTGAAGGAAAGATAAAGTCTTTCTAAGCAAACAAAAGCTGAGAGAATTAACCACCATCAATCCATAGGCATCTTACAAAAAGTGCTAAAGGGAGTTCTTCAATCTGAGAGAAAAATAAAAATGTTAACATACAAAAGAAATCATCTGATGTTGTACAACCCACTGGTGAAAAGAAGTGCACAGACAAACCCAGAATACTCTAATACTGTAATTGTGGTATATAATCCACTCATAGATCTAATATGAAACCTAAAAGGAAAATCTACCAAAACAATAATATTTATAGCAACCTGTTAAGAGGTAGAAAATATAAAAATATTAAAATTGAGACAACATAAATTTAAAATGTTGGGGGAGTTTGTTATAATGTAGGGATTTTGTTTTGTCATTTTTAATTGATTTAAAAATATTTTCTTTGTGATCTAAGATAGGTTGTTCTCTTTAAAATAACCTGTTGTTCACTCATAGGTGGGTGATGAAAAATGAGAACACATGGACACAGAAAGGGGAGTACTAAACACTGGGGTCTATTGGGGGTAAAAGGGGAGGGCCAGTGGGAGGGGGAGGTGGGGAGGGATAGCCTGGGGAGAAATGCCAAATGTGGGTGAAGGGGAGAAGAAAAGAAAGCACACTGCCATGTGTGTACCTACGCAACTGTCTTGCATGCTCTGCCCATGTACCCCAAAACCTATAATCCAATAAAAAATTAAAAAAAAAAATAATAATAATATTAAAAAAAAAATAACCTGTTGTATCTATGAGAGTTTTGTAAGCTTTAGGTAATCCCAATGCAAAAACCCATCATAGATTCACTGAAATAAAAAAGCAAGAAATAGAACATACAAGAAAAACATAACCACAAAGGCAGACAGGAAGAAAGGGAAAGAGGAGACACAAAACAACCAGAAAAAAGGCAGGAAAAAACGGCAGTAGTAAGTCTTTATCTGTCAACAATAAAACTGAATGTAAACAAACTCCGTTTTTCAGTTAAAGGGCAAAAACTGGGAGAATGGGTAAAGAAAATTTCACCCACCTATATGCTGCCTACAAGATACCTACTTTATCTATAATACATATATACTGAAAGTGAATGGATGGAAAATTATTCCACACAAATGACAACCAAAAAGAGCAGGAGTTGCTATACATATATCAGATAAAATAGACTAAAAATCAAAGACTAAAAGAGTGAGTTTCTATATACAGATAAAGTGGTCAATTCAGCAAGAAAATATAAGAATTATAAATATCCATACACCCGAAACTGTAGCTCCCAAGTATATAAAACAAACATTAATAGGCCTAACAGGAAAGCTAGATTGCAAGACAGAAAGAGTAGAGAACTTTAACACTCCACAGTCAGTAATGTATAGATCATCCTGACCAAAAAGCAACAAAGAAATATTAGAGTTAAACTACACGCTAGACCAAACAGCCCTAACTGGGATTTACAGCCCTAACTGTTTCACGCAACAGCTGCAGAATTGTATATTCGTTTTATTAGTACATGGAATATCCTACAGAATAGACCACATTTTATACAACAAAGCAAGTCTCAGTAAATTCAAAATGCCAGAAATCATAGCAAGTATCTTCCCTGGCCAAGACTGTGTAAAACTAGAAATCAGCAAGAGGAACACTGAACATCACACAAACATGGAAGTTAAAGAACATGCTCCTGAATGACCAGCGAGGAAATGAGGAAATTAAGAAGGAGATTAAAACTTTTTTGAAACAAATGAAAATGAAACACATACCAAAATCTATGAGATACACAAAAGCACTACTTAGGGAGAATAGTTTTTGCAATAAATGCCTGTGTGGTGTTTCATCCTTGTAATCACATTTTAGGAAGCTGATGCGGGAGGATGGCTTGATGTTGGGAGTTCTAGACCACTGAGCAACATAGTAAGACCTCATCTTTAAAAAAATTAAGAAAATAGCCTGGCATGATGGCATATGGCTGTAGCCCCAGCTAATTAGGACACCGAGCTGGAGAATCATTTGAGCCCAGGAGGTTGAAGATACAGTAACCTATGATAGTGCTACTGCACTCAAGCCTGAGTGACAGAATGAAACCTTGTCTCAAAAAAAAAAAAATAGGAGAGAGACTTTAGATAAACAATCTAATGATGAACCTAATAGAACTAGAAAAGCAAGTGGAAAAAAAAGCCCAAAATTAGTAGAACAAAAGAAATAATAAATATCATGATAGAAATAAGTGAAATTTAGACAAAATACAGGTCAAAGAAATGAGTCATTTTTAAAGACAAACAATATTGACAAAGCTTTAGTTAGACTAAGAAAAAAAGAGAAGACCTAAATAAGAAAACATATGTATGAGACTTTGAATGGTAGATCATATTATCGTGCTTAATTATTCACTCTTTCTCTACAGGCAGATTATACGATTCTGTCCTATACCTTCAATTATTAATTTCCTTGGATTTTGAATGATCACCTTGCTTTGGCCAGCAGCACATGAATGAGATGAATGCACAGCACATCCAAACACACATTTTGGATGCATTGCCAGGTTTCATGGGCTCTTCTGTTCCTGTGCCCAGTGCCTATGACAAGGACATGTCCCACAAAGTGCTTCTGTATATTGGGGTAACAAAATCTGAAGACATACTGAACCTGGACTACATCCTAAAGTAAAGTCACAGCACACAAAGGTGACGTGACAGAGAAATAACGATTGGATGTCTAAGTCACCAAAAATTTTAGGTTGTTTATTTTGTAGCATATCCTAGCAGTATCTGATAGATCCAGCTTCGGCATTTAGTACTGAAAGTCCTTGGTGAAAGCACGTAATTATGTATGTATGTATGTATGTATGTACTATTTATTTACTTTTATTGTTATACTTTAAGTTCCAGGGTACATGTGCAGAACTCGCAGGTGTGCTACATAGGTATACATGTGACATGCTGGTTTGCTACATCCATGGCTCCATCATCTACATTAGGTATTTCTCTTAATACTATCCCTCCCCTAGCTCCTCACCCTCTGCTATCTCTCTCCAGCTCCCGACCCTGACTTTTTAAACCACATTCTAGTCGTCTGTACCAATGGTAAAGTGAGCTCTAACATGACATAGACACTTAAGAATTATAATGGAAGGCATCAAATGCAATTTCTAAAAGTATTGGAAATCTTTTGGTTTAGTTTTGAAATAATGATTTCATTTTGAAATATGTAAATTCTCATAGAGTGGTGTGGTGTTTGAATGAAGTAAATGTTTAATGTGCTTCAAAAAGTAAATCTCATTAATTGTAGAATACTGTATGTGGGTTTTTTTGTACTTTAGGTTCTGCGGTACATGTCAGATTATGCAGGAATGTTGTGTAGATACACACATGGCAATGCGGTTTGCCGCTTCCCTCTCCCCATCACCTACATCTGGCATTTCTCCTGATGTTATTTCTCCCTGACCTCCCCATCCCTCCCCCACTGTCCCACCCTTGCCCCCCAACAGACCCCAGTGTGTGATGCTCCCATCCCTGGGTCCATGTGTTCTCATTGTTCAACACCTGCCTGTGAGTGAGAATATGTGGTGCTTGATTTTCTTTTCTTGTTTCAGTTTGCTGAGAATGATGGTTTCCAGATTCATCCATGTCCCTACAAAGGACACAAACTCATTGTTTTTGATGGCTGCATAGTATTCCACGGTGTATATGTGCCACATTTTCCTTGTCCAGTCTATTGTCGATGGGCATTTGGGTTGGTTCCAGGTCTTTGATATTGTAAACAGTGTTGCAGTGAACATACATGTGCATGGTATTTATAACAGAACAATATATAATTCTTTGTGTATATACCCAGCAATGGGATTGCTGGGTCAAATGGAATTTCCATTTTATTTATTATTTAGATTGCATTGAGAACCCAATAACATTATGTTAATTTGACTTAAATTTCTGTTTGAAAGGTGAAGAAAACTTTGAATGGTAAACTCAATCTGATTTCTGAGCTATGTACTGTTTTCATTTAAGTAATTGACCTTGTCTCTTCTCAGGGAAAAATTTGAAGTAGCCATATTAAATTATTAGTGGGAGGCAATATTATTCAATATTAGTGACATCCTTCATCACCTCCCTCTGTCTGCCTGGAGTTTCCTATAGAAAAAATGTCTCAAATAATAAATAACTCTTAAGAGGATTTGAGACGTAATCATAAACTTTAATATACTCAGTATAGGCAGCTTTTTTATATATTCTTTAACAGAACTTTTATAAATTATTTTACAGCTAACAACAAGCTATGATGAAGAAAATGACACGATTTACTAAATTCTGTACCATAAATACTACAGTATAAGTAATAAAGAAGAAATCTGTATAGTCAAAATTAAAATCTGTTTTCTAATGGAAGAAATTTTTAAAGATATGGTGGTGAACATATTGGTCGCTTATTATTAATTTTTAGAGATACTTTCTTTTTTCAAGATTTAGATATTTAATTACATATTAAATATGATTTACAGGTTGTTAGCTGTGATTATACTGATGTCTTTGGTGCTATTTTCAAAGATGACCTATTACACATTTTGGTAAATAACCAGTTGATCCCTGTGATATTTTTTAAAATATTAAACAGCTTAGAAATCTAAGGCCAAGAGGAAAGCATTATTAAAAAATTTTCACCTAGCAAAATAAGGATATCCAGTTTCTTAAGAAAAGAGAGGCTGTGCCACATTTTCATCATGAGATTGAGAGTTTAACAATCTGTAAACAGTATAATTAAACCAATCTATCAACTTATGTAACATTTAAATTTTTCTGAGGAAAATGATTTTATCTAATATAGCTATTCCTATTTATTTTTGTCAGCAAGGAATATATAACCCACTGAGTATATGTTAAGTACAAATGTTGCACTACAATAGAAGGACTTAGCAATAAATGTGCCTCCATCACTATAGAAACAATGTACTTGGCCTTCTATTAATGAATATAATTTTATCTGGAATCTCTTACAAATCCTTGAAGTTTTAGTAGTCTTAATCATTCAGTAAGACTGGTATGTAACCTTTTAGTTTCCTTTCCATGACAACCAGATGAAACAAACTGTAATGTTCCATATAAATATATACATGAAGTATATGAAGTGTGCGTGTTAATTAGAGAGAATTAATTTCACATTAAAAACTCAAAATTACATTGTCTTGCCCATTCGGAAAGTGAATAGATCTACGTGATTCCTCAATTCAATGACAAATGCTCCTTAGGCCCTTTCTACAGTGAGGTACTCCTTAAGGATGTGACCTAGGAGCTGTCAGATTGATGCATGTAATGAAAAGCTATGTGAAATGATATTTCTCGTGTAATTTTATTACTGGTAACTGTTGCTAAAAGTATAAAGTCATATCTTACACCTTTCACATCCTTATTTAATTTTAGGGTCCCAAGAATTTAGATGATGCAAAAGTATTCTCAAGGTTCAGAAAGGTTCTTGGCAATTCCTAATACTCAGAAATACCAATTAAGAAAGTGGGAGAAAGAGCCTGGACGTCTGCTTGGGGAATGCCGTCCTGGTGATATTACTACTAATGATAACGGAATGCAGTTTGGTTATGAGGTTGACAGTGTGTGTTTATGAGGCTGACTTAGTGCAATAAAGATTTCTGTAAACTCCAAAAATGATTGAATACCTGTTTTTTCTTTCCTTATCTTGTCCTTGATAATACCGTATATGAACAAGATCACAAAATTCTGAGAATTTGAAGTTGAAGAACCTAATGTTTAAGAGTTAGAGTCTCATTGGCTGAGCATGGTGGCTCACGCCTATAATCCCAGCACTTTGGGAGGCCAAGGCGAGTGGATCACGAGGTCAAGAGATCGAGACCATCCTGGTCAACAAGGTAAAACCCAGTCTCTTCCAAAAAATACAAAAATTAGCTGGGCATGGTAAGCGTGCCTGTAGTCCCAGCTACTCAGGAAGCTGAGACAGAAGAATTGCTTGAACCCAGAAGGCGGAGGTTGCGGTGAGCTGAGGCCGTGCCATTGCACTCCAGCCTGGATAACAAAACTCCACCTCAAAAAAAAAAAAAAAAAAAAAAGAGTTAGAGTCTTATTTTATTAGCAGAAAAGTAGAAGTAATGCAGAGCTATTGTGACCATAAATTTTGGTACAACACTTGAGTGACACTCTAGTTAGAGAGCTGAGGCACAGTCGCTGCTCCATTTTCAGTACTTTCTTGCTTATGGTCTGTGACTTAGAGGCTCATCATAAAAGCCAATGGTGGTGAATTCACCAAGTGGTGAATCTGCTGTCATAAACTGCCATGGGTTATTAGAGATGATAATGGTAATCTTCAACTTCTTTATTTTGAAGATGACAAAAATATGTATAAAATTATTCAAAGGAAATAACCTTACTCTTACATAACAAACATCCTACAATCTACCCAGAAAAGTATATTTTTAATTTGGAAATTACCTTTGTCTTCCCCAAACCAGATTTTCTTCTTTTTGTATTATAATAATGCTTCTAGATGTATTTGCAGTAACTATTCCTAATTACTATATCAGTTAATTTTGCTCTAAAAGTTTGTGGCTAATAAATAACTATCAAATAGTTATTTATTACCTAGCCATTCTGTGTATTAGCAGTGACCTGGGCTCAAATAGGCCATTGTACTGCTGGTCTGTGCCAGGACCTCACAAATGTTCTCAGATAGGCTCACTGTTATATCTGTAATCAGTTTCTAGTTTATCTCGGGGCTGGCTGACTTCCTATTAGGACGTATCTGTTCTTTACTGTGGGGCTTCTGTCTCCAGCAGGCTGGGTCTGGCTCATTCACATATGTTTGCAGGAATTCCCAAGACAGGAAAAGAGCAAACCTCAGAGCACGGTGCTTTTTAAAGGCTCTGCTCACATCGTGTTTGTCAATGTCCTTTTGCCCAAAATAAGTCTCAAGGCCAGATTCAAGGACTGAGAAAGTAGACACCACTTCTTGATGAGAAGATCTGCGATGTTACTTTGCCAAGGATGCAAATGGCAAGTGCTGAGATATTCTGGCTATTTCACAAAGTGCCACAACTTGATTAACTCATTCTTGTTGCTATTTATATGCCCAAGTGTTTGAGAGTCTTTCCAGCATCTTTCCAGCAACCTGCATTCAGTATGTGTATGAATCCTTTTCTTTAAAAGATTGCTCACTTGTTAGTTTCTTTCTCTGTCTGTTAATCTTAGTTTTTTTTTTAACCGAACTACTCAGTCTATAAACATTTAGTCTAATTACTTGTATATTTGTATTTGTTTGCTGTTTGACCAGTTTCTTTTATCTTTACTCCTTCTTACCTTATTTTAATTATTTTCACTGTTCTAGTTTTAAATTCAGTTAGAAAATTTTAACAATCAGTATCTTAGAAGAAAATAAGGTTTTTAATTTTAAACATACCGTGATTAATGGACTTATTTTATTGTGTCCCAGGTTCAGGGACTCAGGGAAGAACAACGGATTGCATGTAGCAAGAGAGAAATGAGAGCTGCTGGATCCTGCAGTTGCTAAATAGAGCTGCCCAGTGTAGCCTTAGCAGGATGTAGCAACTGGCAGGGACAATGGGAACGAGGGGTACATACTCACATTGTATTCTCTTCACCTCAGATCTGTCGCCAGTGCCCTCCATTTAACAAAACCAACAGGGACATAGAGAGCAAGAATGCCCATGTAAAGACAGCTCTTTTGTGTAAAGAACAGGACAAAGAAAGAGAGAAAATTGATCTATCTTGAATATGACAGAGAATAAACGGCACAGAACTTATAAACTCATAAGCCAATTTCTAAAATTTTTATTTTAAGTTCCGGCATACATATGCAGAACGTGCAGGTTTGTTACATAGGTATACATGTGCCATGGTGGTTTGCTGCACCTAACAACCCACCCTGAAGGTTTTAAGACCACATGCATTAGGTGTTTATCCTGACGCTCCCCTCCCCTTCTCCCCAACACCCAACAGGCCACAGTGTGAGTTCCCCTCTCTGTGTCCATATGTTATCCTTGTTCAACTGCGACTTATGAGTGAGAACATGCGGTGTTTGGTGTTTTGTTCCTGTGTTACTTTGCTGAGAAGGATGGTTACTGTACAGGTACAGCCATGAATTTTTACTCATTTTGGTCTAATGTTATCCATACTATTCTTCAAGGATAGTTGAAATAATCACTCCCCAAAGTATGAAATTTCAGATACCTTTCTCAAGTTCTGTGCACTGTTCTCATGTATTTTATTTTTGCTTTTGTCCTGCTTCTCATCAAACCCAATTTCACCTACCATCAACCAATTTTTCTTTTATTGATTTATTTCTCTGATTTTGTTTTCTTTTTCTTGTGGGACTTGCATACTGATTGCAATATCCCAGACAGAAACCCTAGTGTTTCCTAGGCCTTTGTTTTGGTGCGATTTTCAGTTCCATTATCGGTCCACATGGGCACTTCCACCCAAACTTGTGGAATTCAAACATCGGCATAATCCAGTTTATTCACTCATCAACCACTCCCATGTCTCTCCCCACCGCCATCACTCTATAAAGAAAGATACACGCTGTAGGCAGAGATAAGGCAAAGAAAGAAATCTGAGCAAATTTATGTCAAACTATTTGCAAGCCATATGTAACTGGCAAAAAAAAAAAGCCCTGTATTTACACTTAGGGGCTAGGTGAGGCATAAATGGAAAAAAAAAAAAGCAGTAATCAAATCATTTGGCCCAGTGCCTGACACTTAATAAATCCTCAGTAAATATTCATTTTACTGGCCGGGCACGGTGGCTCAAGCCTGTAATCCCAGCACTCTGGGGGGCCGAGACGGGTGAATCACGAGGTAAACAGATCGAGACCATCCTGGTCAACATGGTGAAACCCCGTCTCTACTAAAAATACAAAAAATTAGCTGGGCATGGTGGCACGTGCCTGTAATCCCAGCTACTCAGGAGGCTGAGGCAGGAGAATTGCCTGAACCCAGGAGGCGGAGGTTGCGGTGAGCCGAGATCGCGTCATTGCACTCCAGCCTGGGTAACAAGAGTGAAACTCCGTCTCAAAAAAAAAAAAAATATTCATTTTACCTGTCCGTGGAATGATGCCTTGTGCTGGGGAAAAATTCTCACTCACATTGCTTTGTTTGTGCTGATGTGCTTCCCCTGCCTAGCACTGGAATATTTTAGAAACTCTAACATTGACCTAAAGCAATAAATATACTTTGAGATTTACCCAGGCAAATCTGTTTTCATAACTTTTAATTCATTTTAGTTATTAAGATAACCTCACATGAAGCAGAATCGAAGTAATTATCCAGCACAAATGACAATGCATAAATATGAATATATGCATAGCATATGTATATATACAGATATACACGTATGATAGTAACTTTCTCTTCTTTTTGCCCACCTGTGGGCTTGTGCTTCACACATATTATCATGCTGATATTCCTGATACTTTTTAAGTTATTAATAACTCCCTTGGCCACTGTCAGGTTGTATAATGATTGAACTTTTAATAGATATTTAATTTGGATTTCTAATGATAAGTCTTTAAAAATGTAAAATATCATGTGTATGAAGGTTTACAAGGTACAAAGTTGGTGTGCCATTCAGATTTTATAATAACCTCTCCTGAGGATAAGGAAGTTCAGAAAAATTTTAACAATCAGTTTTTTGTCTTCAAAATTGACTTTTGTTTCAAAGTATGAGAAGCACCTATTGTTTCTTTTGCTTTATTGCAGTGAAATACAGAAATATAACACACAGTACATAGGAAGTGGGGTCTAGTTCGCTACATACATATGAGTTGACTCTTCTTTCTATTCATACAAACATACAAAGTCAACCTTCATTTTGATTTTTATGTCCTGCAAATTAAATAATTCATTTCAAATTACTTCACCCACTTCAGATTGTGAGCTCTAATTCACAATTTTCAGCTCACTCAATGAATATAAAAAGTTGACTTGTAAATTCCAATTTATGCATGAATACTGTCACATATTAAAAGATAGTCCAGAATCCTTATAACAAGTTATAAGCTTATATAACAAATTAATTTCAGAGTATGAAACTGGAAAGATATATTAAGGTATTTATTCATTAATATAAAACAAGAGAAGGATTATCTTTAGCTATACTGTCATTGATTCTTTGTAACTTATCACTAATGGAAACTTCTTGACAGTGCTCACACTTTGCTATTTTACTGTCTTTATGTAGTGAGAGAAACATTATTTCTAATAATTAGTCTCCCAAAACTCAAATATTATTTCAACTTATGGCATATTTTGATGGAATCAATAAAATGAAGAAGTAAAAATGCCTGGGTTTTTGTCCTAACTCAGTCACTCAAAATGTTTGTAATTCTAGTCAAGTTATTTATGAGCTTCAGTTTTTTTTTTTTTGACTTGTGAAATTACATAATTACTTTTACACTATTAATTAACCTCATAAGCTTTGTTTACTTATCAAATGAAATAATATATATAAAATTGCTGTGTATAAATAAAGTTGTCTAATAAATGATCTATTACTATTGTGTCAGTATGATAAAGTTACAGTGCGTCAGTTTTTAAAATCATTCTTAATTCAATAATCATTATTAATTCAATATGTTATAAACATATTATCCTTAATAAATGAATTGATTTCTATCTTTTGAGTAAATCCATGACTAGTACTTGCCTATGATTTCTCAGGCACTTTTGGTTATCCTCTAAGTGTTTAGGAAACTCATTTGTTAGGAAAGCCATATTACTATATATTTTGAGATGAAAGAAATTGTGACTCAGGGAACAAGTAATTTGCCCAAAGGTATAACTAGTAAGTTCCAGTCTAGATTTAAATTTCCGTCTCTTTGATTTTGAACTGAAACATCTTGAGACACCTTCTTTTGTCTCACTAATTATTAATCAGTGTGGAATAAACAAGCATAGGGAAACTACCAAAGATAAACATCATAATTTTAAAATTTATTCATGAACCAGGCATCATTTAGATTTTAGGAAAGTCTATGCATTCTGTATATATGAAGAATTGTCATCTCTTTGAAAAAAATATATCCTCTTCAACATGCAATTACCATTTTAAAGGAATGGTATTGTTTGCCTGAATACAAAATCAACATGCATAAACTTACTTGGGAGAAAACTACCATAGGTCAAGACACCCCAACAATAATTTGTTTCACTAATGGCAATAAGAACTTACCAATGCCAGCTAGCCTATACCTACTACCCTCTGTGTTAATAGCTTTCAACCCAACTGCGAAAAGATATAATTATTAGGACATTTTGATATGTCCAATAAGCACGATCAAATATAAGAATGCTGCTTCTGGTTATTTTGCTTTCTTTCAAATGATGTAATGTATGCATAATACATGCTCTAATTCTCACCTTCACCCCAGCATAAAACTATGCCTCATATAATTCAGACTCATTCTATCCTTGAATAAAAACCTATTTCTTCATTTGTTTTTAGCTACACGTAGACAGTGGATAAGGATACATTGTGACCAGGTTTATAGATGAATTAATAGATCAGTAAGTGTGGGATGTGTTTTGAAGAAATAATAAAATTGCATCGGATGGCATGCAAGCCCCAGGAGAGGATTATGGTAAAGGATCAGGTAAAGATGTAGGAATGCTAATGATATTGCAGGACTCAAAGATGCAATTAAGGTGTTGCTGAGTAACCTTCATGTAAACAAAAAGTGCTTATTTTTACGGAGTAAAAATGCCCTAGTGCTTATTTTAAAGCATCCATGTCAAGAATGATTCAAAATTCCTCATTTGTAAAGCGATTTTTTTTTCATTTTTAGCTAACAGTTTCAGACTCAGGTAAGACTTACTGAGTTTCCCCAAATATGCCAGCCATTATCACATTTAATTAGTTAACTCCTCATAATGACTTTGGCAAGCTAGTATTAATAATCCCACTTTGCAGATGAAAAAGTAACATCACTAGTTTAAAGTAATGCATTTTTAAAAGTATCTGAACGAGATGCATTACTCAGTATCCAATATTTCCTTAAGTGTGCTCCAGTTCTGAGGACATTTTTCTATTATAACTGAAATGTCTCAACTAATTTTACTGGAAATTTGGATTTTCACAGACCTAACACAGAATGCAGATGATTCCTGAAATTCTTTTTCTCTGACTACCAGCTTCTCCCTATTATCAGCTTTCCAGTGCCTCATATTCATGTTACTAGAAGAAATAATAAAATCACATAAAGCATTCATACAAGCTAAATTCTATTATCTTTGTACTCAAATTCCAAAATCCAGTCTAGTAATGCTCTAGTTACCCAGTTATGAATTACCTGCCTTGTAAATTTTCTATTACATGATTACACCTCTAGCTGGCTACAGTAATATTCTCTTCTCTTGGTGAGTTCAATGTTCAGTGTTAAAAATCTTATTGTAATGTTACTTTCATTATTTACCTACCACAATTCCTTTATTGAAGCTAACCCAGAACAAGTTCTACAGCAAACGTGCACATAAATTGAAAATAAATCATGTCAAAGACACAAGTAATAAACAGAAAATAACATTAATTCAGAGAAACTTAGGGCACCAACAGATATTAAGGGTTATGTATTCTAAAACAAAAATCCTCTTCATGACCTCTCTGACAAGGAACCATTATAGGTTTTCCCTTTGAAGGATATCTCTTTTGTTCCACGGTAGAATAAGGCAATTTCAAAAAGTAACAATCTATTAACTGAGCTAGAGAGCTTGACTTCTAAAAGATACAATCCCAGCCCTGTACATTCTATCCCACTCCTGGCTGAAATGTGGCAAATGTGGCTTTGTAGATTTCTGTGGACAGCTTCCATTGAAGAGATTAAACCATTGTTCAACCATGACTATATATCCTCTGTAAATGAACACATGCTTCTGAATTGATCTTCAGTCAGTCATGTACCTCTACTCTCTTCTATCTAAAAAAAAAGCATGACCTTTCCAGCATAATGTATATTTCACTTACCAAGTTATGTATTATAAGAAAAGTATGCATTCAGAAGAAACTTTTACGTGTTAGAGAACTATAATCAGCTTATTCTTGTAAAATCTCTTCCTTTTTAACCTTTTCAAATTAGTGTATATTTTATTTGTATTCACATATGGATTGGGGAGTAACATGAAAATTCTGAGATTATATAAGACACTGTACTTTTGAAATTTAAAGGGCAACATAAACTATAAAGAACATAATTTTCAGTTGAGGATACAATTGAAACTCAGCCACATTTTCCCCTGAGATGTAGATATGACCATGTTTTATAAACTTGTGGGTTCGTCAGCCGAAAGCCTCTTGATAAACATTTGAAAGGCATGGAGTAGTTACAACACCCTCAGCATTAAAAGGAGTTTCTGAGAGGAGCAGAGCTCAGCCTCTCACATCTGTTTTCTGTTCAACTTCTCAAGGACTAATGTGTTTTCTAGACAGAGAAGCCTTTCATAAAAGCTTAATACATTATATTTTCAAATGACAAGGCTGAAAAATTTATCCACATTAAAAAAACTAACTTTCAGTAAAATAAGAGAAAAACAAGAAATACAGTATTTCTCCACTTGTTGTCATATTTGGTGGACAACTTGATCAGTGGCATCTACATTATGCTTCATGGGGGTTGACAGATCAGTTTCATAGATTAACATGGGTTTCTCCTAAAGAATACTCAGAAGTATTGGAGGAAATGTTGTAAAGTGTTATATTGGTAAGGTCCTAAAGTAACAGTCAGAGATTACATCCAGAGAAATATGTTACTTATGCCTACAGAAGGTCAATTTTTTCTAAAGGCTAGTGTGGTCTATGTTACATACAAACATTTCAAAGAGTAATAATCCTTAAAATTTGTTGTTCTCCCAATGACAGATATTTACATATAATGTGGTAATTATTTTCCTATAATTGGCAATATTATAAGATGATTTACGTTATGTTCTTTGAATTGTTCTTATATTTATAGACTTAGTAAATAGTAGCTATTAATATAGAATATGAGGAGTTTGCATGCCATTTTAAGGACTTTAAGCAATGGAATCCTGATATATTTAAACTTTTAAAAATGAACACCATTACAACAATGAAGAAGTTGGACAGGAGACAACAAGACAAGTGATAGGAAGTCAGGTATGAAGGCATTATAGAATTCAGGTAGAAAATAATAACGAAATATGTAGGATTTTAGAGAAATTAAGAAATATAATCACTAAGACTTGTGGACAGTTATACTGAACACCATATGCCAAGGATTATCATGTGTAATGTTCTCTCAAATTTTCCAGTCAAGCATGGAAAATATAATATCAATAGTTATAAATATGTGACATGATACAAAGTATCTTGGGGCAATGTAGCAGACACTGTTAACGTCATGACCTGTATCAGCTCTGGTCACGTGGATTCACCTGCACCGATGGTCCCAAGTAACCAGCAGGCTGTGAGCTTCATTTGAAACCCCTTGCCTGCATGTTTTTCAGCACTTTGCAAGTTTGTTCCACCTACCACTATAGACGCAAGGTGGAAACCGAGGAAATCGACATACCCACATGAGAAGAAGCCCTCAACTAGTAGGGGCTGGTATTTACAGAATAATGCCAGCTTCCTGTTTTCTGGTGGGGTGATTGTGATGTGTGTTCCACGCAGTTTCTCAAAGTGTTTCCGGCACGATTGAGTCCCTGTTTCCCACAGTGGTGAAATGCTCACTGACGCACGCTTTTCCTTTCTTTAATGCCTAACCTTCCCCACTCACTCACTGGTGCCACTCACTGGTGCTTCCTGGGATTGCCTCTCGAATGAACAAACTGCATATCGGTTTTTGTCTCAACATCCTCCTTCCGTGGGAGGTTTGGCAAGGTGGGGGAGTGAATGGATTGCAAATTAAGAGTTACCAGAGTGGCGTTAGAGAACAGTTCTTCAGAATGAGCTTTAAAAATTGTGTCACCCCTTGGTCAGATGTCAACAAGGATCATACTGTTGGTATAAATAGGATGGTGACAACCGCTGGCATGGTGCTAATCTGTGGCATGACGTAGCTTCCCAATTATTAAGATGCTTTAGATAAATGGGAATGGAACACACGTGCAAAGACTCTGGTTTATGCAAATGCCCCCACACTTGAAAGATATGAGACAGTAATAATTAAATAATTGTGTACGCTGGCGTGTGCTGCAAGAGCCTTAACTAGAAATAACAGACAGGCTATGAGCTAGCCTCCTGCTGGGGAAAGAGATCAACAAACATTTCTTGGAAGAAATGAATATGTATTAAGCTGCTAAATGGAGCTGACAAAAACATTGCTTGTAGTAAAAGTGAGACATCAGTGCACGAGGAGAAAACTGCACACTAGGAAACTGTAGGCTAGAGCGAGCGACTTCTGACAAATCTAGGCAAGTGAGGTGTCCAAGACCAGGTCAGTGTGGCTTTTATATGCCACTTTAAGAAGCTTGGACTTATCCCAGGGATAACATGGACTGATTCCTGCAGTCTTTCTCAATTCTACTGAATAATAAATGATTTGACTGTTTTCTCAATTTTTTTAAGGATAGTACATAAATTGTATCATTCTAGATACACAGAAAAGCAGTTCATTCATTATGTTTAGTGCTTGTCTGAGGACATTAGGACTTATTCCTCTGTAAGAATTTTATTTGAGAAAGGATAAAGGGTTTCATAATGGAGAGTACCACAGCCTTGGTTTTAAAATTACCACTCCTCACTTACACCTGTAGTCTATGAAATAAAAATAAAATTGAATGGGACAACACACTTCCCCCTCCCTCATGTTCACAAAGTAAATCAAACCAGATTACCTGAAACAAAATATTAGACTTCTTGGCAAAAATACCTTAAACATCTTATGAATGATTACTGAACTGCATAAAATAGGAGAGCTCCGATCTGCTATTCCCTTTGAATTATGCATGTCATCTCCAAAGCAGCAACTCATACAAAAAATATGGTTTCATAAAATACGTTTAAATTCAGTACTGCAAAATCAAATGTTTGGTTCCAAATTGAAAAATTAGTATTTGTTTTCCTTACAATCTGTGCAACATGTCTTAGTCCACTCAGGTAACTATAACAGAATACCATAGACGTGGTGATTTAAAAACAACATAATTCTAATTCTTACATTTCTGGAGGCTGAGAAATCTGAGATCAAGGTATCAACAGGTTCCATGGGTAGTGAGGGCCTGCTTCCTATCTCACAGACTGTTAGTTTCTCCCTGTATCTTCACAAAGCAGAAGGGAAGAGCTTTGGTACCTTCAGTTCCTTGTAAGGGCGTTACTCCCCTTCAAGAAGACTCCCCGGTAAGACCACTTCCAGAAGCTTTACCTCCAAATACCATCACTCAGGTTTATTGTTCAAAAATAAATTTGAGGGGGAAACAGATACTCAGCCTACAGCACAATGTGAGAAATTTGGGTTTTTGTTTCATTTCTGCATTTGTAAATGTCTACACGAATGGGTTAGCAAGAAACTTTGAAAAACAGGATGCCATTGTTGTTAAAAAAGATTTTATTTTAGATGTGAATGTTGAAGATCCTATGACTGAATTTATAACCTATCACAGTAAGTCAACAAGTGAATGCTTTTTCTCTGTGTCCCTGGTTCTATGATAGTTATTTAAACGTTATGATGAAATAATACATCAAATAAATTTATAGCTTCATGTAAAAGAAAATGTATAAGCAACACATAGTTATTTATAATTCAAAATTTAATTATAGTTTCACAAACTAATAAGGAATTTTTCTGATTCACACTAGAAATAAATTGGATGTAATATCATATTTATATAAATATAAGGTAAACTTTTTTCAGTTATTTAAGAAATTAAATAAAACATAGAGCTCTAATTATTCCATGTTGTGTTGATATGTTAGTTTTGCTGCCAGAAAAATATAGTAATCCAAAACCTCAATGTCTTAAATCGGGAAAGGTTTTTTTTTCTCATCTACACTAAATGTTTGATGCAAAAGAGCTGGGAAATGGCAAGGAACAATGCTCCATGTAGTTATTCATAAATTTAGGTTTGCTGGGGTTCAACAATATTATTGCCTTTTGCTGCAGCTCAGAAAGAGAATATCGTTAAGCTTCGCCTATTGTTCTATAATTCCGCCTACAAATGACACCTACTAATTTTTTCCACAATCTATTGGCTTGAAATAGTCACACATTCAAACCATGCTTTAAGAAAGCTTAGAATTTTAATATTCCTTGTGCTGAAGAAGAGAGAACCTCTGGAGAGCCTAAGCATTAGTAAGATTGAATACATACTCCCTGTTCCTGAGGACTGTAATTCAATTATCCAATTTTAATGTGGAAACAATAAATATCATGTCATTGTCACTATAATGAATTAAAGCAATTTATTTAAATCTCACGCCTTGAAGCACTGTTATATAATAAATCTATTTTCTTATCGCCTATTCACAGCCTATTCACAGCCATTCACAGAGGTGCTGTTGGAACAAGCTGATCTTGTCACGAGCACCTTGAATTTCTGCAAGCAGTTCCGTCAAGAAGCTGCAAAATACATTTCTTCAGACTGGTGAGTAACTCACAGACTCAGATTTGCCTGGGATTTAGCAAAATATTCTGAATTAAAATACACAAGTCAAATCATGTTTACTAACTATAAGGTAATGAAATGCTTGGATTTTCAGAATAAATTTGGTTTTTATAACTCAGCACCATTGTTCCAACTGCTAGTTCTCTCCACTTCACCTATTATTTAGTATTCTCTAATTTTATATTTCCCATTTATTATCTACTTAAGAAATACAATAAATAGAGCATGTTGACAGGTCTGAATATATAAAAATATATGCTGTAAATTAATTCACTGATGATGTACAGTTTAAAAGTCTAACTTGATTGTCTAAGAATTTTAATTTCTCTGTCCTCATGATAGAATGGACAAAGAAACAAATAAACAGATTAAGTTAATGAGCCAAAAGTCAATAGCAACTGTCATTTCTGATTGGCAAGATTAAGGTATTTCTTATATTTTGGGAGGTTTTGGTATTTCATTTATTTATCGTATTTTGAGACAGGGCCTCACTCTGTCCTTCAGGATAGGGTGCAGCGGTGCCACGACAGTTCACTACAGCCTCCATCTTCTGGGTTCAAGTGATCCTCTTGCTCAGCCCCCCAATAGCTAGAAATAAAAGCGTGCATCACCAAACAAGCTAATTTTTGTATTTTTTGTAGAGACTGGGTTTTTTCATGTTGTCCAGTCTGGTCTCAAACTCCTGAACTCAAGCAATCCACCCACCTTGATCTCTCAAAGTTTTGGGACTACAGGTGTGAACCACCACACCTGGTCTCTCTTATTTTTTGACAATTAATATCCTTTTCTCAGTATAATTCTGGAAAACATCTAGACACATTATGTAAAATCCTATGTGAAGTTATCAGAAATTCTAAATTAAAAAAAGTAGTAATGAGAAACTGAAGACAAACTTTCTGTCTGTATATACTCCATTTATGAATTGTTTCAACTTTGAGAAATTACAACTTTTCAACTCACGAGTACATTCTCTTGAAATATATTTATAGACATGGTAGTTTTCCATCAATATGCGGATACTCCTTTCTCAGAAAGAATTTTTGGATGTATAATCTTTCAAAATGAAGACAATATTTTCTATTTTCCCTTCCCTCATTTATGACGATTGCTGACAAATGCAAGCTGGAATGTGTCTGTACCTGGAAAGCTGCTCTTTTCTTCTTCCTCACCCTTTTCTTCACGCCCTTCCTTCCCAACCTCAACCACACTATCAGGAACTCAGTTTCTCACTGTGAAGCAGACAGTCTGAAAGAGCCTCAGCCTGTAAGGATTTTATGGAACAGAATGATCACATAAATTATTCAATTATTTTTGAGAGAAACAGGCACCTGCCTGCATTAAGCTACTGTCACTTTATGTTTTCTGTGAATTTGGGCTAAATATAATCTTACCTTGATATATAATACCTCAAAAAAAATATTGTTGAAATTAAATAAGATTTTTTATGTGTTTAACATGGTGACTCTTTAGCTGATAAATATTTTGTACATTTTCTCTATTATTTCTTTTTTCATGGTTATTCAAAACTATTCGTGTATGTTTAAGAAAAAGAAGTCAATTCAGTATGTATTTGTTGATTAATTCTCTTTCCAAGACTTTGAAACAAAGATCAGAAAGCCAAACTTCTGCTGGGCTACAGGTAAATACTGAAATAATTAGAAGAAAATAAAAACATATGCAACTTTGCACTTATCAGTGAGAAAACTATGTATGATACCAATTAAAAAGCAATTTAGGAAGTCATTATTTCATAGAAAATCTGTATGTAGATTAAAGTCTAGGTCACCCATTTTACAATGAAGCACTTCATCAGGTTTATAGCTCCCTTTGGACTGATTCCAGAACTTTACATTTGGAAACATTTACTTCTAAACCTCAATTTCGTTTTATTTACAAACTATTAAATTACATATAGCTTTCACATTCAAATTCAATTATTGAAGATTCTTCTTTGAAAAACTTTATATCAATAAATTTACTCAAGTATTTTTCTTCTAAAAGATTGATTTCAAATGATTACAACTATTGTCCCAGATCTGTTAGTAAAAATGTATCGATCCTCAAAGTTGTATCTTTTAAGTGATATTTGCTGAATGTTATTATATAATTGGTCTTTCATGGCCTTGTACTTTTATAGCTCCTAATGCCCACAAAAGTCAGAGAATGCAGTTTGAATCTTGGTTTCATTTCCATTTAGCATCATGTTTATTGATAGTAAATGCTCAATACTTATTTATTATAGGACCACCAGCTGTTTTTTTTAATTAAGCAAATTGCGCCAAGACTTGCTCCTTATTAAAATTCCAAATTTATGATATTCAGGTCAATGAACATATTTATTCCATTTGAAATTACATATTTGTAAGCAAATCTTTTTTTTTTTTTTTTTTTTGAGACGGAGTTTCGCTCTTGTTACCCAGGCTGGAGTGCAATGGCGCGATCTCGGCTCACCGCAACCTCCGCCTCCTGGGTTCAGCCACCTGAGTAGCTGGGATTACAGGCACGCGCCACCATGCCCAGCTAATTTTTTGTATTTTTGGTAGAGACGGGGTTTCACCATGTTGACCAGGACGGTCTTGATCTCTTGACCTCGTGATCCACCCGCCTCGGCCTCCCAAAGTGCTGGGATTACAGGCGCAAATCTTTTAAAGTAATTACCCAAGCAAAAGAAATTATCAGGTTAGGTGAGATATTATACCTTTCTATTAACCCTTAACTAAACACTTGTAGCTAATATTAACCGATATTACAGACTATTTTTAGCTTTTAAATTCAAATTCAAATATCAAAGATTATTTTCAAACGAAACTATTTTATTGAAGTTATTACAATTCATAATGTTATAAATGTATAATAAAATATACAATGATAAAATATAATATGTATATTTTGACCTAAAAGATACTAAAAGTATTTGAGTTCTTTTTTCTGCTAAGAATACTTATGTGCAAAGCAACAAAAAAATTGTATGATACATATACAAATAATAAAATATCCAATAATCTTAAATCATTTTGTTCCAGTTAGTTTGGTGATTTTTATGAGTAAATTGAATTAGACATCTGTTAATTACCTATCCAGGAAAGTTCTTGAAAGTTTATGAATCTTTCAAGGTTCCTCAGGCAATATTTAAGGATTAACCTATTTTTTAAGTCTTAGAAAGAAGCATTAAACATTTCCCCTCAGCATTCTGGGACTGAAAAAATGCAAATACTAAAAAAGTACACCAAAATGCATAGATAATATATATGTGCATAATAAAAATTAGCAAACTATATTCATATATATTCCTGTCAATTCCATCACAAATTGTTATATCATATCTTCAGCAAAATTAAAAATGCCACTACTTTTTTGCTACTGATCTGTCTGACTCATATTTTGAGAGAGTTCAGAGACCAATTAAAAGGCTACTTCCATTTTTAGTTGGATTACATACAACAGTGTATCAAAGTCACAACAGTGTATCAGAGTTGACATCGAGTATTAACTCTGTTTACTGAACAAAATCTATGCTTCTTTCTTCCAAAATTCATAGGTTGCTGAGAATAAAGGTTAATCTGGCACCACATGATACTTAGAAATGTCCTATTACAATGAAGAAAAAAATATTAAATGAAACATTAAATTAAATGTTTCTAATATTAAATAGAAACATATTAAATATGTTTCTGTCTTCGACCATTTTGTACTGTCATAACAGAATGCCTAGAACTGGATAGTTATGTAAAGGCAGAGATTTATTCCTCACAGTTCTGGATGCTGGGAGGCCCAATGTCTAGGAGCCTACATCTGGCGAGAGCTTTCTGCATCATCCCATGAGGGAGGGTGGGAGGACAAGAAAGCATGTGCGACACAGAGGGGGAGCAGGGCTGAACTCATTCTTTTAGTGGGATCAAGCCCACTTCCACCATGACCCGCATTCATCCATTCATGTCACCTCTTAACTCTAACCTCTCAACACTGGTGCAGTGGTAATTATGTTTCTAACACATAAACTTTCTGGGACACGTTTAAACAACAACAATTTCCAACTGCTTCTTTGAAAATAAATTCAAAACAGCTACAGGAAATAACTGTGAGACGTAAAGAAAAAAATGAATGATAATATGTAGGTAAAAAAGAATATGTCTTCTAGTCAAATAGAATAAAAAGAATGATTAATAAATACATTCCATAGACATTATATATCCCATTTTAAGATAATGTTAAAACTGAAATTATAAGAGATAAAATAAATGGAAGGAGAAACAAAGTCTCATTTGTTGGATCCTTTCCTAAAAAATGCCTATGTAATTCCTTCTATTCTTTTAAAATACCCTCACACATAAGGAAAATGGGACGGCCAGAGCTTTCGTGTCCCCAAAATATCATGCATTGAAGACTTAATCCCCAATGAAACAACGTTGAGAGGTGGAAACTTTAAGAGGTGATTAGGTCATGAGGGCCCTTCCCTCAGGAATACATCAACGTAATTACATTGGGGGTGGGCTGGTTATAACAGCCAGTTCTGCCTCCTCTTGCTCTCTCTGGCTCTCTCTCGCCCATGTGATATGCCTTCTGCCATCTTAAGACAGAGAAGAATCACCGTCATCAAATGCCAACACCATGTGCTTGGACTTCCTACGCTCCAGAACAGCAGGCCAAATAAATTTCTATTCATTGTAAGGAAAGTATTATGGTCCATTACCCAGTGCGCTGTTATAGCAGCACAAAAGGAACTAAGACAGGGGCCAAGAAAATTAGTGACCTGGGGGGGGGGTCTTTGTAATTCTAAAAGTTAGAAACTGATCACAATCCCAATTCATGCTGTTTTAAGCATACTGCTGTATTCCTGTGACACTGCACAGAGTGCATTATGTGAATACTATCTAAACTAAAAAGAAAGCATTATTATTACTTACTCTTTTTTATTTTACTTTACGTTCTGGGTTACATGTGCAGAATGTGCAGGTTTGTTACACATGTGTACATGTGCCATGGTGGTTTGATGCACTTATCAACACATCATCTAGGTTTTAATCCCTGCATGAATTAGGCATTTGTCCTAATTCTCTCCTTTCCCTTGCTCACACCCCCCAACAGGCCTTGGTGTGCAACATTCCCCTCCCTGTGTCCATATGTTCTCACTGTTCAACTCCCACTTATGAGTGAGAACATGTGGTGTTTGGTTTTCTGCTCCCGTGTTACTTTGCTGAGAATGAGGGCTCTCAGCTTCATCCATCTTCCTGCAAAGGCGATGAGTGCATTCTTTTTTATGGCTACATAATATTCCATGGTGTAAATGTGTCACATTTTCTTTACCTAGTCTAGTATTGATGGGCATTTGAGTTGGTTCCAAGTTTTTACTATTGTTAATAGTAAAAACATACACATATGTGTAATATGTGTAATACACATATGTGTGCATATGTCTTTATACTTGCATGATTTATAATCCTTTGGTTATATATCCAGTAATGGGATTGCTGGATCAAATGGCATTTCATGTTCTAGATCCTTGAGGAATCACCACACTGTCTTCCACAATGGTTGAACTAATTTACACTCCCACCAACAGTGTAAAAGCGTTCCTATTTCTCCACAGCCTTGCCAGCATCTATTGTTTCCTGATATTTTAATAATCGCCGTTCTGGCTACTGTGAGATGATATCGCATTGTGGTTTTGATGTGCATTTCTCTAATGACTAGTGATGATGCATCCAATTTTTAAAGATGAAACAGTCCCAAACGGCCTGACTCATCAGAGTTTGTCGACATGAATAGTTGAGGATTTTTAAACTCTTTAACTCTTCCTCTCTAGCTTTGAGATTTTCCTTTTTGACATATGATTTAAATTGGAAATAAAATATTTTATATACCTTATTTCAATGGATTTGCAAATGAAATGATTTTAAATTTGTTTTTGCTAGAAGGCATTATCTCTTTATTAGCCTCCAGCTGGGAAAACATCATGCATATTGATAAAATTATTATTAAAAAATAAAAACATGATAATGTTCAAATGTTGATGCCAGTAAATTTTTGTTTATTGTATTCCAAAGATAATAATAAAATTTATTTCTTACAGATATTGTCATGAATATCTGAGAACAAGATAAGCCATTTGTTTTATAGGATAGTTTTTACTATTCCTTAATAAAAATTGTAAAAGTTGACATTTGGAGCATAAATCTTCCAGAGTAACTCTTGATTCTTATTCACAACCATCTGAACTTTTTTTATGTCAACTTTCCGCATTTGTTTTATTGTATATGTTGCCATAGATAGACTCTCAATATGTGATGACAACTTTATTCTCTGTTTAAACTGGAAAGAACAATGTTTCTTTATAATCAATGAGATCTACTGCTAGCTAAGCTGTATAACCTTGGCTATGATTGGGCTTAGCAGTTGACTGATAGCCTGGCCTGACTGATATATCATAGCCTAACTGTTAGAACAGGGGAGGGAGAAATTATAAAAACAAACTTACCTATGTTCTTACATGGGGCTAGTTTATTTTAGCTAAAATCCTCCTCCTTCCTTTTAAATTAAACTGTACGATTTAAAATTTAATCTTTAAGACTAGAGACAGCTCTTATAAGTAATAATATAAAACGATTCCCTCAGCATTAAGGATTAATTATTATAGTCCCCTTTAATTCTACTCCTTCTTTTTGTGGGGATTTCTCTTATTCCTCTTCAATGGTTTATTCTTCTGCATGAAATGTGAAAGTTCACGTAGTCTCCTCAGCTCCACAGAGATCACATTTACTTATTACGTTTTCTTTACTTTTGGAATAAATAGCTATTTTTTCAAATAATTTTTCGCCTATGCCTGTTTATATTGTTAGCTCATTGAATACAAACAGTTTAAGAAAGTTAACATATGTAATACTACTGTACTAAGATAACTACAATTAACATTTTAGTGACAATTCATATATATTTATGTATGTACGTGTGTGTGTATCTGTGTGTGTGTGTGTGTATATATATATATATATATATATATATATATATATTTTTTTTTTTTTTTTTGAAATGGAGTTTCATCTTTGTTGCCGAGACTGGAGTGCACTGTTGCGATCTCAGCTCACTGCAACCTCCACTGCTCAGGTTCAAGTGGTTCTCCTGCCTCAGCCTGTAGATCAGCTGGGATTACAGGTGCCAGCCACCACACCCAGCTAATTTTTTTGTATTTTTAGTAGAGGTCGGGTTGCACCATGTTGGCCAGGCTGGTCTTGAACTCCTTGCTTCAGGTAATCCACTTGCCTTGCCCTCCCAAGTGCTGGGATTACATTGCACCCAGCCCATATGTTTTTAATGTATATGAGCACGTGCATGATTGTGTGTTTAAATATTTGAATCTGAAGCCAATCTGCTTATAATATTGTAGTAATATGTATATGTCTCTAGGCATTTTTGTCACTTTTTACTTTATAAAAATGAGATCATTTTGGCTTCATGGCACTGTGCAGCCATTAGTGGCTGTGTAATATTTACTAAGTGAATGAATCAGAATTTATTCAAGCATCTGTGGTTGGGTAAGCATTCACTGTGTTGCAGGATTTTGTCTTGATCAATAAAACAGCAAACTCATTGTTTTATATATATTCATATGGTTTGGTGGTTATAAATGTATGAAAAAGTTCATAAGTGGGCTTTTGGGATAAAAAATATAAGGATTTATAATTTAATAAATATTGTGCTAGTAAGGTATGTTTATTAATTTTTGTTATTCCATCCAACATTAAGTAATTTAATTTTATTCATTTTTGCCCCAAATTTCTTAATTTATTATTTTTGCCTATTAAGTGAAAAATAACATCTCATTTTTTTCTTTAGTATGCAATTCACTGAATATTGTTGATTTTACTGAAATGCTTATTGATATATTTTCCAGTGTTTCTACTACTCATTGTCTTTTTCTTATTAATTTTTGTGGATTTGTTGTAAAGCACAGATATTATTCCTTTATTTTTTATATTTTCTGAAAATATTTTGCACATTTTCTGAATAATTGTGTAGCATATATTTATAAATAATTTTGATTTTTGTCAAATACTGCCTTTTGAATTCTATGTATTAAATTATTAGTGCTAAAACATTGAGATGCGTATTTTATACTAAATCATTTAATTAAATTTGAAAATTGAAAGTGTTTATGTAAAATTTTGATTTTATTTGTGGTTCACTGTAGAAGTGATTTCTTTCCCTGTAATTAATCAGTAGTGATGATCCCATTTATTGCTAAACATACTTTATCCCACTCAACTGAAATGCCAACCTGGTAAATATTAAATACCTATTAATAAACAGACCAAACACTGGGCTCTTTTTTATATTCCTTATTTTTCTCTCCACAGAGCAATACATTCATATTTTCTTTGGCATATTTCATGTTGTATATAATATTTTTAAGCATCCCACGCTTCAACTTTCACATTAGGTTATTAGATATTAGGTATTTCTCCTTTCATGTAAAATATAATGTTTTATTAAAATATAAGGGAAGCCATTTCTTGTGTTCATTTTTGAAATAAAATACAATTATTATATGTAACTTACAAGTATTCACAATTTACTTGTCATTCCATATAAAATATTTATAGACTTTATTTATTTGGAAATTCTAGACAGAAAGTATATGGCTATTGCTACCATAAGTGAGGTTTTTAGAGTATATACTCCTGAGTTCTGCTGTGCAGCTTCACATCGATACAACTCCTGAAAGCATCTAAGGTGATGAGTCGGCTCAGCCCTATGCAATGTGAATCACCAAGTTTCAAATATCACATGTTAGAAAGATTCTAAAGATGGAAGAAACTGTGGGTCTGAAATGTGATAATGAATGATTCACTAATGGTAAAATAAAAATCATGCCTTGTGCTCATGAATACATAGGCTGGCATCTAAATAGAGTATTCTGAATGTTTATAGTAAGTAAATAGGCATTTCACTGGTCACTCAGCTTAGAATTTTCCTAAGAAAGCAATTATTTTTTCAAGTATTTTGTGGAAATTATATTAAATTTATCTTAATCAGTAGAATAAGTTAGAGATCTCCTTCATGGTTTCTTCTATATAACACACAAATACTGGTCCAATATTTGTTGGATCATTGGAGCAAACTCAGATCAGGATTGACTAAAAAGACTACATTTTTTTTTTTTTCTTTTTTTGAGACAGAGTTTCGCTCTTGTTACCCAGGCTGGAGTGCAATGGTGTGATCTCGGCTCACTGCAACCTCCGCCTCCTGGGTTCAGGCAATTCTCCTGCTTCAGCCTCCTGAGTAGCTGGGACTACAGGCATGTGCCACCATGCCCAGCTAATTTTTTGTATTTTTAGTAGAGACGGGGTTTCACCATGTTGACCAGGATGGTCTCGATTTCTTGACCTTGTGATCCACCCGCCTCGGCCTCCCAAAGTGCTGGGATTACAGGCATGAGCCACTGCGCCCAGCCAAGACTACACTTTTTAAAACTTTCTCTGTGTCTTATTTGAATAAAAAATTAGAACAATTATTCATTAAATAACTTTTTACTCTTTGATAATCTATATTCACAGAAATATTCCATTGATTCCCTACCCTAGTATCTAAAGACATTGGTATAGTTTTAATTTTTTGTTTTCATTTCCTCCTCATTAAGAAACTGGTGATTGGCCAGGCGTGGTGGCTCACACCTGTCATCCTAGCACTTTGGGAGGCCGAGGTGGGTGAATCACCTGAGGTCAGGAGTTCAAGACCAGCCTGGCCATAATGGTGAAACATCATCTTTAAAAAAAAGAAAAAATAATTTTTCAGAATTAAAAAAAAAAGAAAGAAACTGGTGAAAATCTTAAAACTTCATAAGGGTTGTGAAGAGTCACTGGTCTAATCAAATCCAGATTTTTCTTCACTTTTATAACCCACACTTTGAAAAATATCTGTTTTTGTGTCCCATAAAATATTTATTTCTTGACTTTAAATTACAATGGTCTGGAATTGTTTTATAAAGAAGAACATTTCTGTATTAGTAAATGTTCCATTCCATTATGGTTTAAGTTTTATTAACAAGCTGATTTCTGAAATGTAAAAGGTATTTTTTTTATTTTTAATTTTAGGCTCAGGGGTACATGAGCAGGTTTCTTATATAGGTAAATTGTGTGTCACGGGGGTCTGGTGTACAGATTATTTTGTCTTCCAGGTAATAAGCATAGTAGCCAATAGGTGGTTTTTCAATCCACACACTCCTCCCACCCTCCACTGTTCAGTAGGCCCTGATGTCTGTTGTTCCCTTCTCTGTGTCCATGTGTATTCAATGTTTAGCTCCCACTTACAGGTGAGGGCATCTGGCATTTGGTTTCCTTTTCCTGCATTTGCTCACTCATTTAACAGACTCCAGCTCCACTCATGTTGTAGCAAATGACATCAACTTATTTTTCATAGCTGTGTAATATCCCACAGTGTGTATGTACTGCCTTCTATTTATCCAGTGTATTATTGATGGGCATTTAAGATGAATCCATACCTTTGCTATTGTAAATGGTACTGTGATGAATATACATGTGTATGTGTCTTTATGGTAGACCAATTTATATTCCTTTGGGTATATTTCCAATAGTGGGATTGCTGGGTTGAATGTAGTTGTGTTTTAAGTTGTTTGAGAAATCATCCACTGCTTTTCACAATGGCTGAACTAATTTATATTCCCACCTGCAGCATATAAGCATTGAGTTTTCTCCACCATCTCACAAGCCTTTATTATTTTTTGACTATTGATAATAACCAATCTGACCTCTGTGAGATGTATCTCATTGTGTTTCTGACTTATATTTCTCTAATGTTAGTGATGTTGAGCATTTTTCTGTGCTTGTTGATTTCTCTAATGGTAGTGGTATTGAGCATTTTTCTGTGCTTGTTGATTTCTCTAATGGTAGTGGTATTGAGCATTTTTCTGTGCTTGTTGATTTCTCTAATGGTAGTGGCATTGAGCATTTTTCTGTGCTTGTTGATTTCTCTAATGTTAGTGATGTTGAGCATTTTTCTGTGCTTGTTGATTTCACTAATGGTAGTGATGTTGAGCATTTTTCTGTGCTTGTTGATTTCACTAATGGTAGTGGTATTGAGCATTTTTATGTGCTTGTTGATTTCTCTAACGGTAGTGGTATTGAGCATTTTTCTGTGCTTGTTGATTTCTCTAATGGTAGTGGTATTGAGCATTTTTCTGTGCTTGTTGATTTCTCTAACAGTAGTGGTATTGAGCATTTTTCTGTGCTTGTTGATTTCTCTAATGGTAGTGGTATTGAGCATTTTTCTGTGCTTGTTGATTTCTCTAATGGTAGTGGTATTGAGCATTTTTCTGTGCTTGTTGATTTCACTAATGGTAGTGGTATTGAGCATTTTTCCGTGCTTGTTGATTTCTCTAATGGTAGTGGTATTGAGCATTTTTCTGTGCTTGTTGATTTCTCTAACGGTAGTGGTATTGAGCATTTTTATGTGTTTCTTGGCCATATGCATGTTCTTTTGAAAAGTGTCTGTTCACGTTCTTCCCCACTTTGTAATGAGTGTGTTTGCTTTATCCTCGTGAATTTGTTTAAGGCCTGTATAGATTCTGAATGTCAGGTCTTTCTTGGATGCTTAGATTGCACATGTACTCTCCCATTCTGTAGGTTGTCCATTTACTCCGTTGATAGTTCCTTTTGCTCTGAAATGGCTCTTTAGTTTAATTAGATCTCATTTGTCAATTTTGTATTTTGTTAAAATTACTTCCGGCATCATTGTCACAAAATCTTTGCCAGGGCCTGTGTTCAGAATGGAATTTCCTAGGTTTTCTTCCAGGTAGAAACAAACAGCGCCATGCTGTTTGATTACTATAGCTTTGTAGTATGGTTTGAAGTAGGGCACTGCGATGCCTCCAGCTCTCTTCTTTTTGGTTGAGACTGCTTTGGCTATTTAGACTCTTTTTTGGCTTCATATTAATTTTAAAATAGTTTTTATAATGCTGTGAAAAACATCCTTGGCAGTTTGATAGGAATAGCATTGAATCTGTAAATTGCTTTGAAGAGTATGGCCATTTTAATAATGACGATTCTTCCTATCCATGAGCACGGAATGTTTTTCCATTTGCTTGGGTTATCTCTAACTTCCTTGAGCAGTGTTTGGTAATTTGCATTGTAAATATCTGGTTAGCTATATTTCTAAGTATTTTATCCCTTTAATGGCCACTGTGAATAGGATCGTGTTCTTAATTTGGCTCTTGGCTTGGATGCTATTGGTGTATAGAAACACTACTGATTTTGTACATTTTGTATCCTGAAACTGTGCTGAAGTTGTTTATCCAATCTAGGAGCTTTGAGGCAGAGACTGGGATTTTCTGTGTGTAGAATTATATCATCTGCAAACAGGGATCATTTGACTTACTCCTTTTCTATTTGGATGCCTTTTATTTCTCTTGCCTGATTTCTCTGGCTAGGACTTTGAGTGCTATTTTGAATAGGAGTGGCAACAGTGGGCAACCTTGTCTTGTTCCAGTTCTCTGGTGGAATCCTTCCACCTTTCACCCATTCAGTATGATGTTGCATGTGGTTTTGTCATAGATAGCTCCTACTATTTTGAGGTATGTTCCTTCAATGCCTGGATTGTAGAGGGATTTTAACATGAAATGATACTGAATTTTATCGAAAACATTCATGCCTCTATTGAGAGTATCATGTAGTTTTGTTTATATGATTAATTACACATATATTGATTTTTATATGATGAACCAACTTTGCCTCCCAGGGATAAATCCTTCTAGATTGTGGTGGATCAACTTTTTCTGTGCTGCTGGATTTTGCGTGTTAATATTTTTTATGATTTTTACCTCTGTGTTCATCAAGAATATTGGCCTAAAATTTTCTTTTATTGTTCTCTCTGCCAGGTTTTGGTATCAGAATAATCCTGGCCTCTTACAATGAGTTAGGGAGGAGTTCCTCCTCCTCAGTTTTTTGGAATAGTTCAGTAGGAATGATATCAGCTTATATGTATGTATGTATATATATATATATCTTGCAGAATTTAGTTGTGAGTCCATCTGGTCCAACGCTTATTCTGACTGATAGGCTTTTATTACTCAATTTCAGAACCTCTTATTGGTCTGTTCAGAGCTTCAATTTCTTCCTGGTTCAATCACCGGAGGTTGTATGTCTCCAGGAATTTATCAAATTTTGTAAGAGTTCTAGTTTGTGTGACAGGGGTGTTCATAATAGTCTCTGAGGTTTTTTGTATTTCTTTGGGGCCGATGGTAATGTCCCCTTTGTCATTTCTGATTGTGTTTATTTCAAGTTTCTTTCTTTTTATTAGTCTAGTTGGTGGTTTATCAATCTTATTTATTCTTTCCGGAAAACCCAATTCTGGTTTCATTTATCTTTTGTATGTTTTTTTATGTCTCAATTTCTTTCAGTTAAGCTTTAATTTTGATTATTTCTTGTCTTCTATTAACTGAAAGCTCTTGCTTTTCTAGTTTCCCTTGGTGAGATGTTCAGTTGTTAACTTGAAATGATTCTAACTTTTTGATGTCAGTGTTTAGCACTGTATACCTTCTTTTTAACACCGTTTTAGCTGTTTCCCAGGGATCCTTCTGTTTTGTATTTTTGTGTTCATAGTTTCCAAGAATTTCATGATTTATGCCTTGATTTTGTTGTTTACCCAAAAGTCATTCAGTACTGGGTTGTATAATTTTCATGTAATCATACAATTTTGAGTGATATTCTTAGTATTGGTTTCTATTTTTATTGCACTGTGGGCTGACAGTGTGGCTGGTATGGTTTTTTTTTTAATTTGCTGAGAATTTTTTATGATGGATTGTGTGGTCAACTTTAGAGTATGTGTCTTGTGCAGAAGAGAACAGGGTCTATTCTATTGATTTGGGGTGGAGAGTTCTGTAGATGTCTGTTAGGTTAATTTGGTCAAGTGCCAAGTTCAGGTATCTGTTAGTTTTTACCTTAATGATATGTCTAATAGTCTCAATGGAGTGTTGCAATCTCTCAGCATTATTGCGTGGTTATCTAAGTCTCTTCTTAGGTCTCTAAGAACTTGTTTTATGAATATGGGTGTTCCTGTGTTGGGTACATCTACATTTGGAATAGTTACATTTTCTTAATGAATTGAACCCTTTACCACTATGTAATGCCCTTCTTTGTGTTTTGATCATTGTTTAAAGTCTGTTTTGTCTGGAATTGGAATAGCAACCCCTGCTTCCTGTCTTTATTCCATTTGCTTGGTAGATTTTTCTCCATCTCACTTTGAGTCTATGGATGTCATTGCATGTGAGATGGGTCTATTGAAGATAGCATAGCATTGGATCTGGCTCCTTTATCCAACTTTCCACTCTGTGCCTCTTAATTGGGATCATTTATGTTTTTGGTTTATATTGCTATGTACAGATTTGATTCTGTCATTGCATTTTTAGCTGGTTATTATGCAGCTGTGATGCTGTAGTTGCTTTATACTGCAAGCGATCTATGTACTTAAGTGTATTTTTGTGGTGCCAGTAGCGGTCTTTCATTTCCATATTTAGCACTTTCTTAAAGACTTCTTGTAAGGCAGGTCTGGTGGTAACAAATTCTGTTAGCATTCGTGTGTCTAAAAGAAATCTTATTCTCCTTTGCTTATCAAGCTTAGTTTGGCTGGATATGAAGTTTTTGTTTGGAATTTCTTTTCTTTAGCTGAACATAGGCTCTTCAATCTCTTCTGGCTTATATGGTTTATGCCAAAGGTTCATCATTAGCCTGATGGGGTTCCTTTTTGGTGAACAACCCCTTCTCTCTAACTGCCTTTAATATCTATTATTTCCTTTCATACTTGGAGAATCCAATGATTACATGTGTTGGGGATAGTCAAGTTGTATAGTATCTTGGAGGGGTTCTCTGAACTTGAATGTTGGCTTCCTAGTGAGGTTTAGAAATTTTCTTTGGCAATATCTTCAGGTTGCTTGCTTCAAGTCCCTCTCTTTCAGGGATGCCAGTGAGTCACAGCTTTGATCTCTTTCCATAATCCTATATTTCTCAGGTTTGGTTTTGTTTTCCCTCTATAATTTTCTGACTGAGTTAACTCAGAGAATTGATTTTCAAACTCTGAGATTCCTTCATCTGCTTTGCTCTTCCACTGTTCATACTTACAAATGTATTTACTGAATTTTTCTAGTGAGTTTTTCAGCTTTATATCAGTTTGGTTCTTTCTTAAAAGGCCATCTTTTAACTCCTGTATCATCTTATTATATTCCTTAGATCTTTGAAGTTGGTTTTGACCATTTCTTGAGTCCGTTTTAGGCTGGTTAAGAAGCATTGCTGGGGAACTTGTTTGGATGTAAGGAGACACTCTGGCTTTCTGAGTTGCCAGAGGTCTTGGACTGGTTCTTTCTCATCTGTGTGGGCTGATATTGCCTTCTTCTTGGAAACTGCTGTCCTTTGGGTGGGTTGTTTTGCTTTTATCTTCTTTGATGATCTTGGGGGTTGATTATTGTTTCAGTAGACTGGCTTCATTTTTTTAAGAATTTTATGGAGCCACTGTTCAGCTAAGCCCTCTTAGACTGCATGCTCTAAATCTGGGGTGCTGGTTCTGGGCCCCCAGCTTTGTTCTCTGACTCCCAGAAGTCAGGAACATGCTGCACTGGAGGGCCAAGGTGTTTCAGTCCACTTTCCATGACTGTCTGATGGCAGGGGGGTGTCAACTGAAGCGCTTCTTTTGAGTGTTGGCAGCAGAATTCGGGCTCACTTGTGCATGTCAGCAGCTGTAGTAGCACTGCAAAGTGTGTGCATGTTAGCCAGGGTGACACACCCACAGGAGCAGGCTGCAGCATTTCTGCATGGGCTTCTGGAAGCCATGGTCCTGTTTATGGTTGTACCAATGGCAGTGGCACAGCAAGGTCAGGGTGCTGGTAGGGACAGGATTGCCAGTGACAAGCCATGGTCCTGTTTATGGTTGTACCAATGGCAGTGGCACAGCAAGGTCAGGGTGCTGGTAGGGACAGGATTGCCAGTGACAAGCCATGGTCCTGTTTATGGTTGTACCAATGGCAGTGGCACAGCAAGGTCAGGGTGCTGGTAGGGACAGGATTGCCAGTGACAAGCCATGGTCCTGTTTATGGTTGTACCAATGGCAGTGGCACAGCAAGGTCAGGGTGCTGGTAGGGACAGGATTGCCAGTGACCGTGCTCACATTCACACCAGCTGCAGCAGCATGGCATGGCATGGCAATCATGTGTCAGCAAGGGCAGGTTAGCAGGGTATACTCATGCTGGCAGCAGTGGAATGGGGGGCTGCATGTGGGTGCACATGGACACACACACACACACACACACACACACACACACTGGCAGGGAAGGGGAGGCAAGGCCCACCATGTGCACTCCAGCAAAGTGTGGCTGGTGCCATGAGCAAGAGTATGCTGGTGGAGTGGCGTTATGTGAAGGAGGATACTGTGGTGGGGAAGTCTCCAGGTGGGCTGGTGCACATTGGCAGGTCCAGTCTGCTGGAGCTCTAACAGTTGGGCATGTTCAGCCAGCAAAGAAGCTATGAAGAGGCCCCCCGGAAGTACCCTAGTTGGGCATTGGAGGTGGCATTGCAAGTGAGTGCAGCCCCCCTGAGGCCCAGGAGTGTCTGGCAGACAGGGGACGCTCAGAGCCAACTGGCCCTGTATCATCGGCAAGACTGCCATCCTCTATTCGGGTCTGTCAGTCACACAAATGCTAACGCCTTTTGAAGGAGCAAAGCTTTGGGGCAAAGGTGTCTGGCTGTGCTCCACGACAGCCATTCCTGCATCAAATCCTTTGGGCTCTGCAGTCTGCAGTCCAGTGCCTGCCACCTCCCTAAGGACCTGCCTGCCACCTCCCTAAGCAGCTCCCTAAGCACCTGCCTGCCACCTCCCTAAGCACCTGCCTGCCACCTCCCTAAGCAGGCCCCTAAGCACCTGCCTGCCACCTCCCTAAGCAGGCCCCTAAGCACCTGCCTGCCACCTCCCTAAGCAGGCCCCTAAGCACCTGCCTGCCGCCTCCCTAAGCACCTGCCTGCCGCCTCCCTAAGCACCTGCCTGCCGCCTCCCTAAGCAGCTCCCTAAGCACCTCCTGCCACCTCCCTAAGCAGCTCTCCCTTCCAGCTCAAGTGTCCGTGGGAATCTCGGGTCTCATGCTGCTAGGATTCTGGATGTCTGTGATAAGAGCCGGCTACTCTTCACTTGTTCAACTCACCCCTTTTACAGTAGTCACTGCGGACCAGAATCGAGTCCTGTGCGCAGCAGCCCCGTGCAGGGTTCCCAGCTTTCTCCTCCTTAGCCCAGCCTCTGTGTCCTCCCTCTGTTTACTCTCAATGCCTTCCTTCCAAAGGTCTACTCGGAGGGTACCAGTCTTCCTGACATCCCAGTCTCTCGTAAGAGACCTTCCTCTTGGCTGAGTCTAGTTGGTCATATTGGCTCAGAATTCTGAGATGTAAATTTTAAAGCCACAGTTAGATAAGATCCCAAAACTCCATTTGTGAGTGGTTGTGCTCTGAAGTTAGACCAGGTTCTAGCTCATGCTCCTCAGGTTACAAGCCATTTGCCAGCAGGCAAATTCACTATATGTTGTGCCTTTTATTTTCTATCAAACTCGGTATGTTGTTTTGATGATTACATGAATTAATCAGGTAAATTCCTTATAAAAGTGTCAAGTGAATGCTCAAAATGACAGTTATCATTATTTTTATAATAATATTCAAAATTGACAATTTTGAATAGTTAATTTTGGGTTGCACTTACAAACACACTTCTACATAGGCCCAGTGATACATATCCATCTAGTCCTTTTATATTATCAGACCAGCTTTTCTTGTTTTTTTTTTCCATTTCCATTTTGCACACTGCTACAGACAAGTTTTGCTTGTTTATGTGATATATTTAAAATACAGAAGGAAAAAGTTCAAGCTTTTAAGAATGTGAGGTTGAGGGCGTAGCTATGAGCTGTAATAAAAAATAAAATTTCATCTTGATTTAACTCACTCCTCTCTGGTTCTCTACCGGTACCCACATACTTAAAAATCGCTGGGAAAAATCTGATCATGTTGACACATCACACTTTAAAGCCATGACGTAAACTTCAAATAGACCTTCAATGCTACTGCATCATTGGACCGCATGAGGCTCATCCATCTACCCCCTCATACCTTGCAACATTACCTATTCATTTTTATGCTCCTTTCTCTTCAAACTTCAATCATCTCCTCCCTTTACTCAATCTATGGAGGTAGGACCTTGTATGATATTTTCTTTTGCTTTGATTTTCTCAGTAAAATCTTAAACAATTCGACTGAGACTGTCCTTAATGTCTCCAGTAACCTTTTTTCCTAAATCCAGTGTCCAAATCTCTGTCATATTATTTCAAGTACCAACAGTGTTTAAGACCTGGCACCATAAAAACCCTAGAAGGAAATCTAGGCAAAACTATCCAGGACATAGGAGTAGGCAAGGACTTCATGAACAAAACACCAAGAGCATTGGCAACAAAAGCCAAAACAGACAAATGGGACCTAATGAAACTCCACAGCTTCTGCACGGCAAAAGAAACAGTCACTAGAGTGGATCGGCAACCAACAGAATGGGAAAAAATTTTCGCCGTCTACCCATCTGACAAAGGGCTGATATCCAGAATTTACAAACAACTCAAGCAGATTTACAGGAAAAAAACAAACAAGCCCATTCAAAAGTGGGCAAAGGATATGAACAGATACTTTACGAAAGAAGACATATATGAGGCCAACAATCATATGAAAAAATGCTCATCGTCACTGGTCATCAGAGAGATGCAAATCAAAACCACATTGAGATACCATCTCACGCCAGTTAGAATGGCGATCATTAAAAAATCTGGAGACAACAGATGCTGGAGAGGATGTGTAGAAAAAGGAACACTTTTACACTGTTGGTGGGAGTGTAAATTAGTTCAACCATTGTGGAAGACAGTGTGGCGATTCCTCAAGGCCTTAGAAATAGAAATCCCATTTGACCCAGCAATCCCATTACTGGGTATATATCCAAAAGACTATAAATCGTTCTACTATAAGGACACATGTACACGAATGTTCATTGCAGCACTGTTTACAATAGCAAAGACCTGGAATCAACCCAAATGCCCATTGATAATAGACTGGATTGGAAAAATGTGGCACATATACACCATGGAATATTATGCAGCAATCAGAAATGATGAGTTCGTGTCGTTTGTAGGGACATGGATGAATCTGGAAAACATCATCCTCAGCAAACTGACACAAGAACAGAAAATGAAACACCGCATATTCTCACTCATAGGTGGGTGATGAAAAATGAGAACACATGGACACAGGGAGGGGAGTACTAAACACTGGGGTCTATTGGGGGGAAAAGGGGAGGGCCAGTGGGAGGGGGAGGTGAGGAGGGATAGCCTGGGGAGAAATGCCAAATGTGGGTGAAGGGGAGAAGAAAAGCAAAGCACACTGCCATGTGTGTACCTACGCAACTGTCTTGCATGCTCTGCTCATGTACCCCAAAACCTATAATCCAATAAAAAATTAAAAAAAAAAAAAAAGAAAATTGGTCACTTTTTCTTCCTCAAAATACCTTCTTTACTTGGATTCTCCCATCAAGACTTTTTTCGTATTCCTTGTTAATCCTCATCTTATTTCTAAAGTCTTAAGACTCTTAGACCAACCCAAATGTCCACCGACGATAGACCGGACTGGGAAAATGTGGCACATATACACCATTGGCTATTATGCAGCCATCAAAAATGATGAGTTCGTGACCTTTGTAGGGGCATGGATGAATCTGGAGAACATCATTCTCAGCAAACTGACACAAGAACAGAAAATGAAATACCGCATGTTCTCACTCATAGGTGGGTGAGGAACAATGAGAACACATGGACACAGGGAAGCGGGTACTACACACTGGAGTCTACTGGGGGGAATAGGGGAGGGACAGGGAGGGGGGAGCTGGGAAGGGATAGCTTGGGGAGAAATGCCAAATGTGGGTGAAGGGGAGGAAGGCAGCAAAACACACTGCCATGTGTGTACCTAGGCAACTATCTTGCATGTTCTGCACATGTACCCCAAAACCTAAAATGCAATAAAAAAAGACTCTTAGATCCTAGAACTTTTCTCTTCTCTTTTACGCCCACTTCATTACAGACCTCAATAAATATGTGTAAAGTCTGATAGCTCTCAAATATTTACCCCGACTTTGGTTCTTCGGACTCATACATGCAAATGCTTTCTCTACTGCTACACTCGGACGCCTAAGCAGACATCCCTTACTCAGTACTGCTCAGTTTTAGCATGAAATCCCTCCCAAAAACCAGTACAACATCAGTCTTACTCTTCTGAGATAAAAACAGCTTCATCTTCTAATTATACAAGATAAACATCTCTGAACCATCCTTGATTTGTTTCTTGCTCCTATATTCCGCAAATGATCCATTAAGCTATCATATTAGCTCAACTTTCAAAAAATATTAAGAACTCAGTTGCTCACATCAGTTCCACTGCTATCACCTTAATCAAGCCTCGTGCGTGGATTACAGCAATGCAGAATCTATTCATTCTCCATTTTTCCACTGTGTTCTCCTTATCATTTATTCTCAAGATAGCTTCCAGACTGTTTCTTTAAAAATGAAATTTGGATCACATGCTGATATATTTAAACCCCCAAAGACCTGCCGTTTTTAAAATTCAGAGGAAAAGCCATGAAAAGCCCTGTCCCCACAGATCCCCATGGTTTGGTCTTTGTTGCATCTTTGACCTCTTTTCACGTGACTTATACTTCTCTCACTCTGCTCTTGTTACACTGACCTTGGCTCTGCTGTTTGAACAGTCAGTAAGCCTTCCATTTACAGGCCTTTGCATTCGCTATGTCATCTACCTGCAATTCTCTTTCCTCATATATAAGGCTGGGATGCTTTCTCACCTACTTCACTTCCCAGGTGTCACCTTTTCCTCAAGACTGAGCTCGTAATTCTAATTAAAATTTTACTCCTTAGTCAAATTCTTTTCTTCACCCAGCTTTAAATTTCTTCATGTAATATCATGACTGCTACATGATACAACAACAAAAACTTTATCATTTACTGTCTTTCTTTTCCAAGTTGAAGTTATTTTTTACCTCTGTGTTACTTCCATATCATTAAGCCTGAAACATAATAATGCTTAAATGATTTATAGGCTAAATTAATAATTGCTATTTGTTAAAAATGTATCCATTGTAAATATATGATGAATAATTATAATGCCTGCTGTTTGCTGAGTTCACTGAGTCTATCTATATTTTAGTGTCTGTGCCACTTACGTTGAAAAATTATTGATCAATATTTCTTCAAAATTTTTTCTGCCTATTATTTATTTCTTCTATGTTATTTCAATGACACATAGATTGCACCTTATGAAACAGCACCACAGTTACTGTATATTCTGTTCTCTTTTTTTATTCATTTTTCTCTGTGTATTTCAGTTTGGGAAGTACGTATATCTACTTAGACATTTCAAGTTCACTGATCTTTCCTTGGCCATAATTCTACTGATAAGCAAATATGTTCTGCATTTCTTCCTCAGTGTTTTTGCTTTTAGTAGCTTTCAAAAAATACTTTCTTGGAGTTCTCTCTGTTTGCATTACTCATCTGTTATTACATCTGTCTGGGTTTTTTAGACTGCTTAACACTGTATCATAGTCGTTTTATAATTTCCTGATAATTCCAGTGCTTGGATTATATCTGAGTCTGGTTTCATGATTGCTTCGTATGTTTCAAGTCTGTCTATCTATCTATCTATCTATCTATCTATCTATCTATCTATCTATCTATCATCTGTCGCCTTTTAGCCTACCTCATAACTTTTTGTTCATAACTTTTGTAGTTGCCTTGTAACTTTTTGTTGAAAGTTAGATGTGTTGTACCAGGTAATAGGAGCTGAGGTCCATAGGCATTTAGCATGAGGTTCAATGTCAATCCGCTGAGGAGTTGGGCTGTTTTTAATGTGTGTTTAGCTGCAGAGGCTTCAAATCCTTCTTATGCTCTTGTCTTTGTCTTCCCCCATGTTTTGGGGCTCCCGTAGGATCCCCTCCTAAGAGACAGTCTGTGTCTTGCGGCTTTTGTGCTGTTATACCGGAGCACTGTTGTAGCAGGAAGGTATGTAAAATAAAGTTTCTTTTATAGCTTTCTGTGTAAATCTCAGTCATTCAAGGGCCTGTATCACAGCGCTGTGATTTTTACAAGTGTCTCTCCAGTAGTGGACATTCCCTGTGTGCCTTTACATGTTACAGAAATACTAAAGTGTATGAATGTGAGGAATGCCCTTCTTCACCTGGGATAAAATTCTGGTAAAATATTATTTCCTAGAGAATGGACCTTCATTGCGAATATTCTGGGCTTATTTCAAAAGAATTGCATTTTGTTTACCATCACAAGAGCCTGGAAAGACTCTTCCTTGCACACTCACTATGAGAATACGATGAGTTTCAGCAACTAAAATCCATGAACGTTTGGGCTTCTCCTGAGACTATTTTCCCCAGGAATTTTCCAGTCACAAGCTCGTCCATCTTCGGGCTGCAGCAATTGACCAAAATTATTAGTTGATAGGTCCAGTGACTTCTGTTCCATGAAACATCAAATTGACATCAAATTTTGGCTGTGACCCTCCCAATGTGCCTGTCTCTCCAGATTTGGGGGGGTGGGTAAGAGGAAGAAATGTTTGCCTGAAATTTCAGTTCTCTGATAATTCCAAGAAAAGTTGTTTATTTTCAGGTTTTCCAGCTTTCTAAGAATGGACATGACAACATCTAAGGGTGTTTTTTCATATTGGAATGGAAACCAGAAGCAACAGAATTGACCCTTATCAATTAATTACCACCTCTCTTTGCCACATTATGGCCCAGTCAAGTTGACACATAAAATTAGTCATCACAACAGCCTTGGTGAAAATTGTGTTATTATAACAAACACATAATTGAAGATTATTTTAACTAACTACCTTTAGCTAATATACCACTTAAAAGTTATATCTATATTTTCTGTATATTTATTAATACTTGCCAGTAGTGTAGAGGTAATATCTAAATTAGTAGGGGAAAAATTATATTTTTTCTGAGCTGGATAGGTCCATATTTCATGATACGGAAAGACCGGGAGATCATAGACAGCCCATTTATTTACTATATTTTGAAATATTCATATACAATAATAAAATGTTTTTCATTTTAAGTCATAATCTGTAGTCTCAAAATTGAGTAAATTAATACTTCCTTTAAAAAATATTGGCTGGGCACAGTGGCTCACACCTATAATCCCAGAACTTTGGGAGGCTGAGACCAATGGACTACTTGAGGCCAAGAGTTTGAGACCAGGCTGGGCAACATGGCAAACCTGAGGCGATATGGCAAACTTTGTCTCTACTAAGAATACAAAAATGAGCTGGGTATGGTGGTGGGCTCCTCTAATCTCAGCTACTCAGGAGACTAAGTAAGGTTGGAGAATCACCCGAACCCAGGAGATGGGGGCTACAGTGAGCCAAGATGGTGCCACTGTACTGCAGCCTGGGTGACAGAGTGAGACTATATGTCAAAAAAAAAAAGTTGTTATGAGTTTAATTAGTTGCTGAGGTCTTTCTCACTTCCGCGCATGCCTGAATCTGGCTTAATAGTAGAAGTGTTTGTTTAGCCATAATATCGCATGAAAAGTTTCCAAAGTGCTTTGGAAAGAAAACTGATTTTGCTGCCATTAAACCTGATTCAGAATGTTGGCTCTGCCCCTGGTTGCTTGAGTAACTGCAAACAAATTGTGATTATACCTGTAAATTTTCATTTTCTTCACTAATAGAAAGAATGCAGGTTGAACAACTCTAGTCAGAATATCTGAAATTTAAAATACATTCAAAATCTGAAACCTTTTGAACACTGACATGGCACTACAAGTGGAAAATTTTACACAAGTGTCCTTCGTGTGATGGGTCATAGTCAAGACACAGGTGCACAACACATAATGTATTCGGTGTCTCCCACCCCACTTCATCTGTGATATGTCTTTTCCATGCACACCCACATCTCCCCATGCAAGTATATCCACAAAGGGTAATAATGCTGTGTGTCCAGGCTGAATAAACCAGCAGCAGCTTCCTCACCATGCTCCACCTGGGACCAAAACCCATGGCCATTATTCTCTGTGATTTTTGCTTATTCTCTGCTTTGTGGTTCAAAGATTTTACTGAAAAAATGTCCAAAAAGCCTGTAGATTCCCCTATGAGTAACAATAAAAATGTTCTCACTCATAGGCGGGTGTTGAACAATGAGAACACAGGGACACAGGGAGGGGAGCACTACACACTGGGGTCTGTTGGGGGGAATAGGAGAGGGACAGTGAATAGGGGAGTTGGGGAGAGATAGCATGGGGAGAAATGCCAGATAAAGGTGAAGGGGAGGAAGGCAGCAAATCACACTGCACGTGTGTACCTATGTAACTATCTTACGTGTTCTTCACATGTACCCCAAAACCTAAAATGCAATAAAAGAAAAACAAGTAAGCACTTACATTTATCTATAGCACAGAAAATCAAGTTGGAGGAAATGGACAGCAGTGTAAATGTGAAATGTCTTATGGAAGAGTAAGACGTTTGGAATAAAATAAGATGGTTGAAATTACCACCATGTATGATCTGAAGAAACGGAGGGATAAACTGTTGAAGTGCTATGCTGAAAGTGATTAAAACGTGAACACTTTTGAATGGTGTATAAAGCTAAAAATGAAGATTTCCATTATGTATGGAAAGAGTGGATCCATCAACATCACAGGTGAATATATGCTACTTAATAGTATGCTGATTATGAAATGAGCAAAGGTCTATCGTGATGAGCTGAAAATGGAAGAAAACTGTGAATATTCAGCTTGTTGCAGGAATTTAAGAAAACACCCATGACATTCCATTTTTAAATATGTGTGGTGATGAATCATTGGCTGATTATGAAACAGTGGAGAAATTCTTTGATGAGTGTGCCAAGGTCATCCCTAATGAAAATCAGATGCCGGAACAAATCCATCATTCCAATGAATGAAACGTCACTGTTTTGACACAGTTGCCCCAGCAAGACACTCACGAGACAGCTCTTACAGGAATTAAGGACACCAGGAAGAGGCAAACTGCTGAGATGCGCTAATGCAGCAGACACACATCAGTGTAAACTTTTTGTGATAAGCAAACGCTTCAGTCCTCACTGTTTTCAAAGAGTGAATTTCTTACCAGTTAATCATTATGCTAACAAAAGACATGGCGCATCAGGGACAGCATTTTCTGATTGGTCTCCTAAATATTTTATCCCAGCAGATCACGCACACCATGGGGAAGCTGGACTGGATGACACTGCAATATTTTCTTATTCCTTAACAACGTTTCTGCTCCTTCACCAGCTGAAATCCTCATCAAAAATAATGTTTATGCCATGTACTTTTTTCTCAATGTGACTTCTAATGAATTAATATTCAGCATGTGAACAAAGTGTCCTTAGGTAAATGAAGAGTAAATGTAGAAACATTTTTTGAACACCATGCTAGCAGCAAGGAGCAGAGGCATGCGTATGGAAGGTTTTCCAAAGTTGAGTAAGGAGGATGTCATGTGCTGTTGCCAACACTTGGAACACAGTGCCTAAAGACACAGCTGTGCATGCCTGCACCCAGCCTCTGGTCTGCAACTATTTTCAGTGATCATGATGCACAAGGTGCTGCTTTTGAAGGATGTCAAGTGATGGGCTTCTTGGAGGGCTACAGCAGTGAGTATTCACAACAGAACAAGAAATCAGGTAACTTCATAAAATCAAAGAGACTTCTAAGGAAGAAGAAAGCACAATGTTGATTGGACAGATGCCTCTAGGAGCAACATTTCTAAAAAGCCATCCAGTGGAATGCTTCCTCTTCCCTAGAAGATTCATCTCCTGGTCCCTCAATTGCCTGTGATGCTTCAACTCACCTAAAAAAAGTGTTAACGGAAACACAGCCTTGTAGATGAAGACGGAAAGCAGCTGTTGCTTTTTGTTGTTCTTATTTAACAGCTGATACAGGCATTCTGTTGATGCTATTATGCTAATGTACCCTAAACGCATTAGTTTTCTTTCACCATATTTATGGTATTCTCATATTTTTTTCATGTTAGGTTCTTTTATTTTTCTTTTTACATATACATATTTTATTGCACTTTAGTTTCTGGGGTACATGTGAGGAACATGCAGGATTGTTGCATAGGTACATACATAGCAAAGTGGTTTGCTGCCTCCATCCCCATCACCTAAATCTGATCTTTCTCCCTATGTTATCTTTCCCCAAATCCCTGCCCCCCACTATCACTCCCTTAATCCCCCTCCAACAGACCCCGGTGTGTGATGCTCCCCTCCCTGTGTCCGTGTGTTCTCATTGTTCAACACCTGCCTATGAGTGAGAACATGTGGTGTTTGATTTTCTGTTCTTGTGTCAGTTTGCTGAAAATGATGGTTTCCAGATTCATCCATGTCCCTACAAAGGACATGAACTCATCATTTTTTATGGTTGTGTAGTATTCTATGGTGTATATGTGTCACATTTTCCTTGTCCAGTCTATCTTCGGTGGGCATTTGGGTTGGTTCCAAGTCTTTGCTATTTAAACAGTGCCAAAGTGAGCATATGTGTGCATGTGTTTTTATAATAGAATATTTGAATATATACCCAGTAATGGCATTGCTAGGTCAAATGGAATTTCTATTTCTAGGTACTTGAGGAAGCACCACACTGTCTTCCACAATGGTTGAACTAGTTTGCACTCCCACCAACAGTGTAAAAGTGTTCCTATTTCTCCACATCCTCTCCAGCATCTGTCTCCAGATTTTTTAATGATCGCCATTCTAACTGGCATAAGCTGGTATCTCAGTGTGGTTTTGATTTGCATTTCTCTAATGATCAGTGATGATGAGCATTTTTTCATATGTTTGTTGGCCTCATATATATCTTCTTTTGAAAAGTGTCTGTTCATATCCTTTGCCCACTTTTGAGTGGGTTTGTTTGTTTTTATCTTGTATATCTGTTTTAGTTCTTTGTAGTTTCTGGATATTAGCCCTTTGTCAGATGGGTAGATTGCAAAAATTTTTTCCCATTCTGTTGGTTGCTGGTTCACTCTAACAATAGTTTCCTTTGCTGCACAGAAGCTCTGGAGTTTAATTAGGTCCCATTTGTCTATTTTGGCTTTTGTTGCCAATGCTTTTGGTGTTTTAGTCATGAAGTCCTTGCCTATGCCTCTGTCCTGAATGGTTTTCTTCTAGTGTTTTTATGGTGTTAGGTCTTGTGTTTAAGTCTTTAATCCATCTTGAATTAATTTTAGTGTCAGGTGTCAGGAAGGGGTCCAGTTTCTGCTTTCTGCACACTGCTAGCCAGTTTTCCCAACACCATTTACTAAACAAGGAATCCTTTCCCCGTTGCTTGTTTTTTTCAGGTTTGTCAAAGATTGGATGATTGTAGATATCTGGCATTGCCTCCAAGGCCTCTGTTCTGCTCCATTGGTCTATATCTCTGTTTTGGCATCAGTACTATGCTACTTGGATTACTGTAGCCTTGTAGTATAGTTTGAAGTCAGGTAGCGTGATGCCTCCTGCTTTGTTCTTTTTGCTTTGAACTGACATGGCTATGTGGGCTCTCTTTTGGTTCCATATGAAGTTTAAGGTGGTTTTTTTCCAGTTCTGTAGAGAGGGTCATTGGTAGCTTGATGGGGATAGCATTGAATCTGTAAATAACTTTGGGCAGTATGGCCATTTTCATGATATTAATTCTTTCTAACCATGAACATGGAATGTTTTTCCATCTGTTTGTGTCCTCTCTTACTTCCTTGAGCAGTGGTTTGTAGTTCTCCTTGAAGAGGTCCTTTACATCCTTTGTTAGTTGTACTCCTAGGTATTTCATTCCCTTTATAGCAATTGTGAATGGCAGTTCATCCTTTATTTGGCTCTCTTTAAGTCTGTAATTTGTTTATAAGAATGCTTGAGATTTCTGCACATTGATTTTGTATCCTGAGCCTTTGCTGAAGTTGCTTATCAGTTTCAGGAGATTTTGGGCTGAGACAATGGGGTCTTCTAAATATATGATTTTATATATATAATCATGTTGTCTGCCAATAGAGACAATTTGACTTCCTCCTTTCCTAATTGAATACCCTTTCTTTCTTTTTCTTGCCTGATTGCTCTGGCTAGAACTTCCAATACTGTATTGAATAGGAGTGGTGAGAGAGGGCATCCTTGTCTACTGCCAGATTTCAAAGGGAATGCTTCCAGTTTTTGCCCATTCAGTATATTGGTTGTGGGTTTGTCATAAATGGCTTTCATTATTTATTTTGAGATACGTTCTGTCAATACCTAGTTTATTGAGAGTTTTTAGCATGAAGGGCTGTTGAATTTTGTTGAGGGCCTTCTCTGCATCTATTGAGATAATCATGTGGTTTTTGTCTTTGGTTCTGTTTGTGTGGTGAATTACATTTATAGTCTTGCATACGTTGAATCAGCCTTGCATCTCTGGGATGAAGCCTGCTTAATCGTGATGGACAAGCTTTTTGACATGCTGTTGCAATTGGGTTACCAGTATTTTATTGAATATTTTTGCATCTATGTTCATCATGGATATTGGCCTGAAGTTTTCTTTTCTTGTTGAGTCTCTGCCAGGTTTTACTATCAGGATGATGTTGGTCTCATAAAATGATTTGGGAAAGATTCCCTCTTTTTGGATTGTTTGTAATAGTTTCAGAAGGAGTGGTACCAGCTCCTCTTTGTATGTCTAGTAGAATTCGGCTGTGAACCCATCTGGACCCGGAATTTTTTGGATGGCAGGCTATTAATTGCCACCTCAACTTCAGCCCTTGTTATTGGTCTATTCAGGTTTTCAAATTCTTCCTGGTTTAGGCTTGTGTCCAGGAATTTATCCATTTCTTCCAGGTTTACTGGTTTATGTCTATAGAGTTGTTTGTAGTATTCTCTGATGGTAGTTTGTATTTCTGTGGAATCGGTGGTGATATCCCCTTTATCATTTTTATTGCGTCTATTTGATTCTTTTCTCTTTTCTTTTTTATTAGTGTGGCTAGTTGTCTGTTTTGTTGATCTTTTCAAAAAACCAATACTTTGATTTATTGATTTTTTGAAGCATTTCTTGTGTCTCTATCTCCTTCAGTTCTGCTCTGATCTTAGTGATCTCTTGTCTTTTGCTAGCTTTTGAGTTTTTTTGATCTTCCTCCTCTAGCTCTTTAAATTTTAATGATAGGATGTCAATTTTAGATAATTCCTTGCTTCTCATGTGGGCATTTATTGCTATAAATTTTACTCTAGACACTGCTTTAAATGTGTCCCAGAGATTCTGGTATGTTGTGTGTTTGTTCTTGTTGCTTTTGAAAGATGTCCTTATTTCTGCCTTCATTTCATTGTTTATCCAGTCAACATTCAAGAGCCAGTTGTTCAGTTTCCATGAAGTTGTGGGGTTCTGAGTTAGGTTCTTAATCCTGAGTTCTAATTTGATTGCACTGGGGTCTGAGAGACTGTTTGTTATGATTTCTGTTCTTTTGCATTTGCTGAGGAGTGATTTACTTCCAATTATGTGGTCAGTTTTAGAGTAGGTGTGATGTGGTCCTGAGAAGAATGTATATTCTGTGGATTTGGGGTGGAGAGTTCTGTGAATGTCTACCAGGTTTGCTTGCTCCAGGTCTGAGTTCAAGTCCGGGATATCCCTGTTAACTTTCTGTCTGATTGATCTGTCTAATATTGACAGTGGAGTGTTAAAGTCTCCCAGTATTATTGTGTGGGAGTCTAAGTCTCTTGTGTAGGTCACTAAAAACTTGTCTTATGTATCCGGGTGCTCCTGTATTGGGTGCATGTATATTTAGGATCGTTAGCTCTTCTTGTTGCATTAATCCCTTTACCATTATGTAATGCCCTTCTTTATCTCTTTTGATCTTTGTTGGTTTAAAGTCCATTTTATCAGAGACTAGGACTGCAACTCCTGCTTTTTTTTTTTTGCTCTCCATTTCCTTGGTAAATCTTCCTCCATCCCTTTGTTTGGAGCCTAAGTGTATCCCTGCATGTGAGATGGGTTTCCTGGATATAGCAAACCAATGGGTTTTGACTTTTTATCCAATTTGCCAGTCTCTGTCTTTTGATTGGAGCATTTATTACATTTACATTTAAGGTTAATGTAATGTAAATATTACATTTACATTTTAAGGTTAATATTGTTATGTGTGGATTTGATCCTGCCAATTTGTTGCTAGCTGGTTGTTTTGCCCATTAGTTGACACGGTTTCTTCATTGTGTTGATGCTCTTTACCATTTGGTATGTTTTTAGAGAGGCTGGTACTGCTTGTACCTTTCTATGTTGAGTGCTTCTTTCAGGAGCTCTTGTAAGGCAGGCCTGATGGTGATGAAATCTCTCAGCAATTACTTGTTCCTAAAGGATTTTATTTCTCCTGTGCTTATGAAGCTTAGTTTGAAATTCTAGGTTGAAATGTATAAAATTCTAAGTTGAAAGTTTTTTTCTTTAAGGATGTTGAATATTGGCCCCCACTCTCTTCTGGCTTGTAGGGTTTCTGCTGAGAGGTCCACTATGAGTCTGATGGCCTTCCCTTTGTGGGTAACCCAACCTTTCTCTCTGGCTGCCCTTAGAATTTTTTTCTTCATTTTAACCCTGGTCAATCTGACGATTATGTGCCTTAGGGTTGCTCTTCTTGAGGAATATCTTTGTGGTGTTCTCTGTATTTCCTGGCCTTGAATGTTGGTCTGTCTTGCGAGATTGGGCACCTTCTCCCAGATAATTTTCTGGAGAGTGTTTTTCAGCTTGGATTCATTCTCTCTGCCACATTCAGGTACACCTATGAAATTTATATTAGGTCTTTTCACATAGTCCCATATTTCTTGGAGGCTTTGTTCATTTCTTTTTACTCTTTTTTCTCTAATATTGCCTTCTCATTCTATTTCACTGAGTTGATCTTCAATCTCTGATATCCTTTCTTCTACTTGGTCTATTCAGCTATTGAAACTTGTGTACGCTTCATGAAGATCTCATGTTGTGTTTTTCAGCTCCATCAATTCATTTATATTCTTCTCCAGGCTGTTTATTCTCAATAGCATATTGTCAAATCTTTTTCAAGGTTCTTAGTTTCTCTGCATTGTGTTAGAATATGTTCTTTTAGCTCAGAGAAGTTTGTTATTACCCACTTTCTGAAGCCTGTTTCTGTTAATTCATTAGACTCATTCTCCATCCAGCCTTGTTCCCTTGCTCGTGAGGAGTTGTGATCCCTTGGAGGAGGAGAGGTGTTCTGGTTTTGGGTGTTTTCATCCATTTTGTAGTGGTTTCTTCCCATCTTTGTGGATTTATCTACCTGTCATCTTTGTAGTTGGTTATTTTCAGATGGGGTCTTTGAGTGGACATTCTTTTTGTTGATGATGAAGTTATTTATTTCTGTTTTTTAGTTTTCCTTCTAACAGTCAGGCCCCTCTGCCATAGGACTGCTGGAGGTCCACTCCAGACCCTGCTTGCCTGGGGATCAGATTGCTGCCAGTTTCTTCTGCTGCTATCTTTGTCCCAGAAGGATACCCACCAGATGTCAGCCTGAGCTCTCCTTTATGAGGTGTCTCTTTGGATATATGGGGGCTGGGGAGCTTCTTGAGGAGACAGTATGTCCCTTATAGGAGCTCAAGTGCTGAGCTGTGAGCTCCATTGGTCCATTCAGAGCTGCTTGGCAGATATGTTTAAGTCTGCTGCAGCAGAACTCATAACTGCCTTTTTTTCCCAGGTGCTCTGTCCTGGGAAGGTGGGGCTGTATTTGTAAGTTCCTGACATGCTGCTTCCTTTTTTCAGAGATCCACTGTCCAGTGAGGAGGCAACCTAGTCACAGTCTGCCAGCAGAGGCGTTGCTGAGCTGTGTGGGCTCTGTCTGGCTGCCGTGTAAGATTGCTTGCAGTTTTGTTTATAGAGTTAGAACTGCCTCGGTAATGGCGGTCTGCCTCAGTAATGGTGAACTGTCTCAGTAATGGTGGACTGCCTCAGTAATGGCGGAATGCCTCAGTAATGGGGTACTACCTTGGTAGTGGTGGACTGCCTCAGTAATGGTGGACACCCTTCCCCCCACAGAGCTGGACAGTCCCAGGTCCAGCTATACTTGCTGTGAAACTCTCAGTCCAGGGCGTTTCAGATTGCTGGACTTTGTGGGGATGGGACCCACTGAGCCAGATCACCTGGCTCCCAGTTTCAGCCCCCTTTTTTTCAGTTGAATGGGTGGCTCTGTCTCCCAGGCATTCCAGGCACCAGCTGAAATGGCGCACAGATTTGTGTGAGTTTTTGTGTGGAAACCCACTGTCCTGGCTGAAACAGCTGTGCCGGAGACTAGGGGCACTATTCTGCCTGAGAATCTCCTGTTCTGTGGGCAGGAAAAATTCATTTGGAAATGCGGCGATTGCTCACCCTCTGCACTCTCGCTGAGAGCTGCACTCCAGAACTGTTCCTATTTGGCCATCTTGGATCCAGAGAATCCTGTTTGGTTCTTATGTGTGATTAAGTGTGAAAAATGATTGTTTAGCAGTAGCGTATAAATTCAGAGTCAGATATAAAGGTGATATCAAACAACCAGATTGTCCACATGGGGACTTAGATTGTGACAGCAACACCTTTGCTTTCTGATGTCTTAAAGTACACGAATTGTGTTTCAGGAACAAAATTATTTTAAGTATTTTGTAAAATTGCATTCAGTCTTTGTGTGTATGAGGTGTTTAAGGAACATAAGTGAATTTTGTATTTTTACTTAGGTCCCATTCCCAAGATATCTCACTACGTATATGCGAAGATTCCAAAATAAAAAAGTCTGAAATCTAAAACACCTCTAATCCCAATCATTTCAGATAAGGGATACTAAACTTGTAGCATCATTTGCCTTAGGTGTTGGTTGTGAGTAATGTCTGGCACACAGTAGGGACTCAATGCTATGTAGTATCTATACCATTTTTCCTCTTGATGGCAGCACATGATGCCTATTTACATCTTAGTCACTTGTGTTTTAGAGACTGCATGTGTTTGTGGGGGGCTGTGTGTGTGCACATGTGTGTGTGGAGAAAAACTGTTTGCACTGTCTTGGCTTTAAAGGTTTGCTGAAATTTCATAAATTTTACTTTAATCTGGTATCCAGTTCCCAAATGTAATTCTATTAAATGATTCTGTTTTATCATTGAATACAAGCTCAAGGGATAAAACAGAATCACAAAAAAGCTGCTAAATAAAATGGTAATTTACTAGCTTACTACAACAAACCAAAATGTGTTACCCTAGAACCAAAGAAAAGTGTGCAATGATGGGAAGTAAAGTCATAATCAGAATGTTTATTGTCGATCTTAGAATAAATTCAAAAAGATTGATTATGTGTCTATTTCCAGTTCAGCTATAAATTTGGACTAACTTCCTAGGTGGTCTAGTTCCTTGAACAGAGTTTAGAAAAGCTTTTTATGTTTCTTTTTCTTGACTCTAAGTTAACTGGCTATGTTTTAAAAAACGTATGTTGTTTTTCAAATATTGTTTACCAAAGTTTAAAGGATTATCTTTTCTTTTCTCAGATACAGGTCTCTTTTTTTTTTTTGGAGGTTTCAGTGGGATGGGAGAATCACAAGGACAGGTGTTCAGAGGAATGTATTGAGTAGAGGTGAGGAACTAGAATGTTGAAAAGTAAAAAAAGGAGAGAAGGAGAGGAAGAAAGAGGAAGAAAAAGAGGGAGAGAGAACAGGAATATTGCTTCATTCTAAAAATGGGTATTAATAATGGCCAATCAATATTTTGTGTATTTAAAACGGAGAACTCTATAAATATATATTGAGTTTACTTGTTCCGGATCTGAGTTGAAGTCCTGGATATCCTTATTAACTTTCTGTCTCATTGAGTCTAAATCTCGTTATGGGTCTTATGTATCTGGGTATTAAGATCTCTTATTGTTGCATTGATCCTTTTACCACTGTATCTTTGTTGCTTTGAAATCTATTTTATCAAATGTGAGAATTGCAAATCCTGCTTTTTGTTTATTTATTTTTGCTCTCCATTTGGTTGGTAAATTTTTCTTCAACTCTTTGTTTTGAGTCTTTGTGTATCTTTGGATACACCATTAGGTTTTGGCTGTATCTTTTGATTGGGGGATTTAATCGATTTAAATTTAGGGTTACTGCCATTTGATGTTAACTGGCTATTTTATCCATTCGTTGATGTAAATTCTTCTATATGTTGATGCTCTTTACTTTTTGGTATATTTTTAGAAAGGCTCATACTGGTTGTTCCTTTCTATGTATAATGCTTCTTTCATAAGTTCTTGTAAAGCAGGCCTGGTGGTAATAAAATCTCTGAGTGTTTGCTTGTTCATAAAAGATTTTATTTTTCCTTCAATTGTGAAGCTTAGTTTGGCAGGATATGAGATTCTAAGCTGAAAGTTCTGTTCTTTAAGTATATTGAATATTGGCCCCCACTCTCTTCTGGCTTGTAGAGTTTCTGCTGAGAGATCTGCTGTAAGTCTAATAGGCTTCCCTTTATGGGTAACCTGGCCTTTCTCTCTGGCTGCCCTTAGTATTTTCTCCTTCATTTCAATCCTGGTGAATCTAACGATTATGTGCCTTGGGGTTGCTCTTCTTGAGGAATATCTTTGTGGTGGTCTCTGTATTATCTGGGGTTGAATAGTGTCCTGCTTTGCTAGATTGGGAAAATTTTCCTGGATAATATCCTGAAAAGTATTTTCCAGCTTGGATTCATTCTCTCCATCACATTCAGGTACACCAATCAAATGTAGATTGGGTCTTTTCACATAGTCCCATATTTCTTGGAGACTTTGCTCATTCTTTTTCATCCTTTTTTCTCTATTCTTGTCTTGTCATTTTATTTCTTTAAGTTGGTCTTCGACCACTGATATCCTTTCTTCTGCTTGATCCATTCTGCTATTTAAACTTGTGCATATTTCACTAAGTTCTCGTGTTGTATTTTTCAACTCCTTTAGTTCATTTATATTCCTCTCTATATTGTCTATTCTTTTCAGCATTTCATCAAACCTTTTTTCAAAGTTCTTAGTTTCTTTACATTGGGTTAGAACAAGTTCTTTTAATTCCCAGAAGTTTCTTATCATCCACCTTCTGAAGCCTACTTCAGATAATGGAACACAGTCCTTTTCCATCAGGGCTTGTTCCGTTGCTGATGAGGAACTGCAATCCCCTGCAGAGGGAGAGGGGTTCTGATTTTGGGTATGCTCGGCCTTCTTAGGCTGGTTTTTTCCCTTTATTATACATTTATCCATCTGTCATCTTTACAATTACCACCTCTCTAATTAGTTTTCTGAGTCGAAGTCCAATTTATTGATTCCCAGTGCTGGGATTCAAGCAACCCACTGCGCCGGCCAAAATAGCAGCTATAAGACTGATGGTGCTCTTCTGCCCGGGAATCTCTGGTCTGGCTTCCTTCTTGAGTCTGCAACAAGCGGCTCTGCCTTCCCAGAGCTCCAAACATGGGTCAGTAGGGGAAGCAGTCCCGTTTACTCTGCATGAAGAGCTGCCGCGCCAAGGTGCCGGCAAGACCACTGCGCCGGCCACAAGAGTAGCACTGGTGACCCGTGGGGCTCCTCCACTGGGAATCTGCTGGTCCGTGAGCGACGAAAATTCATCTGAAAGTGTGGCGTCCTCTCATTCTCTGAGCTTTCACTGGGAGCTACAATCCTGAGCTGTTAGTGATCAGCCATCTTGGATCTCTCTCCAGGCTTTCTCAGATACAGGGCAACAGATACAGGTCTCATTCTGTTGCCCAGACTGGAGTTCAGTAGTGTTCGACTTTAATCTCGACCTCCTGGATTCAAGAAATCCTCCTGCCTCAGCCACCTGAGTAGTGAAGACTACAGGTCTATGCCACCACACCTGGCTAATTTTGTTTTAATTGTTCTTGCTATGTGTCTGTGTTACCTAGACTGGTCTAAAACTCCTGGCCTCAGGCAATCCTCCCACCTTAGCCTACCAAAGTATAAAAGTGGGAAACTACCATTCACAGCTGGTTGTCATTTTCAGTTCATTATAATTTTGGGAAATACAAAGCCACAATATTGCAAGTCATCACTTTAGGGTCAGTCATACATAAAAATGGCCAGTTTTATTTATCACATGCAATTTAAAAATACCTCATAATCAATGAAAATTCCAACTCCGCCATCTAGAAGTGAACCACGGATACACAAGGCCTTCATTCAATTGTGAGTACTTATGCATACTACAATGATGGATTTAAGAAACGGGTCATTGGGAGACATGCTGGTACCAATAATTTTGTCATAACTATTCTATATAGAAAAGATTTTGTAAATTTAAATCCAATATATGTTACATATAGTTTCATGTTAAGCATTGTTTCTGTGTATACATTTCCAGCATGTTGTTTTGCTGTCTTACCCTGTATTTACTTCCGATTCCTTCCCTGCACTCCCTCTTTGATTCAATCCAATTAATAGCCTCATAATAATTTCTGTTATCATTCTCTGGTCCTCAGCTTTACTCTCCTGCCTTCATTCAGCCTTACATTAATCTTTCATAAGGGCGATTTTAGCATCCTCCTAATTGTTTTTCTCATTTTTATAATAATTTGTTCACATAGGATTGGAGTCATCATTTTGAAACCCAAAAATCTCCATAATTAATTTTAAACTACCATTTGGCAGATTTGCAGCTCCAAGAAAGAACCAGGTATTTTCAGAATCATGTAACATTCTTCTGCCTAGTGTTCTTCCATTTTAATCTTAAATAATTTAAGGTTCAGTTGAAGTGTTACTTCCAAATACAAGTCTTCTCTGATTCTCAGGCCGACTTTTTCCATTACCACAGAGTGCGCTGATTTGACTGACGTTAGTCAATTTGCTTAAACTCTTGACTTGAGTTCCTGTCTCTGAATAAAAATAGGTAATATGTGTAGATATGTTATACAGTGTCTATAACTTATTAACAACGATATAATACTGGCTATTAGTATGATTACTCTAACCTAGTTTTGTTGATATCTATTTCCCACTGAACTGAAATATTCCTAACATCAGGGAAATCATATAAGAATGTTTTTTCACCTGCAAAATCAGTCACAATACCTGCATTCAGTATGTTTCTATAAATATATGAACATTAATAAAGAAAACAATGAGCTAACACTAATTAAGAAGTTATACAGGGAGGAAGTTGGAGAAACTTGAGTGAACATGAGATTTGATCAGTGACTTGGTTTCATACTTTCAAACTTGGCGAAACTGCTTAGGGGAAGGGGAAGTGGTGAAAGGAGGACTGTGATTTTGCATCTGGACTCAGTACAAAAGGATGAATTCACACCGGGTCCTGCACAGTTATCACCAACAGAGCTGCTCTTGCTAAGGAAGTAAACTGTCGAGTTCTCATTTGTGCCATTCAATGCCGCTCTTATGTTCAATGCTTACTGTAACTATAGTATTGTTGATAGACAGTTACTGAGATATATTAGAATTATTGTTGGCAAAATCTCTCAAGTTTTTTTTTCCCATTGGTCAGATAGAATTATGAGGCTCTTAGTAGAAAGCAAAAGCACATGGAACAAGCATAGACTAACAGCAATAATATACTGAGTTAATGGAACTAGTCTACTCAGCCTGTTTTGCATTAAAGCAATGATTACAGTGCACAGGAAATCCATGTCACTAGAGTATGGGACTTTGTACTTAGAAAGTAACTTTCAGTTAAGGAAGGTCCTTATGTACCAGTAGCTTCAGCCTAATACAAAACACAGATTTTGAGAGCAGAATAAAGGAAATTTAGGAAAGAAAATCAGCAAGGTCACATCATTTAATATTTTTGTCACAGAAATATAGAATTCTGAAGGCCATTTAAAACAAGCAGAATGTATAATTGTACGGCAACTAGACAGCATAGAAAATCAAGGAAATAGGCAGAGACAGGGAAGAAGTGTCCTAAACACAGTGATCATAAAAAGTAAATAATAGGGCCAGGCGCGGTGGCTCACACCTGTAATCCCAGCACTTTGGGAGGCCGAGGCGGGTGGATCACGAGGTCAAGAGATCGAGACCATCCTGATCAACATGGTGAAACCCCGTCTCTACTAAAACTGCAAAAAATTAGCTGGGCGGGGTGGCACGTGCCTGTAATCCCAGCAACTCGGGAGGCTGAGGCAGGAGAATTGCCTGAACCCAGGAGGTGGAGGTTACGGTGAGCTGAGATGGCGCCATTGCACTCCAGCCTGGGTAACGAGCGAAACTCTGTCTCCAAAAAAATAAATAAATAAATAAATAATAATTATTAAACTCAAGTTCTGTGATGTAACAGTAACGTAATCTAAATTTCCTATAAAAGTTGCATAACTGAATAGTTCCAGAAGTCAATTACAGTGCCAAAAACTGCCCATTTTAAATAGATCTTTTAGCATATACCTTGAATAGTCCTTATTTTTCTAAGTGACTTTGGACCTGGGCTTGCATTTGCTTTTAAAAACGTTCTTAAAGGGTTTAAAAGCCAAAGACTTTATTGTTCCTGTTTTGTCCTCATTATCATCTGCCAAGCACCAGTGATTCCAGTTTTCCTTCCACACCCCTTTCTAGTACTCCAGCTAAAGTTTTAAACTTTTTCTAAAAATTCAAGCTACCTCATTTGAACAAATCATTTTTCTTTCTGTTCTCTCATTTCAAAGACAAGATGAAATGGTGAGAAGGTCACAGGCTCTTTAATTGAGAAATGGCTTTGAATCCTTAACTACATACTGTTATTTAATTTATTTTTCTGGTTCTATGATATCCTGTTTTTCAGATGTAGGTACAAAAAACCCTCAATCCCAAATTTCACCCAGTGTTTCAAAAATATAATTAGATCTTTTATGTGCTCAAACTGCAGAAAATTCAGGCCTCTGTCCCTCTTCAGGATATTACTTCTTCATTTGGCGAATGCCATCCAGGTGTTTATCTAAATGACAAATGCTTTTTACTTCTGTCATTATTTGAGCCAGCTTTTTGAACAACCACTCCTGAAAATTTGCAAGTTCATAACTACTTCTGAAAGCAGGTGGCTCCGAGTGTCCTGCTGCATTGCTTGATATAGTCGCAAAGCTGGAGGCATCCAGAATGTTCACTATCTAGAGAAATTCCTCCCAAGTGCTGCCATTGTCTTTACTCTGGGGGATGAGGTCCTCCAGAATGCTGCTGCCCAGGGTCAACACAGATGGCTTCTCTACAACGTAGGAATGAGAACCGAGCTGGTAGACTCCCCAACTACAGATCAATTATTTATGCCGCTGTGCTGTTACAAAAGGCAGGAATGCTGAAAACGGGGCATTTGGATGGTAGTTTTCATTTTGCACTGACAGTTTTGAGCAATAAGTAGCTGCCTTCCCTGTTACCAGCTCTATACCGACCTCATTAAAGCTCGACATAAACAAGTGTTCCATAATAAAATTTACCTAGACTTTTAAAGGTTTAATTCTCATCACTGTCGAGTATTTCCCCAAAGCACATTCCTACTCAGAGAAGATGCTGATGAGGGAAAGCTTGGAGGTCTGCTTAATTCCTGCAGTGAGTTTTTCTGCTGGTCATTTGCTTCCACGTATATAGTTTTGTTTCACTGCCTTTGCCTTAACTGAAAGGTTTCTATGACTATGAATTTCAGAAAGTAGTGATTATATATTAAGACCATTTCTGCTAGTAGATTACTTGCAGGTTTTTTTTAATTGCATTTTAGGTTTTGGGATACATGTGCAGAACATGCAAGATAGTTGCATAGGTACACACGTGGCAGTGTGTTTTGCTGCCTTCCTCCCCTTCACCCACATTTGGTATTTCTCCCCAGGCTATCCCTCCCCAGGTCCCCCCCACGCTGTCCCTCCCCTATTCCCAATAGACCCCAGTGTGTAGTGCTCCCTTCCCTGTGTCCATGTATTTTCAGTCTTTTGCTCCAATAACCTGGAAAATTCGCATTCTGAAAGTTTCTTAAATATTTTTTGCTGCATCAGCAATCTTTCTCATTATCATATTTAGATTTTTCATTATCACCTTCGTCAATAGCAACCACAGAAGCAGCTCTCAATTATGCCAGCAAGTGCTTCAAATGGATATGTTTATGATTGCTTTTAACTCTAACAGTCTACAAACTTTGTCCAAGATTTCAATATTATTATATTCATCAAAGAATGGATTTTATAATATAGAATTACTATATCCTAATTAAATAAGATTTTAAAAAATAAAAAATGAATTAAATAGTAGTAATTACTAATAAATTATAAATTATTTCAGTTTTACCTGTGTTTCAGTTCATTTAACATTCACTTCTAATTCATGCTTTCAATATTATTTCCCTCCTACTTAATTTATTTGTATAGTGGGTTTTTTTGTTAAATTTTTGTTTTGAGTTCTGGGGTACACGTGGAAGCTGTGCAGGTTTCTTACATACGTAAACACGTGCTATCACGGTTTGCTCCACCTATCAACCCATCACCTGGGTACTGGTTTATTCTCTATAGTAGTCATGGTTCAACAATTCATGTTTTCACATAATAGTAATATGCCAATCAACAAGAGATAAGGCCGTTTTCTCATGTAGCAGAGTACCATACAGTCCTCTGTATATGTGTATGTAAAGGCGATAACATTTGTATAAGCCTCCTGTGCATGTTAGGAATTATTTTAGTAATCATTATTCAGGATTTTAAAATGTTTCTTTCTGTTGATCTTGTATGATTTCTAGAACAATATAGTTCTTCCACAAATATGTCATCAGTGACTAATCATTTCAGGCGCTCTAATGTAATAGACAATGAAATTACTTAAAAGCATAAAGAATAAATGTTTGGGGTTTCTGGCTTTTATCTTCTCTTTACACCAACTGGCTTTTGGAAGTAAAGACCCTTAAAAGTCGATGAAAATATTCTGTTAGAAATAAATATGATAGTAACCTGTTTCTCCTTCTAACAATATAATGTGTATAAAAAGACACTATCAACTGTCATTTCATGTTACAAAACTATAAAAAAATTGTAGGTAAGCCATCTATAAATGCTAATATGGCAGGAAATTTGAACAATTTTCTCCCTACAAACATTTTAGTTCATTTATTGTATTTAAAAATATGTAGGCTTGCATAAATACACCATATACATATTCCAAAATTAACTCTTTTATTGGTTGGGAAAGATTTATCTCATTGAGTGAAAAAGAAATCTGCTTTCAAATGAGACTTTCTGTTTTAGAGAGGACACATATGAATTTTGGAAAAATAATAAATACACTATATTGTACCTGTGTACATTTTACAAAGCAAAGGAGATGCATTCTGTAATGAGTTCATGTGTACTCCAGCTGCTATGAAATCGGAGGAAGAAAAATTCTTGTGATTTTTCCTATCAATGTATAGTATAAATAATTTATTGTCAATATTCTCAACATGCAGAAATGCTTCAGTCCCATAAGCAGTGTCATTTTTTCTGGTTAAGTGTTTTAAAAGAAGAATATTCTATTTTATTTCTGAAAACTTGTCTACATTTCTGGAATTCCCTCTCATAAGCTCTGTAATACACAGTAAGGGGAAACAGTAAGAAAGGAAGCTTCTCGAGAAAGCACTGAAATTTTGCTACGTAAACTTTTTTATTAAGATTCCAGACTGTTTGAGAATGCAATTAAAAATCTATGGAAATCTGTCCATTTAAAAAATTATCTTAATTCCACAAGTTTAACATTCTACATGTAGATCTCTTTACTGAAGTATACATAGTATTTCTCCATTTAGGTAGAACATATGTAATATTTTAAACATATAAACCTTCCATAATAATTTTACTATGTGAAAAGTCATCAACTATCTGAAAATGAATTAAAAGACTATAAGTTTGGCAAAAAGTCTGTTTTCTTCAAACGTTAGTGCAACTTGACGTCTACCTTGGATATGAATTGAAAACTGGAGTGCTCAAGGAGCTCTTTGGCATGTGGATATACATACCATCTCTCACATATAATTAATTTTTAATATCGTCAGTAATACCTTAGATTCACATTAGGAGTATAAATTACATCAAAGTTCCCAAATCACCATACGAAAGTTGTCCTGGGATTGGCGTATAATGATAAAGACAAGATTTTCTAAAGTTAAGTTAAATTCATATAACTTCAGTTCACTTTCCTTGTGTAGATTAAACCTTTAGGAAGACATGCGTTACTGGCCCTGATTACGTCCGCAGGGAAAGGATTTTCAAAGAACATTTAAATAATACCATATGTGGAAACCTAAACTTCTATTCCTTTCTCATTGTTTCCAAGACCATGAAGTTATTCTTGCAAGTAAGTTGACCAGGATTTCTTATTCTTAACTCATTGCTACAGAAGTTATTCTTCCATCGTTCTTACATCTACATCCAGATTCTTTTGCCAAAATCATGACTTGGCTAAAGAATACATAGTTTTTAAACCATATCAGAAACAGTCATTGCAAGACTTTTAGTTAAAAGGTTTGTCTCATTGATGTCTAAAAATACTTGAAAATTAAACAAAGTTATAAATATCTTTGCTTTCAAATGATGTGAGGTCGCTTTGTTGTTCAAAAACAAAACTCTTTATAACATAATCAAATAAATCAAGACCAAACATCAAACATCTAGGAAGCCAGTACATATATAAGTTCTATGGAATAATAGTACAGTTAGCCTCCATGTCTTAACAAATGTTCTTGAAAAAGTAGTGACGATTTTGAAATTATGGAAAAGGAGAGGAAGTAGGATAAAAATGCAAGATTTTGTTGAGGATTTTTGTATTATTTTGTTGCCAACCCCAAGCATTGAAATATTATAGTATATGAAGCTCCTTTCAATACCAAAGGGGGAAAATAAAACATATCTATTGTCCAAAATAAAAAATTTTTCCATCTCTGTAGTGAAAACTAGGCTATTTTCTTCTTTATTTTTTGTTTATTTTACTAACAGGTAAAACTTTATTTCTTGTCACCATTTCAAAGATTGGAAGTTGCTAAACGTTTTGTAAAAATCCTAACAACACTAAACAATTTATCGTCTCTGTTACAAACAGAACAGCTCAGAAAATTGTAAAGAAAAAATTGAATTAAATCAAGAAACAAAAAATTACAATGTAATTGTGGGTTGATATTGTCTGTCTCTGTGTCCCCACTGAACTCTTATCTTGAATTGTAATCCGAATTGTAACCCCATGTGATGGGATTAACAGCTTGTGGGGAATGACTAGATCATAGGAGCGGTTCACCATGTTGTCCTTGGAATAGTGAGTACTCACAATATCTGATGATTGTATAAGGGACTTTCCCTGCTTTGCTCTGCACTCATTCTCCCTCCTGCCACCCTGTGAAGAGCTACCTTCCCTCATCATTGTAATTTTCCTGAGGCTTCCCCAACCATGCAGAACTGAGTCAATTAAACATCTTTTCTTTAGAAACTACCCATGCTCAGGTATTTATTCATAGCCGCATGAGAACAGACTAATACACTAGTAATATGAAACTTCATGTTTAAAGAATAATTGTTTTAGGCTGGGCATGGTGACTCCTGCTTGTAATCCTGGCAATTTGGGAGCACAAAGTGGGCGGATCACCTGAGGTCAGGAGTGCCAGACCAGCCTGGCCAACATGGCAAAACCCCATCCCTATTAAAAATAAAAATAAAAAAACTTGCCAGGCATGCTGGTGCATCCCTCTAGTCCCAGCTACTTGGCAACCTGAATCACAAGAATCACTTGAATCTGGGAGGCAGAGTTTGCAGTGAGCAGAGATTGTGCCACTGCCCTCCAGCCTAGGTGACAAAGTAAGACTCCATCTCAAATAAATAAATAAATATTTAAAGAAATTAAAACTGAAAAATTCTCTTTAGATTTTTACTTTTCACATTGCAATCATACATGTATATAGGTATAGAATCTTATGAAATTCATTGTAAAATTCAATGGTAAAACTCCCAATGAAAACTAGATTACTATTATAATTTTTTGGTTACAAAAATTTCTTTATTGATCAAGCTCCAGGCCAGATGCAAGCTGTAAGTTTTAGTAACAGAGGCAAACCTGAGGTCTGTTCAGTTTGGCAAATATGATCAATAGTTGGGACCCCAGGAACCCCTAAAGCAAGGAAGTGAATTTGGGTAAAATTGTTCCAACCCACTTTTTCTGTTCCCTGCCTTACTAAACGTCCTCCTTCTTTCCCCAAAACCATGCAAGTTCTTACACTTACAATAATCTTAGACATGGTATAAATAACCTGCCAAGTATGCATTGACTGGCTTTGTATTAATTTAGACTTGACTTTAAGTATCAAGATCTCAAAATAACACCATTTCCTTTAAAATGGTGGAAATGCATTTAACTCTCACATCATGTGGGCACTCTAGAGTCTACATGTAAAGTGCTATATTTCCAGGTTCTAGGCATTATCTGACTTGGTTCTCTCTCTTTATATCCTCTTTATCCACCCATTCCAAAAGGATCCTTCAGTTCTAGCTATTGTTACACTGGCATTCCAGATACTGGGAAAATCATAAATGAGACTATCACACAACCCATCACTTCATAAGAATCATTATAGAATGAGCACACACCACCTCTGTTTATATCCCACACTCTTGAAGTTAGTCACCGTGATGGTTCATACCGAGTGCCAACTTGACTGGATTGAAGGATGCAATATATTGCTCCTGGGTGTGTCTGTGAGGGAATTGTCAAAGGAGATTAACATCTGAGTCACTGGACTGGGAAAGTCACACCCACGTGGTCTGGGTGGGGACAATCTAATGAGCTGCCAGCATGGCCAGAATAAAAGCAGACAGAAGAACGTGAAAAGACCAGACTGGTGTAGTCTTTCAGGCTTCATCTTTCTCCCATGCTGGATGCTTTCTGCCCTCCAACCTCAGACTCCAAGTTCTTCAGCTTTGGGATTTGGACTGGGTTCCTTGCTCCTCAGGTCCCAGACAGCCTATTACAGGATCTCACCTTGTGATTTTGTGAGTCAATACTTCTTAATAAACTCCCTTTTATATAAACATCTATCCTATTAGTTCTGTCCCTCTAGAGAACCTCACTGAGCCACAACTATGCATAAAGGATAATAAGAAATGTAGTCTTTAGTGCAGGTGGCCAAGTATCAACATAAAAATCAAGGATCCTACTAGATTAATTATTTTACTATGATTTTCCAGTTATTTCCCAATTGAATAAACTTGATCTTCTGCAAGATGGCTCTGTATGAGTGGGAGAATATAGTAATTCTTGTGCTCTTGTTTGTGAGAAAGCTAATCTTCTGAGGATTTGCTGATTGAGAATATCTTACATGGCTAGTATATTGTTGACTTACATTTTGCCTCCTTGAGTTTCTTAAAAATGCATCTCCAGTTTTTTCCAGTCTTATATGCTGCTTTCAAAATTCTGAGGCCAAACTAATTTACTTTAAAGTTTCTAAAACATTGTGCTTAGAAACCTACAGGATTAAAGTTTTACCTTTAAGTCCCAGAGGTTTTACTTCTGTATCTTGAAGTAGATCATCCCAGGTCAAATTTTCCAAGTACAAATTGGGTTGTTATAAAAACCTAGATTCAGATCTACATTTTCTCAAATTTCTTCTTATACCTTATCTTGAAAATTAGAATCCTTGTTTCAATTCTTCACAAACTCCAAGATACACATGTTGAATATTCTTATGTTGTTACTATATCTATAATTTTCTGAGTCATTTTACCTCCCAAATATTTTTTAAATGTCCACTCTATTAGCTATTTTTATTAATTTTATCAATTCTTCTAATTAAATGATCAATAAAGTGTATTTTCATTTGGGCATATTGAATTTTAGTGTTAAATTTTAAATGATTTTGTCTTTTTCATCTATTCAGTTTTCAGTTCAGTCAACTATCATTTCATATCTTCCTGCTTTTGTTAAACTTCTGCGTTTTTCATGTGGATTTGTTTAGATTTTGATTTAAGTATAAATGCCTGTTTGAGGATATTTGATTCATGTTTCAAAATTGTTTTTTTTAAGAGAATTTTTCTCTATTTTGAGTGTTTTTGGAATTTTAGTTTGTTGCCAAAATGTTTTGATTATTTTTTTCTGTGTAGAGGGGTTTGGAGCAAGTGGACTGAAAATAATCAGTAAACTTCATGGTCAGGCTTTTAAAATTATTTTCTTTCCTCCTCCTTTCTGACTTTTCTCTCTTGTCTTCCAGCAAGAATCAAAGGATTCATCTGAGATCCAGAAACCCAGGGATGGTAAAATCCCCAGATTAAAGGACTGCAGTGAATATGTTGTACAAAAAGAAAAGAAAAGAAAAAAACACTTCTTCCACCTGCTGCCTACGTTTTGACTGTTATAAATTAATAGTCAACTTATTCAAACCTGATTCCCAGTCTCTATACTCCCTAATTCTTCCATCGTTTTTTGTTCTTGTTTTTTTTTTGTTTGTTTGTTTGTTTGTTTTTAGATGGAGTTTCGCTCTTGTTGCCCAGGCTGCAGTGCAATGGTGCGATCTCGGCTCACTGCAACCTCCACCTCCTGGGTTCAGGCAATTCTCCTGCATCAGCCTCCTGAGTAGCTGGGATTACAGGCACACCCCACCATGCCCAGCTAATTTTTTGTATTTTTAGTAGAGAAGGGGTTTCACCATGTTGACCAGGATGGTCTCAATCTCTTGACCTCGTGATCCACGTGCCTCGGCCTCCCAAAGTGCTGGGATTATAGGCATGAGCCACCGTGCCTGGCCCATCGTTTTTAAATTTAACAAACATAGACATCGTGTTTACTATACAATGGCAGATACTTTGAAATCTCAAATGTCATGTATCTGGAAGTGTTGGCACAGTCAAGTTTGACCACACTGATTCACTTTCAAACATGGTAGTTGCACTGTTCTCCATTGAACTCTTTTCTCCAGAGTTTCAATATCATTCATATTTTATTATATTGCATATTAATATGTTTGAGGAAACAAATTTAATTTTGCATTGTAAATTTTCAATAAAAAGGACTCTTTTAATATTACTTTGAGAATGTATGATGCTCCCTTCAATTTTAATAACTCATTTCCATCTTCTATTCAGGCATAAATCTACTAAGATCTTTCACTTATCTGTTACTTCATATATAATTAAGAATGCATAATGTGCACTTGAACAATGTAGGTAACTAATGAGGAATAATTTCAATCCTTATAAAATATAACATTTGGAATGTTATAAAAATAGTCTGTGGATAACTGAAATAAGCTGCTCTATGCAAAAAATATTTTTATTTCCCAGTAAAAAGTCTTTACCTTTTGGAGATTTTTGTTTTGTTTTGTTTTCTTGAGGCTTTCTGGGTTTTGTTTTGTTTTGAGAAAAGATGTGACATTTTGATTTTCGGATAGAGAAACAGAAAGCTCCACCAATTGTCCCTGATGTCCTGGAAACAAGGACATCAGAAAAACACCTTCAAAATAAAAAATTAGGTGAGCACTAATTTTTAAAACCAGTGCCTGGTTTTAAATTTCTGTCTCTGAGAGAGGCACTGAAGACATAGGGAAAACAGCCCTGAATCTCAGACACCATCACTCCCCCATCCACAGCTGCAACTGCCCAGGTACAGAGAGTTTTCTGGGTCCTACAGGAGAAGGAGCACAGCAGTTGTGATGCACTGAACTTAGTGCTGTTCTGTGAAATCAGAAGAGAAAACCAGAGTAAACTCAGCTGAGGCCCACCCACGGAAGGAGCATTTCATCCAGCCCTGGCTAGAAGGGAATTGCCAATCCCAGGCGTCAGAGTGTTTGCAAACCTCCTCACTCTTCATTTCTAAGTCAACTTGAAAAACAATCTAGGTCATAAGGACTGTAACTAATGAAAGTTTTAGTGCTGAAGTAGGCCAAAGGGCAGTGGACTGAGGGGCCCTGAACATACAACTGGGACAGCCCAAGAAAGCCTTAGTATCACCCAGGCTGCACAGCTCTAGATTCAAAAGAGACTCCTTCCTTCTGCTCGAGGAGAGGAGAGGGAAAATGGGGGAGGACTTTGCTTTGTGTCTAGGATACCAGTTCAGCCACAGCAGAACGGGACACATGTCAGAGTCATGAGGCCCCTGTTCCAGGCCCTAGCTCCCAGATGATATTTCTAGACACACCCTGTTCGTGGAGTAGTATCTGAAGAAACACGGGCAAATCCTCTCCTTCAGGTTATCCCATGACCTCTTTCCCAGTTTTTTGTGAGTACATCTCACCACCAGGTCAGTTGCCCTAAGTTCTCATCCCTGGGTTGCTTTATCAAATGTCATTCAGCCTGGCATTCAGAATTAGGCTTTTCAAATGCTAGTAAGCATAAAACGATATCCTGAGCCTCTCTGCCTAATCTGGCCATTCTTACAGCTTCTTGCAGTCGAGCTATAAAGTTGGCATACGGCTCTTTTGGCCCCTGCTTAACAGCTCCAAAGCAAGGGTTTTTTTCACTTCCTGATGTAATTCTCTCCCAAGCTCTGAAACATACTTTCCTAAGCTGCCCTATGACCAAATTGGGCCTAGCAGCTTGAGCCTGCAGGGAAGCCCATTCACCAGTTTCTGTAAGCTCTTCCGCGGCAATATTAATTGCAGGTTGAACATAAACATTTATATTAGCTTGAATATTAGCCTCATCAGCCCACCGGGTCCTGAACTGCAAAAACTGAGAAGGCAGTGAATTAGTTCAGGTTAACGTGGCCCAGTGTTTTGGAATCAGCCGGTAAGAAGTAGCTATGTTACTCAGTAATCCCAGCACAGATGGAGACACAAGCCCATACCGGTTGATGGCCTGTTTAAACTCCTTCAGCAATTTGAAGGGAAAGGGCTCAAAAGAAACCCATACTGGCCCCTGCTGATCTTGAGGGTACATAAGAACTGGAAATTGCCATGCCTCCAAACCTCCCTCTTTTCTCACATGTTGAATTCCAGCTTGAATGGAACCAGTTACCGTAGTTCTAGGAATGCAAGCGCCAACAGAAGCAGAGGTAGAAATATCAGGAGGATTTGGCCATCCCTCAACAAGACACTGAGCAGCGGCTTACGGGCACACCCTTTCCTCATTTGAGTTCTCAATTTTTTGCTCTATGATTTCTCTACATACTTTGTCACACTCCTTCTCCTCTCCTGAATATTCTCCTGAATCATTTTCCTCATTGTCTGTTAGAAACAACTCCAGGGCAGAATGCACAAAGCCCAAACAGACCACATCGGAACAGAACTATCCTTTACTCCTTTTCTGTGTACCTTCCTTAAGATAGTATCCACTTTTCCCCATTCCTCCATGGTCAACTCTCCCTGCTCAGGAAACCAGGGACAAAATTCCTCAAACACATCAAAAATTTGTGGCAGACTGTCCTCTCTACCTTCAATTCCTCCTCTTTTAAGCAGCTGACAAAGCAAACCAGGACAAGCCTCTGGCTTGCTTGATCCTTGTCCCATGTTACCCCAATATTACCAAGCTCCCCCAGCTCACCCTGGGAGATTTTTTCAAGAGTTCTCAGTCTACTTCTGGGCTCCACCTAACTCACCTGAGATTCTTTCAAAGGTTCCCAGACTATTTCCAAGCTCCCAACTTACCCTGGGGATTTTTTTCCAAGAGCACTCAGGATACCTTCAGCTTAGCCTCTCCTCCCTCTGTTGCTCACACAACTCTTCATCCTTGGTTTGAGTCCCCATACTCGGGCACCACTTACCAAATACCAGTTCAGCTGGGGAAACCCCCACCCAGGCAGCGCTGAAGACAATGAGAGGCAGATACCCAAACAGAACAGCAAAGCGAACCTATCCAGGGGGCCAGCAGCCTACTGAACTGAGAGCCTCAGGGCCTGACAGCATTCCAGGCTGAAAGCCACAAGATTCTCATCCATGTATTTATTCTCTCTAACAGCTGATTCTTATTAATAAACAGGTGTTCTGTATTTACTCATAACTCATAAATATTCCAAGTAGGAAGCTGTTACCTGCCTTCCTCTCCTAGTATGGTGAAACGTTTTTTACTTAAATGGTTATTTAGTTCTATTTTTTTCTGTCTATTGATAATATCATACATCTTTTTCTTAATAATATAATGGATTCTATCTGTTGATAATTTTGATATCAAAACAATTTTTCATGTGTGAGGAAATTCCTACCTGTTGAAACTTACTAGCTTTCTATATACTGTTGTATTTTATGTGCAATTTATCAATAAGGTTTTTGCATCTATTTTTGTGAAAGATATTTAGCTGTAGTTTACTTATTCTGTGTTTCGTTGATTATGTTGAGACTTAAGATGATTTATCATATACTTAGCTTCTGATGTCAATTTACACTTAGCCCTTTATATCCATGGGTTCCATACCCATGGGTTCAACCTAATTGTTATTTAAAATATTTGTTTTAAATGTAATGAACATATAAAGACTTGTTTTTTTGTCATTATTTCCTAAGAGCTCAATTATTTCTTAACAGCTCAGTTACACAAATAACAGCTATTTGTGTAGCTTTTACATTGTAAGAGCTGTTATAAGTAATCTAGAGATGATTTAAGATACTCAGGAGGATGTACATAGGTTTTGTGCAATTACTACTTGATTTTATATCAGGAATTTGAATATCTGAAGATTTTGGCATCCATTAGAGGTCTTACAACAAATCCCCTGCAACACTGAGGAATGATTGTCAATTTCGGTGTCAGTGAAGATAGGTTAATATATTCTTAATAACATTAAACTCAAATATAGTGTGCTAGGAATAAAAGGAGATTTGCTTACCTTTTACTTTGTGCAGGGTTATATTGGTCTTCATCACAAGAGTGATCACAAGAGTAATCAAGAGGTAACTATACCCATACACCTGTACAGTTAGGGAGTTTTGCCTGTATTTTGAAGGCTGTCTCTGACACTTTTCTTTTTCTTTTCTTCTTTCTATTTTTTGTGATAGCTTAAAAAAACAATGGAAGGAGGTTGGGTCAAGAAGCAACTCATGTTTGCTGCTCTCACAGAGAGAAAAGAACATGGACCTGTGCACTGATTCTCCAAGCCAAGTATTTATACAATCATGTCAAATTCATTGGGCCAACACAAGGGCACACAGACAGCAGAGAGGAACACAGCTGTGTAACAGCTCATCTGGGAGCAGAGTTAAGGCAGACACTCCCCAACACAGGGAAAGCGCGAGTTCACGAGAGCCCCTCGGAACAGTCACACTCTCCACAGAGACCTGGACTAGCGAGAAAAAGGAAGAATCTCCAACACCCTCAACCTGCACCTCTAAGCTAAGGCATGTTTATACACCAATAATGTTCTAGTGGAGAACCAAATTAAGAACACAATATTGTTTATAATAGCCACAAAGAAAATGAAATACCTAGAAGTCATTCTAAACAAGGAAGGGAAAATTTCTGCAAGGAAAACTACAAAGCACTGTTGAAAAAAATCAGAGATGACAAAACAAATGGAAAAATAGTCTATGCTCATGGATTGAAAGAATAAATATAGATAAAATGGTTATACTGCCAAAGGTAATTACAGATTCAGCATTATTCCTATGTAAATATCAATGTCATTTTTTACAGAATTAAAAAAATTATTCTAAAATCATTTGGAACCAAAAATGAGCCCATGTAGCTAAATATTCTAAGCAAAAATTAGAAAATCACATTGTGTGACTTTAAACTATAGTATAAGGCTATAGTAATCAAAACAGCATGACACTTGTACAGAAACAGACATGTAACCTAAACGGATTAGAGAAACCAGAAATAAGGCAGCCCACCTACAACCTATGATTTTCAATAAAATCAACAAAAATAATTAGTGGGGGGAAGAACTCTGTATTCAATAAATGGTGTTGTGATAACTAGCTACCCACATGTAGAATAATGAATCTGGACCTCTCACCATATTTATAAATTAACTCAAAATGGATAAAAGACTTAAAGGTAAGGCCTCAAACTGTAAAAATCCTAGAAGAAAACCTAGAAATACCCTTCTCAACAAAGGCCTTGGCCAAGAATTTATGGCTAATTTCCAAATCAATTGCAACAAAAACAAAAATTAACAAGTGAGACATAAAGAGCTTCTGCACATCTGAACATGTATAAAAAGAATTATATACCCCAGTTTACTCAACATGTGCAAGGTGGTTGAACATTCAAAAGTCAATTAATGTAATCAACTACATTAATAGTCTATAGAAAAATATATGGTCATATCAATTAATTCAGGCAAAACTATTTGACTATATCTAACTTCCATTCATGATGAAACTGGAAGCAAATCAGGATTTGAGGAAAAGTTCAACAACTTGATAAAGAACATCTATGATAAACCCAGGGCTAATGTTTAATGATAAGAAACTCAACACTTTCTTATTAAGATCCAGAATAAGGTGAGAATTTAATTTCTCAGCATTCCTTTTCACCATTGCAATGGAAGTTTGAGCTACTACAATAATACAAGAAAAGAATACAAAAATAATCAAGTTTGGAAGGAGAAAATAAAATTGTCCCTGTTCTCTGATGACATAATTACCTATATAGAAAACCCCAAAAAACTGATGATGAAGCTTCTGGAAATAAAAGGTGATAAGAGCAACATCTTAGTATGCAAAGATAATATACAAATATTGATTGCATCTTATATACAACCAATGGAATCAAATTTTAAGAAAGTTGAAAAAACACTGCCATTTATAAGAGTAACTCCCAAAATGAAATTCTTAAGGATAGATTGGACAAAATATGTACAGAACTTGTATGCAGAGAATTATAAAATTTTGATGGACTAATTTAAATATGTAAATAGATATTCCATAATCATAGATCGGAAGATTCAATATGGTTAAGATTACCATTCTTTCCCACTTGATCAATAAATTCAATGTAATCCCAATCAAAATACATCAAAGTATTTTGTAGCCATTGAAAAATTGATTCTAAAATGTATGCAGAAAGCCAAAAGACTTAAAATAGCCAAAATAATACTAAAGAATAACAATATTGTAGGTCTCACACTATTTGACCTCAAGACCTATTATAAGCCAAATAAATACAGATGGCACTGGTGAAGGATGAATACATAGCTCGCTTCATAAGAATAGAGATCCCAGAAATAAACTCACATAAATATAGTCGAGTTATCTTTAACAAAGGAACAAAAGCATTTCAACAGAGAAAGGGTAGTTCCTTCAACAATTGCTTAGCCATGCTATATGCAGAAAAATAAAATCAAAACACAGACTTTATACTTTTAATAAAATTTGCTCTAATAAATTAAAAGCCTCAATGTAAGATGCAAAATATATTCTCCTAGAATAAACAGAAAAGTAGAGGACCTTAGTTTTGACAATGAGTTTTTAAATTTAGCATCAAAAACACAAGCCAGTTTTAATAGTTTGACTATAGTAAAAGTAAAACATTTGTTCTTTTAAACATACTGGAGTTGCAAATTACATTTACCAAAATTTATATAACAATAATAACCGTAAAGGAATGAATGTAGTAGAAAAAAAATTGAAAACCTAGGTTTAGAAAACCTTGGCCCAAACACTTTGGGTTAAGACAATGGAAAGACAACCTAATGACTTGGGGAAAATGTTTGTAAAACACGTTTTCCATTAAGGACTCGTAATCAAAATATAAAAATGACTCTTTAAACTCAACAGTAGGAAGATAATCCAATTTTTTAAACAGGCAGAAGATTTTAATAGTTGCAAAAAAATAAGTTATGGCAAATAAGAACATGGAAAAACAACAGTATTTATCATAAGGTAATTACAAACTGAAACAATGTGATAACACTACGCTACTATTAGAATTACTAAAATAAATGTTTTAAAGACTGAAAGTTTTAAAAAGAAATGTTTTTTAGAGTGACAGGAACTCTTACTCATTGCTCATAAAATGGTACAGCCAATTTGGAAGACAGTTTCACAGTTTCTCCTACAGCTAAACTTAGTCTTACTAAATGATCCAGCAACAGCCTTCCTAGGTGTTTACCCAGTTCAGTTGAAAACTTATCCACACAAAAGTGAATGTGACTGTTTGTGTTAACAGCAACACTAGACATAACTGCCAATGGGTGGAAGCAGCCAAGTTGTCTTTCAGTAAGTGAATGAATAAATCAGTCATAGTCCATCCACTGATAGTGACAGGAGACAGATAAGTTCCCAGGCAGACAGGGATGAGTCCCTGGTAAAACCCAACCTTCAGGCCAAGGACAATCTAAAGCCTGAAAACTGAACTACCAGTTCTGGATAGAGTTCATGGCCGGAGTGAGAACTTCCATCCCCATCTTTCCCACTCCTTCTTGACTGGTCCTTTCTGCATTATGCCTTTTAACCAACTGAATAATGCTTTTTTCAAGAACACCCATGGACCAGTCAGTACAGATTCCCCTATTCTAAGCCCATAAAACACCCAGACTCAGTCTCACAGATGGCTACCCACTGTCAGTCCCCACTCACTGTTGAGAGCTTTTCTTTCCCTCAGTACAATTATTTTCTGCCCTACTCACTCTCCCATGTCCATGTACCTCATTCCTCCTGGTCCCAGAAAAAGAACCTGGAATTCACCAAACTGCAGGAGCAAAAAGAGCTGCAATGTCTCTGCTTGTTGAGCTATGGGTGGCAGAAGTAAAACAGCTTTAGCACTGTCCCCCACTCTTCAAACTAGAGATTAAAAATTGCACTGGGTGCCACTCCCTCCTGCTCGCCGAGCTGTGGGTGGTGGGAGTAAAACAGCTGTAAAGCCCCCTCCCACTTGCTGAACAAGAGGAGAGAAGAAGCCACTGAGTGTCACTGCCTCTCCCTGCTGAGCTTCCGGAGTAACTCAAGTGAAGCCTCTGCCTTCAGGTGCCACTCCCTCCCGCTCACCAAACTGCAGGAACAAAAAGGCCACAACAGAACCATCTGAGCAACAAAATAAATGTTATACAGAGAGGAAGGTGTAAGTTCACAGAGGAAAAATCAGGCAAACACTACCTCAACCAGGTAATCAAGCTCAACATATACCTAAATCATGTTGATAGTGTGCTCACTTGATATGGTGTGATGAAAATCTTATTCTGTGATGAAATTCCACTACTGTCATCTTCCTTTCCGAACCTCCTAACCCTAATATAAACATGAGGGAAGCACAAAGCAAGTTCCAATAGCGGGGCATAGTACAAAGAATTCAACCAGTATGCCTCAAAATTGTCAAAGTCATTACAAAACAAGGAGGTTCCCCTTCCCCCATCCTTCAAAAAAAAATACAAAAAAGACAGTCTGAAGAACTGTCACAGCCCAGAAGACCCTGAAGAAACATGATAATTACATATAATGTAATATCTGTAATATCCTGAATGGGATCCTGGAACAGAAAAAAGAAGCGTAGGTAAAAAACAAGATAATCTGAAAAAAGTATCAATTTTTATTTAATGATAGTGTATCAAAAATGGTTGATTTATTGTAACAAATATACCATCTAAATGTAAAATATTAATAATCTGAAAAACTAGGTTCAGGATATATGGGAACTCTGTACTATCTTCTCAATTTTCTGTAAATCTAAAAGTGTTCTAAAAATGTGTTTAAAATAAATTTCAAAATGAGAAAAGATACCTTGCAAACTTGATTTTTAAAAAGCAAGAGTGACTGTACTATATTACATAAGGTCAAACTTAATTTCTTTGCATAGTTAATATTTATGAATAAAACTCAAGAAGCCTAAAACAAAATAATATTACAATTTGAGTTTGATGATGTCTATTCACTGGGATTCCTTTTATACATACTAACTTGAAATCAACAGATTATCTCTATAATATATTACTGTATTATGTTGAAATTCTAAAGGTTAAGTTTTATGATGAAATATGCATTTCTCCATTCATTTGTCTTTTATGTTCTTGAAAATTTGCTAAGAAAAATGCCTAAGGCTCACTCATTTAGGGAAAATAAGAAGAGAAACATTGGGCATTTGGTACAAAATTGGTTATTATATTTGAAAAGGTAAAAAATAAGTTTTCCATTTGCAACAAGATATTTCTTGTACTCAAACTCAAGAAAAGGCAATTATCTGAATTCAGAAGGCCTAGAAAACAATAAAGTCAAAAATTTATTTTAAATATAACCTATTCACATATAAAACTAATATTTCATAATACTTCTCACATTAAATATCACTATGCTAAAGGTTATTTCCACTGCCAGTCAAGAGGTAATTCAAACCATTATATTACATTCTTGTTCCTATTGTACCATTACTGTATATTTCCTTTTATAAATTTCTGGAAAAATTATTTAATAATCATTTTGTTTAATGATTAGTAGTTACTGAAAGTTCTCTATTTCATAAAATAAGTAGAAACAAAAGTAAAATAAATTGTGTATATCAAGTGGAAATGCTGTTTACATTAATTTCTTGTTCATTTAATTTCTTTTTATACTTAGGAACTTAGTATAAAAGCAGCCAACTATATACATAGTTTTGAGAATTGGGCTGACGTATAAAATTTATGTTAATTATATTATTTAGAAATATATTTTACATTTGTATTTCTGGGAACTTTTTAAATTTCTACTTATATATCTGTGGAAACACTGACTACTTAAACATTAAGTACTTGAAAAATTAACTCAAAATTTATAAGATACTCTTGATTCCCACACTACCTCTATGACCTCCAGGATTTTCTGCCTTTAATTTGATGGGACAGAGGGCAAAGAACACAATGTAAAATTACAAGAACCTAAGTTATTTGCAGATCATGAAACACATCAGTGAGAGGAACAAGAGTCCTCCTGTACACCTAAACATGCAACGCACAAGGTTGGTATGATCGCAATTATCTATAATTCACATCTGTCTCTATTGGATCTCATACATTTTTTCAATGAAAAAGCAAGGATACATCTCACTCATCCCAAATCAGCCCAATGTAGGGTCAGCCAGCACCAATTCCTGTTTAATTTTTTTGAGTAATAGTATAATTATTATTCAATATGATATCATTATATCATTGTGAGAAAAACTCGTGAGTCTATTTTTGTTGAAACTTTCATCCTACTTTGCAAACTATAACAATATTCTTATTTAATCACTTATGAGTTCTCAACTATGTAAACACTGAAGCCTCCCAACCAGTTAACTTTCACCCATTTTTACACATCCTCTAACAAATTTCAGTTTTCCTAAATGGAACCATTTAATAAATAGTGTGTTTTATTTATACCAACACCACTACAAAAAGAGGTAAGAATGAAATAAATTAAAAATGTGATATGTACATGGAAGAAGATCAAAAAATCCACTGGGATACATAAATGAGGCTGAAAGAGGTTTATAAGTTATCTGAAAAGGGGAAATGCATACATTCTTAATAAATTAATGTTGAAATCTGTGATTTTTATCAGATATTGCTTTGTTCCTTTTTTTGTTTTGCTTACTTTAACTTTTGTTATTGTTTTCGTTGATTCTGGTAACTTCACAAATGAGTATAAGTTCGATCTAGTAAAGCAAATGTTTATAAAGAGCTAGCTAATTGTTTCATAAAATGTTGTGAAGGTGTTCACATTATAGTAGATACTGAAACGTGATATAGAATTACAGTAATTAAAACTGAATGGTAATGGTTTATGATTAAACAGATTCAACTGAAATAACAATCAGTAATTAACCTGAAGTACAAATATGGACTTGTTACATACTAAATATTATGTCAGTGAGCTACTTTACAATTCCAAATGGTTGGAACCAAAATGACTTAACTACAATGATAAAAGGACTCACTATTCAATAAACGGTACTGGGATAGCTGGCTAGCCCTATGCAGAAGAATGAAACTGGACCACTACCTTTCGCCATATGTAAAAATTAACTCAGGATGGATTAAAGATTTTAACGTAAGAATTCAAACTATTAGAATGCTAGAAGAAAACCTAGGAAATACCATTCTGGATATGTGCTTTGGGAAAAAATTTTTGACTAACTCTTCAAAAGCAATTGCAACAGAAACCAAAATTTAAAAAGTAGGACCTAATTAAACTAAGCATTTGCACAGCAAAAGGCAATTATCATCAAACTAAACTCACAACTTACAAAATGGGAGAAAATATTCACACATTAAGAACCCAACAAAAGCCTAATAGCCAGAATCTGTAAGAAACTTACACAATTAAACAAGCAAAAAACAAATGACCTCTCATTTTAAAAAATGAGCAAAATACATGAACAGACACGTCTAAAAAGAAGACATACAAGCTACCAACAAACATGAAAAAAATGCCCTGCATCACTAATCATCAGAGAAATGCCAATCAAAACCACAATGAGATACTGTCTCACACCAGTCAGAATGGTTATTATTAAAAATTCAAAAAACAACAGATGTTGGTGAGGCCGTGGAAGAATGGGAAGGCTTATACATTGATAGTGGGAATGTAAATTAGTTCACCCACTGTGGAAAGCAGTATGGAAATTTCTCAAAGATCTTAACACACAACTGCCATTCAACCCAGCAATTCCATTACTGGATACATATTCAAAAGAAAACAAATCATTCTACCAAAAAGACACATGCACTTGTATGTTCATCACAACTCTAATCACAACAGAAAATTCATGCCATCAGTGGTGGATTGAATAAAGAAATGTGGTACTTATATGCCATGGAATACTATGCACCCATAAAAAATGAAATCATGTCGTATGCAGCAATATGGATGCAGTTGGAGGCCATTATCCTAAGTGAATTAATACAGGAACAGAAAACTAAATGCTGTGTGTCCTCACCTATAGGTGGGAGTTAAACATTGAGTACCCATGGACATAAAGATGGCAATAATAGACACTGTGGACTGCTAGATGGAAGAGGAAAGGAGGAGGGAAAAGGCTAAAAAAATTAACTGTTAGGTACTATGCTCAGTACATGGATGAAGGATTATTCATACCTTAAACCTCAGCATCACACAATATACCAAAGTAACAAACCTGTACATATAACCTCTGAGTCTAAAACAAAAGTTGAAAAAGAAAAAAAAAAAACTTAAGCAAAAGATTTTGGTTGACTTAGCAGAGTTTAAAAGGTGCTAAAATTATGTCCATGTCATCAGATTTTCTCTTTCTCATCTCCTTTCTCCTCCTCAGAGTTTTCATTTTCAGCCAGATTTCCACTCAAACCTTCAATATACATAAATAGCATAAGGTCCTACCTACATCTACTCTCATTTAAGTTTCGTTGGAAAATCACAAAAAGACTTTTCAATAATCCTGGTTCTTTTGTGTGTCTAAAATGGCAATACTGAAACTAACCGATGTGCTAAATGACTGAAGCCTGAGTCATTTTCTGTGTAAATAGAGTTTGGACTCATGAGGTATAGATAGATAGATAGATAGATAGATAGATAGATAGATAGATAGATAGATAGATAGATAGATAGATAAATAGATACATAAATACATACATACATACATACATACATACATAGAGATATGTTAAGTATTCCCTATGACGCTGTTGCCTAAAGAAACTTATATATCTGCAAATCATACATGTCTGGCCTTCAACTAGTTTTCAAGTTTTATTTTATTATTTAAAGGTTAACTATTAAAACGTCCGAATATCTATAAAAGAGAGAATGTTGTAGAACCATGTGATGGAAATCAGGAAGAAATGACATTCAAAATGAGGGTGAATATATTTGTTTTGGATAAAGGGAAGGAACATTTCTTCGATTGATAATGGAGCAATCAGTAAATATACAGTAAAGCTGGTGGTTGGTAGCAGAAGTGAATATTGCCTAATGACCTAAACAGCCAGAAAGTTTGCATAAGGGGAACAAAAGAGGAACTTATGAGGTGAAAAAGTAAAACGTATTGAGAAACTAGGGTAATAGAGGGTGGATTTAACAGTCCACTTAAAATTAGAGAACAAAAATTATACTGGTATCAAAGTAAACATACAGTTGTTGTTTTCCAAAAGCGACCCTGGAATAAAGATGCATCATATTTGTTTGACTGGGGATTGCAGAACAATAAAACTGAGTGTAACCATAAGAGAGTGGCCGATGTCATCGATGATGCGCTCTGGGCTAGATAGAAACGAGAAAGAAAAGTGCAGTGTCCTAAGAAATAGAAAAGAACTTGGAGCTCTTGGTGAAACTGAAAAGATGGCTGTTGACGTTGGAGAGTGATACAGCAGCAAAAATCAGAGCCTGTATCCAATAAGCGCAAGTTTAATTCCAGATCTGAAGAGATTTTAGAAAGTGAGTTCTGGGTTGCAATCCTGGGAATGAGGTTACTAAAGTGACCGATAAATAAAGGTTATTCAGATTTAGCTGGAATTCATGCAAGTTTTAATGTGTCTTCCCGACTAATTCAGGTTTAGCCCAATGTCGTGATAGAATGGTTCTGTGGGTGCTCAGAAAAATCTGATCTAGTTCTGGATTCTACATACTGTGTTTTACAAAATAGATATAGAAATACGGAAGTTACCATTGATGACACAAAGATCCCTAAATAGTGTCTAAAGTTTCGCTTATGTATGTGATAATTCACCTATTCCTTCTTCAAAAAATGTTTTAAGGGTCTAGATTTGTCAAACATAGCTATATACACGAGGGATATAAAGAATAATATGACAAGATCTCTGCTTCAGAAACAAAACGTATACTAGAGATAGAACATGGAAGTAGACAAAGAATATAGTGCAGAAAAGATTGAAGAGTAGAAGCTAAGAAAGAAATACAGAGGAGAGTTTCTTATTATCTAAAGTTACTGGAGGAAAAGAGAGGAAGGAAAATAGGTGTTTTACGCCAGGGAAATATTTTAGGTATAGTTTTTTTAAACTACCAATTTAGACTAAACCCATAATCCTTTTAATCAAAGAGGTAAAGAATGCTTGGATTATCTAAAAACTACCCTAATCAGAAAAATTACTAGAATTTCTCTCATTAATATCATATTCAGATGATTATTAACAAGAAGCAATGTAGTGCATTAATATAAAATTTTAAAATATTAAATTCCATATATTCTCAGATTCTCACAAATGAATAAGAAAAATTGTAAGGCTTAAATCTGGGAACATAAAATTTACTCAAACTTGAATGGTAGCACATATTATAAAAACTACTAGTAAAATAATTCTAAGCACACATGTAATATTTCATTTGTGGTACTTTCCATCTCTTGTGTTATTCACATAATGATGGAAAAATGTTTTAGGGTATACTGGCCAAGAGAGCATGTATGCTTTAACTTTTATTTCTAATGTCACATGTACTAAGAAGACCTTCAAAATCTAATTTATAATGTATTCCCATTTTTCATTTACCAGGGTTCATAACTGTAAATCAGCTTTTCTTTGTGATTCTAGGTTGAAAATTGGCACCCAAGCTGTTTGCTGCTAAGATACAGACATTTTGAGCACGTCTAAATAACTCCTAGGTCGAATCTCTATATACAGGGATATTGGGTAGGAGATAGGCACAACAAACTTGAACTAATATTGAGTCTTATTTTTCTGAGTCAAAGAAAAATGTATGCAATACAACATCTATCATACAGTTTTAACTTTTGGCTTAGAATTCAATGGATTAATCTCTCAGTTTCTATGGCAGGGAGGAAACAGGAATTAAAAGCTGAAAAAGGCATGGCACTAAATTTCTTAAAACCTTTGGGCACATAGAGAATTCTTTTGAGATTTTTCTAAGATTGTAATAAAAAAGAAAAAAAACGCTTTTCCAAATATTTGCCAACATAAATATATGTAATGGCTAAACACAGAAATGTAATGCTATGCTATGTAATGGATGAACACAGAAATCAGTCTGATGTGAGTTGACCAGTATTTATCCAACTAGTTTTTCTCCAGCTAGAACATTTCAATCACATCATCTCCAAGGACACAATATTAGGGGAAATGAAGAAACCTAGGGAAGGCACACTAGCTCTCACCTTCCTTGGCTTAGAAGTGCCTTTGGCATTTCCACGGATAATTCAATCCTGTTATTCGATCACAATGTTTCAACTAACTGCAGGAAAGTTTGCAAAGTCAAGTGTTCCCAAGAGTTCCAAAAAAAACGCAACCCAGCAGTATTTGGTGCAACCTAGCATTTTATCTTTCTCACACTAACCTGTCACTTGGAGGCTGATCGACGTCTCCTCAAGGTGCACTGTGCGAACAGGGTGCAAACATCCCCAGTAGGCACTAAGTATTAGATTAGCAGGAGGTAATTTGGAAAGGCAATGTGAAGGATTAAAGTACAAAGTTGAATTCCTTTAGAGTAACAGATGATCCATATAACAGGAGCAGCCATATATACAGGAGGAAAGGACACTTCTCTACGATTAGCAGAGTGGGCCACAGAAGGAGAACTCTGATGTCTGGGCTACAATCCATGATAACCAGCACAAGTTAGTTGATGAAACTTGTTAATGTAAAAAATGCTGATGAGGAATGAAGAAACTAAAGTTACGCATGTTTATTTCATACTTTCTCTAATTTCTACTTTTGTTCAATTTGTTAAGGGATCCTACTTTTGAAAGTCATCCTTGTGCAATTAAATAAAATTATTGGTACCTCGAAGGATTTATTGGTAAACTCAGGGTGAATTGAATTTAAGTAGTGTCTTTGAATTTCCAGCTCGGAATATTCTTATTCTATCATATTCTGGAAATATTTGTTGCTGCTTTTATATGTAAGACATTACTAGAGGCAGTAAGGGAAATAAAAGTTGAGTAAATGTCTCTTCTCCCAACAAACATTCAGAAAGTGAGAACAGTGAGTTACATTCATAAATAATTATGGGGCAAAACAAACAATGGTATATCTAGTGAATGTGGTACAAAGTGATGTAGGAAATCAACAAAAGACAACATGTCTATTTCAGAAATGAAGAAAAACTGAAAAGAAATGTTTTCTGAAAAAATTAATCTTCTCTTTAAATTTCCACCCAGAAATTCTAATGAATTTAAACATAGGTTTTGATGGAATTGACAGATCAATTCCTGATTTTCCCAAACCCCAGAGTATAATTTCCAGCTTCTTGCTGAGCATATCTAATATATTGCCATTTCCTCCTGACTCCTACTGTTTTCCAGTCAAACTAACTTAGAAGAAATATGTTAACTTTCCTCTATGAATCTTTTTTTATATTTGATCAGTTAAGATCCATCTTCCCCCATTCACACTCAACTCTATCATAATTGAATACGATTTCTCCGTTACGTCTTACAATATTACTCCCCATATACTCTATCTATACTTCCCTTACTTAATATCTCTTTTTGCATCCTACATCACTGCATTCAGCTGTCCTAATACAAATACCACACTAGAAAATTATTCCTAGTCCTCTTAGCCAAATGGACAAATAAATTATTCAGAATTTATTTAGTTAGTAACTTTTTAGTCTATTCAGTATTACACAGCTTTGCTTGCTTGTTTTATAATTAACCCTCTCCCCCATCCCCCATCTCTAGTATTTATCTGCTTGAAGACAGGAAACATGAATGACTGTATTTTGAGCTTGTTAGGTTCTTAATACTATATATTTTGAGATGAAGTGAACTCCATACCGCTTGAAATGGAAGGAGAAGCCACAAATCCAGCAGCAAGAGATAGTAAAATACTTAAAAAATTGTCTCTTCAATATTCTATTGTTTATAATTTAAACAATGATAATTAGAGAATTGATTGTATAGTAGTACATGTCCAACTTTAAAATACAAATTTTTATCATTGATAGTCCTTTGTAATACTGCTTTACTAAAATAATGGCAGTTTTCACTTCCCAAAACAAGAAAATTATCCACATAGACCCAATATTTTCTTCTGGCCCCAACAAATATAAAAGTTTTAGAAACTGAAAAAGAAAGTACTCCTATTTACCACTTTCCAGTAGTGAAATATTGCAACATTATTAGCTCTAGTACAGCTTGCCAAGTCCCACTGGACGTTGCAGGGGAAGGTCAAATTATTTATACATTATTTTATGCTCTATTATTAGTAATAGGTTAAGGGAAAGCAACAATTTAAGAAAAAAATGAACCTTTTAGAGTTCTGAAGTCGAAGCACTGTCACAGAAAAAAATTATGGGATCATACAACTCTAGTAAAAGTGTCAACTTGCCTCTTTCTGTGCTTTATACATTGGTTAGTAATAGTGCCAAGATATCTTCTCACAATGGAAAAGAATAAATTATGCCGCTATTATCTGAAATGTATGGGCCCCCACAGAGAATGCTGTTCTTTACAGATCCTGGTGCACTGTGGCCTCAGTTCAGCTCATAAAACACGGACCTGTCAAAATATCTTATGATTAGTAGAGAAGTATATTTTGAGTGTGTCAAGGGGAGGAGTTGGTTTATCATTCAGAATACAGATTATATTTCAAGAGAAAATGTCTCATACTAGAAACAATAAAATTATGATTATATGATGTTATACATTGTCTTTTGGCAGAATATGAGCTCATTCATTAAAGTAAGATACTTAATTCTCTTTAAACATATTTAAAATTTTATAAGATTATGATAGCAATATAAAACATAGTCTAAATCACCAAGTTTTTAGTTTGTAAAAAAATAAAATCTATTCAGATCCTTCATGCAAGTTTTGATGGGATTGTTTGTTTTTTATTGTAAATTTAAGTTGTTTATAGTTTCTGAATATTAGCCCTTTGGCAGATGGATAGATTGCAAAATTTTCTCCCATTCTGTAGGGGACCTGTTCACTCTGATGACAGTTTCTTTTGCTGTGTGGAAGCTCTTTAGTTTAATTAATCCCATTTGGCTTTTGTTGACATTGCTTTCATTGTTTTAGTCATGAAGTCTTTGCCCATGCCTATGTCCTGAATGGTATTGCCTAGGTTTTCTTCTAGAGTTTTTATGGTTTGAAGTTTTAACATTTAATTATTGAATTCATCTCAAGTTAATTTTTGTATAAGGTGTAAGGAAGGGATCCAGTTTAAGTTTTCTGCATATGGCCAGGCAGTTTCCCAACACAATTTATTAAATAGGGAATTATTTTCCCATTGCTTGTTTTTGTCAGGTTTGTCAAGGATCTGATGGTTATAGATGTGTGTTGTTATTTCTGGGGCTTCTGTTCCATTCCATTAGTCTATATATCTGTTTTGGTACCAGTACCACACTGTTTTGGTTACTATAGACTTGTAGTATAGTTTGAGGTCAGGTAACATGATGCCTTCAGCTTTCTTCTTTCTGCTTAGGATTGTCTTGGCTATATGGGCTCCTTTTTGGTTCCATATGAAATTTAAGGTAGTTTTTTCCAATTCTGTGAAAAAAAGTCCATGATAGCTTGATGGGGATAGCATTTAATCTGTAAATTTTCAAAGTAAGACATTTATGTGGCCAAGAAACATATGAATAAAAGCTCTTCATCACTGGTCATTAGAGAAATGCAAATCAAAACCGCAATGAGATACCATCTCACACCAGTTAGAATGGCAATCATTAAAAAGTCAGGAAACAACAGATCTTGGAGAGAATGTGGAGAAATAGGAACACTTTTACACTGTTGGTGGGAGTGTAAATTATTTCAACCATTATGGAAGGTAGTGTGGCAATTCCTCAAGGATCTAGAACCAGAAATACCATGTAACACAGCAGTCCCATTACTGGTTAAGTATCCCAGAAATTATAAATCATTCTAATATAAAGACACATACACACATATGTTAATTACAGCACTGTTCACAATTGCAAAGACTTGGAACCAACCCAAATGCCTATCAATAACAGACTGGATAAAGAAAATGTGGCACATATACACCAAGGAATACTATGTAGCCATAAAAAGGATGAGTTTGTGTTATTTACAGGGACATGAATAGAGCTGGAAATCATCATTCTCAGCAAACTAACACAGGAACAGAAAACCAAACACCACATGTTCTCACTCATAAGTGGGAACTGAATAGTGAGAACACATGGACACGGGGAGGGGAACATCTTATAACAAGGGGTCGGGGGATAAAGAAGGGGGAGCATTAGGAGAAATACCTAATGTAGATGATGGTTTGATGGGTACAGCAAACCAATGGCATGTGTATACCTATGTAACGAACCTGAACGTTCTGCACATGTATTCCAGAATTTTAAGTATAATGAAAAAATAAATAAATAAATCTAGAAGATTTCTTTTTTCTGGATTCATGATCTTAACTATTTTAAGACACTACGGGGTCCAAAGTGGCTCCTGCCGGAGGTCATGGCGCTCACGAAGGCGAGGTCATCAGTTCAAGGCTAACCTGAGCAACTTCATAAGCTCAAACTGATTGGCAAAAAAAAAAAAAAAACTATTTTAAGACACTATAAGAATATTATAATTGATAGTTCATATATGCATTAAAAAGTCATTATTTAGTCTCTTTTTGTTGTTGTTTTGTTTTGTTTTGTTTTGCTTTTTTAGGTAAGGTTTTATTCCCTTTGCTTGGGCTGTGGGGCAATGGTGCAATCCTGGCTCACTGCAACCCATGCCCCCAGGCTCAAGCCATATTCTTACCTCAGCCTCCTCCGTAGTTGAGACCACAGGTGCCTGTCACCAAACCTGGCTAATTTTATATTTATTGTAGAGATGTAGAGATTAGGTTTCACCATGTTGGTCAAGCTGGTCTCAAAGTCCTAGGCTCAAGTAATCAGCCTTCCTCAGCCTCCCAGAAGTGTTGGGATTACAGGCTTGAGTCACTATGCCTGGCCTATTCATTTATTCTTACATAGGTATCTTAGGTAAAAAGGTGGGAGGCTGAATAGGAATTAACATGCACCTAAAGATGAGATGGAAGATAATTTTATCTTCTCTTATGGAAAAAGATAATGTATGAAGCAGAAACTCACTTGCAGGTAGAAATCCATACAGTTAAGAAGTCGATCATAAACAATGTACAGAATCCCCACATAAACAGCTGACATGACCGAGTCATATCGGTCCCATTTCTTCATCTACAGGTATTTGTTGACAACCTATTACAACCTAGGTACATTTCACTTTTCTAAGTGGTAGAGTAAGAATAGTGAATAAAAGGAAGAAACAAACAAAAGCATTTTCTCATGGGGTTTACATGATACTGAAGAAAAGGTAAGCAAAATTATAAATATAGAATTATCTGACAACAATACTATAAATAAATAAATAAAATTGGCTAGGGGAATAGCCGGCTGCTGTCAGGCTGTATGAACTGGGAATACTGGAGAGGACTGGAAGCGTGGAGAGGAAAGAAGGATGCCGTTTCCTTCCTGTTTCCAACAGAGTCTGAACTGGGAATACTGGAGAGCACTGGAAGCGTGGAGAGGAAAGGAGGGTGCCGTTTCCTTCCTGTTTCCAACAGAGTCATCTTAGCGATGGCTTTTCCTCCTGTGGTGACAGTAGAAACCAGCAGTGGCAGTTGATCACAATTTGTTGTCTTGCCAACAATCCAAGAAATAGTCTCACTGGGTCCCCTCAGAGAAAACATAACGAACTTCTAGCATCTTCTACTTGTTCCTATCCCCACATAACTCTCTCCTTCCTACCCCCGACTTCAGAATACTAGGAAGAGCCAAGCCGTATTCTCCCTTCATGTCTGTGTCCCAGCTGCAAGGTGCCCTCTCCACAGTTCTTAATTTTCAGTAATTAACTTTTTCTCTTCGTTTCACAAGGCATAGGAGACATAGCTACTTCCTGCAGTTACATCAACATTCTCTTTTTATTATTTTGCTCAGTTTTTCAATACCTAGTTATATTCTTGGTGTTAAAATAACTTGTATTATTTCTGTTCCCTAACATGACCCTTCATTGATGTGCTCCTAGAATACAAAACTGTAATTCCTTTCCGCAATCATTACTTCCAAGCGTGTACACACATACACACATACACACACACACACACACACACACACTCACTCACATAAAACTGCCGCTTCCAGCATTCAGTATCTCAGTTCATGGTGCCATCACACACTTAACCTTACAAGACAGAAACCCCCAAAAAATGTTCTTGAAAACTTCACCCCTTCCCCATGGACAAATTATCTCCCTAAAATTCAGTTAATTTTTCTTCTTAAATATCTCTCAAATTCATTCTCTTGTCTTGTAGTGCTCCGCCGCTTCCCTGATGAATGCTTCCACTATATATTATATATGCTCCTCCTTGTATTTTCCTGGTCAGTAGGTAAAATACTGGTGAACTACTGAGCTATTTTCACTCACTGTATATCTATTCTTTTTTTTTAGAAGGACTCTCACTCTGTCACCTAGGCTGGAGGGTACTGGCATGAACTCGGCTCACTGCAACCTTTGCCTCCCAGGTTTAAGCGATTCTCCTGCCTCAGCCTCCTGAGTAGCTGGGATTATAGATGTGCACCACCATGCCCAGCTAATTTTTTTTTTTTTTTGTATTTTCAGTGGAGATGGGGTTTCACCATGTTGGTCAACCTGGTCTTGAACTCCTGACCTCGTGATCTGCCGGCCTCAGCCTCCCAAAGCACTGGGATTACAGGCATGAGCCACCACGCCCAGCTACATCTATTCTTTAGTTAGTACTGAAACCATTTAAAAATTTAAAATGGGTCATCTCCCCCTCCTCAACCCTCAACCCCTTCCTTAAAGTACAAACTGAAATCTGACGGCGCCTATAAAGTCTTCCAGCATCTGTCCCTTGTCTGTCACTGCCGGTTCGTCTTTTATTGTGTGTGGCGCATCACACATTGTGTGTCCTTCATCACACAGTATTCTTGTCGCTCTTTGTTTGTTGCAGGCGTCTTTCAAGGCGTTCATATATGCCGATTCTTCTTCTTCTTTTTTTTTTTTTTGAGACGGAGTTTCGCTCTTGTTACCCAGGCTGGAGTGCAATGGTGTGATCCTGGCTCACCGCAACCTCTGCCTCCTGGGTTCAGGCAATTCTCCTGCCTCAGCCTCCTGAGTAGCTGGGATTACAGGCACATGCCACCATGCCCAGCTAACTTTTTGTATTTTTAGTAGAGACTGGGTCTCACCATGTTGACCAGGATGGTCTCGATCTCTTGACCTCGTGATCCACCTGCCTCGGCCTCCCAAAGCACTGGGATTACAGGCGTGAGCCACCGCGCCCGGCCCAGGCCGATTCTTCTGTCTGAAATGCACTTTATCCACAAACCCCAAACTAGTTATCCATGACCTACCCTGCGTGGCTCAGTTCAAATGTCCTTTTCCCAGTGAAGCCTTTCCTGAATCCACATATTACACTGAGCCTTTCTTTTTCCACAGATTTCCTGGCGTCGGGCATGTTTCTTCAGAATCCAACTCACTGCTCTGTAATAACCGTTCATACAATATGTGTGAACAAGAATAAATTCCATTCGGTGTTGATCGAATATGAAGGTTTAAAATACAAATTAAATTTCATGTCGCAAGAGACTATCTGAACAGTGGTTAACGCATGGCTTTACCTGTCCCTAAGTCAAAACTTTCAAAGACATTTTCAAGGTTTTCAACTAACATGTTCACTGGATTAATGTTGTTTAAAATGATTTACTAAAATATCATTCTGAAAAAAGAAGTATTAATAACGTTAAGATTCATAAAGTTAAACAAAATTGATGTTTGGACTTATCAAAACCTATCATTTGTTAATGATTCTAAATATGTTATGTTAGTAAATCTTATAAATTAGTATTCAGTATTTTTTAAATATCTTTTGTAGGGCAGTAGGATTCCTGCTAACATTTAGGATATATTTCTTAGAAAACACTTAATACTGAGATTTACATCTGCCTTTTATGGCTTTTTGTGAGTACTGTAATTATAAAAAAATAATGATTCATACATTCTAATGTTTAAAAAGCATAAGGAATACTAAATAAAATAATTCTAGAGTTTCTAAATTACACGAAAAATCTGGGGTTCAATTTTAAACTTTTGATAAATCACTCAAAAAAGCATTTATTGATTTCAATCAGTTGGGTGAATGAATGCAATTCTAATCAGCTCTTGATATTTAATTTTTTGGTTCTGGCACCATTCTTTCTCTTTTTGGCTATTTTTGTAATGTAGGATTTTTTATTCCATTATCATCACAATCAGCTTTTATCAGGTACTTATATTAGGTAATAGGTGAAGTATTTATGAAATATTTAATAAAATGTGGAAAATTAATTCCGTTTTTTTCTATTAGTATTTTCAGAGTTCATTGTAATTCCATTAAAAGTTCTATTATATTATATAACAATATTTGAATATTAAATATATAAAATTTATAGTAATGCCTAGAAAAAATTAAATTCATTTAGCTTTAAGTGTTTTCTTTTACTTTTTGCTGAAACAAAACATTCTGCTTAAAATAGTTGTAAATATGTAACTATCAATATGACAAAGAAAAAATTAATAATATTTAATAGATTTCTTCTGTTTGTTTCTTTTTCAAGAGGAAGATCATTTTTAACAGCTTAGCTGTTTCTCCTAATATTTATTTCCTTATTTCTAAATTATATGCTAGAGGGATGTCTGAATATTTCAATTTTATTCATGGATATTACAATAGATTAAAATTTTGTTATCTTACACTATTATTTTATCTACTGCATTCTTCTAATTCTAAAGTCAGTAATACTTATTAAATCAATGCAATGATGAGGTAAAGATTATTCCCTGCTAAGGTAATTAATGCTGTCTGATTTTTTAACCTTGTCATGTACAGTCTGGGGTCTCTTGGAGATTATTGTCTCAATTTTACATTCATACATTTTAAATTTTTTCTTTCAATTTTTCTAATTTTTCTATCAAATTTATCGTTTGCCTATTCTCATTTGAAATTTCTAAGGACATGAAATATTCTGTGAAGCCCTCCTTCTCTTCTAATTTGCTGATATCATTCTCCCAGATATTCTCCTATTCAAATATGAAGCAAATGATATCTAGGTGGTTGAAATACTGTCAAACTTGAACTTCTCAGCATTTCTGAGTTTAATACACTATTTAATTCACATATGTTCCCATTTATGGTTTTACTACATTGTTCTACTGGCAAATAACAATGGATAAAGGATGATGATATAGTATATAAGTCATAAATTTTGAGTCATATCAAATTTATGGAAATCTTCACTCTCACCTTGCATGTAATACATAATTTGATTGGGCATAGTATTCAAGATTTAAAAGATTTTTTTCATTATTTAAAAAAGATTATTCCATGTGTCTTAGCATCATGTATCACTCTTGATCTTTTCAATATTATTTTGATCTCCCTTTCTTTGTGTTTGACTTAATTTTTTTATTAGCTTAATTATGTTTTTCTTTTCTAAAAGTACTGTTAGATATTGATCATACTGGTTTTGTTTCTATCATTAAAAAAAATCTCTCATGGGTTTAAAATACTCCCTTGTTCTATTCTCTGAAAGAATTTTTTAACTCTTCTTTCAATATTCCACTTTTGTAATATATCAGCAGTATTAATTTATTTGTAAAACAAATTATTCTTGTCCTCTGAGTTTCTCACAGCATCCTATATCTTTCTGAGAATATTAAGCGGAGAAATTTGAGGTCATTTATAACTTCGAATTTCTCTCTTTCTTTAGCCCCCAACGCCCTTTTTAGCTAGTTTATTTTGGTGACTCTACCAATAGAACCCTGCCCATATCCTCTCCTCATTCATTGTACGTTTCTTCTACAGTAGCTTCCTGTTGTAAACACCTGGAAGTGTCTTGCTTCTGTACAATCTCCAGACCTGAGTCCTTACTCTAGATATGAGACAGTTTTCACTGAAATTCCAGGAAATTAATGCCACGGCAAACATCCCTAGCAATAACTGATGGAAGTAAATGATAAATATGCAGCTCTATTGCTCTTGGTTAGGACAACTCATATTTTTAAACCTCCCAGAAATTCTCAGGAAAAATGAATAAAAATTGCTCATAATTAGAACCTGTTCTGTTACCCAACTGTTATAGTCTTCTTTCCCTTCTTTTTCTCATCCTTTCATTCAAATATCAGAGTTTCCTGTGATCACTTCCCAAATAAACTGCTTGTATTCACATCTTTTTCTGAAATTTGCTCAGGGAGAACCTAAGTTAAGATATTTTTTATTGTGAGGTCTTTGCTCAAATGTCAGGTGATTGTTGCTAGTTAGTTCATATTAAAATTAATCCCACAAAAGTTAACAGAATTTTCTATGTATATGAAGATTTACATAAAGAAGTGGTCAATTAGGGATGATTTTGCCTCTGCTTCCCAGGAGCACTTGGCCATATATGCCAACAATTTGTATTATCACCACAAGATGGGGAGCTATTGACATTTACTGAGTAGAATTGAGGGAAGCCACGAAACATCTTATAATGCATAGGTTTGCCCCAATACACAAAACAAAAGCACCCTGTTCAAAAATCAATACTGCTGAGAATCCCTGATTTCCAGTAATGTGGCTGGAGTCAGTAGCACGTCTGTGGTATTTATAATTGTATAGCTTTAAAATTATTATATTACTAGGAATGCAACTAACAAGGGAAGAGAAGGAAGTCTTCAAGGAGAACTGCAAACTACTTCTCAAAGAAATCAGAGAGGACACAATAAAAGGAAAAGCATTCCATGCTCATGGATGGGAAGAATCAAAATGGTGAAAAGGGCTATATTGCCCAGAGTAACATATGGATTCAATTCTATTCCCATTTAATTAAACTGTTTTGGACATTCTTCATGAAATTAGAAAAAAAAAAAACTATCTTAAAATTCATATGGAACAAAAAAGGAGCCCAGTGGCCAAGACAATACCAAGCAAAAAGAACAAAGCTAGACACATCACCGTATCCAACTTCAAAATATACTACAAGCTTACAGTAACCAAAACTGCATGGTACTGGTACAAGAACAGACACATCAACCAGTGGAACAGAGTAGAGAACTCAGAAATAAAGCCACACACCTAAAGCCATCTGATCTTCAACAAACCTGACAAAAACAGTCAATAGGGAAAGGACTCCCCGTGTAATTAATGGTTCTGGTAGAGCAGGCTAGCTATATGCAGAAAATTGAAACTGGACTTTTCTTTATATCGCATACAAAAATTAACTCAAAATAGATAAAAGATTTAAATGTAAAATGAAAAACAATATAACCCCTACAAGAAAATCTAGGCAATACCATTCAGGACATAGGCACAGGCAAATATTTCATGACAAAAATGCCAAAAGCAATGCAACAAAAGCAAAACTTTACAAATGGGATCTAATTGAACTAAAGAGCTTCTGTACGGCAGAAAAACCTGACATCAGAGTGAACAGACAACCTACAGATGGGAGAAAATGTTTGCAATTGATCCATCTGACAAGGGTCTAATATCCAGAAACTATATATAACTTAAACAAATTCACAAGAAAAAAAAACAGACAACTTTAAACAGTGGGCAAAGGACATAAACAGACCCTTCTCAAAGGAAGACATACATGCAGCCAGCAAACATGAAGAAAAGCTCAGCACCACTGATCATTAGAGAAATTGAAATCAAAACCACAATGAGATATCATCTCACACCAGTCAGTTTTATTTTATGGTTATTAAAAAGTCAAGAAACAACAGATGCTGGTGAGGTTGTAGGAAAAAAAAGGACACTTTTACACAGATTTGGGGAGTGTAAATTAATTCAATCATTGTGGAAGACAGTGTGGCAATTCCTCAAAGACCTAGAGGCAGAAATGTCGTTTGACTCAGCAATCCAATTACTAGGTAAATACTCAAAGGAATATAAATTATTCTATTGTGAAGATACATGCACATGTATATTCATTGAAGCACTATTCACAATAGCAAAGACATGGAATAAACCTAAATACCCCTCAATGATAGACTGGATAAAGGAATTGTGGTATGTATATACCATGGAATACTATGCAGCCATAAAAAGTAAGGAGATTTTGTCCTTTGCATGGATGGAGCTGGAAGCCATTAACCTCAGCAAATTAACACAGGAACAGAAAACCAAACACCTCATGTTCTCACTTGTAAGTGGGAGGTGAATGGTGAAACACATGACCACATGGTGGGGAGCAACACACAATGGGGCCTGTCATTTCAAGGGTGGGGGAAGGGAGAGCATCAGGAAGAAAAGCTAATGAATTCTGGGTTTAATACCTACGTGATGGGATGATTTGTGCTGCAAACCATCATGGCACACATTTACCTATGTAACAAACACGATGGCACATGTACCCCTGAACCTAAAATAAAAGTTGAAGGAAATAAATAAATAAATAAAGTAAAATTATTGCATTAGAAAAGAAGAAAGGTCTATAATCAAACACCTGAATCTCTCCTTAAGAAGAGATTTTGTTAAATAATTAACACAAAACTACATTTAAAATTGATAGAACAAATTAAAATGGCCGAAACAAAAAGACATAATAGCCAAAATTAACAAAGCTGAGATTTGTTTTTTTAAGAAATATCAACAAAATCAATAACTATCAATGCTTATTAAGAGAAAAAGAGTGACACCACAGTTAGCAATATGAAGAATAAAATCTGAAAAATGACTATTCTCTTGATATTAAAAAGATAATAAGTGAATATTGTTTTTAAAAACTATATTCTCCCAAGTGGTGTGACTACTTAAACCAAATAGAACATACTCTTATGGAAGTAACTTATAAAATCTGACACATGATGAAATATAAAATCTGAGTATCCCGGTGTCTATTCAAGAAATTGAATTACCTATAACGCATGGTCATATAAAGAAAACTTCAGGCCCCCATGATTTCACTGGTGAATTCTAACAAACATGATTTGAATATTGTATTAGTCTGTTCCCATGCTGCTCATAAAAATATATGTGAGACTGTGTAATTTATGAAGAAAAAAAGTTTTAATGGACACACAGTCCCACATGGCTGGAGAGGCCTCACGATCATGGATGATAGCAGTGAATGAGGAGTCATGTCTTACATGGTGGCAGGCAAGAGAGCCTGTGCATGGAAACTCTCCCATTTATAAAACCATCAGATCTTGTGAGAGTTACTCACTATCATGAGAACAGTATGGGGGAACCACACCCAGGATTCAATTTTCTTCACTTGGCCCCACCATTGACATGTGGATACTATTATAATTCAAGATGAGATTTGGGTGGGACACATCCAAACCATATCAAATATATATCAATAATAGCACAGAGATTCTTCTCAGGAGGTACAATGAAGAAAAACCTCCAAACGCATTATATGAGATCTACATGACTTGAAAGCAAAATCTAACAGATATTAAAATCAGAGAAAATTTCACACCAATACCCCTTCTGAATGTAGACAAAAAAATACTTAACACATTAGCCAAAATATCCAATAAAAAATTGAAAAGACAATAAACTATTAAGGCAAAATTGGTTTAAAATTTGAAAATCTGTTCTTGTAAGGCATACTATTAACAGAACTAAAAGAAAAAAGCATAAGGTCATTTAAATAAACCTAGAAAAAGAATTTGTTAAGATGCAATACACAACTATGAAAACTCAGCCAGCTGCAAATATATGAAGGCTTCCTTCAGCTGGTAAAGGCATGTATGAAAAATGTATAGCCTACATAATAGTTAATAATTAATAGACACCTCATAAAGAAAGCAGGAAAGTTGTCAATAAACATTAGAAAAATGTTCAATATTATTTTTTATGAGGCAAATAAAAAATAAACCCACAATGAGTGGGCACATCCATCAGAAAGACAGAAAAGAAAAACAGACTAACATCACCAAATATTGGCAAGGATGTGAAGCAATCAGTACACTCACACATCATTGGTGAAAAGAAAACAAACTAAAGCAAAACAAATAACCATTTTTATTCTACATCACAGTCATTCCACCTGTAGTTATTTAACCAATAGAATTTGAAATATCTATCCTCAAAAAAGCTTTTACAAGAATGTTCCTAACATCTATATTCAATATATAAACAAACCTGGAGGCATTTCAGGTGGCCATCAACAGAAAAATGGCTAATAGCTATGAAATATTCTTACATTGGAATAGAAAAGAACTATTGACATGTGCAATAAACAAGATCAATTTGAAAAGCTCTTATGACAAGTGCTCTATTAACTAAAGCCATGATGTGTTCATATGAATATACAAGTAGATCACTGGAATAGAATAAAGGTCCAGAAACAGACTCAGCTACACACAGAAATTTATCATATGGTGCATGATAAATGTGGCGTTTCAAGCTACCAAGGCAACAGAGGACATCTTAATAAAAGGTTCAGGGATAATTGGTTAACGATTCAAAAAAAGATAAAATTACATCCGTACCTCACTACCATATTCAAGAACTTATCTCAAAATGGATTACAGAGCTAAATGTAGAAAAAATGTAGCAATACAAGTTGGGGAGGAAAACACCTGTGGATTCCTCTTTAATTTCAATTTAAGCAAAAGATTTTCCAGTTAAATTTCAAAAGCCAGATAAATAAAATATCAATAACTTTACCTACAAATGACAGCAAATTTTATGACCAAAAGACACCATCCACTCAAAAGACAACTGCAAAAAACGAGAGAAATATTTGCACTGCATGCTACAAATGAAGGGCTGATGTCACTAATAATATAAAGGACTTTTAAAAATTAGCAGCACTAGACAAAAAATTGAAAATTAAGCGAAAGATACATACAGAAAACACATTAAAGGTATGTAACTGGACTCTCAAACACATGTAACCATACTTATTCTCACTTATAATTAAAGAAAAGCAAATTAAAACATCATTAAGATAACACTTATCATCTATCATATTGGTGAAAATGTAAAAGACTGACCTCGCGTTATCCAGCACGGCTGTAAGCAACCTGACACTAGAAAACATTGCTCTTGGCAAGACAAAGCTGGAACCATTCTAACAGAAAATTTTTCAAAAAATAATTTAATTAATTCATTATTTATTTATAAAAGTCAATTATTTTGGCTTTTATATCTAATATAATTATATTCAGTCAAGTTTTTAAAAGTGCATTTGGCTGAATGTTTAATGAAGGTAACTTTCAAGGATGTTTAAATTTTACTTCCTATTTGATCAAGTTTTTATAAAGTCATATTTTTAGCATAAGAAGATTCAACTCTAACAGATTATAATTTGCATGCATATTTATTTCATAAATTCCTTCATTCTTAGGTCAATAATAAACTCCATTTGTGAAAGGATATACCCATTCTTAGTAAATCACCTGGCTTTACATGAATGCTATAAGAACGTGTACTTAAAATATTTCTTTAAGTATTTTAACGTGGTTTTAAATTCACTGCTGTGAATAAAAACTCCTTTTGTATGTGAGCAGTCACTCGACAACTAAGATTACTTTATGGACATTTCATTTTTAACTAAGCCTTGCACATCTCTTCTATCCACAAATTACAATTTCCAAATGATCATAATTCAGAATTCGGCCATAAAAGAGTAAGATCGAGTGATTTAAATGCATCAGTACAATCTCTGCTCAATGCACCATGTATTTATAAGGTTTCCTCAGGTTTAAGATGTAAATTATACAATATATTCTCTTTGTTTGTAAATTAGCTTCGCAAGAAAAGAGTTTTGTGATTACTACATATTTATGACTATCCAGACACCAATGTAAAGTTAATTTTAAGTTCAAATTTTAAAAATGCAGAAAAAGGAACGATTTCATAATCTATCTTTCTCTTATCTGTAACATCATAAGAAAAGGACAATTGACATCTCCAAAGGGAAAAAACAATTGAGATGACAATGATGCTTTAGCCTATAGGACTTCAGTCTTTGATGGCATTTATACAAGTAGAATTGTACTAAAATTTAATTTGGAATGTAATGATCGCTGAGAGATAAATACTTCATTTAAGCTGTTAATTGACTGCAGAATTTTGCCGGTAACCAATTGGATGAATGAGTTAAAAAGAAATTGGTACTTTTTATGTATAAAGCCGTTTCTACATACTTTTAAAGGTATATATTTCTAGGTATTTTCTGCTCACTAGAAAGAATTTAATCAAATATTATAGCACAAACCACTTCAATAACTTGTTTTTCATTATGTAGTCTTCACATGTAACAGCCATCTATTCAATTAAAATTTTAGTCACATAGACACTAGATGTTTTTCTCACAAGTATAAAGTTAGCAAAATACTACTTAATATTTGCAGTTAGTATAACAAACCATGCAACATATTAAAAGCACTAAAATGCATTAAAATGTGTTTTATATCTAAGGAGAAGCCGTGACCTACATGATCAGTTCAGTTACATTTTAAACATCAGGTAATCTTACTGAAATCAGTGTGTGTGTGTGTGTGTGTGTGTGTGTGTGTGTGTGTGTGTGTATTTTTAATTAGTGGTTCTAAAATGCTTTTAAACATTTTAAACTTAATTTTGATGGATGGTTTTATTGATGGGTATGTGGGTAGATGAATATCCAGACTTAATTTAGTTCATCTTTGCACATGAAGAACAGTCATTTCATGCACATATGAGTTTAGAAATATAGGAATAGGAGGATTAATTAAACAGTCATTTCTGAGCTGTAGAAGAAAACTCCAGAACATCTGATATAATTCCCAATTTAAAGTTTCCACCCACTCCAGAATATCTCCAACTAGTGTTTAACAAGCCTGTTTATGAAACCTGCATTATTAATAGGAAGCCATATCTTTCTAGCCAGTCACAGCAGTATTATTGCATAAAATTGAATTTGTTTAAATCACTGACACAGAATGACAAATCTTAGTCATACAATATGTAAATACAAGCTGAATTGACTGAATATGTATTATTACAAAGCAGTGAATATATTTAACACTATGGTTATTTTTCAGAATCCGAGTAAATATGACAGGTCCAAATAACTACAAAAATAATTGGATACAATCCACTTACAGCTATAAGCCATTGAACAATTCATTCTGAAAATGAATATTCAAGGTGTCATTCATAACAATCACAATAAAGTGCCTCTGAGGTGGAGGCATATACTGCTATGTGCGGAATTCTGTTTCCCCCAGATTCATAGGCTGAAGCTCTAACCCCCAGTACCTCAGAATATGATTGTATTTGGAAATTGAGACTTTAGAGAGGTAATTCGTTAAAATGATGTCATTAGGGTGGAGTCTAATCAAATATGGCTGACGTCTTTATAAGAAGAATATATTTAGACACAGATAGAGAAGACAACATGAAGACACAGAAGATGGTCATTTTGCAAGTGAGGGAGAGAGGCCTCAGAAGAAGTCAACACTGCCAACATCTTGCTCAGATTTCAGCCTCCAGAATTGTGAGAACATAAATTTCTGTTGTTTCAGACACCCTGTCTGTAATACTTTGTTACGGCAACTCTAGCAAACCAATACAGTGGCCCGGGAAGTCCCCTCTCAGGAGGTAACAGTTTAGTCAAAAGCAGCAAAGGTCAATGGCTTTGTAACAAACAGTACAACTAGAGACCTTCATAACTGAGTTAATCTGAGCAGAAGAGTAGGAGGAAAGTCGTTGAGGATATAGGCTGAGCACGTTAACATTAGTGCCTACAAGTCACTTTCCCAGGGTCAATGATAAGAGGAAAGCACATTTATTATTCATAATTTCCTATCTCCTTTTGCAGTGCACTAATCCGGGACACAAAATTGAACAACTGAAAACTAACGTTCTAGATTTTCCAGCCTCTGAAATCTAATTACAACCAGCACAGTAGAGATTGAAGTCCCAGTCACTGTTGGTTAGAATTTGACCTAGTAGTCACACTGACACAGGAGTCCCATCTTTAAGCATCTTTTTCCAAAAATGAAGACACAAATATTGAAGGATACAAGCACAGTGATATTGGTTATACTACTGGTCATAGAAAAAAAATTGAAAAATATTGACTAAAAATAAAAAACATTATAATACAGAGTTTACAAGAACACATACAAGCTAAATATCCAACACAAAGAACATCTACTGAGAAATAATTTGCTTTTTTCTTTCTCCTCAGAGTACAATTTTTAAATCCTGCTGCATGTGATATATTATAAACTGGAATATGGTCCTTTATAACTTTCAAACCTTTTTTCTACGTACTTTTATATTTTGATGACAGCAACACTGAGAATTAGATATCGTCTCTGAGGTAAAACCACAAAATATAATAAGATTGAGAATGGTAAAATATGTGATTTCAAAACTAGTGAGCAGATTTTAAAATCACCATCTCCCAGGTAAGTTGGACGATGGCAAGAGGAGTTCTCAGATTATCACCATGTGAAGATTCTACTAACCTCTGCGTAGCAAGAAATAAACTACCGTTGGAGGCAAACATGACGCTTTGGCTTCTCCACTATAGCACTTCCTGCCGTCTCTTGTGTGACTAGTATGAAGAGAGTTTTGTGGTTTGAAATCTAAAACTACACTTCTGGTCTGTCACTTCTGAATGATTGGAACATTGAAAAATTACAGATAATATCATAATGTAAAGCATTAAATATTCAGTTCTAAATGAAAAGGGAATTCTACAAAAATTGAGATAGGAAGCAAGGATACTTAGAGTATCATAGCTGTAATACTTACATCGGAAAAAAAGGAAAGATACAAAGCTCCAGACTAAGTATTCAATTTAAGAACAACATAAAATAAATAAAGAAGGAGGAAAATGTAAACATAAAAGCAGAAACAGATGAAATGGAAAGCAAAGAAATAGAAGATCTTATCCACAAAATCATATGCTAGTTTTCTGTGAAGACTAATGACTTGAATGTGGAGCATTAGTAGAGAATCTGTTCACAGGGATAGCACCATGACTACATTATATAGTTTACACTATATAGTTGATATCTATGGTAGTTTTTAGAAATGGATAAATTCTGTCATATATAAAATGTTGGTTAAATATTTTAAAAGAGAAAAATTACAAATTTTTTACATATCGTTTAATGTAATAGTAAGAATAGAGAAAGGCACTTGTGATGGTTACTTTTATAACTCCAGTGGGCCATAGGTTGCCCATATATTTGGTCAAACATTATTCTGAGTGTTTCTGTGAGGATAAGTTTCAAGTGAAATTAATATTTAAATTGGTAGACCACGGACGCTAGTGTGTTGCCTGTTGCTTTTCCTTGGATGCCTAGACCGTTACAAAGTGAATCCCCGTGGCTCTGGTTGTGCTTCCTATTTCTGGGGCTGGGAAACCCTCCTTGCATCAAGGGGCCACTTACAGAACAAAGTATCTTTTGGAAAAACTTTCTCTAAAACCCTCTCATATATAGACAGCTTTCACTCGAGGGTACTTCTTTTCTTCCAGGATGGTGTTACTACAGTTGAAAGGGCAATATGAAAAGTTATTTTCTTAATGTGACCTAACAATAAGCACAGCTATGTGCCACTCTATTCCATCTGGACTCAATGTATACTCTAACTTAAGAAATAAATAATGCAGAGCAAGAAAAAAATTTTTAAATTAAAAAAATAAATAAATAAATTGGTAGACTGAATAAAAGCACAGAAAATTGTGGGGCAATTGTTTTTATTAAGATAAACACAAAACCATAAAATAAAGAATACCAGTGATATAAATGCATATATGTTTATTTACACACACACACACACACACACACCATGATCAAGATGAATTATTCCTAGGAATGGCAAAGGATCTAATTAATATTGATACATGAACATATTTAAAATGACTTTACTGGGTAGTTAAGTTAAAAGAATTAGGTGAAATTTAAAGTTCATGTATGAAACAGATACAGAATTATAAAAAAACACTATTTTACTTAACATAAGCTACCTATCAAAACATCTGTAGCAAACATCAATGGGATAAAATAATTACAAAAATATTACCTCAAAGCACAAAAAAAATAAAATTACCCATTAATGTGGATTCTATTCAGCAGCATATTTACTAGAAGTCCTATGTAGCCCAACAAAAGTAGAAAAAGGAATAAATTATACAAGAATTGCAAAGGAATTATTTTAAATTTCGTCATAATTTTCTACAATTATTGGCAATACAAAAAACACTCAACAGAACCTAAAGACAAAATAAAACCAAATTAACAAAATTAAAATACATAAGGTCAATATAAAAATCCACATTTTATATTTAGGAAAACTGATTTCAAAATAAAAATTTAAAAAACTGAGCTCACAGAAACAGCTGTCCAAGTGACATATAAGAATAAATTAAATTAAATATATTTAAGATATTTATAGATAAAATTATGTTTTACAAATATCTGATATGAAAAGAAGACATATACGAGGCCAAAAAACATGAAAAAATGCTCATCATCACTGGTCATTAGAGAAATGCAAACCAAAACCACATTGAGATACCATCTCACGCCAGTTAGAATGGCAATCATTAAAAAATCTGGAGACAACAGATGCTGGAGAGGATGTGGAAAATAGAAACACTTTTACACTGTTGGTGGGAGTGTAAATTAGTTCAACCATTGCGGAAGACAGTGTGGCGATTGCTCAAGGACCTAGAAACAGAAATTCCATTTGACCCTGCAATCCCATTACTGGATATATATCCAAAAGGTTAAATATTATTCTTTTATAAGGACACAGGTACACAAATGTTCATTACAGCACTGTTTACAATAGCAAAGACCTGGAACCAACCCAAATGCCCATCAATGATAGATTGGACAAGGAAAATGTGGCACATATATACCATGGAATACTATGCAGCCATAAAAAATGATGAGTTTCTGTCCCCTGTAGGGACATGGATGAATCTGGAAACCATCATTCTTAGCAAACTGATGCAAGAACAGAAAATCAAACACCACGTGTTCTCATTGATAGGCAAGTGTTGAACAATGAGAACACACGGACACATGGAGGGGAGAATCATACACTGGGTTCTGTTGTGGAGGTATAAGGGAGGGACAGTGGATGTAGGGAGGTTGGGGAGGGATTACATGGGGAAAAATGCCCGATTTAGGCGAAGGGGTGATGGAGGCAGCAAACCACAATGCCATGTATGTACCTACGCAACAATCCTGCATGTTCTGCACATGTACTCCAGTACCCAAAGTGCATTTAAAAATATATATATACATTTAAATATAAATATATATGTTTTAATATATATATTTATATATATTTATTTAAATATATATATATTTATATATAATATATATATTAATATATATTTTAAAATAAATATATATATATTTATATATTTTTAAATGCACTTTAGGTTCTGGGGTACATGTTCAGGGTGTGTATATGTATATGTTATATATATAAAACAAAAAAAAGACCTAACAAATAAATGGGGTGATAAACCAGATTTGTATATTAGAATACTCAATATTAAAATGATAATAATCATAATGAGTTTCAAAAACCTCAAAAATACAAAGTAGGACAGTAAAGAAACGTAAATAGCACAGAGGTCTCTCCTTTAATTATATATTTATTTATTGCTTCAATTATTTTTCTTTCCAGATAAATGGCATAACCTTTTGAAATGTCTAGGTTGAGGTTTGTTGTGAAAAGAATTCTTTAAGTGTGGAGGATCTCTGAAATTATGCAGAAGTTTTTAAAGTATATTTCATAATTAATTGCTTAAAGATGAATGTGTAATTTTATTTAAGTTGGACTTTGGCAAGGAATGCTCTGTTCCAAAGCTAAATATTCACTCTAGATAAAGGTAGTGAAATTAGCAAAAAATGTAAGGCATTATAAGCTGGCACACCTTAAAAAGTAACCATCATAAAAAATAACCAAACATATATATTTAATAAAGGAAATTTAGTATGGTAATCTCTTATTTGTTTATTAGCCTATTCAATGTAAATTTCTTTTTGCTTTTAATTTAACTTAAGAAGAAATCTAGGGTGATTCCCAAGACTCTATTTACAGTGATGTAACATTTCTGCTTTAATGCCTTATAGACTAGTTGGATATTTTAAGCTTCTATTTCTCTTGCTACTAGCACCAATTAAGAGTTGCAAATATAATTTACACCTCCTTATTAACATGTATATATACTCTGCAGCCTCCCCTCCCCTCCCACAAGGCTCAACCCCAGGATTTCTCTGGCTCACCTGTCCTCCATGGCCAAGAAGGAAGTAGCCTTTTACAATGCAGTGGAAGAACATGTGATAAAGGAAGAGTACAAAATATGGAAAAATAACACCTCTTTTCCTAATGATTAGGTGACGACGCATACTAGGAAGTGGCCCAGCCTAACTGCACAGTGGCTTCCAGATGTAACCAGACAGAAGGGAAAGATGTCAGCAGTCATCAAATTGTCCCAGGTGCACACACATCAGTTGAACAAAACCACCTTGTGCTGCTTCCTCATGATGGTGCTCAGCTTGATGCATCATGGTACAACAGTGAGAAAAGAGAGTGTGGAGGTTGAGGTTCGGTCGTGGAAAACTGAAATAGAAATCAACAACAAGCTGAAGAACTAAACAGAACCTGATATATTCCCCAATACCCTTGTGTTATCACAACAAAGACTCTATCTAGTGACGTTCTTGTCGTTGCCTGTACAGAACCTCCTCCTAAAGCAGACCATCTGATCGAGAGTGAATCCCAGACTTGCATCTCTGTGGACGTCAGAAGGAAGGCTGTGGGCTTTTATAGAACCCAAATCGCAGTGGGCACTAACTGCTTCAGATGACAAGACCATCTGCCGATGGGACATCAGTGCTGTTTCCAAGGAAGGAAAAGCGTCGGATGTAAGGACCGTCCTTACAGGGGCTTCCAGGTGTGTCAGATGTGAGGACCACCCTTACAGGGGCTTCCAGGTGTGTCAGATGTGAGGACCATCCCTACAGGGGCTTCCAGGTGTGTCGGATGTAAGGACCATCCTCACGGGGGCTTCCAGGTGTGTCGGATGTGAGGACCACACTTACAGGGGCTTCCAGGTGTGTCGGATGTGAGGACCATCCCTACAGGGGCTTCCAGGTGTGTCGGATGTGAGGACCATCCCTACAGGGGCTTCCAGGTGTGTCGGATGTGAGGACCATCCCTACAGGGGCTTCCAGGTGTGTCGGATGTGAGGACCATACTTACAGGGGCTTCCAGGTGTGTCGGATGTGAGGACCATCCCTACAGGGGCTTCCAGGTGTGTCGGATGTGAGGACCAGCCTTACAGGGGCTTCCAGGTGTGTCGGATGTAAGGCCCATCCTTACAGGGAATACAGAAGACACTTCCAGGTGTTTGTCCCATGAGCCTCTGTTTGGGTCAGTTGCTGATGATTAGAAATTTACAATTTGGGATACTCATTCAAACAACAATTCCAGAACAATCTACTCGCCTGATGCTCACAGTGCTGAAGTGAACTCCCTCTCAGTCATTTTAGTTCATTTTTGCCACAGAATCAGCTAAGACGGTTGCCTTGTAGGATCTGAGAAATCGGAAACTTCAGTTGCATTCTTCTGAATCACAAAAGGATGAACTATTCCACGTTCAGTGGTCGCCTCACAATGGACTATTTTGGCTTCCACTAGTACTAACCACAGACTGAATGTCCAGGATGTAAGTAAAATTAGAAACGATCCCTAGAAGATGCAGAATGCAGGCCACCAGAGCTGCTGTTCACTCGTGACGGTCACTGCCAAGTATCTGATTTCTCCTGGAATCCCAATGAGCCTTTGGTAATTTGTTCTGTATCAGAAGACAGTACCGTGCAACTGTGGAAAATGACAGAACATGTACAATGATGGCGACCCTGAAGGAGGCATGGATTCAGAAGGACAAGGAGTTTAGATACGTCTGTACTTCCCGTGAGTTCAGACTCCCCATTTTTTTCTCCTTTCAATATTAAAACTGATTTAACGCTGGTTTTGAAACACACAGACACACTAACAGCTCTCCATCTATAATAGATACTACTAGTCAGGCTATTAGCTAAAACAGTGGATGTTTTCTCTATATTAATGGGTGGACTTCGTTCAGCAAAGCCAGTCTTCCAGCAAAATTTTCTTCAGGAATTTTCTGGTAAAAAAATCCAGGACTAAAGTAGCTATAGAAAGGAAAATATTATTTGTGAATTTTTTTTCTTGTGCTATATCATGTTGAGAAATGCCAAGTATATGATAAAATATATTGTTTGCTAAGAAGAATGATGACAAGGAAAGCCTAGCCAGCCCCCCAGGTGGAAAACTACTTGGGGTATTCTAAAGCAGCAAGACAACATATATATATATCACATCCCAGTTAAAACATTTCTTTAAGCATGGGATAAGTGCCCCTGCCTCCATGACTCCCTCACAGAGAATACTTTCTGGTTTGTCCTTGATCAATGGTAAGCAGGCACCAGCTGCCTACCTAGCTTATTTTCCTTCTGACAGAAAACACCAGACACCTGTTTGTTACTAATAGTCACCTGTTCAGAGAGAATACATGAATGCTTTCAGCCCCCTGAGCCTCTCAGCTTGGAAGGCTGTTGGCCCTGGATAGTCCCCTCTGCTGTTCTCTCTGGGTGTCGTCTGCTTCTTCATGCCTCAGTGCCACTGAGGGGGGGGTCTCATGGCCAAGCTGGACTCACTAATATCCCCAGGTTTTCCAGGCTCATTCAGGTAAAGTCTAGGGTAACTGATAGGGCCAAGTGAGGTAGGCATCTGAGCCATGAAGTGTCAATACTGCGAGGTATCATTTCCATTCAGGAACTAGGGGAGATTCAAGTAATACAGATTCCTAATCTATACTCTTGACACCTGACTTTCCAGCGTGCACATTTTCATATGTAGACCAGTTTCCTCTTGGTTTCTTCAGTTAAGTCAAAACTACACATTCCTCTTTCCCCATATGTTCTTGCTCATCACTTTGTTTCTTGGGCTGTTTTTGTGTTGTTTCTTTCCTTTTTGTAAAATGGTGTTTAGTTTTTGTTTGAACTTGGGACCACCCAGTTGTAAAGATGTATTTTTTTTTTTTTTTGAGACGGAGTTTTGCTCTTGTTACCCAGGCTGGAGTGCAATGGCGTGATCTCGGCTCACCACAACCTCCGCCTCCAGGGTTCAGGCAATTCTCCTGCCTAAGCCTCCTGAGTAGCTGGGATTACAGGCACGCGCCACCATGCCCAGCTCATTTTTCGTATTTTTAGTAGAGATGGGGTTTCACCATGTTGACCAGGATGGCCTCAATCTCATGACCTCGTGATCCACCCACCTTGGCCTCCCAAAGTGCTGGGATTACAGACTTGAGCCACTGAGATGTATGTTTTTTATCTGACAGTTACACCACAGGTAGATGGTCAAGTTGAGAAGAGTGAGTCAATACCTTGTGTTTGTTTTTAACATTAAATTAATCCTTGATAAGAGTTGCTTTTTTTTTAGAAGTTAGTCCTTAATCACCACCATAGTTCGATGCTATCTCCATTTTGGGTGACCTGTTTCACCAGCAGGCCTGCAACTCTCCATGGCTAATGGTGTAAATGTTTAAAACAGAATAAATTGCATTTTTACATTAAAAAAACAAAAAGTGTGTGTGTGTGTGTGTGTGTGTGTGTGTCTATATGTCTGTCTGTGTGTGTAACTTATTAAATGCACTGTCTGAAGTTAATGCTGCAGAGGGCCTTCTGTAGTCAAGAAGGTTTCTGAATCATGGTGTATACACTTTGAGAATCTCTAAGAAACATCATCAAAGAAGAACTTTGATGCTTCTGAGTTTATGCTGTTTCCAAAGATTTTTAAAAACTCACAGCATTGCACTGTAATTTAGTGTGTTTCTTCCAAAGTTATGACTTCTGAGTATTTCAAAAACAATTAGGATGCAAAGGTCTTTAAGTCATCTGGCTCATGGTGAGCAAGAAGGAGCCCATTACAGCTCTCCACTTGACACAGCAAATCTTCTGGATCACCAAGCATCCTGCATGAAATACAATTACATTAAACTGTAATGATGCTCAGCTTCATAAATAAGCTTAGAAAACAAATCCTCAAATCCATAGATACAATAAATGCCACAAACACTTTAGAGCCTGACTTTATCTTGTGTAAATACTATTTCCAAGATATCTTTGAAAGAAATATCTTATTAACTGATGAAAAATTAACTTTTTATCTCAGAATCCATGGATACAATCACACCACAAAAACTTCAGAGCCTGAATTTCTTTATCCTATTCAAATGTTATTTCCAAGATGGCTTTGAAAGGAATACCTTATTATTAACTGATGATAAATTGTCTTTTCAAATAAGCAAAATGGAAGACCGTGATGTATTAATAGAAGAATTTAACTCAAATGAAAAATCTAAGTACTCCTCCTTTCTCAGTTAAACTTTCATACTATTATTTGAACTAAAAGTTCAAGTGTTTCACTTTTCTTATAAATGCATAGATTTCTGTTTTACATTAGAGCAAAAATCTTAAAGTTCTTTTGTAAATAGTGATTTCTGTTCAGGGAACATACGTCTGAGATACAGGATAGAGGGCAGGAGGGACCAGGAGAAATCATTTAACTATTTTTCTATTCATTCAAAATATTAATAGAATTTTCTGTGTTCTTGTCACTCTGATAGCTACAGTAGTTCTAGAAAGGGATGGAAAAGAGAATTGGATGTACCTAAATGAGTTTCTTACTATCACCCACACAGAGCTGGTACCATCATCAAAGAGCAAAATATGAATTTTTAATAATTTAGATCTTCACTATGGTCTTCACTGAAAAGCAGAGTATGAGTTTACACAGCTCATTACTTATTAAATGTTTCTAAAAATCATTTTTAATCTTTCTCTCTTCCCAGTATCTCCAATATAGCAACTATTAAAATTGCTATCTCTCTTATACTAGTGCAGTTCACGCATTGTGACATTACTATAAATCCGGGCTCTCCCTCCTCCTGTCTCTTGGCGTATTCATCAAAACCTGACAAATACTTCCTGTTGTGTATAGCTCTGCAGAAACACGGATTTCCTTCCCCTCTCCTGGTTTTCCTAGATGTCTCTGCCACCATCATTTCCACGTCGCCTACAAGTTCTAGAAAATAGCATTATCTATATAATAAAAATTCATTTAGTGATGTTTGATGGGGCAGTTAACACGTGGCATGTTGATAGTTCTATGGAGCAAACATGAGCTCCAGTGGCCGCCCATGTAAATATCTGGCCTCTGCTGCTTTATTGGTAGCAGAGAACCCAACTGCACAATTCTATGTGCTCTGAATTTAAAAAGAAGCCACAGTGCCATAATGCGCTGCTCCCTCTCTAGCTTCCATTCCCCACTAGCTAGAGGGAAGACAGGGTCCCAGGATTCCACTTGCTTTTAATAACACCGTCATTACCTGGCTTCATCCCTACAGCAGCAACAGTAAAGAGGGATATGAGGGGTCTGCTTTTACCTGGCAACCTCTTTCCTTTCCTCCTACCCACAACCACTGCTACAGCCTCATATCCAACACTCACCTGTGTTCATGGGAACCTTTCTCATGATGCCTGTTATCCCCATCAGTGACTCCTAAGGAATCCAGTCCACACAGCTCTGACTCTCAACCCCACCTCTCCCAACCTTCCTTTCCTGTCATTCTTCCTTCAGCAACTGCAGCACTTCACCCAGAATCACCTCCGCTCTCAGCTGCTTTCATATTATCTTCACCCTCCCTGTCACTTTCAGCCAAGCACTAGCTTTGTCCTGTGAATCCCTGGGAAACTCTCGAGTTAAATTATCTCGAAGGAAGAGTTGCATCTGTACCTCATTACTGAATCCAAGTCATTCTCCCTGCCTTGTCCCTAAAATTTCAAATCATATGTCAAAATGCTTACCTCACTCAAAACATTTAGTTATAATAATATCTACATAGATGACTCTCTCAATACTCTGGCACATTTTCAAGAACATTTAATACTCATAAAAACCCTATGAGGTAAGTATTATTAATAACCTATTACTGCAAAAGTGCTTTAAAGCGCCATCTCTATTCTAAGTTTTCAGTCACTCTCCTTCACTGTCTCAAATCAATTTCAAGAGGTCTTCCTCTCTTGCCATGACATGATCTTAACAAATGTGTATGTCTAACTAGACCCTGAACTCTCAAACGTAATGACTACATGCGACTGATTATCTAGCGCCCTTAAGAACATCTCAATTTCACCGTGACTAAAATTCTAACACCCTTCTGCTCTTCACGTGACATCACATCTCAATAAATAGGAAACATATACCTTCAGTTCCTCAGGAAAAAATTCTAGAGGTCATTTTTGACCCATTTTTTCCTCTCACAGTATTCAAAACCAAAGTTTATCCTTTTGGTATCCCCTTCCAAATATATATAGATTATGACCAGTTCTAACCACTTCCAACACCATCGTCCTCCTCTGCACAAGGCCACCATCAAGTCAGTCCCACTGGCACATTCTCAGGAATGCTACATAAGCAATTATTTGCCAGATAAACAGGTACAAACTGAGACTCCAGACAGAGCAAAACGTGGTCACCATAAATCAAACTACTGTCAAATTCTAGCCATAGGTCCTGAATGATAATCTGTGCCACCCCTGCATTTATTTATTTATTTATTTATTTATTTATTTATTTATTTATTTATTTATTTTGAGACGGAGTTTCGCTCTTGTTACCCAGGCTGGAGTGCAATGGCGCGATCTCGGCTCACCGCAACCTCCGCCTCCTGGGTTCAGGCAATTCTCCTGCCTCAGCCTCCTGAGTAGCTGGGATTACAGGCACGCACCACCATGCCCAGCTAATTTTTTGTATTTTTAGTAGAGACGGGGTTTCACCATGTTGACCAGGATGGTCTCGATCTCTTGACCTCGTGATCCACCCGCCTCGGCCTCCCAAAGTGCTGGGATTACAGGCGTGAGCCACGGCGCCCGGCCCTACCCCTGCATTTAATTAACAACCAGCACTCGCAGCGATCACACCCCTGTAAAAACTTTATACAATCCAGTTGCTTCCCAGGTTCGTTAGACTTAAATCTGAAATTCCCATAATGACCTAACGGCCCAGGTGAAGGTAGTCGACAATACCTTCCCCACCCCCCATTGCTTCTGCGGCCTCACCTTCGTTGCTTGTTTTGTGAGACTGTAGCCTCCTTTCACCGAGCTAAGATGAAACATGCCAGGTCAGTGCACTTCCTGTTCTGACAGCGTTTTAGGAACGCTTGCTTTCTCCAGATGGTCCATGACTTCATCCATCACTTTTGTGCATCCTCTGCACAAATGTTGCCTTAATGCAACTACTTAAAAGAGCAACTCAACGCTCACCATTCCCATTCTCTGATTTATATTCTCCTTAGCACTTAGAACTACTGGCATACGATATTATACTTAAATATTTGTTGTCTGTAATACCCACTATTATGTCAATGCTGAGTGAGCATTTACAAAAATCATAGGATTATAAATTCTTGAAGATTATGTAGCTAATATTAGAGAGTCAATAAATGTTTGTCAAATAATGGAATAGATAAATAAGACTCAGTAGAAATTTGATTCAAGAAAAATGGTAGATATTTCTTCAAATATTTTTACATTCAATATGCTTGATTTTCATGAAGTTAGATGCATGTCTTATAAATGCCCAGATTCTAGCAGGTAATTTCTTATCAAGGAACCATAAGTGCAGAAAAGTTAAAATTGATGTTTTTAATCTCACTTAAAGTTAAATCATTATCATAGTATAGGCAAATCTCCCTCTAGAATTATTATGAATAATTTCGGTAGATACTGTTTTCAAGGAGGTAGAACAAAATTCATCACTTCTTATATGTAGGCTGTGCTGTGCGTAGTAATTTCTTTTCAAAGAGGACCAAAGGGAAAGGAAAGAAAAGGTGAGTTTTGCAGTAGAGAAACTTGACCCGCATTACCTCAGCCAGGTGACCAAGATTAACATAAACAATAATCAAACATTTTAGAGCAATATATTCTTAAGATAGCCTAACATAGAAAATGTTATCATTTACTTCTGAAGTGATACAAAAGTGATGATTAAGTCTAAAAATTATTCTTTATTTTACAGTGTTACATACCTAATCAATGTAAAACTCACAAGAGAAAAGAAATCAAATAAATATCATATTATGCTTTCAGCCAGAAAGAGGAATAAATAAGGACCAAACTTATTAATATGTATGTGAAGGTCATTTAATATTTCTAACTCTCAATAAGTGTACCACATTGTTGAATAAAAATTAGAGACAAAAAGGGCAATCGCTTACTAAAAAGAACTTCAAATTATAGAAAGACATATCTGAAGTTAGGAAGCACATATATTTATTAGGGGGCGGAGAGTGGGGAAAATGGGGAAACAAAATTCTTATAAAATACATAACCCTGGAAGTTATATAATCCTGGGAAAATATTAAATACTGTAAGAGTGAAATAACAGGACTACACAATAAAAATTTATAAAATTACAACAGGAATACAGACAGTGTTTCCAATAGCTATGATTGTTATTGCTACTCTAATTTAGGGTGATTTATTTAAAAGTTAGCAGCATTTTTAAAGATACAACAAATTATAGAAGGGTGATCCCTCTTTACATCCCTCTCCCAGTGCATCCTTAAAATTTTAGTAGTTCATACCAGAAAAAAGATAAAATGCAATGGCGCATTCTATGGTTGTATCTACATTAGGCAAAACTTACTGTTTTAGTCAAACAAAAGTCAAGTCATCACTTCTTTTCATATGGAATTTGAATAAACGAGCCCTGAAGAATAGTTTCCGAGTGAACTTTATTAAAGATTAGTTTTCTAGTGATGCTTTCTTATTACAGGATCTCTCTAGTGTTTGCTCTTCTGACATCTTTCCCTGCCTGAAATTTTGAAGAAAAAATCTAATATATTCTCAGTTCAAAATATCATAACTTTCTAACTCTCTCCTGTGGTTAAAACATATTATTCACTTAAGGTCAGCATTACGAACATAATCGAAATACAAGATCTTGGAAGAATGATGTGAACTGACTGTAAAAACACATCAAAGCAAAAATAGGCATGTTCATCTCCTAGTGAATTCAGTTTTTATGACAGGATTACCTCCGGAAATACGAGGACATTTTTCTTCCTTTAAGAAATCTCTACTGTTCCCATTATTTGTGGACACCCTATCATTTAATAAAAGCAATCACTAGGCATTTTTGCCTGGGAACAAATCTAATTTCAGTGAATCAATGTTTTTGTCATGAGTTTCAATAAAGTGGACATTCATATTTAAATAAGAATTGCTTCAACAATAAGGCTACAATGATTCTAACTTGCCAGTATTTCATAGTCACTGAAGTGTAAGCATAATTTAAACGCAGATTTTGCTAATTATTATTCATAGATGTTCAATTAGTATGGAGCATAAGACAATCTCACTGTACAGTTATTAATATAATAAAATTTAAATTTTATTTCATATGTATTTGCTCCAATTCAAATTATACCATTCCGGGATAGCAGGGTGAATCACAGCAATTATGTTTTCTTCTTTACTAATTTGAATTGACATTTAATGTGACTCATTTAAAAAGCAAAACATCAATAACAGAAACATTACAGTTAAAAGAAATAAGCAACATGCAAATTATTCCACTGGAAGACAAAAACTGAATGTACTGCACTCTGCATACCAACCTTGCTATCACTTTTAAGCTCAAAATGACATTCTGCGGCAAAGAAATTTACTTAAAATTGGCCAAATTACATCTACTCCATATCTCCAGAAGTCTCCTGGGGTATTACGTTCCGGAAATAATAAAGATATTTAACAACCAGCATAAGTACTAACCAAACAAAATCAAGACAAGCCACAGAGCTAGAACAGGATCTTAGAGGTGGCTGGAATTAACTACTTAATTGCTGAATAAAAGGGAAGCCCTCGTGCAGAGGGACAACACAGCTGGAAGTCAGAACTGAAACACCCCAATATTTTAACATTTATTGTTATGGTTAATGTTGGTCAACTTGATTGGATTGAAGAATGCAAAGTATTGTTCCCAGACGTGTCTGTGTGGGTGTTGCCAAAGATTAGCATTCTGAGTCAGTGGGACGGAGAGGCAGACTCACCCTCCATCTGGGTGGGGACCCTCTAATCAGTTGCCAGCACAGCTAGAATAAAGCAGGCAGAAGTTGGAAGGACTAGACTCACCCAGTCTTCCAGTCTTTATCTTTCTCCCGTGCTGGGTGCTTCTTGCCCTCAAACAGCAGACTCCAGGTTCTTCAGATGTTGGGTTCTTGGATTTCCCAGCTCTCAGGCCTTCCCCGGAGACGGAAAGCTGCACTGCCTACATCTCTGCTTTTGAGGTTAGGGACTTGGACTGGCTTTCTTGCTCCTCAGCTTGCAGACGGCCTACTGTGGGACTTCACTTTGTGATCACGTGAGTTAGTCGTCCTTAATAACCAGCCCCTTTATATATACGTCTATTCTATTAGTTCTGTCCCTCTAGAGGACTCTAACACCGTTACTAGGGCTGAACAAGCGTGTACAGCCTGAATGTAAGTTGTGTCTGTAACACACCCTTGCTTTAAGAGGATGACTACGCCAAACCTAAATCTGTGAAGTGGCTCCCCTCCCAGGGGTGGCTACAGATGCCAAAGAACATGAGTGTTGACAGCTGAAACCTCCCGAGTTGCCTCTCTCTAATATTCATGGCGTCTCTGGAAAAGGGCTTTTGAACTGCCCATTTTTAATTTCCTTCAGGACAGTGGTTTGTGCAGCTTCCTCTTAAATTACTTTATCTTGTATGTAACTTTACTTACTTCTCCAAGGTTCAAATACTTCGATTAAGTGTTGAGCGTATGTTATCCACTATCACAGGAATGTGTGCCCTATGTTTCGAATGTATTCACGGCACTGCACGGATCCTCTAGAAAGCTGATGACTTTCCTGGACTTGGTACACTTTGGGGCTTCTTTTCTACCCCTATTCCCTTCTCAGAGTTTAATGATATCCTTCTCTCCTTCTGTCAGGAAATACCGGTAAAGCAGTAAGAGGATGAGAAAAAACTTCCTGACTGTGCTATATATGGTAGTAATCTAACAAATTTCAATACTCTTAAGGAAGTACTGTAGGCTAAAAAAACTATGATTGACTTACTCTGATAGATAAATAGAAATAAAAGGTATTGGTCATCCCAGCACTTTGGGAGGCTGAGGCGGGTGGATCAAGAAGTCCGAGACCAGCCTGGCAGACATGATGAATACAACATCTCTACTAAAAACACAAAAACTAGCCAGGCGTGGTGGTGCAGGTGTGTAATCCCAGCTACTCAGGAGGCCGAAGCAGGATAATCGCTCGAACCCGGGAAGCGAAAGTTGCAGTGAGCCAAGATCGTGCCATTGCACTCCAGCTTGAGCAACAAGAGAGAAACTGTCTCAAAACTTAAAAAAGATATTGGTCAAATAAATCTTCCTATGTAACTGAGACTCTCATTCTCCTATAACCATCATTGAAGTGATCGTTAATGGAGGAATTGTATTCTTGGAGAGATCGTATTATATGAAATGATAATGATCATTTCAGTTACACAGCAATGAGAGAAACCACCTTTTATAGACCTCAATAACCCACTGGCTATCTTCCATATCTCCTTAGGATACTTCAGACGCATTGTGAGAAAAACTGAGTTTTGTAAGAGTATTTTGTGTTTATAGGGACGTACTTCTCATATCTTCATGATTAGCAAAAAGATCGCTTTATCACATCCTCCTAAATGTGGTGTTTCTCTGGAATTAGGGAACCTCTAGCAGCCTCCAATATACGCTTTCCTTCACAATGTTTACCTAACCTTTACATTTATGACCCTTATCCATAACAATCTTTACTCCTCCAGCTGTGAAGCCACAGTCAGTTGAGGCCACATTTGGTTTCTATTCCGCTTCACGCCCCTGTGTGAAATCAGCACTACATACTCCCGACTCGATGCACCATGGTGATGTTGCTGAAAGCCACAAAGCTCACTTATAATTCGACTCCTGTTTTCTGACAGTCCCTGAAACATTGCTGACTCACCCAATCTCGGAGCTCTGAAGCTAGATAAAGGTTTCAAGGCAGGGCTCAGAGGCCTCGCTGTTACTCCCTCCGTGTTCGTTAACCTTCCCGGATTAGAACTTACATGGCTCATCATCCCATGTGTTAACAACCAAACCGAACGGTACTTTTTATTAAAAACTTCTGTTTTCTTTTTGTTATGGGTTGTATTCCCTACTAATAATTTAATAATCAAGCTTGTTTTCCTTTCCGCTGTGACCCTACATATTATCATTCCTTTTGAATCCGAAAAATGTCTCACTAGTCCCCCGTTTTGCAAGGCTCGCTACTTCGGTTACCTATTGCTGTGTAGCACACGATTTCATTACTTCACAAATTAATGGCTTAAAACAACAGTCATTTTATTAAGTTTCATAATATTTGGGGGCCAAGAATTTAAGCATACAGTGATTGCAGTATTCCACTGATGTATATGGTAGTGACTAGTCACCCGGTGTGTGAAGATGAGCTGGTGTTGATGGGGATGGCTGGAACACCGGCCTCAAGTGGGCCTGCATCCAACCACATGTAGCCTCAGACCCCTTCCAAGTTGTCTCTCCAAGTCGTCACCAGCAGGACTTCTTAGCTGGTGGCTCAGAATTTCAAGAGCACGTGTTTAGAAACAGGAAGTGTGGAAGCCGTCCATCTCTCATGACTTGGGGCCAGAAACAGGTACTCACTTCCAGCACGTGGAGTAGCATATTAAAAAATTGCAGCGATCTATAATCTTACCACACAGGTGTTGTTTCTGAATGAATGTCTACTCAGTCATTACTCAGGTGATATTCAGTGTTTGTAAAATCAGGCCAACGTTGGAGCATCAGGAAGCGAGAGCACTTTCATAAGTGATGCCTACTTTTCTCATAAGTTTTGCACCACCATCCCCACACCCCTAAGAAAAATATTACTGGATTTTTAAGGGCACCATTAGTGGTTCATATTTGGCATATCTAAGTAAGGAGATTCCCCAAATATCATGTTGACGCATGACAAAACGTAATCGATTTTCTAGCAACAATTTGTTAGACTGTCTTAAAGGGCATATCTCCTATGACATGTACCATTTGTCTATATTTTTATAGACCACATAGAAAGAGACCTGCAGAACTGGTATGGCTTTTTCTAGAGGACATTTCATAATTTATCAGTGATAGCGACAGTCTAGCCCACAAATTCAAGACCTGCTTTTTGATCAGGAGGTCTCTCAAAAACAGCCACCAGTTGAGGAAGACTAGGTCACTATCCTTGAATACCCAAAAGAGGGATATATTCCTCCTATTTTGAAGATGTAAGTAACTATCATTCCAAGATGGGAAAAAGGAAACAGATTTCTCCTTTCCTGAGCTGTCCAATATTTTCTCCTCTTTTCCCCAAAACATCTGCCTGAATGGCTCCCACCTTGCATCCATCTGAAGGGAGAAGAAGAAAAGGTTGTTCGCCTGTCATGCTCTTTGACTGTTCTTTTGGTATCTCTATTCCTTGAAAATTAAGTTGTTGCTCATTTCCTTCTGTAAACTCTAAAATGAGAAAGGCCAAATCCGTAAATCGTTGCCTTATGTATTTATCTTCCTATCCTTTCCCTTTACTTTCTTTTCATTCCTGCCATTTGTTACCTAACAGTTCATCTGGACAATTACAGTTCATCCATGGAACTTCTATATGTAACCACAGCTCTTGTGCCGAAGAATATTTCACTGGTTTGATACAATACAGGTTTGTTTGTCACTTAAAGTATCTTTCCCAATCTGTCACTCAGTAATCCAAGCTAAAAGAAACTCCACAAATTTACACCTTTAGAATCTGAAAGGGGTAGATTCCTTGGCTGCTACAATGGAGGAAAGGTATTCTTGGAGATATTACACTTAGTGTGGGCCAGATGTGATATTTTTAACTTCCACTACAGTCCATAGTAGAGAATGAGTTCATGGCCCTCATTCCTGATTTCTGAAGTGTGAGTAGGAAATGTAGTTTCTTCAGTCAAGAAGAAAAGGAAAACTGGATACAGCTGAGCATTCACACTACCAACCATGAGTTATGTGACAAGTTTTTCTTTTAACCTTGACAGCAAATGTGGAGATAAAGTCAAAATCTGAGGCAGTATATGAACACAAGGATTCATATGCTTTTTTGGCTATAATTTTAGGCCTTAGGAAACAGTGAAGAAAATAAAAAATACCGTTATTGATTCAATGATTGTGTACCCACTGAAAATGTATATATTGAAACCTAATTCCCAATGTGATGCTGGGGCCTTTGGAGGTAAAGCCTTTGGAAGGTAACTGTGTAATAAGAATGGAACCCTCATTATCAGAATTAGTGCCCTTATAAAAAAAGACCCCAAAGAACTTCCTACTCCTTTCTGCAATGTGAAAACCCAAAATGAAGACAGCCATCTATGAATCAAGAAGCAAACCATCACCCAAACCCCAAATCCACATACCTTGATTTTGAACTTCCCCGCCTCCAGAACTGTGAGAAATAAACTTCTGTTATGTATGAACTACACATTTAATGATAATCTGCTGTAGCAGCCCAACTGGACTAAGACAATTGTATTATTTTTAGGCAATACAAAAACAAATAATTTCTATATGTATCACATTTATTTAGGGAAAAATTTTTTAAGTCAAAACATCAGAAATTTATTAAATAATTATTTTAACAAATAGCTGGGTGTGATGCTTCACACCTGTAATCTATAATCCCAGCACTTTGGGAGGCCAAGGTGGGCAGATCACTTGAGGTCAGGAGTTTGAGACCAGCCTGGCCAACATGGTGAAACCCCATCTCTACTGAAAATACAAAAAAGTAGCCAGGCTTGGGGCACACACTTGTAATCTCAGTTACTCCAGAGACTGAAGTGGGAGAATCCCTGGAACCCAAGAGGCGAAGGTTGCAGTGAGCCAAGACTGCGCCACTGCACTCCAGCCTGGGAAGCAGAGCAAGACTCTATCTCAAAAAAAAAAAACAAAGCTGGATGTCATTGTTTCAAAACAACTTTATCATAATACCAAACTGACTTCCCTACCTTATTTAGAGCATTGCTTAAATGTCACTTCCTAGAAGCTAAACTTTTTGTGATAAATCTTTTGAAAGTTACAGTCATATTGCACTTCTTTCTCCATTCCTTATTCCTTACACTATTTTGTGTAATGTGATCATATTATATACTGATGATACTTTCCAAAGGAACAGTACATTATGCATGTGTGCTATACCTGCTGTTTTTCTTTTTACCAAGAGTGTAAGTTCACTGAAGAAGACACTTCTCTTTCATTCTAATCAACTAGAACAATATCTGAGAAATAGGCAGCCAATCTATATTTTGTTAAATGAAAACAACTTCAGAAGAATCAATCTACTACAAAATAGCTTCTATGCCAGCCTTTCATTGAAACTATATCCTCAACAATATATGGAAATCTCCTTTATAAATCACGAGATAACCGATCATCAAAAGAACAAGAAACACTTCCTCTACTACTTCTTATCTTTGTGAAAAAACCACATTCTTCTTTAAATCTCTTATCTGCTTGATTCTGTGATGTAATTTCTCTCCCTGTAAATCATGTTCTACTTTCTTCTTGAGAATATTTAATGTTGTCTCTTCCTCTTCTTGATAAGTCATAAATGATCTGTAAATTCTCTTTTGTTAACAGTCTCTTCAATAATTGTGCTTCATGTAATTTCTTTGGCTTGCTTTACTCTAAGACCCAAGATTGAACTGTATTCTAAACCGATGAGCATTCCTGGAGTACTTATGGGTTTAAATGGCTTTCATTTAAACTCAAAATATCCAACTTAGAATTTGGGGACTTGCAGATCAAATGGCAGACTGAGAAGACATGAGAAATAGTACTACAAGAATACATAGCAGGCCGGGCGCGGTGGCTCACGCCTGTAATCCCAGCACTTAGGGAGGCCGAGGCGGGTGGATCACGAGGGCGGGAGATCGAGACCATCCTGGTCAACATGGTGAAACCCCGTCTCTACTAAAAACACAAAAAAATGAGCTGGGCATGGTGGTGCGTGCCTGTAATACCAGCTACTCAGGAGGCCGAGGCAGGAGAATTGCCTGAACCCAGGAGGCAGAGGTTGCGGTGAGTCGAGATCGTGCCATTGCACTCCAGCCTGGGTAACAAGAGAGAAACTCTGTCTCAAAAAAAAAAAAGAATACATAGCAAACACATACACCACATCTTTACATGCTGCACACACACATTCCAGTTACTATCAATATTATAAAATAGTAGGTTTTTTAATAATACCTATCTGAGTTTGAAAGCAAAGAAAGAAAATCTACCCATGTCAGGAATGAATGAAGAAGCTCCTTACCCAATGCAACTGGAAGCTGAAGCTGCACAGCTCAAAGGTAGAGCCGGGTCAGAAATACCCTTCGAAGCCCAGAGTTTTAATGTGTTGCTCCATGTAGTGAAATTTTGGTTCTCCATATAAAACCAGGAACCTGGGTAATCCAATTAAATCTCTGAAAATCTTCATGCCTAGGGTCTTAGTACCAAAAGAAGTTGGAGACCAAAAAAAAAAAAAAAGGAAATTATTGAGGGATACAGAGCCAAAGTGCAAAATCAGAAACCTGAGGCAACACCAGGTTCATAGAGATTTTTTAAAAAGACAGCATACACCAAATAATTGACTATCATTACAGAAAACAAAATTTATCAGATAAAATTTATAGGTTATCTCATAATAAAGGACATCATTAAGAAGGGGAGTACAAACAGTTACTAACCATGAGGGAAGCGATACAGGAATATGAATAATACATGAGAAGGAACTCTGGAAGCTGACATCGACTAATAGAATTTTCAGAGGAAAAGAATAGAGGGGGTAAATGGAAGTACATTTTTAAGAAATGATAGCCGAGTTTCCCAGAATTAAAAAATACATGGTTCTCATGAAGCAAAACACTAACATTTAAAATAGAATAAAACAATCTAAAATTCACTGTCATATGATACTTGAGGATGGTAACAAAAAATTAATTTTTTCATTAATAGGAAAAAATACAATATATTTTCAAATTCAATGCCATTAGTGGTCAAAGTTCTACAGTGTCATTAAATACTACATACTAATAATTGGATTTGATTAATCTATCTAATGGTTTAGCTCTCCACTTCTGGTGTCTATGATGGATTCACATCTTTACCCCATCATTTAACAATTGCGTAACTATGAGATTACCATTCAAACTTTCACAGCCTCAGTTATATCAACTTTAAAAGGGGGATACTCATAGCATCTGCATGATAAAGATACTACACAGATAAAACTATATGATATTAAATTGTATAATATCTATAGCACAATACCATGGATAAGATACGTTCGTAAGAAGTATTAACAACTCATATTAAAATGAAATATTTAATTTTATCTACAAGAAATAAAGTATATTTTTTACCAACTAGTAACTTATGAATTATGTATAAAATATAGTATTTATAGTTGTTTTAAATTGGCTTTTTAGTAATCAGTGTGGCTATGTAATGTAATAAGTATATAAAGTATTCAAATTGGGAGCTTTTGGGAGCAAAGGGAAGCTTTATTAATGATTATACCAGTTCAATCTTAACATAATCCTGCACTTTCCAAAGTAAAGCAAGTTGTGTGATCATTCAATCCATAATGTAATTGGTTTTCACTCATGAATTTTGCACAGCTAAATTGAATCATGTATTCACATAGAAATTGGTACCTCTGAAACAGCTGAGCATACCCCACTGGTACCATATACGGATCTTCCACTAAATTGAAGTCAATGAAGAGATAAAAATTTATATTCTTTTTGCATCTAAAATATATAATGCTATGTCTGCATAATTCCAGTCTTGCTCAAATTATAGGATTATTTTACACAACGAAAAGACTTTTCACAAATGCATAGTGTATTATTTATCACTTAATAACCATCCCAATATAGCAGATTCACTCATAGTTCAGTGTTAATTTGGAAGAAATATCAGATGCAGTAGAGAATAAATTGAAAACTTCTTGAAAAAAAGTTACCATCTAATTGAAATTGAACCACTCAAAATCTTTTTCAATAGAAGTAATCACTGAGAATGAGCCTTTTTAAATGATACCAACTCCTCAAACTTGAAATGTTAAAAAAAAAAACCCTGATATTTTACAGTGATGAGTTTTTAAAGAAATTTTGGACAATAAATTAACTGCTACAGGGATTCATTGTCTCACAGTAAAGATATGTCATTTGTTTTCAAAAAATTCTTAATGAAACAAATTTAACAATGTATTTTGCTTCTTAAATAATACAAAGAATGATTTGTACATCTTGGCTAATCAGTGAAGACAATTTACTAGATTAGTTATGCTAAAAATCAACTTTGGTTCTAGACACTATTTGACTTTTACTATAATCAATTTAATTAAATTAATATATTGTTACTTTTTGCTCTTAATAGCAAAGCACAGTATTAGGGAATGCATTTTTAAAATTATTTTAATATTCATAAGTGCTCAATCATATAATAATCGAATCTGCAAATTTATTCAACAAATATGCAGTTATAAAACTAAAGGAAATTGCAATATGATGCAGGCCTTTCTTTTACATTGAAGCAAATGAATTCATAACAATATGTGATTAATGAAATTACTTGTCCACAGAAGAGTGGGTCAGAATGAACTCACAGGACACTGAAATTTCAAATGTATACATATGTATATGGAAGGACAATTGTTTTTCTCTATCAGAAAGTACTAATACTAAAAAGTACTAAATGAATCAATCTGTCAGCATGTCAAGCATCAAAATTTCTATATGTTAACTTAAAGAATGAAGGTGGTAGACAAGGTAGGTCTCTTAGAAGAAAGGCTCATATTGTGTGTTAGTGCGAATATTAGAGAGGCTAATGTGCTATCACTCTGAAAGTACCAAGTTTGGAGAATGAAGTCTCTTCATGTCCATTTAATGGCTGGTGAGTAGAACTTAATAGGGCAGAAGAGCCCCTTGTGAATCCCACAATCAATGCAAACTCTAGGATCGTTTGAAATTTATTTTGAAATTAAAATAAACAATACTTCCTGTATAACTAGTCAGCTGGCATTCATAGTTTTGGGTTTTCTTTATAATGGAATGTTCTTCCTTGATATTCAATCTTAGAGGCATAGTAAGCGTTTGCTCAGGTCATTTACAGTTAGGATCTCATTTGAAATCCCCATATTTAACTAGAGAATTCAAAAATTAAGGAGTGGGATGGAATACAGAAAACACTGGGAAGGACAGTCTCAAGGCAACAGTAACTGGGCACATGCTGATCAAATTCATTTTGTATTCTTTCTGGACACCACTAGAGTGCATTCCATACCCTCCTCTGCAATTAAATGTAGCTGAAGGCTAAGTTCTAATCAAGGGAATATGGGTGGAAGTAACGGATATTTATTTTAAATATTAATGGATATTTTATTTTAGTAGTACAGTACTCCACGCCCTTTACATTTCCAGCAGCTCTATGCAGGTGAGCAGAGTGACCTTGTATCCATGTACTGAAAATGGCATAACCACAAGATAAAAAATGGCTCCGTTCTTGAGTCACGACTTGAAAGACAGCCACACACCAAGTAAGAACACTCATTTTATACTTCACAAGAATAACAAATTTGCTCCCACTATGATGTGCAAACCACTGTGTATATTCAGTTTGTTTAGTATTGCAGCAAGCGGAGCCCCAACGTATACAAAGGTTGTTTATAGAAGCCGAGTGCTTCAACCGATTCTTCTTAGTTCTTCCTCCTCTTTGAAAATAGGTTATTGGATCTGACCATTACGTAGTCGTGCATGGACTGTAAGAAAGCAAGTTTAGCAAAGTATTAAAAATGAATCATAAGAGTGTTGAGGAATTGAAGGTTGGTGTCAAGAGTTTGTGGGGCTTAACTCAGTTGCCATTAGAGTATAAAATACATACATGGAACAACGTATAGAATTGTTCATGCAGATTATGTTTTATCACAGAAATACTTATTCTCTTACTAAGAAAGTGTAGCTCCTTTCAACTTATTTTTGTCTCACTTCAGGGACATAGGAAATTTTTCCTCAGCTATCTCTGAGGCATATAGCCTTCTTATTCATCTACATATAAAATGTGGTTATAAAGATATTAAATAAAAATTCCAATTTCTTAGATATGAATAAGGTTTTTGAGTGCCTAGATTTTCATTCGGCTATGGCTGCATATTGGAAAATGGTTTAAAAGGGAACACATTTTGAATGCATATATGAATCTGAGCAGCAGTATCTCAGAAGGGAATGTTTTTCCCTAGAGAAATATGTTAGGAATACACTTCTTCCAAATTGTTCTCTTTGATTATGTAGAGTTTTTCTCTCCAAAATATGGGTTTTCTCTTATCTAATCAGTAGAATGGTCTGCCTTTTCTCTCAAATGAACGATATGGAGATGAGAATAAGAAATGTGAGAAACAAGAAATAATATGTGGTATATTTATATCAGAAGGCAACCCAGGAAATGCCTTAACGATTGCCCAAAACACACATTACAAACAAAGCCTCATCACACTCTATTAATTGCAATAAAAGCAGTTGCTTTCTATCCCTTACAGTGAAGACACTATTGAAATGTAGCCCAAATAGCTGAATAGGAATACTTTCCAAACTAATATGTCAGAGGGGAAAAAGCAAAGGATTCTTAACTGTTTTACACAAAACTCTGAATATGGCTACCACATTATTCTGTTTAGCATAGACAAGGCAGATGGGAAGCTTCGTTACAAAACTCTTACATCACTGCGACTATTTTCCGCTCTTTTTGCACATTTTTACATATAAACTATTATGCAAATTTAACATTGGCAACTCTGTGTATTATCATAAAACAGGCAATGTTGATTGTGAACAGTTGCTAGGTTTTCGAATAAGTAGACATAAATCCGGTTTCTTTGGTACTTGATCATTATGTAACTTATCTTCAGTTTCTTCATTGATAAGTTGCAATATTCATGTAAATAAGATCTGAATGAAAAGTTTAACTTGATAAAGTATGTTAGTTGAACATAGTTTCAAAGGTCCTACATATTAGACAATTTACTCCAATTGCTTCCCTTGATGATGAGTTAACAAATTACTTATAATATTGTGTGTTTTTATTTTAATGACAAGAACCTTTAAAAAGGTAAGAACTCTTTGTTCTGTAACTGAATTTACATTCATTCTAATTTCCTTTCTTACATGAGCTAAGCAGATGGCTAGAAAACGCGTACGTCTGTGTATATGAAAATGTTTTCCTTTACCAAAGACCCCTACTAATTTTGTTTAATGATTTCCAGGCAGATTTTCAAAAGACATTCTAAAACTTCAAACACATTCTATATTTATTCCCTCGAACATTAGTTAATCTAACATTCATTAGAGCCGCTAATGGGACTGATTGTTTTCTTCTTTCCATTTATTCAATTGAGTGTCTAGTGGACCTAAATCAACATTTATCCTAAAAGGGAAGAAAGACATGAAGGCATTTATTGGATACTTTAGTCCCAGAAGAATTTGACAACAATATTCAGTGATGTGTCCTCCATGTTTTCCTTGCTTTTGTTTCATTGTCTGTCTTTTCTATTCTTCTTGGCACTCAGTATCCACATGTAGCACAGCTTTGTGGATACAGCAATATCCACTATTTAGATGACTGTTTGGGGAGGATGATAAAGGCAGTCTCATACATCAACCTTGTGGTTTACAATTTAAGTATATGAGTACAATTTAATGTAAGTATTTAAGTACAATTCAAGAACATTCTCCAGAACCAAGAGCTAGGAAGTTAGCTGTGAGTCCAAAGCTCTTGGGTGGCTGCCAGAATCGACCTCCGTGCCACCCTGTGGATTCATCTCCGGCCGTGTCCACTATGTGTTTTGTTCAAAGTGAGCTCTAACCCGCAGCCCAGCACCCCAACAGCAGCATCCCCAGCTCTCTATCACATCGCTCATCCTGTGAATTACAACGTTATCCTGCTCCCCTGCCCTTCTGACAATCTGGTTATTCTGCCTGGCTGTCGAATCACTTTGCAGATAGAGGGTTAATCTACCCAGGCTACTTCCCTTTAGGCTTCCTGCCTCGGTGTTTCTGTTTTGTCTGAAAGCCCCCACTTTGGCCTCTGGACCTGTTTTTGACAAATAAGTCTGTCTGGAATCACTCTGTCTCCATATGTTGCTTCAAGTGGTGATCGACTGCATTTGCCTCTGCTCTTCTCCGCCTCATTTTAGGTTATACATCCCAATTCCAAGGATAGTTCTTTGCATTCTTTGCCTTAGATGTTCTATTTCATCTGCCCTGCCTGTACTTCTGCTGCTGGCTTTTTATCTCCTGGTTTTCTGATGCTGCTAATGATCCACCGTAGCTGTGCCACCTTCTTTGCTTTAGCTCCAAGAAAAATTCTGTCTAATTTGCAATGTGTATTTGCATTTATCTTGATTTATGTTTACATTGCAGGTCAGGAAAGCAATTGATAGAATCAGCATATTCCCAGAGTGTATTTTTACCTTACTTTTAATGTGAAATATACTTACAGAAAAGCACATAAAATATATATGTACATTTAAACAGATAGCCATAAAGCAAAAACCAATTTACATCAAGATAAAGAAACAGGACATTGTCAGAACCCTAGAATCTCCTCACCCAATAAAAAATAAATAAAAAAAATAAAAAAACTTCCCTCTGGTCAGAAAAAGGGCAATCTTTTGGAGGGCAGGAGGGCAGTGACCCACGAGGCCGGAGGGATCCATTATACAGGCCAAGGAGTTAGGAGCAGAAAAAAAAAGAAAGGTAATACTATCTTTAACAGGGCTACATTCACGGCCATGCACCTGTGCCATCACATGGCGCCCCACGCTGACAGAGGTTCCATGCTTGGTTTTTCCTCTGCTGTCATCACCTTGACATTCTTAATAATTTCATCTTTTAACTTGTGTTTTGAAGTGAATTCCAGTGAGACAACTGAGCATGTGCGCGAGTGGAGAGGTTTGTTTACCAAATATGTGTCCGCTGTTTCTTGCTACCCTATTCATGCAAAGTATTCAAGGTACCTACAGCGCAAAATTCCAGTGGAGCCCAAGATGGACGGGAGTTTAATGATACTCAAAGGGAGAATGAGATACGCTTGCTCTGTCTGCAGCTGAGCAAGCAGAGACCTTAACAACCCAGGCAGGACTTTCCATTAGAATGAGAATTTGCTTCAAATGTAGAAAAGCAATGACATTCTGAAGAGCATGAATGATAAAGGAGGTTTTTTTACATTTCTTCTTGTTTCTGTTACTTCTCTGTATTAGCCGACCCCTTATGTTGAAAATGACGACACAGAAGGAAAGGAAAAGATAGGGCAACGCCACAACTCCTTTTTCTTTCAGTCCTTCCTTACTTATCAGTAAGCTAAAGATAGAGGTTTTTAGTAAAATGTGTGTATCAAGTGAAAACAAGCAAAAGTGAAACAAAACAGGCCAGTTAGATGTTCCACTATTGTGTGGCACTTCACTGTTCTGCTGAGAAAGAAATACACAAATATGTTTCATGCACAAGCTATGAAATACAAATTGTGTAATTTCAGCAATTCTTTTCCCCAGTTAAATGGTGTAATATTTGCATTTGAAATTGGCATTGCACACTATCATGGCAAAATTCATGCTCATAATGTGTGTGGATTTTTAATTTAGAAATTAAATAGAAAATTTAAATGCCAATGCAGGTTTTGAGAGAGAGAGAGACAGTGGGATTACATGTCATGACACATTTTCCTGCTTGTAAAACAAGGGGCCCTGAACTTTCATTTTATACACAGACCCTCAAATTATATAGCCAGTCTTAATCCTTAATAGCATATTTGAATGGGCGACTCAGACTCTAGCTGATTAACCTTCTTTCATTTTTAGCGGTCACAATGCATTGAATAAAAGAGAAAGTTTACTTTGTTTCTTCTCTTGGGATGGCTATAGTTGACAAAAACATACCTTTTGGCTTCTGTCCTATCTGTTATTTTTATTTCTCCCTCGGTAAAGTACTATATAAAAACTTAGCAGTGTTTCTCCTTGATCAATGAGATGTCTCCCTTTTCCAACAACAGCTTCTGTATCAGACTCTGTACTCCAGGGAGTTGAGCACATTGATGCTTCTGTTCTGTTATTTTTCTTCATGTAGTATCTCATCCTTAGAGAGCACAAGAGGATACACAGATTGCTTACCCAGGTGTGGTATCAGTGTTGTTACACACACAACATGCTGGCTCTCTGTACCCTTCTGATACTCTGTGGGATAAAATTAAAAATCTCCTAGTATATATTTTTCTGCTATTTCTCTCCAAAGTGCTTTATTGTTGCCTTTTCCTCTAACTATATGAAAAACCTCACAGAGACCCCAATTTTGCACACCTAATTAGAGTACAAATTGGGATCTAGAATGGACTCCTTATCTGGAGGCCTCCACTTCACCTTTCTGATCCTGATCCTGGCAAGGCCCACGACAGAGAATAAGTCACACCATTGAAATATAATTTTTAAAATAAAATTAATTTGTCCTAATATTCACCAGTTTAATTTCAGCGTTTGAAATGACAATAACTCATTTTTTTTGCAAAGTTTTTTAAAAGATATATCTTGTGCTGGGCATGCTGACTCATGCCTGTAATCCCAGCACTTTGGAGGCAGAGGCGGGCTGATCACTTGAGGTCAGGAGTTTGAGACCAGGATGACCAACATGGAGAAATCCCATCTCTCTAAAAATACAAAATTAGCTGGGCGTGTTGGTGCATGCCTGTAATCCCAGCTACTCAGGAAGCTGAAGCAGGAGACTTGCTTGAACCCCGGGAGGTAGAGGTTGCAGTGAGCCTAGATGGCACCACTGCACTCCAGACTGGACCACAAGAGCAAAACTCCATCTAAAAAAACAAAAGAGAGAGAGAGAGAGATCATGTGTTCTTTGTAGGTTATCTGTTTTTGCTTTTATGTGAAAGCAACATTTATACATCTGTTTAAAAATCAGCTTAACATGGATATTTATGAATAAGTAAAATTAGAAAGAAAAGAGTATTTAATGGAAAATAAAATGTCTACACTATGACTTATTACCTTAAAAATAAAATTAGTATATGAAAGGTATATATTCCTCAATTGTATTAAATTTGAGAGTGCCCTCTAGAGTATTCAGCAGATAATGCAGTTAGCCCCAAAGAAGCAGTGAAATAAGCTTCTGGAATGATTTTAAATTTAAAAAGTAAATCAACATATTATTGCATAAAACAAATTCTACGGTATTTCTTCAGAATGTGTGAACTATTTGGAAAATTATTTAAACAGTCAAACTTTCCATAGTAACGCAAAAGAGAGTAATAAGTGATGGATGTAAGCTGCAGACCCTAGATCATTGTAATCCACGCACCAGCTCTTCCCTGCTGTGCAAATTATTTAATTATATGCGCCTCAGCTTTCTCATCAGAAAATGAAGATACCAGAACTGACTTTGTACATATGTTACAATAATTATTTAAGTTGATGTTTGTTTAAGGCTTAGAACAACTATGAGCATATATTCAATGCTACATATGTTTGTGTATATAAAATTTAAGATTAATATACCTTTATGGTGTTGATACTACTTATGATGCCTAAACATACAATCATAAATTTGTCAGCCAAAATGACTTCATAAACTGGCAAGCTTTCAAGAAAATGGCATTCAGTACTGTGTCTGGTGATGTCAAAATTTTAAATTTGTGAACATATTACAAATATAGTAAATATTATATTGGCTTGCTTTTTTTTTTTTTTTTGAGATGGAGTTTCACTGTTGTTACCCAGGCTGGAGTGCAATGGCACGATCTCAGCTCACCGCAACCTCCGACTCCTGGGTTCAGGCAATTCTCCTGCCTCAGCCTCCTGAGTAGCTGGGATTACAGGCACACACCACCATGCCCAGCTAATTTTTGTATTTTTAGTAGAGACGGGGTTTCACCTTGTTAACCAGGATGGTCTCGATCTCTTGACCTCATGATCCGCCTGCCTCGGCCTCCCAAAGTGCTGGGATTACAGGCTTGAGCCACCGTGCCCAGCCTGGCTTGCTTTTTAAATTCCAAAACATTCCACTTTATTTCATGCATTCTTTAGGGCAAACTGCACAAAAGTTATTGCATTGAAAGGTGCTCTGCAGAATTTTAGCTCATATCTAAATGTACAGTGTAGGTTGCAACATATGTGAACTAAATGTGCTTTCTTAGGTCAATAGAAACATTAAATTCAAGTATAATTCAGTTGTCTATATACATGATGAAGAGGATTATAATGCCAAAGAGGACTATGGATACCTTAACTGAGCCATAACAGCATATGACCGACACATTGCAAGTAATGATATTAAAATATAAACAGTCAAATCTTGACATGGCTAATTTTTTTTCCTAATTATGCTCATTTCTAAATCATTTAAGATTTATCATATCAAGTATTGGCTCAGTCAATATAACACACATATACTCATTTCAACAGGAAAAAAAACATCACTGAAGATACTAATTTCAGGGTTTTGAGTACCCCTTCAATCCTCTGTCAAATTTAACAGTGTTGAAATAATATTCTGTCACCTCCATACCAAAAGCTAAAAGGGAGTAGGATTGAAATAACCAGCAAAAAGCAAGAACAGATGAAATGCAGTTAAATCTGGTTATTTTTCTTAAATCTGCCATGTCTGAATTCAGGGTAAATCAGAGCTCTTCGTATCTAAGACAGTGGTGATTGCTTTCTGGTAATGGCTGAAGAGAAACTAATCCATCCTAAAAATTAAGATAAATGGCATATTCTGGAGATGATTATCAAAGCTGCGTAAAACCATCTGATTGCTTTTGTTTTTATTTGTTTTCCTTTTTATGCACTACTATCTAAATCTACAGTCAAAATGAATGGATCCACTTTAGAATGAATGACTTACATTACTGGGTGGTATGAATATTAATTAAAAACATATAATTTTGAAGTTACTAGTAGAGAAATTGGAGGGGGATTGAATGGAATTTCCTCCACTCTTAAAATTGTAATAAATAAACTTTTACTGGACATTTTGAACTCCAGCTATTCTAGATAATTTTTGAAACCTGGTATACATACCATTTCATGCATTCATTCTTTTACTTAAATTATTATAGAACATTTTCTATTCAAAATCCAAACTAAAGCTTAATTGAGATTATATCTCTTGTCTAAAGTCATCACTTACCTATTACCCCAAATGCAGCATTCTCTAAACTATACAGCCTCTTCAACTTTTCAACTTTTAAACAAGTGTTTTGTCTTATGTAAGAGCTTTCCCATCATAGAGATCAGAACCTATTCTTCATTCTTTGAAGTTACAGAAGAAAATACAAATATCCCAAATATATTCTAACCTTTTCCTCAAATACTTGAATTCCTTTAAATCTAAGTTTTAATACTTGTTTCAGTTGAGAGATGATTTTAATTGTTCTCTTAATGGGTTATCACTCGTCCTGATTTTACTTATCAAACACTTCATCATATCTCTTAATCTGGAAGTCACTCATTATATATTAAATGTTAATCTACTAGTGTTTATTTATGATTTTTCATAAGTTGCACTACTTGATTTTTCTGTTAGTTTTGATATTATATTATTTTCATTACAATTATTTTAAGACATTTTAATAGCTGGGAAGACCAAGCCCTACTTCCCCAGCTTCCTGCACTTGCATTTTCTTTCCTCTAAACTATATGTGGCCCTGACTTGTAGAATTACACTGCTATCTATGAATGTTAGATGTATTCAAGTCTCTACACGTGGCTTCTGATTCTATTCATCTGTGACTGCTTCTACTCCCTTAGTAGTGTTTTAAAATTTTTCCCAATTCTTATTAGACATATGAGTAGGCATTTTATAATTTTTCTGCAATTGTTTTGGGATTCTATTATATTTTCTAACTGGATAATCTTTTTGTATAGGGATACTATTGATTTTCTTATTTTGCTCTTGTTTCTGGCCACTCTGCTGAACTATCTTGTCACATTGTTAATTAATCTTATTGAGTTTTCTAAGAATGAAGAGAAACACAGCGTATGAACTAAATGAGAATGTTCAGTCTCTCTAGTGTTGGTACTTCACATATCTTTTCTTTTTCTAAATGTATCTATTAGGAGCTACTGTATCATCTTTAATATTGGTAAACATGATGACTTTTTTCTTATCCCTTATTGTAACTGGAATGATTCTAATATTTGACTATTAAATATATAATTTGATGTAAATTTCTGCTAAATACATTTTCTCACAATTGAGGTGCTTCATTCATAGTTCTTGTTTCTTAAAGCCCTTGCTATCAATGCATGTTTGGATTTGTTAATACTTTGGAATATCTATGGAGCTTACCACATATTCATTCTTTTAATAAACGTAGTGGATTACATAGAAAACACTTTTTAAGGTTGATTAATCTTACATTTCCAGATCAAATCATACCTCTAGATAGGGTCCTCTTTTAGAGAATATCTGAGGTGAATTTGAGGACATTTTATTTGGGAAATTGAATCTATGTACATAATTTGTACATTTATCTTTTGTTATATTTTTAGTGCTTTGATTTGAGTTATTCTAGCTTGTCCTTATCCCAGTCTATATCCTAGCTTATACCCAAAAGAATATAAGCTTTTCTATTGTAAACACATATGCAGGCATATGTTCAGTGCAGCACTATTCACAATAACAAGCCATAGAATCAACCTAAACGCCCATAGTGATAGACTGGATAAGGAAAATGGGGTATATATACATTATGGAATACTAGGTAGCCATGAAAAAAGAATGAAATCACATCCTTTGCCAGGACATGGAGAGAGCTGGAGGCCACTGTCCTTCACAAACTAATGCAGAAACAGAAAACCAAACGCAGCATGTTCTCACTTATAAGTGAGAGTTAAATGATGAGAGCATATGGCCACATAAAGGAGAGCGACATACAGTGGGGCCTATCGGAAGGTGGAGGATGGGGGGAGGGAGAGGATCAGGAAAAATAAATGATGGGTAGTAAGTTAAATACCTGGATAGTAAAATCATCTGTACCACAGACCCCATGACACAAGTTTACCTACATAACGGAGCTTCACCTGAACTTAAAAGTAAGAATAAAACAAAAAGCAACAATATCCATTTTTAAAAAAAGAAAATAGTTGATAAATGTTTCAATTTTTCAATGTTTTGAAATAGTTTTACATAGTGAAATATCTTTTTTTTTTTTTTTGAGACAGAGTTTCACTCTTGTTACTCAAGCTGGAGTGCAATGGTGCTATCTCGGCTCACCGTAACCTCCACCTCCTGGGTTCAAGCAATTCTCCTGCCTCAGCATCCTGAGTAGCTGGGATTACAGGCACGCGCCACCATGCCCAGCTAATTTTTGTATTTTTAGTAGAAATGGGGTTTCACCTTGTTGACCAGGATGGTCTCGATCTCTTGACCTCGTGATCCACCCACCTCAGCCTCCCAAAGTGCTGGGATTATAGGCATAAGCCACCATACCCAGCCCACAGTGAAATATCTTTATTTGAAAGTAATCTAAACATTTATATGTTTATAAGCCTTATTTTTTAGAATATGCTTTTATTATATATTGTTTTCCAAATTATTAGTTTATAACTATTATTCACTTCTAAAAAGGCTGGATTGTATATTTTCTCATAAAAGTATTTTTGTATTAATTAATTCAAAATTTGTACAAATAAGAAACCTAAATTGTAAGTGCTATTTGTTTTTTTTGTTTTAGTAATTTCATTGAAATGTAGTGTACTTTTTCTTTACTTCTCTTTCTCAATATTTGTCAAAAAAAATTTCTGTGCTTGGACTCAGGACGGTCCAGCTCATTGGGTGGAAGGACATGGCAGTCCACCACCGAGGCAGGTCACACAGCAGCTGGGCAGGGCCTGCAACAGCTCAGCAATGCCTCTGCTGGCAGACTGTGACTAGGCTACTCCATGCAGGGCAGGGCATTTATGAAAAAAGGCAGCAGCACAAGAGGAACTTATAAATAAAGTCAACCTTCCTCAGACAGGGGACGTGGGAAAAGGGGTGGTTATGAGTTCAGCTGCAGCAGACTTAAAGATACCTGCCCAGCGGATCTGCATGGAACAACAGACCTCCCAGCTCAGCACTTGAGCTCCTATAAGGGACAAACTATCTACTCAAGCAACTCCCCAACTCCATATACCCAAAGAGACACCTCATAAGGGAGAGCTCAGGCTGACATCTGGTGGGTCCCCTTCCGGGATGAGGATAACAGTGGAAGAAACCAGTGGCAACACTTGCTGTTCTGCAGCTCCTGTGGGTGACCCCCAGGTGAGCAGGGTCTGGAGTGGACCTCCAGCAGAGGGGCCTGACCATTAGAAGGAAAACTAAAAAGCAGAAAGAAATAGCTTCAACATCAACAAAAAGGATGTACACTCAGAGACAACATCTGAAAGTCACCAACTACAAAGACCACAGGTAGATAAAACCACTAAGATGGGAAGAAACCAGGACAAAAAGGATGAAAACACCAAAAACTGGAATGCCCCTCCTCCTCCAAGGGATCACAACTCACCAGCTAGGGATCAAAGATAAACAGAGAATGAATCTGATGAATTGACAGAAACAGGCTTCAGAGGTGGGTAGTAACAAACTTCTCAGAGCTAAAAGAACATGTTCTAAGCCAATGCAAAGAAACTAAGAACCTAGAAAAAAGGTTAGACGAGATGATAACTAGAATAAACAGCTTAGAGAAGAATATAAATGACTTGGTGGAGCATAAAAACACAGTACGAGAACTTCATGAAGCATACAGAAGTTTCAATAGCCGAATCGACCAGGCAGAAGAAAGGATATCAGAGATTGAAGATTAACTCAATGAAATAAACATCCTCAGCAAACTGACACAAGAACAGAAAATGAAACACCACATATTCTCACTCATAGGCGGGTGATGAAAAATGAGAACACATGGACACAGAAAGGGGAGTACTAAACACTGGGGTCTATTAGGGGGAAAAGGGGAGGGCCAGTGGGAGGGGGAGGTGGGGAGGGATAGCCTGGGGAGAAATGCCAAATGTGGGTGAAGGGGAGAAGCAAAGCAAAGCACACTGCCATGTGCGTACCTACGCAACTGTCTTGCATGCTCTGCTCATGTACCCCAAAACCTAAAATCCAATAAAAAATTTAAAAAAAAAAATCCTGGTTTTGAAGATTCAGTTGGGTTTAAAGCATCACAGGAAAAGCAGGAGGATTCCACACCCTATTTCCTCTCTCTTGTATTGTAAAAGTATGGATGAGGGCCAGCCATTCTCAGCCAGGCTTTGAAGTGAGCCATTTGGCTGCCAGATACCCATTATTCTAATTGGATCACCAGCCTCATCTATATCTCATTGACACAAGGATTTCAGGGCTGCCCATTTCTTCTGCAGCACTAAATTGACATACAATAAACCATAAAATATTCACTTAAAAAAAAAAGAAAGAAATGAGAAGGCAAGAATAGAGAAAAAAGAGTGAAAAGAAAGGAACCAAGCTTCCAAGAAAATAGGATTAAGTGAAAAGACCTAATCTATATTTGATAGGTGTACTTGAATGTGACAGAGAGAATGAATCCAAGCTGGAAAACATGCTTCAGGATATTATCCAGGAGAACTTCCCCAATATTCAAGGCAGGCCGACAATCAAGCCCAGGAAATATAGAGAACACCACAAAGATATTCCTCAAGAAGAGCAACCCCAAGGCATATAATCAGCAGACTCACCAGGATTGAAATGAAGGAAAAAATGCTAAGGGCAGCAAGAGAGAAAGGCTGTGTTATCCACAAAGGGAAGCCCATAGACTCACAGAGGATCTCTCAGCAGAAATCCCACCAGCCAGAAGAGAGTGGGGGCCAATATTCAACATCCTAAAAGAAAAGAACTTTCAACCTAGAATTTCATATCCAGCCAAACTAAGCTTCATAAGCAAAGGAGAAAGAAAATGCTTTATTGACAAGCAATTGTTGAGAGATTTCGTCACCACCAGGCCTGCCTTACAAGAGTTCCTGAAAGAAGCAATAAACAAGTGGCAGGACCAGCCACTCCAAAAACATAGCAAATGGTAAAAACCATTGACACAATGAAGAAAATGTGTCAACGAATGGGCAAAACATCCAGCTAGCATCAAAATGTCAGGATCAAATTCACACATAACAATATTAACCTTAGATGCAAATGGACTAAATGCCCCTTTCAAGAGACACAGACTGGTAAATTAAATAAAAAGTAAAAACCCATTGGTGTGTTGCCTTCAGGAAACCCCTCTCACATGCAAGGATACACATCGGCTCAAAATAAAGGAATTGAGGATGATCTATCAAGCAAATGGAGAGCAAAAAAAAGCAGGAGTTGCAATCCTAGTCTCTGATAAAATAGACTTTAAACCAACAAAGATCAAAGAGACGAAGAAGGGCATTACATAATGGTTAAAGTATCGATGCATCAAGAAGAGCTAAGGATCCCAAATATATACACACCCAATACAGGAGCACCCAGGTACATAAAGCAACTTCTTAATTACCTACAAAGAGACTTAGACTCCCACACAATAATAGTGGGAGACTTTAACACTCCACTGTCAATATTAGACAGATCAACAAGACAGAAAATTAACAAGGATATCCAGGACTTGAACTCAGATCTGGACCAAGCAGACCTAATAGACATCTACAGAACTCTCCACCCCAAATCCATAGACTATACATTCTTCTCAGCACCACATGGCACCTACTCTAAAACTGACCACATAATTGGAAGTAAAGCACTCCTCAGCAAATGCTAAAGAATGGAAATCATAAGAAACAGTCTCTCAGACCACAGTACAATCAAATTAGAATGTAGGATTAAGAAACTAACTCAAAACCACACAACCTCATGGAAACTGAACAACCTGCTCCTGAATGCCAACTGGAAAAACAGTAAAATGAAGGCAGAAATAAAGATGTTCTTTGAAACCAAACAGAACGAAGACACAACGTACCAGAATCTCTGGGACACATTTAAAGCAATAAATGCCCATATGAGAAGCAATGAAAGATCTAAAATCAACACCCTATCGTCAAAATTGAAAGAGCTTGATGAGCAAGATCAAAAAAACTCAAAAGCTTGCAGAAGACAAGAAATAACTAAGATTAGAGCAGAATTGAAGGAGATACAGACCAATAAATCCTTCAAAAAAAATCGATAAATCCAGGAGCTGGTTTTGTTTTAAAAGAACAACAGAATAGACTGACCACTAGCCAGATTAATAAAAAAGAAAAGAGAGAAGAATGAAACAGATGCAATAAAAAATGGTAAAGGGATTATCACCACTGATTCCACAGAAATACAAACTACAGTCAGAGATTACTGCAGACAACTCTATGCACGTAAACCAGTAAACCTGGAAGAAATGGATAAATTCCTGGACACCTGGACCCTCCCAAGCCTGAACCAGGAAGAAGTTGAAACCTTGAACAGACCAGTAACAAAGGATGAAGTTGAGGCAGCAATTAATAGCCTATGAACCAAAAAAATCCAGGTCCAGATGGGATCACAGCTGAATTCTACTAGACATACAAAGAGGAACTGGTACCATTCTTTCTGAAACTATTCCAAACAATACAAAAAGAGTGAATCCTTCCCAAATCATTTTATGACACCAAGATCATTCTGATAACAAAACCTGGCAGACACTTAACAAAAAAAAGAAAACTTCAGGCCATATCCATAATGAACATAGATCAAAAATCTTCAATAAAATACTGGCAAACCGATTGCAACAGCACATCAAAAAGCTGATCCATCATGATCAAGTAGGCTTCATTCCAGGGATGCTTCAAGGTTGGTTCAGCATACACAAGTCTGTAAATGTAATCCACCACATAAACAGAATGAAAGACAAAAACCACGTGATTATCTCAATAGATGCAGAGAAGGCTGTTGATAAAATTCAACAGCGCTTTATGCTAAAAACTCTCAATAAACTAGGTATCAAAGGAACATATCTCAAAACAACAAAAGCTATTTACAACAAACCTACAGCCAATATCATACAGAATGGGCAAAAACTGGAAGCATTCCCTTTGAAATCTGGCACTAGACAAGGATGCCCTCTCTCACCACGCCTATTCAATATAGTATTGAAAGTTCTAGCCAGAGCTATTAGGCAAGAAAAAAAAAAAAGGTATTCTGTTAGGAAAGGAGGAATTCAAACTGTCTCCATTTGCAGACGATGTAATTGTATATTTAGAACACACTATCATCTCAGCCCGAAATCCCCTTAAACTGATGAGCAACTTCAGCAAAGTCTCAGGATACGAAATCAATGTGCAGAACTCACAAGCATTTCTATACATCAATAACAGACTAACAGAGAGCGAAATCATGAGCGAACTCCCACTCAAAATTTCTACAAAGAGAATAAAATACCTAGGAATACAACTAACACAGGATGTAAAGGACCTCTTCAAAGAGAACTACAAACCACTGCTCAAGGAAATAAGAGAGGACACAAACAAGTGGAGAAACATTCCATGCTCATGTTTAGGAAGAATCAAAATCATGAAAATGGCCATAATGCCCAAAGTAATTTATAGATTCAATGCTATCCCCATCAAGCTACCAATGACTTTCTTCACAGAACTGGAAAAAAACCACCTTAAACATTATATGGAACCAAAAGAGAGCCTGTGTAGCCAAGACAATCCTAGGCAAAAAGAACAAAGTAGGAGGCATCACACTACCTAACTTCAAACTATAATACAACACTACAGTAATCAAAACAGCATGGTACTGGTACCAAAACAGAGATATAGACCAATGGAACAGAACAGAGTCCTTGGAGGCAATGCCACACATCTACAACCATCTGATCTTTAACAAACTTGACAAAAACAAGCAATGGGGAAAGGATTCCCAGTTTAATAAATGGTGTTGGGAAAACTGGCTAGCCATGTGCAGAAAGCAGAAACTGGACCCCTTCCTGACACCTTACACTAAAATTAACTCCAGATAGATTAAAGACTTAAATGGAAGACCTAACACCATAAAAAAACTTAGAAGAAAACCTAGGCAAAACCATTGAGGACTTAGGCATAGGCATGGACTTCATGACTAAAACACCAAAAGCATTGGCAACAAAAGCCAAAATAGACAAATGGGATCTAATTAAACTACAGAGCTTCTGTACAGCCAAAGAAACTATCATTAGAGTGAACTGGCAACCGACCAGAATGGGAAACAATTTTTGCAATCTACCTGTTAAAAAAGGTCTGATATCCAGAATCTACAATGAACTAAAACAGATTTACAGGAAAAAAACAAACAAACCCATCCAAAAGTGGACGAAGGATATGAACAGACACTTTTCAAAAGAAGACATATATGAGGCCAACAAACATATGAAAAAGTGTTCATCATCACTGATTATTAGAGAAATGCGAATCACAACTACATTTAGATACCACCTCATGCCAACTAGAATGACAGTCATTAAAAAATCTGGAAACAACAGAATCTGGAGAGGATATGGACAAACAGGAACACTTTTACACTGTTTGTGGGAGTATAAACTAGTTCAACCATTGTGGAAGACAGTGTGGTGCTTCCTCAAGGACCTAGAAATAGAAATTCCATTTGACCCAGCAATCCCATTACTGGGTACATACCCAAAAGTTTGTAAATCATTATAAAAATACATGCATATGTATGTTCATAGAGGCACTGTTTACATTAGCAAAGTCCTGGAACCAACCCAAATGCCCATCGACAATAGACTGGACAAAGAAAATGTGGCACATATACACCATGGAATACTATACAGCCATAAAAAGCAATGAGTTCGTGTCCTTTGTAGGGACATGAATGAATTTGGAAACCAGCATTCTCAGCAAACTGACACGAGAACAGAAAATCAATACCACATGTTCTCACTCATAGGCAGGTGTTGAACAATGAGAACACATGGACACAGGGAGAGGAGCATCACACACTGGGGTCTGTTGCAGGGGGCCAAGGCAGGGAGAGCAAGGGTGTGGGGAGGTCATGGAGGGATAACCTGGGGAGAAATGCCAGATATAGGTGATAGGGAATGGAAGCAGCAAACCACATTGCCATGTGTGTACCCATGCAACAATCCTCCATGATCTGCACATGTACCCCAGAACCTAAACCACAATTGAAAAAAAAAGATCCTGGTGAATGTCCTGTACCAAAATTTAAGATACCTATTTATAGGAGGAGAAGAACATTGGGCTCTTAATCAATACCTCATTTCTGTAAGAAACACCACTGGAAAATGTCAACATTTGACACTTTTCTTCCTTTTGATAAAATCTTATGTCATATTTAAAAGCTTCTGCTTTCAATAAATGATATTTGACTTTTCCTCAAAAAAAAAATTGTCTGTACTATTTTTCCCAGATCTTTTTTAAACATTTCCCACTAGGGTAGTATAATTGTTACAACTGATGAGCCTATATTGACACATTATAATCACCCAAAGTTTATAGTTTACACTAAGGTTAACTCTTAATGTTGTATATTTTATGTGTTTGAATCAAAGTATAATGACATGTACCAGAAATTGTAGTTATCATACAGAGTAGTTTCACTTTCCTAAAAATCATCTGTGCTCTGCCTATTACTCCTCAGTCCCCACTAAACTCTTGACAACCACGAAACTTTTTACTGACTCCATAGTGTTGCCCTTTCCAGGATGTCATATAGCTGGAATTATAGTGTATGAAAGCTTTCCAGATTGGCTTCTTTAATCTAGTAATAGGCATTTAAGTTTCCCTCATGTCTTTTCATGCTTTGATAGCTCATTTTTTTTTAACACTGAATAGTATTCCCTTGTCTTTGGATGACATGAATGTGTCACAGTTTATCCATTCACCTACTGAAGGACACGCTGGGTGCTTCTAAGTTTTGATACTTTTAAATAAAGCTGTTATAAATATTCACATTTTTGTATGGACATATATTTTCAACTACTTTGGGTAAACAGCCAGGGGCAGGATTGCGGAATCATATGCTAGGAGTATGTTTAGATTCATAAGACATTACCAAATAGTCTTCTGCAGTGGCTGTACTATTTTGTATTTCCATTAGCAATGAGTAGGAGTTCCTGTTGCTGCACATTCTTGTCAGTAGTTGGTGTTTTCAGTGGTCTGGGTTTTGGACACTCTATACAAGCCTTTTCAACTAAGTCTTTAGAAGGCTTTATTGATTAATGTTTAGAGTTATATTTTCTTAATTATTTCAAAATATTATAATAGCTATATTTCCTTTCAATTGATACTAATTAAAAATACTTCATATTGTTAAAATTTATGGAAATTTACAATAAAGTTAATAACAATGCAGATTGTTTTTAAAAATAAGATGCAGTGCTATTTCTGCTATAGCTGATAAGTAACCATGGCAGGTTTCCAGACATCTATTAGAATTTCCAAGGAAATGTTACCATAGCAACCCTAAAAGCATATTATATGGTTTTAGACCATTAATATTCACTGATATTTCTTTAAATATAGATACATATGTAAATATATCAACTCATAATTAAACACACTGATTCATAATAAATTAGTTTGTAGCATTTACAACATTGCTGCTTTTTAAAATAAATATAATACACTGATCAAAATCCTTTTTTTTTTAATGGAATACTTCACAAATTTGCATGTCCTCCTTGCACAGGGACCATGCTGATCTTCTCTGTATCATTCCATTTTTAGTATATGCGCCGCTGAAGTGAGCATTGGTCCAAAATATTTTGATCGTTTTAACTGCAGGAAGAAGTATCTAGAAAGCCAGCTGTGAGACGGATAATTATTGGTCAAATTAATTTATGTACACGGATTCAATATTCCCAAATAAATGTCCTCAAATTCACCTCAGGTATTCTCTAAAAGGAGACCCTAACTAGAAGTATGATTTGATCTTGAAACTTAAGATTAATCACCATTAGAAAAAGAAAAACCAGAAAATAAACAAAGTTAAAATCAATAAAAATTATGTAAATCTATACTTACTAATGTTGTCAGTATACTCTCAGTGAAAAAAAGCAGCCTGGAAAGGCGGAGTATGATCTCATTTAGTCAAATCATACAAAGGGAAAACAGATGAAAAACATATTTACTCAAATATTAACAGTGGTTATCTCTGAGTCGTGAGATTTAGGGTGATTTTTACTTTCTTATTTTATAATTTCTATATTGCTTAATTTTAGTTGCAACAAACATGTATGTGTCTTTCAAAAAATAAAGCTATTAAAAAATTAAAAAAAGAAAGTGTTATCTATGTAATCCACTACATTAATTAAAAGAAAGAACATGTGGTAAGCGCCATAGATATTGCAAACTATTAACAAATCCAAACGTGTCGTCTTGATAGCAAGTGCACTAAGAAACAAAAACTGCAAGTAAAGTGCCTCAATTGTGAGAAAAAGTATCTAGCATAAATTTACATCAAATTATATATTTTATATATAAAATTGCAACATATCATTTTAGTATATAATTATATATAAATACAAATATAAAATTTTATATTGTATTCTATTTATAACGTTATATAAAAACTCCACTTATCATACTACTTCCACGTCAGATATTGAAAGAAGCTCTGGAAAGGCCAGGAAAGAGATCAAATGGGAATCCTTTATATGAGAACAGTGGACCCAATTCCGGCCTCTCAACCATTAATGGGAAACAAGAGTTCCAAAAAGTACAGACACAGGCAAAGAAGCAAAGGCAATACCTTAATTCTAAGCATCCTTTTCCTTAACAAAGAGGAGTTGAAAGGTGGCTGGCTTCATCCTGGAAAGCTATTAATTGAACAAAGGGCGTTCAGGAGGTTTAAAATTGCATACTTGACAATTGAGACTGTCTCTCAGCCATTTTTCTTGTCAATGACGGCCCCCAACCGTCCACTCCCACGTTGTCGTCAGGATTGTTAGCCTGAGACTTGCGTCCTGCCACTCCCACGTTTCAAAATCACTGAGACTTGCCCACTGTCTACCTCATGAAGTCTCCACTGCTCTTGACATGGTGAGGAGTCCAGCTGCTAGTGAGAAACTTCAGGTAACTTTCCAGGCCCAGTCTGAAATGATGATAAACCATTCACCTGGGAGGCGGCTGTCCCCACAGCAGACACGGTGCACGGAGCACTGCAGTCTCTGAAGGGAGCAGCTGGCAGTGACTCTGGCTCCCCCTGGCCATCATGCCCTTTGCATCTCTGCATGTCTATTCCCAGCAGGGTACCTCCATTCCTGGGTCTTTTCATCTGAGTCCGCCTGGGCTGAGGTCCTTCTCAGGTACCTCTGCCTAAGCCTCCCTGGAGACATGGCGGGCTGGGCAGGGGAGGCTGGGGAGACTCTGACTCAATGCGCAGTTCATGTCCATATTTAGTCCTTCTCCCTCATCCTCTCCGCTACTTCAAGGTCCATAAAACTGCTGAGCTTTTGCTTGTGACTCCCTCAATAGTGAGATGATGCTCACATCTGATCTGACCTGTGCATTGTTTTATAGGGCAAAATGCAACAGACGGTCCATGCTTTCTCGGATTTCAGCCTCTTGCCTATCCCATCATAACAGAGAAAAGCCTTATCTTCTTGTACATTTTTGGTTTCTTGCTTTAATTGGCTTCTCAGACAGCTCAGCATTCAGCCTTCTCATTCTCAGTTTGTCTGAACTCCCGTCCTGTGACACTCAGGCCCTTGCTATAGTTTGCTGAAATGTGTCTTCAGGGCCGCTTCTCACCACAGCTTTCCAAGCAACCCTGTACTTGCATCAAACTTGACATTCGTCCTTTTATTTACTCTGATTTTGAGCAATTCTTTGTCAAGAACGCTCCCCCTCACCTTGACAATGAATAATAGAAAAAAACTCACTAACATAGACATGACTTTCACTCAAAGATCTCCTCATCTTACTTATGCAGTTCATCTCTCTGTTCCCCAAATCTTGTAAGAGTTTTACCACAGTTTTGTGCATACAAAACTATACTGCAAATTATATGTCTACATTTTTTTCCTTTTTGATAACAGTCGAGCTTGTGGAAATCCAGAACTGTATGTCATTTTAATCTATATCCCTAGTCCCTAACGTAGGGCTTAGCTCACAAAAGATGCTTCATTAAAAGCCTGGATCCCTGGAGAAGATTCTGAGATTTCAGCATAAAAGTGAATTCAACGTTTTGTTTAATAATATGTTAAATAAAAACAGCATATAAAGGAGGAACACTTGATTTTGACAATTTAAAACATTTGTGTGAAACATCTGAAATTGAATTTAGTTTTGCTCAAAATTGCTATGTAAAATTATAATTTTAACATTCTTATGAATGTATATAATTAAAAAGCTACACAAAGAAAAATTCTACATGCCCTATAGAATGTCTGTAACGTATACGACATTCAATGGTAAGTGAATAAATGTTTGAGCTTTGCACATTGATGTTATGAATATTGCTATTCACAACATTTGATCTTTGAAACAATAATGCTTTTATTATTTCATGCATCGAATAATTAAAATTGTTACTTTTTTCTTAAAAATAAACTTTTAGTTTCATGTAAAGCCAAGAATTATGTTAATAGAAATGTAATCAGCTACACTTTACATTATATTTTTAAATAGAAGAAATATAAACAGGTTTTTTAAAATTCCTCCACAAAGAACGATTTTCACTCTCCCTGTATGTCAATCCCTATCCCTTTGGTTCTTGGTCCCAAGCTCCATGATTTTTTTTCTTTCATTTTAATATTTCCATGAATTCTAAATCTTTACCCTTTTTTCTCTCTACTTATTCTGCTGTTTTGAGTTTTTCCCCCTTTTGTGCTCAATATATAGTCACTTTATGGAAAGTCACATGTGGTCATAGAAAGTGATATTTTGATGTAAAAATGCTTATGTTATTGCAAAGGCTTTTTAAGGCAGCCTGATAACACATTTCCTGCCGCAATCTGAAATATTTTCTCTTTCACATTTGCCACTGCATGTGACTCCAACATTTATTCTTTCACTGAGCTAATATTTACTCACCACTCAGTGTGAAGAAAGAGTGTTGTTTAAAAAAACAAAAACAAAATACTGTTCAAAAGTTTCAAGTTTCAGAATTTAAATCAATGTCTGAAAATATTTGCCATAACCATAATGAGCGGTCACCTCAAGGTCTCACCAAATATTAATCACCTACCAGGTCCCAGACCATGAACTGAATGCAGCAGTGAACAGAGTGAACAGGGGCTCTACAGGTTGAGAGAACAGTGTCAGCTGGTGGGATGCTTCTCCTCTCATAAATATTTATAACTCCTCTTACAGCTTATTTTGTGTGTATATATATATATATTCAGCTTCTCTGTTCAGCAGAAATTCCTATATTATTCTTCCCACCCTACAAGTGCCTGTTTCCCACTTCTGTTCTGATGGCCGCCCTGCAGGCTGCAACCGTTTATGAGAAATAAAGCTCTTTTCCAAATTTATGAACCTCATCATTCTTCAGTTGACAGGAGGCAAGGTAAATAAGAAATATATGCTGTACCAGACATTGATGTTTTCTACAAACAAAAAGTGAAACAGAGAGAGAGAAAGAAACTATATTCATGGGGATATATTATTTCAGGTGGAGATAGCCAGGGAAGGCATCCCTGAAGTGATACTTTAAAACTTGAAGGAAAGGAGAGAATTGAGACATGTGGCTCTTGGGGAGAAGCACATCCCAGGCAGCTGAAGGGGCAAAGAGCAAATTTCCCACAGTGTGATCAGGCTTGGCATGGATGAAGACACAGTAAGGAGACCAACCAGGAGGAGGATAGCAGGAGAGGAGCAGGGTAGAGAGGAGGGGCCAATTTTACCCTAAGTGACGTGCATACTCTTGGCAGAGTTTCGAGCAGAAATGACACCCCCTTCCTTGAAAGGATTAGTTTAGCAACCGTGTCGCACATAGTCTAAGAAGGAACTGGGAGGAAGTGGGGAGAACAAGAGGCTATTACAATATGCATACAGGCAAAAAAAAATGATAGCGGTTTAGACTAAGGTTTAAGATGGGAAAATACTGAGAAAGGGTTCTATTTTATTATTATAGGTAGGCAGCATGAATAATAAAGAAAACCCAAAAATCCACTTTTGCCAGCACTGACACAGTTCAAGAAATAGCCATGATTTCCATGTCAGCTTTCATGAGTACATAGTCTAAAATATTTGCCACCTCATTCAGAAATGGTATCGGAGGAGTTAGTCTGCAGTTGCTGAAATGATAAAGGCTCTCCTTTCGTGTTTGTTTCACTACCAGATACAAATGCAAAGTTGACTCATGACAAGATTTGTTTGCGTTCCAAAGTCATGAGCAAGGAAGTTACCCCAGCATCGTAGAAATACCTTTGTCGTAGATCACAGGCTGTGCAGTGCAGGGAGTCTAGGCTCCTCATTTATCAGATGCATGACTTTAGGAAACTTACATAACATGTCCTTTAAGATGGAGGGGGGTACTATGACCCACAGCATTTGACTAGTGGTATTCATTTTAAAGTTACTATTATAGCAATGTCTAGCATATGGAAACAGCTTTTAATATTTTAATGTTAGCAATTTATCTTTCCTGAGACTAAAGAGAAAAGGACTCTCCCATTATTCAATTCATTATTTTCTTCCAGAATTCAGCCTACACTAGACCTCAGGATGATGGTGCAGTCTTTAAAAAAGAAGTTGAATTAGCAAAGAAGGAATATAGGATTCGAAGTCAGACACTGCTTGAACTCAAAGACCTCATTGGAGCAAACTACAACACAGAGTTCATAAAATTTCCAAAGTATATGAAAATGAGAATAACTAATAAATGAATGCATTTTAGACTAGTATGTGATACAAAATAGAAACTCAATAAGTGCTTATATAGTGAATTATATGTTTTCCAATTTATGTATTTTATTTTTTCCATACCTACCATGCACCATTAGAAACTGACTTAAACTCATTCTGCTCTCTTAGATTCTCAAATGATCTACCATAGCTTTCTTTCTCTTAAAAGTTGTAACTATGGAAGATGATTTTATGAAAGTTTTAAAACAATACATGAGGCCAACAAACATATGAAAAAATGCTCATTATCACTGGTCATTACAGAAATGCAAATCGAAACCACATTGAGATACCATCTCAAGCCAGTTAGAACGGCTATCATTAAAAAATATGGAGACAGCAGATGCTGGAGAAGATGTGGAGAAATAGGAACACTTTTACACTGCTGGTGGGAGTGTAAACTAGTTCAACCATTGTGGAAGACAGTGTGATAAGTCCTCAGGTACCTAGAAATAGAAATTCCATTTGACTCAGCAATCCCATTACTGGGTATATACCCAAAGGATTATAAATTATTCTATTATAAAGACACATACACAGGAATGTTCATTGCAACACTGTTTACAATAGCAAAGACCTGGAATCAACCCAAATGCCCATCAATGAGAGACTGGATAAAGAAAATGTGGCACTTATCCACCATGGAATACTATGCAGTCATAAAAAACAGTGAGTTTCTGTCCTTTGTAGGGACATGGATGAACCTGGAAACCATCATTCTCAGCAAACTGACACAAGAACAGAAAACCAAACACCACATGTTCTCACTCATAGGCGGGTGTTGAACAATGAGAACACATGGACACAGGGAGGGAACATCACACACTGGGGTATGTTACAGGGTGAGAGGCTGAGGAGGGACAGCTGGGGGCAGAGAAGCTGGGGAGGGATAACACTGGGAGAAATGCCTGATGTAGGTGATGGGGGATGGAGATTGCAAACCACTATGGCATGTGTGTACCTATGCAACAATCCTGCAAGAGCTTCACATGTACCCCAGAACTTAAAGTACAATAAAAATAATTATAAAGTGAATAACTGGAAATAGGAAAAATAAATGGGTTGCTAAAAAATTATTTGAATAGATATGTCAACTCTTTTTGTTGTAAAATGTTATCTCATCCAGAAAAGTATATTAAGAAAAACTATTCAGCTATTGACTTATTCCACAGCAAACACATACATAACGACTACCTAGAGCAAGGACTGGAATATTGTCAGAAAGCCAGTGTACCCTAAGAGGTTGCTTCGGTCATAAACCTCCCCTTACCTCAAAAATAACTACTTTTCTCAATATTATGTCAACAATTCATTGTTTCTCTTTTCACTACCCAAGTTTACTTTCCTACATATTATACTATTACTTTGCTTAATTTTTAGGTTTATAGAATTGGAATCACACATGCATATACTTTTTACCTTTCATCTTTTGTTCACATTAAACATGATGCTTTTGAATTCATTTGTATTATTTTGTATAATTATATGTCATGCATTTCAAAATTTAAAGTATTTTATTATGTAAATATATCACAATTTATTTATTCATGCTACTGCTGATCAACATTTAGATTATTTTGAAATTTTGTCCATTATGAATAATGATCCTATGAAGACTCACTGTTCACATTGTATCCCTCCTAGAACACATACACCTATGTTTCTGTTGAGTATTGACAGACTCTCTCCTTTACCAAATTTTAGGCTCTTCTGAGGCCTCCTCTCAAGGCTTCCACCTTGGCCCCCTCTTGCCTTCAGCCTCCTTAGCCCAGTATTGGCCAGTGTTCGGCTAAGCCAGTTTGAGAATCCTCCCACGCTCAATATCTGATCACCTCTTAGGTTTAAGTCCTTTGCTTGCCTTTTGCAAGAAACCTGTTAGGTCAGTATATGAAGAATCTGCCTATCCTTAGTAACTTTCTGTCCACTGACCACCCCACCCTAATCTTTGACCATAAATCCTCAGATATCTCTCCTGTATCAGGAGCCCAATCTCCTTCCCCTATCACAATAGTCTTGAATAATGTCTTCCTAACGATTTTAAAGTGTGTCAGAGTATTTTTTATAAGCATACATTGAGGAATGAATTGCTTAGTCATAGGACATATACATCTTCAAATTAATCAGTATTTCCTACTTTCTGCAATCATTATAACAATTTATATATCTACTATCAATATATGAGAATTTTATAGGTTCCCCTTATGTGCCATCCCCTGGTTCTTTAATTTCTAGCCATTCTTATAGATGTATAATGAATTTTATTATTGTTTCATTCGTGTTTTCCTGGGTACTGATAAGGTTAAGCACATTTCTTTATCATACTGACTAAATCATTAGACTATCTCACTTTGTGTCTTGTATATGTTAACTTATGCCTGTTTGGTGTTTTAGCTACTCATGAGTTTTGTCTTTCTCTTGTTTACATGAACTTATCTGTACATTCTCAAAATACATCTTTGTGATTACATGTGTTGCAAATAACATCTTTTCCGCTCTTTAATGTTAAATTTTGGTCTACTTTAGGAATGTTACATTTAATGCCATTTTGTTTGTAAATTTTTTTCTCTATGATGAGTGTTTTTTGTATGCTGCTTAAATATTTATCTAATCTGAAGTCATATTCTATTAGTTGAATTAAACTGATTTATTTGCTTGTTTAAAAAAAAGTAGCGTGAGGAGCTCTGCCAGGTGACCTTCTCCCTAATGAGAGTGAAGTAAGTAACAATAACAAAAAATTACAACTACTTAAAACAACGGGAGAGGGTCTCAGGGGCAGTCAGCAAATGAAGCAACACCTGTTTCATAACACCCACAAAACTTTTAAAGAAACGCAGGGGTTTGTGGTATTTGAACCAAGAGTATTCACTCTCCTACCCCTCCCAACCTAGTGAGGCAAAGACCCCACTTCAGACTGTTGCAACCAAGAATACAGGTTTCCTCTCTTCCCAGTGCCCAGGTAGGGCTTTCTTACTGGAAGGAGCAGGATGCCAGGATTCCTTATCCTGCCTAAGCAATTGTGAGGAGAGTCAAGATACAGGCTAAACTTCAGGTAGGCAAGTTGTAGGAGGGAGCCAGGTAATGACATCTGGGACGAGCCTTCCTTGAGTCGGACCAAAAATCCAACACTGACTCCAGAAACCCTTTCTTCAAAGGAGCCAGAATTAAATGAGTTGGAGTGCAGAGCAATTCATGCCCACAACATTGTCAAAAGCAATGTAGCAATCGGCCGGCAATGAATGGCGTTTAAGGTCTTGGTGTGCTCGGAGAAACATTCAGTCCTACCAATGCCACTGTCGTTCCTGGGTGCATCTCCCTGAGAAACAAAGGCAGGAGCTGAACACTGGACTGGGACGTGGGGAAGTTAGGATGAATTTCACTAAGATAATCCATTCAGTCCCTAAACAATACATAGGGAAACAATGATAGCCGCAGATGGGGAGGCGAAGGCCAGTACCCAGAGCTGCTGTAATGTATTATCTAAAATGTCCAGTTCCCAGCAAAATATTCTAAGACATGTAAAAATAAGACCCGTATACTGAAAAAAAACAAATGTAGCCAACAAAGTCCTAGGCAAGTGGTATTGTGACATGGGACACTTGTGTAGAGCAGAGGGTCTCATTTATTTGTGTGGACATGGTGAAAATCCTGGGCCGTATCACCTGTGTTGGCTGGGTGAGAAAGACCAGATGTCCAATTTATCAGGAAAAGACTTTAAGGTAGCCAGTATAAACATGTTCACAGAACTAAAGAAAACAATGTTTAATGAAGAAAAGAAAGATATGAGCAAAATGTTGCATCCGGTAAAGCCTATCAATAGAGTTAAGAGTTTATAGAAGGCAGATGAAAATTATGGAGATAAAAAGTTATAACGATGAAAATTAAAAATGTACTGGAGAGGCTATTCAGCAAATTCGAGTTGACAGAGGAAAAAATAAGCAAATTTAAAGATAGAATAATAGAGATTTGGCAAGCCCAGGAAGGAGTGAGAGCGTCAGAGGAATGTGGGACACAATTAATCACAATGACGAACTCACAATGGCACCAGCAGAAGGAGGGAAGAAGTAGAAAAGATAATCTAAAAAAAAACGGCTGAGAAATTCCCACATTTAGTGAAAAACCATTATGTTCACCTCTAGGAAGCTTGAAAACTTCAAACAGGGTAAACATTAGGTGACCCACAAACCAATAAGCAACAGTAAAAATGCTGAGAGTCAAAGACAAAAGAAAATCTTGAAAATGCTACGGATAATTTATTCATGAAAACATTTTTGCTTTGAAAATGATCAAAAGAGCCCAGGAGTCAAAAGTTCTAAACTGAAGTCTAGGTATGCCATTTATTAATTAGATGAGCTTCAGCAATTTCTTGGCATCTCTGAATTCTAATTTCCTTACCTGAAAAATAAAGTTAATATTTCAAACAAACATGAAATTCTTCTTAGACTCAATGTGGTAATATATGCAAAAGCCTTTAGAAAACAATGAATGAACTAAACAAATACAAAATTCTTTTAAATTTTTTAAGTGAAAGTGTTTTGGGAGCTCAGACTAAGAACCCAGATTTTTCCAATTTATTCTTTGCTTTACTATAAAGCCAGCCTAATCCAGACAAGTGGCAGAAATAAAGGAGGCTGTTTTCTGTATCGTAAACAATATTATTCTTTTTTAAAAGATGCAATCTGCACATCACTTCAGGCAAAGAAAATAATGACAGTTGAAGAAGCTCTAGATCAATAAGCTCTAAATCAAGTATTTGTAGATCGACTCAGTATTTTAATATAACCAATGCAATTATGTAATATGCCACGGGCAGCTAAAAAGTAGTGGTTATATTCATGTTGATCAATTTCTCTAGAAGAAAAGTATATATCTGTTTTATTACATCAAACTAGTAAGAAACAGTAGTATTTTCAATGAATGTAATTTATATTGTTATTTTAATATTAACTTGCTATTATCTGTATAATGACTATTACCTATATATTACATACTATATATACATATATATGAAAATTTGCAATAAAACTGAAATACCTAGAAATTAAACTAGTTAGATTTCTTAGAAATTTGTGAAAATCATGATTCTGTTTTAGCAAAATAGCGAAATGCTTACAGAGAGTTTAACTTTGTTCCTGAGAACAGTGTATGCGATACCAATGTTTGTGGATAAAAGTAACAGAGATTTAAACAAGATGATAGGCTTTTCTGAGCATTCATTCAGCTATTAAAAATATCATCAGGAATCCAGAGTTTTCTGTCTTCTTTTCCAAAGTTTTCATTTCATGGTTGCAAGTAGACTTCAGCTTTTAGCATCATGACTAATGGAGACGTTCAGAAACAGCAGTCATCAGTGGCCAGAAGCACACAGGGCAGAAACGTTCCTTTTAGGAATGAGAGAAAAATATTCATAAACCTCTCAAGCAGACTTCTTAATTCATCTAGTCTGCTGTGGCCAATCTCAGGTGCAACTCTGATGGAAATATGCTTAATCTATTATTTTAATATTTCAAGATTAGCAATTAAGATATTGGGAAGAGCTCGCTCTTAGATCATATAACCAATGATGTCTGCCACAAGTACTACAAAAAAGAAAATATTACATAGTTTCAAAGCTTATATAACTGTAAAAATATAAAAGTTACATTAATTATTAATAAGTTTTAATATTTCAACAAATGAGATAAGCTTTAGATACATCTTTCAAACCACAGTGAATTTATGTATGAAACTCCTATGTTATTATACTTCCTGATGATTTTAAATAGTCACCCCACAAAAAATTAGAGTCCAAATTTGGTGCCAATCCATAGAGCTATGTGACTTAACTTCTTTTCTAATTTAGTATTACTACTAAACGACCATTGTAACTATTGCTTTTAACAAAAAGTTTAAGCTGCCAACTCAAACCCTGTATAATAATTTTGGGTCTGTTCAAAATGGCCAGTTTTCTTATTCCAAGAACATATTATGATTGCACCTTTCTACTTGGTTTCAAAGCGTCAGTGTGTATTCTAGTCCATTTTCTGTTGCTATAACAGAATACTTGAGACTAGGTAGTTTATAAAGAAGAGAATTTTATCTAGCTCACAGTTCTGGAGACTGGTAAGTTCAAGGTTGTGCCGTCGCCTCTGGGAGGGGCCACAGGCTGTGTCATAAGCAGATGGCATTACATGGGCGGGAGCACGTGCAGAGGGAAGCAAATGAGTGGCTGCAAAAGAAATGGGGGCAAAGGAGGCCGACTCACTTCGAAGCAACCTGCTCTCACAAAGGTCTCAAGATTACTAACCCAGTCTCGTGAAAAAGACCTCAATTAATCTGAACAACCTAGTCACCTCTTCAAGGCCTCATCCCCTAACACTGTTAGACTGGCAATTAAATTTCTATATGAGTTTCGGTGGGGACAAACCATATGCAAATCATAGCACCATGAGAGGTTGTATTGGCTTGTAATGACACATTTCTTTGTAGGCACAGGAAAATAGGGCCTGACTCAACACATTATCAGAAGTTGTAAGAGTTATTACATAATCTGTTTTATTTATTTTTCTTTATGTGAATAAATACATGAAATACAGATTAGCCTACATACTAAATATCAGCAAAAAAAATAGATCACTTTTTCAAATATTAAATAGGCAAATGCTTAAGACTACCTGTGACCATTATAGCAGTTACTGTCACAGGACCATGCTCTGTGGTGTCACCTCTATCAACAATTTCATAAGTTGAGCTTATGAAAAATACATCTACACATTTTTACAGACAGAACATGAAGCATCGATGAGCAACAAGAGCATATAGTCACCCATATCAGATCCTTCTCTCTCAAAGTCTTCCAAGTTTGGTAGGGGAGAAATGGTGAAGGAAAGTCATTGAGTCCTATGGCCGAACCCTACAAAATGTTAACTCTGGGACAATCAGGCAGATTAAGTATTTATCTGGCCCATGATCATGGGTCTGAATTTAGTCTTATACCAACTCATTTTCTGGCCTCACAATGGCCATAATGTAGGCAGAGAGTAAACTAAGTGAGGTGGTAATTCTAGGAAACAGCATATCTTATTGCACTAAGTGACATCGTGATCCTAACTGAGGTGTTGGCAGAAATCCTAGGATTAAAAAAAGGTGTACAGATAGTTACCTGTGTTCCTTGAATGCAGGCCTGCTTAGAAGCGTTGGGCTATATCCAATGACCTCCTGAATTAACCAAATACTGTCCTGTTTGATTTGCTGGAGTCTGTACCTCAAAATCAGCTCATAGTATCAATGTTTAGCGCTGTAAAATTTAAGAATTCCTGCGATGATGGGCTTCTAAATTATTATGAAAGTATTCCTGGTTTCCCCAGGAATATATGTGTATCTTCCTTGGGAAATTATATTTCTATTTTTTTTTTTTGAGGCAGAGTTCCAGGCTTATTGCCCAGGCTGGAGTGCAATGGCGTGACAACCTCCACTCACTGCAACCTCCACCTCCCATGTTCAAGCTATTCTCCTGCCTCAGCCTCCTTAGTAGTGGAGATTACAAGTGTGCAGCACCACACCCAACTAACTTTTGTATTTTTCTTAGAGACGGGGTTTCACCTTGTTGACTAGTCTGATCTCTAACTCCTAATCTCAGGTGATCCACCAGCCTCAGCCTCCCAAAATGCTGGGATTACAGGTGTGAGCCACCATCTCAGCTGAGAAATTATATTTCACTATGTCTTAGGAAATTCTATTAATTCACTTTTGAATGTTGATCATTACCAAGATTAAGCTATATACACACACACACACAGAGACCATATTTTTTAAAAAGCAGTTGTGAACATTTTAAAAATAAATATAAATATTTATGAAAATCTTCAAAGGAAAAAGGAAACTAATGATCATTAATTTGAAAGTAACAATAACCACAAAACCTTTTTTGGATTTTGATAAATTAATCAGATGTATACAATATGCTCAAATGGACTGCACATGATTTGACAAAGATACGCTTTGCAAAATCTTGGCTAACTGAAACTAAGTCTGCATAGTAAGTATAGTTGTAGAAAGGCTGAGTAAAAATGATCTATCCACAGTAGATCGTTACAGAAATCATATGTGTTAAGAAGTAACAGCCAACTTTCTTTCTCTATTACAAGGACATTTTCCCTTTCAAGTTATTCAGTCATTATAAATTTGAAGTAATATGTATAAGACTGCATGGTTTATTTAAAGCAACGTATTTTATTTTGTAGGAAAGTAATTTTCTGTGAGATTTGGTGAAACTTCAGGAATAGTTATCCCTGTGACAGTCTTATTCACCCATATTCCATGGTTGATATATTTGTGTCCCTCCAAAATTTATGTTTTGAAACCTAATCCCCAGTGTGGTGATATTGAGAGGCAGTGCCTTTGGCAGTCGATTAGGTGGTAAGAGGGGCGACTTCGTGAGTGGCATAAGTGCCCATGGAAATGAGGCCCCAGAGAACTGCCTTGCCCCTTCTACCGCATGAGGAAAGACACAGACAGTGATGAACCAAGAAGCAGGCTCTCACCAGACACCAAATCTGCTGGATCCTTGACCTTGGATCTCATGGCCTCCAGACTGTGAGAAATACATTTCTGAGGTTTAGAAGGCAGTCAGCTTATGGTGTTTTGTTAGAGAAGTCCAAACATACTAAGACAGTGTGCCTCTTTTGCTTCACATTTACATATGACTATGCAACATCTTACACTGTTCAGTTAGTTCTCATTGAATTAGAGAATTCTGCCTCTGGAATCATAAAGATGCTTATAAAAGTAACTATTATAGCACATGTCTAACCTAGAATTAAGTTTAAAGAGATGCTTCCAATTTGTATCATTGCTTTCCTTGTCTTAGAAAATAAGGGGGTTTTTTGGGGGGGTAGTTTTGATGAGTTACAAATTTTTAGGATTTTATTATTGAAAAAACATTTGCTTCCCATGTAGTTTATTATATTCTAAAATTTGCCTAGGGATTGAAGATTAAGAATAAAATATATAGGTTTGGGGAAGAGAGGAATATCAAAATAAGTCTCATTTATAGCAAAAGACAATAATGCATGAAAGTTCACTGAAATCAATAACTAATTGTAATATATTCATCCTATAATGAAGTAAATATAATACCTTACTATAGCAACAAGTCACCTGTGTACCATTATAAATTAGTTAGAACCATAAATCCTGTAATTTCGTGGTTTTTATTGATTTAACTTACTGATAGATTTACAACCTGACCGTGATCTATTTAGTTGTAGACATAGATTCAGTATTCAAATAAAACTGCTTATCTAATGCAAATGTTGTTTTATTACCTAAAACTTGAAAATAGAAAGAAATTTTTGTTACCTTCATAGAAAATTCCATAGAATAAAATGATGTAAAAATAATGAATAACCTTAAAATATTTCACACACTTCTTAATGCCAGTACTGCTAATGAGGCTCTCTGGAAGTTTGGGTATTTCTTTTAAAAAACACTTCTGTGCGAGTGTGGGGTTTTTGAGGCATGACTAAATTATGTCTTAAAACAATAAAATACAACCCACTGCATGTAAGTAGATGGCATAGTAATTCAATGGTGTTTTTTTCCGTGAATCTAACTAGCTATTCACCCTAGTCACAGGCCAGGTTGATTATCTCACTGATAGATGCACCACATCTCACTTTCATCTCTTAACTCCGGTATCATAGATTCAGTCATCTTCCCAAAGGAAACCGTAAAGTCCAGTTCTCTATTTTAACAAACATAAAATGTCTAATGTCTTAATGTTTTGCAGCTTCTCTCTGATTTTGTTTGGTTGTTTTTGCATTTTATTTTGAATGTCAAAATGTATGCGATGTTTTCTGGCCATCTTAGCCGTAATAAAGTTTAGAGATAAGTAAGAAGAGTTGGAATTGTCTTATTAAGTAACGAATTTCAGGATCAGTTTCAAGGTCAGCTTCAGCAATTATGTCTCTCTTTGTATTTTAACATGCATTTCTGTCAGGTAGCCTATCTCTGCCTGGACAGTTTCCTTAATTACAAAACCTCTCTTTTTGCATCTGTACAAAGTGCCCTCTTCTTAGAGATTGATTTATCAAGTTGAAGACAAACTGATAGCCACTAATACACACTTTTTAAAAAAATGAATTTTATTGTGTGTATATGTGAAGTTTACAACACAATGTTACAGAATACGTATAGTAAATTGGTTACTATAGTGAAGCTAATGAAATAATTATCATCTCACAGTTACTATTTTGTGTGTGAATAACACCACCACCTAAAATTTACATATTTAACAAAAAATTCTCAATAAAATAAAATCTTGTCACCTTTAGTCTTCACGTGGGATATTAGAACTCTAGGCTTTTTCATTCCTTATATCTGCCACCTGGTATCTTTTGAACCACCTCTCTCCATTTCCTCACCACCCCCGATGCCCAAGTGTTATTACCCATCTCTGTATATTCTCTATCTCTGTATATTTGACATTTTCTTACCTTAAAAGTCATGCAGAAAGCTATGATTAATTTGGGTCTTATAGTAGAGAAAATATTAAATAGTTTTCTTTTTATTTTTCCTGTTACCTCCTTATCCACAATGATTTTGATATCTCACAGATCTGACCAGCAATCCATCCATCTGAACAGATGGAGTGAAATTTTTCTGGTCTTTCAGCAGTTTTTAATGGATACATACCATAGGTCCAACAAAGGACTATCCAGTACCTAACCTAAAGGATCTCCTGTTTTCTCTGTGAATGAGTCAGGTACATGGAGAATAAGAGATTTTCCACATTTAAAATTACTTAATAAAAGATATATCAATAAAGAATTATAAAATTCTATCCATGTTAGCACAGGAAAAGGAGAAACCTAGTCTGCCTACTTGAAAAGGATAGTTTCACAGATATTATTTAACTGCATATTGACTGATGATTAGGGAGTTTATCAGATTTCAAAGGTAGCAATGAAACATTATTAGGGCAAAGGAAACAACAAATGCAAAGGAACTGAGGTGTAAAAGGGCAGGGAGTTTGGGTTAGATTGAGACATTGGCCGGATTCTCCATCCCTCCATGATGAACATGCTGGCTCCGGCCTCCCCTCTGGCAGCAGGTGTTTCTCCAATCTGTGGCTATGGGCAGGACCATGCAACTTGATTTAACCAACAAAATACAGGATAAAACAATAATGCTTATGGCAAAAGAGGAAACATTTATTTTTTATCACTGTCATAATCTTCTCCCCTTTCCATGAGAAGAATATACTCTGGCTAGCTCGTTGGTTGAAAGAAGATGAAGAGGGGCAGAGCAGACCCAGATTTAAAAAGGAATAGCGTAGGATACAGATACCAAGTCAATCCACAAATTCATACATCAGAAATAAATATTTAGAGTTGTCGTTTACTGAAGGTTGAGTTTTATTTTATGCACCAAAACAGTATTATTAAAGTGCAAAGAACCACTGGAAAACAGCTCAGAAAAAATAAATAAAACTACAGTGCCAGGTTTCTATTTGTGGGAGATCAGAGATACATGATGAACTCACAGTCACAAAATAATACAATTACAAAAGCTGTTGAATGGTCATATTAGGTCTCACTTTTCAAGCATTGGGAAGCAGCAGAAGGCTTTTAACTGTAGGAAAAATCCAAGCAGACTTAAAATATTACTTCAACAGAACAGTAGTAAATAAAGTAAGGAATGTAAAAGCTAGGGACGAAGATCGGGAATGATGTCATTGAAAGTGGTCATTGAAAGGGTTTGGGATAAGAACTAAAGGATGTGGGAAGAAAAATTTCTAAAGCAATAAAGGGAAAATATTTCACAGAATAATTGAATAAATAGATGTGGTTATATGTGAAAATATCTACCCAGTCAGAAATACTACATTTTCTGTTTTTACTTTCTAACTTTTATTTTAGGTTCGAAGAATACATATGCAGGTTTGTTAAATGGAGGTTTGATGGGCAGATAATTTTGTCACCCAAGTGAACGGCACAATACCTACTAGATAATTTTTCAATCCTCACCCTCCTCTCAGCCCCCTCTGTCGTGTAGGCCATGGTGTCTGTTGTTCTCTTCTGTGTGTCTATGTGCATTCAATCTTTATATTCCACTTACAATAGAGAACGTGCATCCACTTGTAATAGAAAACATCCTATTTTAATGTGCTTAGGATATTGACCTTCAGCTTCATCTTTGTTGCTGCAAGGGATGTGATCTTGTTCTTTCTTATGACTGCATACTATTTCATAAAATAAAAGGTATCTAAGATAAAGAGAGAAAATCAAACTCTCTAGCTTCACAAGCTATATGGTTCTATAACTAGCCAACCCCATAGTTCTGCCCAATCGCTCACAGATCTGATGACCAACTTCAGCAAAGATTCAGGAGACAAAATCAATGTATGAAAATCAGTAGCATTTCTATACACCAATAAAATCCAAGCTGAAAGCCAAATCAAGAATGCAATCTCATTCATAATAGCCACAAAAAGAATAAAATACTAGGAATATAAGTAACCAGAGAAGTGAAAATCTCTACAATGAGAATTACAAAACACTGCTGAAAGAAGTTAGAGATGACACAAAAAATGGAAAAACATTCCACACTAAGGCATAGGTAGAATCAGTGCTGTCAAAACGGCCACACTGCCCAAAGCAATATACAAATTTAATGCTATTCCTATTAAACTACAACTGTCATTTTTTGAAGAATTAGAAAAATAAAATTATAAAATTCTTTGGAACCAAAAAAGAATCTGAATAGTCAAAGATCCTGAGCAAAAAGAGCAAAGCTGAAGGCAGCACGCTATCTGACTTCTAAATACATTATAATGCTACAGCAACTAAAACAGCATGGTACTGGTACAAAAACAGATTCATAGACCAATGGAAGAGGTTACAGAATTCAGAAATAAAGCTCCACACCTTCAACCATCCAATCTTCCATAAAGCCAATAATAACAAACAATGGGGAAATAAATGCCTATTTTATAAATGGTGCTGGGATAACTGGTTAGCCATATGCAGAAAAATGAAACTAAACCCCTACCCTTAACCATATATAAACATCAACTCAAGATGGATAAAAGATTTAAGTGTAAAAACCCAGAACAATTAAAAAAAAAAACCTCGAAGAAAAACTTGCAAATTTCATTCTGGACATTGGCCCTGAGATTTCATGACAAAAAACCCAAAAGCAATTGCACCAAAAGCAAAGTTGACAAGTGGGACCTAATTAAAAGGCTTTTCTGCACAGCAAAATAAATAATCAACATAGTAAACAGACAAACTACAGAACAGGAAAACACGTTTGCAAACTATGCATCTGACAAAGGTCTGATATTCAGCATCTATAAGGAACTTAAACAAATTAACAGGCAAAAAGCCAAAACCCCATGGAAAAATGGGCAAAGGACATGAGTAGACACTTTTCCAAAGAAGATCTACATTCAGCCAACAAACACATTTTATAATTATTCAATATTGCTAATCATTACGGAAATGTAAACCAAAACCACAACGTGATACCATCTCACACCAGTCAGGATGGCTATTACTTAAAAAATCAAAAAATGATCACAGGTACTGGCAAGGTAGCAGAGAAAACTGAAGACTTATACACTGATGGTAGGAATGTAAAATAGGTCAGCCACTGTGGAAAGCAGTCTGGAGATTTCTCAGAGAACTCAAAAGGGGGCTGTGTCTCCACCCAGCAATTCCATTATTGAGTGTATACCCAAAGAAAAATAAATCATTCTACCAAAAAGACATATATAAGCAATGTTCATTGCAGCACCATTCACAATAGAAAATACATGAAATCAATGTAAATGCCCATCAACAGTGAACTGGATAAAGAAAATATGGCACATACACACCATGGAATATATATGCACTATGGGGTTGCTACATGTTTGGTTTAGGGTTAGACATAGCAACTGTGTTGCTGGCATTCCATTAGGTCAGGCAGGGATTGAGGTGGTGAGCCACATGCCAAAGCTTTCAATGAATGCTAAGAAGTGATTCTGAGATTAGGATGTAGAGAGATAGAGCTATGATGATAACTTGTTAGCCTGCAAATTTGAGATATTTTATAATAAAAATAAAACAGGTGGGAATGTGTCGTGAAAGACGAGAAGAATAGCTTTAATGTATTTCATTCAGGATACCAGAACACAGAGAAGAATTCTCCCTTCTAGAGGGTAGAGAGATCTTCAAATATGACAAACAGCTGGAGACTATAAACAATGTCGAAAAAGTTTAAGTTGGAATCTTTACTGACATCTGAATAGATTTGTTAAATGGATAAGTTAAAGAAAAAGACACTAATTCAGAAGGCAGGTAAAAGTTAATTGTAGTGGTTCTCACGTGGGTTGATTTTGTCAAATATCTCATTAGTCCTCGGAAATGTCTGAAGAAAATTCGGGTTGTCACAGCTGGGCCAAAGTATAGAAGGCTTGCTGCAGACATCCAGTGGGTAGACAGCAGGGACGCTGATACACATCCTATGATGGCCAGGCGTGGTGGCTGAGGTGGGTGGATCCTGAGGTCAAGTGTTCAAGACCAGCCTGGCCAATAGGTAAAACCCTGTCTCTACTAAAAATTAAAAAATTACCTGGGCATGGTAGTGCATTCCTGTAGTCCCAGCTCCTTGGGAGGCTAAATTTGAAGAAGAATTGCTTGAACCTGGTAGGTGGAGGTTGCAGTGGGCCAAGATTGTGCCACTGCACTCCAGCCTGGGTGACAGAGTAAGATTCCATCTCCAAGGACATATGGCAACTAAATTCAATATGGTAACCTGAATGAAATCCTGGAACAGAAAAAGAACATTAAATAAGGCAATTTGAATAAATGACATATGTTAGCTAATGTTTTAACATATCAATACTGGTTTATTATTTGTAACAACTTGTTACAAATAACAAATTATTTATAGCAAATATTACATAAGATATTAATAATGGGGAAAACTAAAAGGGGAGAGGCATATAGGAAATCTGTACCAGTTGTTTAATTTTTTTATAAATTTAAAACATATAAAAATGAAGTTTTTATCTGCTAATAAAAAACTTTTAAATAAACAAAGTTTTACCAAAAATATGATAATGATAAATGTAGTCTGTGCTAACACTTGATAAATTGAAAACTGATAAACATTCTTTGGAAGTTTTTTGGGAACTTACAAAGTAACAGTGAAAAATCATATAATTTATTTTTATCACTTTTCCATATGTTCATTAGATAAAAGTGCTTGTATCCAACTAGCAAAAGTATATTAAAGATATTTATGGAAATGATACTAAATTTCTTGAGAAATTGAAGTATGAAGCATTAGTCTACTAGGTTGTAGTCTATAAATTTTTTTGCTATCTTAGATGATAACTTTAATCCTAGCACAAGAAAATAAAAGGTTAAATTCAAAAGATGAGATATCATTGACCTTAAGAAAGATTTTTTAATTGTGATTTTCCACTAAGATATTCATGTGAATTTTAATTTTTTCCACATCATAACTTGGAATATACAAAATTTTAGCTACAACTTTATTTAAAATTTTTAAGAAAATAATGGTAACCAGTCCATTTAATTTGAGGATGAAGGAGAAGAATTAACATCTATTGTAGTTTGCACCTTAACATGTGCCTTCCCATTTATTTGCAAAGCATTTGACAGAAAGGAAAACAGGATGAGAAAGCTTAAATATTATTATTTCCGCAAAGCTAGTAAATGTGGGGGTGCTGTTATTTTGACTCAAATCCCACTAAGACATCTATGCTCATTTACACTGCAACCTTTAAGTGTGTTAACATATTTCTCAAATGTAAAAAGCTGATTGATAAGTAAAAATGATGGTGAAATTCTTGTATAGGATCCTTGAATGATACATATTTCAAAGGGCCAATACATCCTTGAGCAAATAGGATTAATCTTAAGGGTTAATATAGCTTTGAAAATATTCTGTAAAAAGGTTTTGGCTTAATAAGAAAGGGTGTTGCCCTGCTGATAGGTTTTGTTACAACCAGGCTTGCCCTACAAGAGCTCCCAAAAGAAGCACTAAACATGGAAAGGAACAACCGGTACCAGCCGCTGCAAAAGCATATGAAACTGTAAAGAGCATTGACACTATGAAGAAACTGCATCAACTAACAGGCAAAACAATCAGCTAGCACCAAAATGGCAGGATCAAATGCACACAAAACTATATTAACCTTAAATGGAAATGGGCTAAATTCCTCAATCAAAAGACACAGACTGGCAAATTGGATAAAAAGTCAAGACCCATCAGTGTGCTGTATTTAGGACACCCATCTCAGGTGCAAAGACTCATATAGGCCCAAAATAAAGGGATGGAGGAAGATTTACCAAGCAAATGGAGAGCAAAAAGATAACAGGGATTGCAATCCTGGTCTCTAATAAAATGGACTTTACACCAACAAAGATCAAAAGAGACAAAGAAGGGCATTACATAATGGTAAAAGGATCAATGCAACAAGAAGAGCTAACGATCCTAAATATATATGCGTCCAATACAGGAGCACCCAGATACATAAAGCAAGTTCTTAATGACTTACAAAGAGACTTAGACTCTCACACAATAATAGTGGGAGACTTTAACATCCCACTGTCAATACTAGGCAAATCAATGAGACAGAAAATTAACAAAGATATCCAGGACTTGAACTCAGATCTGACCAAGCAGACCTAATAGACATTTATAGAACTCTCCACCCCAAATCCACAGAATATACATTCTTCTCAGCACCATATTGCACTTATTCCAAAATTAACCACATAATTGGAAGTAAAACACTCCTCAGCAAATGAAAAAGAACAGAAATCATAACAACCAGTCTCTGAGTCCACAGTGCAATTAAATTACAACTCAGGATTAAGAAACTGACTCAAAATTACACAAGTACATGGAAACTAAACAACCTGCTCCTGAATGACTACTGAATAAACAATGAAATGAAGGCAGAAATGAAGATGTTCTTTGAAACCAATAAGAATGAGGACACAACATACCAGAATATCTGGGACACATTTAAAGCAGTGTCTAGAGGAAAATTTATAGCACTAAATACCCACCAGAGAAGCAAGGAAATATATAAAAATGACTACCTATGTCATTATTAAAGGAACTAGAGAAACAAGATCAAACAAATTCAAAAGCTAGCAGAAGGCAAGAAATAACTTAGATCAAAGCAGAACTGAAGGAAATAAAGACACAAAAACCACTTCAAAAAATCAATAAATCCAGGAGCTGATTTTTTTGAAGAGATCAACAAAATAGATTGACTGATAACCAGACTAATAAAAAAGAGAGAAGAGTCATATAGATGCAATAGAAAATGATAAAGGGGATATCACAACCAATCCCAAAGAAATACAAACTACTTTCAGAGATTACTACAAACAACTCTATTCACATAAACCAGTAAATCTAGAATAAATGGATAAATTCCTGGACACTTACACTCTCCCAGGACTAAACCAGGAAGAAGTTGAATTCCTGAATAGACCAGTATCGAGGTCTGAAAATTGAGGCAGCAATTAATAGCCTACCAACCAAAAACGTCCAGATCCAGACAGGTTCACAGCCAAATTCTACCAGAGGTACAAAGAGGAGCTGGAACCAGTCCTTCTGAAACTATTCTAAACAATCCAAATAAACAGGAATCCTCCCTAACTCATTTTATGAGACCAGATCATCCTGATACCAAAACCTGACAGAGACATAACTAAAAAGGAAAATTTCAGGCCAATATCCATGATGAACACTGATATAAAAATGTTCAATAAAATATTGGCAAACTGAATACAACAGCACATCAAAAAGCTTATCCATCACGATTAAGTGGGCTTCATCCCAGGGATGCAAGGCTGGTTCAACATCCACAAATCTATAAATGTAATCCATCATATAAACATAACCAAAGACAAAAAACACATGATTATCTCAATAGATGCGAGAGAAGGCCGTCTACAAAATTCAACAGCTTTTTATGCTAAAAACTCTCAATAAACTAGGTATAGAAAGATCATATATCAAAATAATAAGATATATTTATGACAAACCCACAGCCAATATCATATTGAGTGGGCAAAAACTAGAAGATTTCCTTTGAAAACTGGCAAAGACAAGGATGCCCTCTCCCACCACTCCTATTCAACATAGCATTGGAAGTTCTGGCTAGGGCCATCAGGCAAGAGAAAGAAATAAAGGGTACTCAAATAGGAGAAGAGGACATCAAATTGTCCCTGTTTGCAGATGACATGATTGTATATTTACAAAACCACATCATCTCAGCCCAAAATCTCTTTAACATGATAAGCAACTTCAGCAAAGTCTCAGGATACAAAATCAATGTGCAGAAATCACAAACATTCCTATACACTGATAATAGAGAACCAAATCATGGGTGAACTCCCATTTACAATTGCTCCAAAGAGAATAAAATACCAAGGAATACAACAAGGGATGTGAAGGAATTCTTCAAGAACTAAAACCAATGCTCAAGGAAATAAGAGAGGACACAAACAGATGGAAAAACATTCCATGCTCATGTTTTGGAATAATCAATATTGTGAAAATGACCACACTGCCAAAGTAATTTATAGATTCAATGCTATCCCCATCAATCTACCAATGACTTTCTTCATAGAATTGGAAAAACCATCTTAAACTTCATATAGAACCCAGATAAAGAGCCCTTAGAGCCAAGACAATCCTAAGGGGGGAAAACAACTGGAAGCTTCACGCTACCTGACTTCAAACTATATTACAAGACTACTGTAATCAAAACAGCATGGCACTGGTACCAAAACAGAAATATAGACCAATGGAATAGAACAGAGGCTTCAGAAAGAATACCACACAAATGCAACCATCTGATCTTTAACAAACCTGACAAAAACAAGCAGTGGGGAAAAGATTCACTATTTAATAAATGGTGTTGGGAAAACTGGCTAGCCATAAGCAGAAAGCTGAAACTGAATCCTTTCCTTACACCGTATACAAAAATTAACTCTAGATGGATTAAAGATTTAAATATGAGACCTAACACCATAAAATCTCTAGAAGAAAACCTAGGCAATACCATTCAGGACATAGGAATGAGCAAGGACTTTATGACTAAAACACTAAAAGCAATGGCAACAAAAGCCAAAAATAGACAAATAGGATCTAATTTAACTTAAGAGCTTCTGTGCAGCAGAAGAAACTATCAATAGGGTGAACTTCCGACTAACAGAATGGGAAAAAAATTTTGCAAGTTACCCATCTGACAAAGGGCTAATATCCAGATTCTACAGAGAACTTATACAAATTTACAAGAAAAAAACAAACCCCATCAAAATGTGGGTGAAGGATATGAACAGATACTTTTCAAAAGAAGACATTTATGGGGCCAACAAACATATGAAAAAAGCTCATCATCGCTAGTCATTAGAGAAATGCAAATCAAAACCACATTGAGATAGCACCTCACACCCCTTATAATGGCGATCATTAAAAAATCAGGAGACAACAGATGCTGGAGAGGATGTGGAGAAATAGGAATGCTTTTACGCTGTTGGTGTGAGTGTAAATTAATTCAACCATTGTGGAAGACAGTGTGGAGATTCCTTAAGGATCTAGAACTAGAAATACCATTTGACGCACAATCCCATTACTGGGTATATACCCAAAGGATTATAAATCATTCTATTATAAGGGCACATGCACATTGCAGCACTGTTCACAATAGCAAAGACTTGGAACCAGCTCAAATGCTCATCAATGATAGACTGAATGAAGAAAATGTGGCACAAATACACCACGGAATACTATGCAACCTTAGAATAGAATGAGTTTATGTCTTTTGAGGGATATGGATGAAGCTGGAAAGCATCGTTCTCAGCAAACTGACACAAGAACAGAAAACCAGATATCGCATATTCTCACTCATAAGTGGATGTTGAACAATGAGAACACACTGAGACAGGGAGGGGAACATCACACACTGGGGACTCTGGGGTGGGGAGCTAAGGAAGGAATAGCAGGGGGTGAGGGAATTGGGGAGGGATAGCATTAGTAGAAATACCTAGTATCAATGACGGGGCGATGGGTGCAGCAAACCACCACCAGGGCATGTGTATACCTATGTAACAAACAGTCTGCACATGTACCCCAGAACTTAAAGTTTAATAAATACTTTTTATGAAAAGGGTGCTGACACATGGTAAAGAGAAAGAGCTACTGAACACAAGGACATGGTTTCCTCTCCCTTGTGTCTGTCTTTGCAGCCCTCAAGCACTCAGTTCTATTTATGTCGAACATCTCAAAGCATAAAATTGATCTGAAGTTTTGAAGAGCCTTCCATTTAGCATTAAAACCAAAAAAAAATTCTGCAATTCCATAAATACCTGTATGCACAGACACATATCCTGCACACATTCATATATTGCTTCCTGGAGAATCTCATTTTTACGACTTTCCTTTACCTATTGTTTGTAGTTAACTATTTATTTTCTCATATTCCAGTCTCAGCCCTCCTTTCTCTACCTAAGCAAACACTCTAATGGTTTAATATGTATCTTCTGGCTTGTATGTGTTCTCACAAAATACGTGTTGTATTTTCAGCATAAAATTGAACTTACATAAATAACATTGTGTGATGCATCTGATTCTTTTTCTTGCTGTTTTAATTAAGGCCTATGTGTCTTTATGTAAAATTAAAATAACATTCTGTTATTTTAAACACCTACATAATACTCTAAGGCTTGAAAACAGTACATTTTTCCACTGACGGCCATGTAGATTGTCTTTTAACTTGCTAAAACTACAAATAACAGGATAGTGAACATCCTCACATGTGCCCATTTATAGTACTGCGTTAGAATTTCCATTGCTAATACCCAGGAGCAGAACCGTCAAGTCCCACTGAGGGTAAGCATAAGTCAATTTTACTTGGTTTGCCAGAGTTTGCTTCACAATGGGACGCAACTTGGAGTCCCAGGGAATATTTATAACGCCATATCCCCTCACATTTGACATTCTCTAACATTTTTATTTTTTCAGGCTAAGTAAAGTTATATCTCATGACTGTGTTCTCTTATTAAATTCAAAAGTTTGAAATCTGACTTTTATGTATTTTCATATAACTTTTGACAATTTTTCTATGGTAGCTGATGATCTTTCTAATTTGTAAGAATTTCATTTACATTATGGATATTAATCCTTGACAGTTTGGGGCAATATAAATATCTACTTTTTATCATCTATTAACATCTTCCATATTGAGCATAATGCACTTTGTTAAATAAAAACTTGTAACTTTATTTTATTTATTTATTTTTTTTAAATTTTTTATTGGATTATAGGATTTGGGGTACATGAGCAGAGCATGCAAGACAGTTGTGTAGGTACACACATGGCAGTGTGCTTTCTTTTCTTCTCCCCTTCACCCACATTTGGCTTTTCTCCCCAGGCTATCCCTCCCCACCTCCCCCTCCCACTGGCCCTCCCGTTTTCCCCCCAATAGACCCCAGTGTTTAGTACTCCCCTTTCTGTGTCCATGTGTTCTCATTTTTCATCACCCACCTATGAGTGAGAATATGCAGTGTTTCATTTTCTGTTCTTGTGTCAGTTTGCTGAGGATGATGTTCTCCAGATTCATCCATGTCCCTACAAATGACACAAACTCATCATTTCTGATTGCTGCATAATATTCCATGGTGTATATGTGCCACATTTTTCCAATCCAGTCTATTATCAATGGGCATTTGGGTTGATTCCAGGTCTTTGCTATTGTAAACAGTGCTGCAATGAATATTAGACACTTTTACACTGTTGGTGGGAGTGTAAATTAGTTCAACCATTGTGGAAGACGGTGTGGCAATTCCTCAAGGCCTTAGAAATAGAAATTCCATTTGACCCAGCAATCCCATTACTGGGTATATATCCAAAAGACTATAAATCCTTCTACTATAAAAACTTGTAACTTTAAATAAATTAGTTGCAATTTGCTTACGGTTCGTACTGCTTTTTAGGAAATGCTCTGAAGCATGACATGCATACAGATGAGACAATACTGTTTTCAATAAATGATGCCGGGAAAAATGAAAGTCGATATGTAAAAAATGAACTGCAGACCTAACACAAAAGTTAAATTAATGTGTATCATTTACCCAAATGTAAAATGCAAAGCAACAGAACATCGAGGATATAGAGGAGGAAATCTGTGTGGCCCTGTGTTTAGTGACCACTATGTAGACACAATACAGAAAGCATCATCTATGAAGTTAAAATTTGGTAAATTAGACTTTATTAAAATTACAAATATTTACTCTGGGAAAGGCATCATTAAGAGAATAAAAATACAAGTCACAGAGTGGTAGAAAACATTTGCAAACTGCATACCTGAAAATAAAAACTATATTCAAAATAAACAAAGAACTTTAAAAAATCAACAATAAGAAAACAACCCACATAAAAATTGGGCAAAAGATCAGAATAGATATCTAACTAAAGAAGCTAGGCGAGTGCTAAATAAGCAACATTAAAAGGTGCTGAATATCATTTGTCGTTAGGGAAATTTAAATTAAAACAACAACATGCCACTACACACCTATTTGGATAGCTAAGACTCCAAAAGTGACAACACCAATTGCTGGTGAGGATTAGAAGCGACAGACATTGTTCTTCGTTGCTTGTGAACTGCAAGTGGCGCAGCCACATGGGAAGACGGTTTTGTGGTTCTTATAACCTAAACATAATCTTATATGATCCAGCGATTGCCCTATTGGATACGTCTCTAACTCGTTTGAAGAGTTATGTCCACAGCAAAACCTGCAACTGAAGGAAGCTTTATTCATAACCACAAAAACATATAAGCAACAAAAATGTCTTTCAACAGCTAAACTGATAAACAAACTGGTTATATCCATACATGGTACTACTATTCAGCAAATAAAAAGAATTAGCTATCAATCCATGCAACATAACATTCATCTTAAGTTCGTATTTCCAGTGTAAGAGCCCAGTCCGAAAGGGCTATATCTTGTATGATTCCAATTATATGACATTCAGAAAAAGGCAAAATTACAGAGACTATAATTAGACCAGTAGTTTCAGGGGTGCAGGGGGAGGGTTCTCAATAGGGAAAGCACGTGGGATTTCTTAGGGTGGTGAAACAATCCTGTAGGATACTGTAATCGTGGTTACATGACCCTATGCCCTTATCAAAACCCACAGGACTTCACAGCACGAAGAGTGAACCTTAATGTATGCTGTGAAATAAACTGTAAAATGAGACCTCAGCCTTTCCAGATAAGATAGACTCCCTGTGGCTAATAGAACGCTCTAAATCTAAAAGCAGAAGCAGGCAGCCATAGCAGGGTGAGAAACGGCAGTCACATCCTGGGTTCTTGGGAAAAGCAGCTCTTGACAAACACGCTGTTTTACACCCTTGCCCTAGAACAGCTTCTATAAGCAGAATCCAGATAAACTGCCACAGGAACCCCCACCCACACCCACCACCAGGCACTGAAAATAAACCTCTGATGGAGACCTCTGGTTCTGAGCTTGGGAATTACCTAAGCAAGGCTTGACTATTTTGATGGATCAGAACTGAACAAGTTTGAATCTTTCTTTTTTTTTTTTTTAATTTTTTATTGGATTATAGGTTTTGGGGTACATGAGCAGAGCATGCAAGACAGTTGCGTAGGTACACACATGGCAGTGTGCTTTGCTTTTCTTCTCCCCTTCACCCACATTTGGCATTTCTCCCCAGGCTATCCCTCCCCACCTCCCCCTCCCACTGGCCCTCGCCTTTTCCCCCCAATAGACCCCAGTGTTTAGTACTCCCCTTTCTGTGTCCATGTGTTCTCATTTTTCATCACCCACCTATGAGTGCGAATATGCGGTGTTTCATTTTCTGTTCTTTTGTCAGTTTGCTGAGGATGACGTTCTCCAGATTCATCCATGTCCCTACAAACGACACAAACTCATCATTTCTGATTGCTGTATAATATTCCATGGTGTATATGTGCCACATTTTTCCAATCCAGTCTATTATCAATGGGCATTGGGGTTGGTTCCAGGTCTTTGCTATTGTAAACATTGCTGCAATGAACATTCGTGTACATGTGTCCTTATAGTAGAACGATTTATAGTCTTTTGGATATATACCCAGTAATGGGATTGCTGGGTCAAATGGAATTTCTATTTCTAAGGCCTTGAGGAATCGCCACACTGTTTGAATCTTTCATTTGCAGAGAGAACCTGATTGAGAACCTGCGTGAAGACTGTCCTTGTTTAATTAAGGCGGATGTGCCCTTTGCTCACAGAGGACACTTTTGTTTTGCTCCCAGGGCTGCAGCTCCCTAATTTGCAGATTGCTTTTTTAGAAAATAAAGTTCTGTTTTGCCTCTGCAGAGCTCACTGATCTTGGTTAGCAATGCAAATTATTTTAAACTCATTCAAGAGCTCAAGAAATCCCAAGACCACCACAAAAACTCACCTTATGCTTCATTTTTGTCAATAGTTCTAATTCCTTTAAAAAATACACTGTTCTGCTTTGTAATTCCATATTTTATTTCTGAGATTCACATGACTTTTACTAGTTATAAATCATTTATTTCCATCTCAGTACAGTATTTACTGGTGGTATATACCACAATCTGTTTATTTATGCTATTTTAAATGGGTACTTGTTGAATTCCATTATAACATAATAGAGAGTATTGCTGTTATAAACATTCTAACACATGAAAGATAGTCAACATACGGACACATTTCTGTTGTGTATCTGTCCATGTAACAGTGAATACATACAAACAGCTTTAGCAAATAATGCCAAACATATTTCCAAAATAGACACACCAATTTTTACTCCTATCTGCAGTGTGTGAGATTTTCATTTCCTCCATGTCCTCTCCAACACTTGAAATTTGTCTCCACTATTTTAACCATTATGCTGAATATGCAGGCCTATCACAATGCTTAACATTTCCCTAATGACTAATGAAATTAAGTAGCATTTCATATGTTGAATAGTCATATGTATATCCTTTTTTATTACACTTTGAGTTCCAGGGTACATGTGCAGAATGTGCAGGTTTATTACATAGGTATACATGTGCCAGGGTGGTTTGCTGCATCTCCCCGCCTGTCATCTACATTAGGTATTTCTCCTAACATTATCCCTCCCCAATCTTCTCACTCACTGCTACCCTGCCCTAGCTTCCCAGCCCCCAATTGGCCCCAGTGCATGATGTTCCCCTCCCTGTGTCCATGTGTTTTCACTGTTCAACACCCACCTATGAGTGAGAACATGGGGTGTTCGGTTTTCTGTTCTTGTGTCAGTTTGCTAAGAATGATGGTTTCCAGATTCATCCATGTCCCTGCAAAGGACATGAACTCATCCTTTTTTATGGCTGCATAGTATTCCATGGTGTATATGTGCCACATTTTCTTTATCTAGTCTATCACTGATGGGCATTTGGGTTGGTTCCAGGTCTTTGCTATGGTGAACAGTGCCTCAATGAATATATGTGCACATATGTGTTTATAATAGAACGATTTATAAGCCTTTGGGTATATACCCAGTAATGGGATTGCTGGGTCAAATGATATTTCTGATTCTAGATCCTTGAGAAATCGCCACACTGTCTTCCACAATGGTTGAAATAATCTACACTCCCACCAACAGCATAAAAGCATTCCTATTTCTTCAGATCCTCTCAAGCATCTGTTGTCTCCTGATTTTTTAGTGATTGCCATTGTAACTGGTGTGAGATGGTATCTCAGTGTGATTTTGATTTGCATCTCTCTAATGACCAGCGATGATAAACTTTTTTTCATATGTTTCTTGGCCACATAAATGTCTTCTTTCAAAAAGTGTGTTCATATCCTTTGCCCACTTTTTTATGGGTTGTTTTTTTCTTGTAAATTTGTTTTAGTTCTTTATAGATTCTGGATATTAACCCTTTGCCAGATGGGTAGCTTACGCAAATTTTTTCCCATTCTGTTGGGGGCTGGTTCACTCTTTTGCTGTGCAGAAGCTCTTAAGTTTAATTATATTCCACTTGTTTGTTGCCATTGCTTTTGGTGTTTTAGATATGAAGCCCTTTTCCATGCCTATGTCCTGAAAGGTATTGCCTAGGTTTTCTTCTAGGGTTTTTATCATGTTAGGTCCTATGTTTAAATCTTCAATCCATCTGGAGTTAATTTTTGTATAAAGTATAAGGAAGTGATCTAGTTTCAGCTTTCTGCACATGGCTAGCCAGTTTTCCCAACATCATCTATTAAACAGGGAGTCCTTTCCCCATTGCTTGTTTTTGTCAGTTTGTCAAAGATCAGATAGTTGTAGATGAGTGGCGTTATTTCTGAAGTCTCTGTTCTGTTCCATTGGTCTATATCTCTGTTTTGGTACCAGTACCATGCTGTATTGACTACTGTCGCCTTGTAGTATCCTTTTGTGTGATTTTTTTTGTTGAATAGTCAAGCCCACTTCTTTCTATTCAGTTTGTGTTTTCTTGTTGATTTGTAGGAATTATTTATATATTATGTTAAAAGACTTGTATCAGATACAGGCGTTAGGAATAATTTATCCCATTGTGGGTACTTATTTTTTCTTTTTAATGTTTGTTTTTCAAAGATGGGTGGAAGAGATGGAGTCTGGATACTCATTTTTCTCTTTCTGTGTTTGACTTTTATGCAGCATACAGCCCCTCCCTCTGTCTCTGTATGAGGAGCTTCTTCCTTCTGCCTTTTTCCTTCCTTCTTGCCTATTAAGCGCTCACTTTTTAAAACCACTCCACACATGTCCATGTTGTTTTATCTAATTCAATGTGAGACAGGAGCTGTGGTGTTCCTCCACGCATCAGAGCTGTATTGTCTGGAAATTCACAAAAGTAAATAAATATGTGATAAATGCTTTTATTCAATACATGTAATTACAGTAACAAAAAAAAGGGATTTTTCATGTAACTAGATGGATTAAAGAAACAAAGGTGGCAGCAAATGCCTGTGTTAGACAATTGCTTGCACATTGCTGGCCAAGTACCCTAAAGGCTAGAAAGAAAAACAAAACTAGACTGCATGTAGCAAAAATAATTCACTACTTGTAGCTAGATATAGATTTCATTAATTTCTTACTAAGGTTTGTTTTTAATTTGATTACAGTCTTAGTACCTTGGCATAGTACAATATTAACAAACAAAAGGTAGACATTGTTCTTGATCTACTTCGAATAACCAATCATTCTCCACTATTCTTTAATGTAGAAATTTCCAATTAAAGCAGTATCTTCAAAGAGTATGTTTTGATTTCTGAACTAGTGGATTAGAACTGACAACTGAAGTCACAATACTGGGACATAGAGTAGGCAGACCAAATCATCAAGTAAGCTTTGCTAGTTAAAACAGCATTTTTCAGACTGTAATGGATGCCTCTCCAACTGCTAATTACTATGCGTATCTTTTAACAGTGTTTTCTGGTCACATGTGTTTTGGAGTCTTGGGTTAAACAGTTTAGGTAGGCTTCATGTCTGTAGGAACTCATTTTCCTTATTAAGCATTGAGTGGACGGTACATTGACAAGATTATGTTCATTTCCCAAACTTATTTGATAATGGAGACTTTACTTTCATTAACATTGGAATTATGTCTCAACAAATCTCACTTCTAACTGGGTATGGACATGCATAAACATGCCAAATGTTTTAGAGTTTAAGCCATTAGAGTCCAGCAATAGACCTTCATAGCCATTAAGATATTTCAGCTTTCATTCAATCTAATATTTTGAACGAAAGGGAACACTTAAGTCATTCAACCCACTTAACATTATTGTTATTTATCTGACTTATGCTTCAGTTACACTTACAGTGAAATGTGATAAGGTATGAAGAACTTTCTGAAAACTAGAACAACCGAATAGATCACACTCATAAGTGGAGTTCTCTCTTCCTGAACCTTTTTCTAACGGCATTCTTGCATTAAGTAACCCCTAGGTACCTCCAGTGAGGTACCAATGAGTTGCCATAAGGAACAAGAGATTATAGAGAAATTTGATATCCACTTCCTTAATAGGTGTCTAAGGTAGGAAATGATTGGAAGCCATACAGCTGGATGATCATTGAATCTTAACTTGAATGTTTCTGCCAAAATCTACCTAGTAGTGATATAAATCTGATGTAGCTACAGGCTTTGGGATGCTTTAAATGTATTCAAATTCTGGATGTAGATGTTTCACTGTTAGATAAATAAATATCAAATATGACTCTATCATTCATTTTGAAGGTTGCTTAAGTTTAAGAAATGCTTAGATCTTCATACTGTATTCACATTATATTCAGTGTTGTATATGATCTTTGAGAAATAACCTTGAATTTCCGGAAAGATAATGGAATATAAGAAATATACTATACAGACTTTAGGAGGAAATATTCTATTCTATGTCTGGAAGTATTAACGACTTAAAGGATTAAGCCTGTAAGTGTTAACACTTAAAGCTATTCCCATGGAACGGAGAGGCGCACTTGTTCCCACCACTAAACCAAGGAGAGCAGGGGTCGGGGTGATGGGAAACAGCAGCTCAATCTGCTGAAGCGTTTTCCCAGCTCGTTATTCCTGAATCTGCTTACCTCACTGACCTCACTCTAAGAGAAATAACATGAACTTCTTTTGAATCTTATTTACTAGAGCAATCTTGTTGGCCACATCATACTCACCCCATTTTGCTTTGTTATATTTAAGCTTCAGTGGCATTCCTACCAAAGCTTCTATTACATTTCTATTCATTAAAGTTCTTACAATTTTTCTTCCAATACAAATAGATTATTTCTGAACAGAATTACTCAACACAGTGCACTATCCAGAGAGCCTGAAGCATGGTGTTTAAGCAGGAATTTTGAAGACATGCAGTCTGACTTCTCCACTTACCCACCTCACTGGATTATTGTGAGATGAGACTTCAAAGTAGTACAGTGCTTAAAATGATGGCATCTTGTAAGTACTCAATAAATGTTGTTTCATTAGTAACAAAGAGGGTTAGTTAGGCTAACAGTGCACAGTTCTCCAATGGTTCACCATAATTTATTAATATTGTTGCTTGATGCCAAAACTCCAGATAGTAACATAATATTAATTTTGTTTATTTTCTAGTAATTTTCATATGCATATATTTATTGATTCATTGTATGTCTTCCTCCAATATAATGCACATTTTATAGGAGCAGAGACTTTTTTCTCATTGTTGTAGCTCCAATATTTCTGACCATTTCCGCATTTATTAAATTTTTGATAAACATTTCATTAAATAACAACTAATAATTTTCCTTAGGACATTTGCATGTAAAAGGGGTGGAAAGGCCAAAAAGAAATTGAGGAAATTCTAGAGTATGTAATTGGTCATTCTGAAATTTTCCTTACAAAATTGTATTACAAAATAATAACATTCCAATAACAAACTGATGGCCAGATAAAAAGATATAAATATTTTCTAAAATTTAACCAAGATTAACATTAAAAAGTAGAGTTATGTGTCACACTTTTTTGTCTCTTGGTGTAGTGATACTTTTATAATTTCTAATGGGTCAAATATTACCTTTTCAAAAAGAAAAAATGTCCTTTAATAAATTAAAAGGCAAAAAAAAGCATGACTTAATTCACTAATACAATCTAAAATGTTTTAACTGAAACATTGGCTACCATAAAAATGTGTTACTATGTGTTTTTTTCCTTAAATATCTGAAATTCAAATGAACTGAGATAATATCTGGTACCTGGGATACCAGGATGTTCAACGAGTCCACAGTTACGGGTGGAAAAGTGTATACCCTAATGGTAATGTGTCATTGTCTAGCAAAGGGTATATTTTCCCCAGGGCATTGATACTATTTCTGGAGTACTGCAGAACATCTTTTGTTAAGATCAAACATGACTAATTATAACCTACCCTTTCTACCCAGGTCCACATTCCTTACTTCACAAATGACAAAGTTATGTGAGGAAAAGGAAAGAAAAGATACCCCAGAGAATCTGTCTCTAAAACCTGGAATGTGAGTGCCCAAATCTGCACAATCGCTTCTTTCTACATCGAGAGAATCCTGTGAACTGACACAAATCATGATCACCTAAATCCTTCTCGTATGCAAAGATAAAAGAATCCCAAAATGGTTTAATTCAAAGAGGGTAATAACAAGGCACCAATCCTACAATATGCTACCGTTCACCCATCTACATGTCTCCCCTTTCTCAAAGAAAGAGAAAATAGGAAATTAGAAAAAACCCAACTCTCCAATCCATTGTCTTTTCTGTTTCCCTTAGAGCATTGAAGTAATTCTGTGTATTTTTGCTTGTGTATTAACTCTTCTCCGACTAAAAGATAAATACTATGAGGGCAGAATATGAATTAGAACACAGTTGTACTGGATAATTGTGTATTGAATAAACTCCTCAAATTAATTAACAACATGAACACATGTTTGTAAGTATTTGGAATTCCTCACACACAATTCACTTTTGCATGTGAATGTATGTGTATGAAAGATGATCCCATGATTATGGTGATGGACTGCATGAACGTTCTGTCTGTTTGCATTCTCTTCTACTGATACTGAGGCTGTTCACCCACTAGACTTCTGTAATCTGAAGACCCTACTACTAAACTCTAAGTGTTACAGCCCTGTGCTGGTTTATCTTACTTTGTGTAACAGCCAGGGTCATATTATTGCAGGGTGAAGATAGATATGTATATTATATGTGTTCAAAGTGAACCTCTCTTTTCTTTCCATTTCCTCCTGCTTTGGACTTAATCAAAACAGGAAGCTGCCACAAATCTATGAAGGTTTTCTCTTCAATCGATCTTGATTCTTATTGTAGTTCCCTTTATATTGTAGTAAAGTAGACTTTTATGCCTTATTTTAAAATGTTGTTAAAATAGTAATTCTCTTATTTCAGATTTCATTCAAATGAATATAATACACAAAATATTTCCTTTCTTACATTATGCTTACTGCTATAATCTTCTTAACTTTGATTTTAAAAACCCTTTCAAGAACTGTATAAACAATACTGCAATGAATATCGTTGTTTATATTTGTTCAACAGTAATAAAGGAAACCGTATTTTAAGAGCTTACATAAAAGCAGTAGGAAAACTTTAATGCATTATAAATCATAAGCATAAAAACATCGACTTACACAGTGCCACACCTGATCTGCCGCATGAGGCAACCTAGGCCAGGAAAGCTCGGTGTGGACAATGTACCTCAAATTGTCTCTGGGCACCTAAGGAACGTGGCTATATCAGCTGTACAATGAAAATACATCAAGCTGAATTCTTTCTCAGACAAAACAATGATATATTTCAGTACTTAGAAATGTTACCTAATTATAGATCTTGAATTAAAGCTTTAAAATGTATAATTTCAAATGACAAACTAAGCACTTTAAATTCAATTTGTGTCAGTTTTTTTTCTGCCGTTTTTGCCAAGACGACTTCTTCAAATGCTTTCAGTTAAAAATTCTATAATACGAGACTATTTATAGGCACAATAAGATTTTTCAGAGATAGCATGTAAAAATCTGTATAATTGTATTAGTGGTTTAATAATAAAAATAAGAAAAAATAAACTCTTGAAGAGATGTTTTGTTTAAATGTTCTAATTGGATTAACAAGCATAGTAATAGGATTATACATAGGCATTTATATAGTAATTTGAGACAAAAATAATTATAACTGAATAGTGCAATGTGTTGACTTTAAAATTCAGGTCAATCTATGTTTTCAATCCTCTGTTTATATTCAAAATAGAAAAAATAAATGAGTTTGGCATTTGGTATGTTTACTAATAAAAAACAATGATGGCAACATGATCAATGAATAAGCTAAATGCAGAGTTTGCTATAATTTTTTGAAGATATCAGACATACCAGATTTAAATTTAATCTAAAAGTGTATGTAAATCTTAGGTGTCTTATTATACAGGCATTTTATAATTGCTTTTGAGCAACCTGTAACCAAAGGTGTTTGAAGACTAGGCCTTCGATTTACACAGTCCTAGCTGCACTTTCATTCTTTCTTAATATTAGTAGAACAAAATGTTACTTAGAGTAAAATTAAATGGTAATACCAAACTAAATACCTCAGCAGAATACAGATTGTTACTTTTTGCAGAAACAAATAGCATTGAATTCTGGTTTTACCTCCAACATGTAAAGATATTGGTAGTCATCACTCCCCTCTTATATCAAGTAAAAGGCTGGACAAACAAAATCAGCCGCTTAAATTGGACTCATCAGGGAACGGAGGTCACAGTGCAAACACCAACCCAATAGCGTTAGAGACAGAATCACAGCTGAGATCGGCTTTTAGGAATCAGAAGTCATCAGAACCATAAGCTGGTAGAAACACTTAAACAGTAATTTTGACAAATTGCTAGGGGCATGTGGAGACTTGTGTGAGAATGAGAATCCCCTGGTGTTCTCATACTTAGCCCCCACATTTTTATAATTTTAGCATCCAGGAACCCCACTACATCCTTACAATAATCATTTTGAAATGTGCCCAGTGTATCAGTCGTAAAAAGGGAAAAATTTACCAGAGCCTTAGCTGACATGGGGGAAAGAAAATTAGCCAAGTATAGCCACTCTAGAATGTTCTGTATCACCTAAGCGGGGGGTGGGGGTGGGTAATCAAGCTGTGAAACACTTGTAAGGTCACAGACCCACTAAAATAATGAGTCTTAATCAGAGACTTCTAGACCTTTTTCTCCCCCTACACCGTATCACCACAACAACACAGACCCGGTAGATTACAGCTAGAAGGCTCAGCCTTCAGGAGAATCTCAACAAAAATACAAGAGAAATTAAGAAAACAAAAGTCACTGGAGGCTGCTGAGACCTCTGTTCCTATAATCACAGCAACCATTAAAACAGCCCAAATTCTAGCAAGATTAGCATGAAACCTGACATTAAATACCTATTTGCCACAGTTCCTGTTAGTTGATATATCACACCTGGCTTTCAACAAAAAACTACAGAGCAAGTTAAAGGCAAAGAAAAAAAAAACACGTGAAGAGGCAAAGCAAAAATCCAAAGCATAATCATTTATGGCAAAGATACTGATTGGCTCTATCAAATCTGACAGTTAAAATAAGTATGATTAAAAGACTCATGGAAAAATCAGACAACGTGCTAGAACAGAAGAGTTACAAAGTCCGAGAAATGAAAATGCTAAGACAGAATCAAAAGTAAAACTAGAAATAGAAAACACAGTAACAAATGAAGAATGCTTTTGATAGGTTCACCAGAAAAGTACCCTTGAAGATAGATGAATAGGAACTTCTCAAACTGAAATATAAAGGGAAAAAAATACAAGAGCTGTACAACAGTTTCAAAATGTCTAACTACAAATTATTATTGGAGTACCAGAAGACAGAGATGATGAAAATGAAAAATATATATATTTGAAGTAACATCTATTCCAAGTCACCTTGCTCTGTTTGTATCCATGGCCCCGGGAGGAAGCTGGTTTATTCAACGATGTGTTCTTCCTAAACTTGTACAGAGCCTGAGTTGTTCTGTGCCTCAGTCAGGTTCAGTTCAGCTCTGGACCAAGGCTCACTACCAAACCATTTTACGGCCTCTGCAAAGGACTCACCTCACTCTTTGCCCTAAAGGACAAGCCCTAAAAAGACAGCTTGCAGGCATCTAAGTTTACTCCCTTCTCACACTTAACAATACTCCAGGGAAACTTCATAATATTAAACTCCTCTTCTCTCCTTGGCTACCCATGGTTCAAAGCCAAAAAATTTGGTGCAGACACTCCTGAGGTTGAATCCGGGTAAGAGGTATTGGCAAGGAGACCCAAAATGCCATATCTTCCAAGAGTCTGAAATTTGAATAAAGGTAAGAGTCACCTGCCACATTCCCCTCAAATTACCTAAAACATATGTCTGAAGCCTTGATTTCTTTTCTGTGACGTATTTCTTTCCTCCATAATGTATTAGAATAAAAGGGTTAGTTTTTCTCCTTGAGTTCAACTTCATACATAAAGTTTAATGGCAGGAAAGCATGGAAGAGAAAGAGTAGCACAAGCTTAACTATAAAGATGCCCAAAGCCAGTAGTTTGTAAAAATATTATCAATTATCATTAATATTAACAATAATGTTAATACTGATCATTATTAATATAATTAACATTCATTTGTTCATCTATATATGTCTAAGACCTAACAAATGATCTCATGCCCCTTGGTTCATCTGCTGACCCCACTCTCTCCCATTCCAAGATTTATTACCGAGGATTACCACTAGGTTGATGCAAAAGAGATTGTGGTTTTTGTCACTTAAAGTAATGGCAAAAACTGCAATTACTTTTGCACCAACTTAATATTTACAGCAAAACACATGCACGCACACACAGTACTACCTACAATATTATATTTTTTCAGAAATAATTGTGAGTTTTTGATTGCATGGAGTAGAGGTGGTTTTCATGCACCTAAATGCCAAAAATAATTCTCACTGATGAATCAAAACTGCCACAGTGTAAATAGTAGCATGTCTCATGGTTAAAGCAATCTGTAGAGGAAATATGAAAATTTGCAAAACCTATTTCTTCTTAAAAATTACTAATTTGCTCATAATCAACTCCACTCCTGGTTATAGCATTAAAAGACTGCTATTTTCCTTACTGGATTCATTTCCTCCTACCACTGAGAACGTCCAGAATATATTATATGACCAAAATTAAGGGAAATAGCAGTTAAAGCAGCGTATGTTACCAATTTGTCCCAGTGAATTCCACATACTTGCATTTCATTCTTCTTCACAGCAGCGTATGTTATCAATTTGTCCCAGTGAATTCCACACACTTACCATTTCATTCTTCTTCACAGCAGCGTATGTTACCAATTTGTCCCAGTGAATTCCACACACTTGCATTATATTCTTCTTCACAGCAGCGTATGTTATCAATTTGTCCCAGTGAATTCCACACACTTACCATTTCATTCTTCTTCACAGCAGCGTATGTTACCAATTTGTCCCAGTGAATTCCACACACTTGCATTTCATTCTTCTTCACAGCAGTGTATGTTACCAATTTGTCCCAGTGAATTCCACACACTTGCCATTTCATTCTTCTTCACAGCAGCGTATGTTACCAATTTGTCCCAGTGAATTCCACACACTTACCATTTCATTCTTCTTCACAGCAGTGTATGTTACCAATTTGTCCCAGTGAATTCCACACACTTGCATTTCATTCTTCTTCACAGCAGCGTATGTTACCAATTTGTCCCAGTGAATTCCACACACTTGCATTTCATTCTTCTTCACAGCAGTGTATGTTATCAATTTGTCCCAGTGAATTCCACACACTTGCATTTCATTCTTCTTCACAGCAGTGTATGTTACCAATCTGTCCCAGTGAATTCCACACACTTGCCATTTCATTCTTCTTCACAGCAGTATATGTTACCAATTTGTCCCAGTGAATTCCACACACTTACCATTTCATTCTTCTTCACAGCAGTGTATGTTACCAATTTGTCCCAGTGAATTCCACACACTTGCCATTTCATTCTTCTTCATAAGGAACCGCTTTTGTCAAAAGCAGGAGTTTTCAAAATGTGACTTTTCAGAAGCCATTGAGGGGATGTCATTTAACTTATTTTTAATTTTTTAATTTTTTTAGTTATTATACTTTAAGTTCTGGGATGCATGTGCAGATTGTGCAGGTTCATTACACAGGCATACACATGCCACGGTGTATGCTGCATCCATCCCCCCATCATCTACATTAGGTGGTTCTCCAAATGTTATCCCCCCCCAAGCCCCCTACCCCCAGCTATCCCTCCCCTAGCTCTCCCACACCCTGACAGGCCACAGTGTGTGATGTTCCATGATGTTCCCTCCCTGTGTCCGTGTGTTCTCATTGTTCAACACCCGCCTATGAGTGAGAACATGCAGTATTTGGTTTTCTGTTCTTGTGTCAGTTTTCTGAGAATGATGGTTTCCAGCTTCATCCATGTCCCTGCAAAGGATATGAACTCATCCTTTTTTATGGCTGCAAAGTATTCCATGGTGTATAAGTGCCACATTTTCTTTATCCAGTCTATCAATGATGGGCATTTGCTACTCTAAACGGTTCATTTGTTCCAGGTTTTTGCTACTCTAAACAGTGCTGCAATAAATATGCGTGTTTATGTGTCTTTATAATTGAGTGCTTCATAATCCTTTGGGTATATACCCAGTAATGGGATTGCTGGATCAAATGGAATTTCTATTTCTAGATGCTTGAGGAATCGCCACACTGTCTTCCACAATGGTTGAACTAGTTTACACTTCCACCAACAGTGTAAAAGTGTTCCTATTTCTCCACATCCTCTCCAGCATCTGCTGTCTCCTAGTTTTTTAATGATCACCATTCTAACTTGTGGGAGATGGTATCTCAATGTGGTTTTGATTTGCATTTCTCTGATGACCAGTGATGATGAGCTTCTTTCATGTGTTTGTTGGCTGCATAAATGCCTTCTTTTGAGAAGTGTCTGTTCATATACTTTGCCCACATTTTGATGGGGTTGTTTTTTTCTTGTAAATCTGTTTTAGTTCTTTGTAGATTCTGGATATTAGCCTTTTGTCAGATGGGTAGCTTGCAAAAACTTTTTCCCATTCTGTTGGTTGTCAGCTCACTCTAATTAAATAGTTTCTTTTGGTGTGCAGAAGCTCTTAAGCTTAATTAGATCCCAATTGTCTATTTTGGCTTTTGTTGCCATTGCTTTTGGTGTTTTAGTCATAAAGTCCTTGCCCATGCCTATGTCCTGAATGGTATTGTCTAGCTTTCTTCTAGTGTTTTTATGATATTAGGTCTTATGTTTAAATTGTTAATCCATCTAGAGTTAATTTTTGTATATGGTGTAAGGAAGGGATCCAGTTTCAGCTTTCTGCTTATGGCTAGCCAGTTTTCCCAACACCATATATTGAACAGGGAATCCTTTACCCATTGCTTGTTTTTGTCAGTTTTGTCAAAGATCAGATGGTTGTAGATATGTGGTGTTAATTCTGAAGACTCTTCTCTGTTCCATGGGTCTATTTCTCTGTTTTGGTACCAGTGCCATGCTGTTTTGATTACTGTAGCCTTGTAGTATCATTTGCAATCAGGTAGCCTGATGCCTCCACCTCTGTTTTTTGTTTGTTTTTTTGTTTGTTTTTTTGCTTAGGATTGCCTTGGCTATGTGGGCTCTCTTTTGGTTCCAAATGAATTTTAATGTGTTTTTTTTTTCCAATTCTGTGAAGAAAGTCAATAGTAGCTTGATGCGGATAGCTTTGAATCTATAAATTACTTTGGGCACCATGGCCATTTTGAGGATATTCACTGACTTTTTGAGCTTCAACCCTAAAACAGCTCTCTATTTTCCTTTTCAACCAAAACCAGTATAATTTTACCCTTTTTTAAATGTGATCTTTTCCCTAGATAGAAAAAAAGTTTGAAAACTGGTATAGAAGAGTGGGTCCTGGAAAAAGCCAGATTGCTTGCATTTAGAGGCAGTTTTGTCATTAAACATAGAGAAATTTCTCAATAAGCCGTACTGAATGTTGCTGATCACGGTGGATTACTTTCTCTCAGAAGTCACTGGCGACATCACTTTTAGTAATTTCAGTATTCTGCTAAAATCCGTTTCATATTAACCTCATTAGAATAATGTAGTTACAGGATCTACTTGTAACTGAATTAAAATTCTGCTTTGAGTAAATCAGAAGACACTAAAATTGAAAGGACGAGACATGTGCCCAACTGATATCTACATATTCACAAGTATCTAATAGTGTTTTTAATAAATTTTAGTGAAACATTTAATGCATTTTCATCTACTGAGAGAAACAATACAAACATATAATCGTAATATGTTAATGTTTTAACAACAAACTGAAACTCAGAAAGAGTTGTAAATTAACACAGCATAAACTAAAAAAACAGGTTCTCTGTTTTTCCCTCTTTTTCCAATTAAAAAATGAAACTTTTCCCTTCTACCTTATGTGAAAAATAATACGACAATGTCATTGCTGTTCTTAAGCCAATGTCCCTGAAGCTCCATTGACATTAACACCCAATTTTTAGTCTCCAGAGCGAACCTTAGAAGTTTTCTGCTCATTCAGCCTGTATTTCGCATCTTCTAACACCCAGACCTGGGAGTAAGTGTCTGAGGGCCAAAGGTAAATAAATTAAACCTTCCTACATTTGTAAGGTTACAAGTTTGATATAGGAAGCAGAAATCTACAAAACTAATAACTGTGCACACTAAGTGTACATAGTGTCGTTGTGAAGAGTAAGTGAGAGAACAAAAGCAACAGCTCAGTACCTTGCACACAGGGGTCACTAGGGACCATTCTTTATTCCTAACAATTCCCCATCTACCATTCATGCTGTAATACGTATTGTCCTAAGGAGACCAAGCAAAGACATCACATTATTCTGCACCGTAAACTAATGAAATCACAACCTGATATCAGATAGACCCATTTGGAAGAGTGCTGATTGTGTAGCAGAAGCAGCCATGGCGGCCCTCCCAAACACCAAATACAGGAGGAAAGAGTTTATTCGGCCGGGAGCCTGAGCATCATTTGTCCAAAGCTCAGCTTCTCAAACGAAGGAAGGCTCCGCCCTTATGTAGGCTTATACTTTAGATAGTACATATGGAAGCATCGTAGATTTATAGCTTTAGAAATGACATATGAAAAGGGTCTTGGTTTACAGTGTTAGGACTCACACGTGAAAAGGTTTCTGGTTTTGGTTTTAAGTAAAAACAGTGCCTTCTGGAGAGTTTCCCCGAGACCAAGCCTGCCGCCTACAGGAAGGTGAAACAGGAGGCCCCAGCCGGTCAGCCTTTTCTTCTATTGAAATGCAGAGTGGCAGTCAAAGCGGAAGTTGATCTGAGATGTGTGGCTCTCCTTCTTCAATTGTACTAGTGTATCTCACCTGCCAGAAAGTTTCTTACGTTGAAATTGAGTGGGAAAAGAATTTGGATGGCAGGCAACGTGTCAGTGGTCAGGTAAAGTCTTTAGAACCGTGAGATTAAAGGGAATGAGTGCCTGCTTCACCTCTGGATGTTTGTGAAGCAGCACTTTTACTGCGGTCCCAGTCTCTTATCACAGAAGGCGGTGAAGCAAAGTGCCTCCTGGAGAAGCTGTATGGAAGGCTAGGGACAGGAGGAAGAGGGGCTGTGGCACTGAACAGCCTGGGGGCACACTGTAGTTTCAGAGAACAGTCACACTTCCCCAATGTTTGGAGGAAAGTATAAGAAATAAAAGGAAGAAAGTGCCTGTAGCCTAGAGGCCTCTCACAATTACGGTGAGGGAAACAGCCAAGTCGGACTGGGCCATGTATCCAGAGGCTAGAAGTGAACATAAGTGTCTCCGTGCCTGCTAACTACAGCTGTATGCATGGCTCATATAAAACTTCTCGCTGAGGATGACGTTCTCCAGATTCATCCATGTCCCTACAAACGACACAAACTCATCATTTCTGATTGCTGCATAATATTCCATGGTGTATATGTGCCACATTTTTCCAATCCAGTCTATTATCAATGGGCATTTTGGTTGATTCCAGGTCTTTGCTATTGTAAACAGTGCTGAAATGAACATTCGTGTACATGTGTCCTTATAGTAGAACGATTTATAGTCTTTTGGATATATACCCAGTAATGGGATTGCTGGGTCAAATGGAATTTCTATTTCTAAGGCCTTGAGGAATCGCCACACTGTCTTCCACAATGGTTGAACTAATCCTCAGCAAACTGACACAAGAACAGAAAATGAAACACCGCATATTCTCACTCATAGGCGGGTGATGAAAAATGAGAACACATGGACACAGAAAGGGGAGTACTAAACACTGGGGTCTATTGGGGGGAAAAGGCGAGGGCCAGTGGGAGGGGGAGGTGGGGAGGGATAGCCTGGGGAGAAATGCCAAATGTGGGTGAAGGGGAGAAGGAAAGAAAAGCACACTGCCATGTGTGTTCCTACGCAACTGTCTTGCATGCTCTGCTCATGTACCCCAAAACCTATAATCCAATAAAAAATTAAAAAAAAAAAAAAAACTTCTCGCTAGCTTAATGTCGTAAATCTATCCTAGACCAACCGACCTTAAAAAGCTACGTGGGTGTAGGAACTAAAGGAAAATATACTAAGGTGACCAATATAAATCTGAAATGACCAGTTTTACCAAGAATTGCTTAAAATAAGGTAGTTTCTCTGAAAACACTGAGTCACACTTTTATATGCCTGACAGTTTTGGCCTGTGATTTTTGAACCAGGACACTAAATTACAGTTATTATCCTTATTATTAACTCTGTGTCATGTCAGAAGACCAACAATGCTTGTTTGTATCAGGATTATTTTTAGATACAGCAACATAGCTATTAAGAAACCTAACATCACATTTAGCACGGCAATTAAGCAACAACGTGCTGATTGGTCGCTGCAGTAATACACAGGCATAGCATGTCTCAGGATTAAAAAATTATATTTTCCGTCATGTCATAGCAAAGGCTTACACCAAAGATCTTTGAATTCTTTGGTTAAGTTAATCCTAGGTATTTAATTTTATGTGTGGTTACTGTAAATGGGATTACCTTTTTATTTCTTGTTCACATTGTTCATTGTTGGCATACAGAATTGCTGCTGGATTTTGTATCGTACAACCTTACTGAATTTATGTATTAGCTTTAATAATTTTCTTGTAGGGTCTTTAGGTTATTCCAAATATAAGATCGTATCTGCAAACAAAGATGCTTTGACTTCTTCCATTCCGATTTGGGTAGTCTCTGTATCTTTCTCTTCTCTGATTGTTCCAGCTAGGACTTCGGTACTATGTTGAATAACGGTGGTGGTGACAGGTGGCATCCTTGTTGTGTTCCAGGTCTCAGAGGAAAGGCTTTCAGTTTTTCCCCATTCACTGTGATACTAGTTGTGCATCTGTTGCATAAGGATTTTATTATGTTGAGGAATATTTCTTCAATCTCAAATTTTGTGAGGGTTTTTATCATGAAGGGATGTTGAATTATATCAAATTTTTTTAGCACCAATTGAAATGATCATATGGCTTCTATTCTTCATTTTGTTGATATGATATATCACATTTATTTGCATATGTTGAGCCATCGTTGAATCCCAGGGATACATAGAATTTGGTCATGATGAATGATCTCCCTAATGTATTGCTGAATTTGGTTTGCTAGCATTTTGTGTAGGATTTTTGCATGAATATTTTTCAGAGATATTGGCCTGTAGATTTGTTTTGTTTTGTTTTTCTTTGAGACAGAGTCTTGCTGTGTTGCACAGGCTGAAGTGCAGTGGTGAGATCTCTGCTCACTGCAACCCCAGCCTCCTGGATTCAAGTGACTCTCCTGCCTCAGTCTCCCAAGTAGCTGGGATTACTGGCATCTGCCACCATGCCTGGCTAATATTTTTATATTTTTGGAAGAGATCAGGTTTTGCCATGGTTGCCAGGCTGGTCTCGAACTCCCGGCTTCAAGTGATCCCCCCACCTCGTCCTTCTAAAGTGGTGAGATTACAGGCATGAGCCACTGCGCCCAGCCTGGCCTGTAGTTTTCTTTTGTTGATGTTTGTCTGATTTTGGTATCAGGGTAACACTATCCTTGTAGAGTAAGTTTGGAAGTAGTCCCTCCTCAATTTTTCAGAATAGTTTGAGGAGGATTGGTATTAATTTTTCTTTAAGTGTTTGGTAGAATCATCAGTGAATCTATCAGGTCCTGCGCTTTTCTTTGGTGGGAGACTTTACTGTGACTTTGATCTTATTACTTGTCATTCATCTGTTCAGGATACAGATTTCTTCAGGGTTCAACCTTGGTAGGTTGTATACATCCAGGAATTTGTCCATTTCTACTAGATTTTCTAATTTATTGTATATAGTAGCTCATAACAGCCACTAATGATCCCTTTAATTTCTGGAGTGTCAGTTGTCACGTCTCCTTTTTTAAAAAATTTCATTTGTTTCTGATTTATTTTTATTTGGATTTTTTTTTCTTTTTTGTGAGTGTGGCTAAAATTTTGTCAATTTTGTTTCACTTTTCAAAAAACCAACTTTTTGTTACAATGATCTTTCGTGCTTTTTTTATTTAAATTTATCTTATTTCTGTTCTGATCTTTGTAATTTCTTTGTTCTACTGATTTTGAGTTTGGTTTGTTCTTGCTTTTCTAGTTCTTTAAGAAGCATTATTAGACTGTTCATTTAAGGGTTTTTTTTTATGTAGGCATTTATAGCAGTAAACTTCCCTCTTATTAATGCTTTTGCCATATCTCATAAGTTTTGATGTTTTGTTTTCCATTATTATCTGTTTCAAGAACGTTTTCTATTTTCTTCCTAATTTCTTCATTGACCCACTGATTATTTGGGCACATATTGTTTAATCTCCGTGTATTAGTGTAGCTTCCAGAAGTCCTCCGGATATTAACTAGTTTTATTCTGTTGTGGATGGAGAAGACGCTTGATATCATTTCAGGTTTTTTAAAAATGTTTTAAAACTTGTTTTATGACCTAACATATAGTCTGTCCTTTAGAATGCTTCACATGCTGAAGAAAAGGATGTGCATTCCATAGCTCTTGGGAGAAAAGTTCTGTAAATACATGTTAAATCCAGTTGGTCTATAGGGCAGATTAAGTCTGATGTCTTGTTGTTGGTTTTCTGCCTGGGGTATCTGTCCAATACTGAATATGGAATGTTGAAATCTAGAGCTATTATTGTATTGGGTTTTATCTCTCTCTTTAGCTCTAATTATGTTTGATCTATATATCTGGATGCTCTAACATTGCATGTATATATATTTAAAATTATTAAATTATCTTGCTAAATTGACTCTTTCATCATTCTGTAGTGACCCTCTTTGTCTCTTGCAGTTTTTATCTTGAAATCTATTTTTTCTGACATAAGTATAGTGACTCCTGTGCTTTTTTGGTTTCCATTGGCATGAAATCCCTTTTTCCGTGTTTTTATTTTCAATCTATGTATATTTTTATAGGTGAAATGTTTTTTGTATGCAACAGATCATTGGTTTTCTTCCATCATCCAGCAAATCTTGTTTTTCAATTAGAGAGTTAGTTCATTTACATTTAATATTAGTATTGATAAGTAAAGATTTACTCCTGCCATTTTGTTATTTGTTCTCTGGTTGTTCCGGGGTGTTCTCTTCTTTCCATCTTTCCTTCCTGTCTTCCTCTAGTGAAGGTGATTTTCTCTGATTTAGTTTCTTGCTTTTTAATTTTTGAGTGTTCATGTTTTTGGTTTGGGGCTACCATGAGGCTTGCAGATATTACCTTATAACTCATTAATTTAACCTGGTTACAGCTTAACACTTTTTGCATAAACAGACAAACCTTAAACAAGCAAAAGGAAAACAAATAAAAATTCTATTCGTTAACTTTATCCCCCTGCTTTTAATCTTTTTGTTGTTTTATTTATATCTTACTGTACTTACTGTGTCTTGAAAAGTTGTTGATGTTATTATTTTTGATTGGTTTATTGTTTAGTCTTTCTATTTAGCATAAGAGTAGTTCACACACCACAGTTACAGTGTTCTAATATTCTGTGCTTTTCTGTGTACTTACTATTGCCAGTGCATTTTGTACCTTCAGGTGATTGCTTACAGCTCATGAATGTCCTTTACTTTCTGTGAAGTACTCCCCTTAGCATTTCTTGTAGGATAGGTCTGGTGTTGAATAAATCCCTCAGCTTTTGTTTTTCTCGGAATATCTTCATTTTTTCTTCATGTTTGAGGAATAACTTCACCAGATATACTATTTTAGGGTAAAAGATGTTTTTCCTTCAGCACGTTAAATATGTCACTGCCACTGTCTCTCGGCACGTAAGGTTTCCAGTGGTACACCTGCTGCCAGGTGTATTGGAGCTCCACTGTATGCTATTTTTATCTTTTCTCATACTACTTTTAGGACCCTTGATCTTTGGTAATTTAATTGTTAAACTCCTTGAGGTTAGTCTTCTTTGGGCTAAATCTTCTTGGTGTTGTATAACCTTCTTGCATTTGGATATCCATATCTTCTTTTAGGTTTGGGAAGTTCTCTAATATTATCCTTTTCAATAAACTTTCTACCCTATGTCTTTCTCTACCCTCTTGAAGGCCAATAACTCTTAGATTTCCCCTTTGAGGCTATTTTCTAGATCCTGCTGGCATGCTTGCTTTTTACATTCTTTTTCCTTTTGCTTTCTTTGACTGTAAATTTTTGAATAGCCTTCCTTCAAGCTCACTGGTTCTTTCTTCTACTTCATCTATTCTGTTATTAAAGAACTCTGATGCATTCTTTGGTATGCCAATTATATTTTTCAGCTCCAGAATTTTTTTTGGTTTTTAAAATTATTTCAATCTCTTTGTTATCTCACAGAATTCGGAATTTCTTTTCTGTGTTATTTTGAATTTCTTTGAGTTTCCTCAACACAATTATATTAAATCATCCATCTAAAAGATCACAAATCTCTGATTCTCCCAATTGGCCCCTGGTGTCTTCTTTAGTTCATCTGCTGAGGTCATATTTTGCTAGATTGTGTTGATGCTCGTATATGTTCTTTGGTGTTTGGGCTTTGAGGTTTTCATCGCAGAGTCTGGACTTATCTGTACTCCTTCTCTGGAATGCTTTCACAATTTTTGAAAGGAATTGGGTGTTGTGTCTAACCTGTACATATTTTAGAGGGCACTCCAAGTCCAGTAATGCTGTGATGTTTGTGACCTTAAAGAGGTTCTGCCTTTACAGTTTTGGACAAAATCCAGGCAAATTTTCTGGATTACCAGGCAGAGACTCTTGTTCTCTTCTTTTACTTTCTCCCAGACAAGCAGGGTCTCTCTCTCACACTCCCTTTCTCTCTGTCTCTCTCTGTTCTGAGCCACCTAAAGCTGAGATGGGGTATCATGAGCACCCTTGTGGGTACCACCAGTATAACTGAGCTGGGCCAGCCCTAAAGCTAGCACAGCACTTGTTCTCACCCAAGGTAACCACTACCTGGTTACTGCCTTTGTTTTCTCAAGGCCCTGGGTCTCTACAATCAAGCAGTGGCAAATCCTGCCAGGGCTGTGTCCTTGCCTTCAGGGCAGTGAGGTTCCCCAGGCCCCATGTAGGTCCAGAAATGCTTTCTGGGAGTTAGTGACTAGGGTCAAAAATCTTAGGAGTCTGTCTGGTGTTCGGTTACACTGCATCTGAGCTGGCACTCAAACCACAAGATACCGTCCTTTACAGTCTTCCCTCCTTTTTTCCAAAGGCAGAGGAGGCTTACGCCATAGCCACTGCCAGCGCAGGCCGTGAGAAGTACTACCAGACAACTGTCAGTGTTTCCTTGATGCCTTGAGACCCAAGACCTCTTAAATCAGCTTGTAGTGAATGCTGCCTGGCCTGGGACCCACCCTTCAGGGTAGCGACTCCCCCGTGGCCCAGAGCAGCTCCAGAAAAGCTATCCAAATGTCAAGTCCCGGAATCAGGGTCCCCAAGAGCCTGTTTGGTTCTCAATCTCTCTGTGGCCGTGCTGGGACCTAAGGTGCGAGACAAAGTTCCCTTTCCCTTTCCCTGTGTTTTTCACAAACAGAAGGAGTTTTGCCCCATGACCACCACAACTGGTAATGTCCTGAGTCTCCGAGGCTCACCCAAGGCCCTCAGCATAGTATCTGCATATTGCTGCTAGTTATTCATGCCCACGAGACTCTTTAGTTGGTAGGTGATGAACGCTGCCAGGACTGAGTCCTTTCCTTCAAGGCAGTGGGTTGTCTTCTGGCCCAGGGTGTGTCTAGGAATGTCACCCTAGGAATCGCAACTCTGGCCAGTGCCCTATTCTGCTGTGGCTGAGCTGGTATCTAAGATGAAGAAAAAGTCCATCCCACTCTTCCCTCTCCTCTCCTCTCCTCTCCTCTCCTCTCCTCTCCTCTCCTCTCCTCTCCTCTCCTCTCCTCTCCTCTCCAAGTGGAAGGAAGGGGTCTCTTTTGGAGCTCTGAGCTGCACAGCTTGGGGTTAGTGGAGGGGTGATGCCAACACTCTCCTAGTTGCTCTGGTTGGTGTCTCAGCATGGTTCCTGACCCTACAGTCCACTGTCTCTAGGTCTGGTTCAGCACAGGGACTCTCCTAGGGGTTAGAGTGCCTTTCAAGTCCCTTCAGATACACAGAGCACTATAGCCCACAGTGACAACATTTGCAACAAGTTCAGACCACTGGGCTTAGCAATTCCCCTCTGTCTAAGGTTGGTATAAATGCTCCCTCCATGGGCAGGTGACAGCTGAGTTTGGTTCCCTGTTCCTTTTTGCTCTAACAGGAGGCACTAAATTAAATGGCTCACAATTGCTCACCTCCATGCCCAGAGACACTCCCTGCGCCATGTAGCCACTGCCAGGGGTGGAGATGGGCTGGCGCCAGTGATGCAGGCCTGGTTTTTATGACTCTCAGAGCCTTTTTGAGCAATACAAAGAGAAATCAGGTACTATTAGGCCTCACCTGGTTTTTGGTTCTTATAAAGGTGTTTGTGTGTGTTTTTTGTTTTGTTTTGTTTTTTGTTTGTTTTTCTGTGTAGATAGTTGTAAATTGGTGTTCTTTTGGCAGAGAGGTCAGGGACTATTGGTGGAGCCTTCTATTGTGTCATCTTGCTCTGCCTCTCCTCCCAGCTGCCACGTGGCCCTGATTTGGTGACTCAGTAGAGAGTTCGCCTCATGTATAATGAAGATATGAGGTCTCTCCAAACCCCTGTGATATTTCCTCATGCCTCACAATTCCTGGTCACCTGACGTGCGTCTGAATTTGCTGCTCACTTCTTTATTCCATATCAACATCTTGTCATAAGTCACTAACATCACTCAGAGGCTACATCTCTCAGGACACAAATAGCTTTTCACTTGAGATTTCAGCCTATCCATGAACTTCAAACATAGTGTTGGACTTTCTTTCTAGAGTTCATGGACTACCCAGTGCATATTATTTTTTTCCTGCTCTTGATATCTTTCTTACATTGCCCCAATGGATCTACTTCACAAATAGGAACAATTTCATTTTTATACCTCATACAAGCATAAGTATTTATTTTTGGTAATATTTGTGTGTGTACTGTTTTGAGTTGTCTTGAAATACAAATAAATTGTAAAAATACCTTAAATACTAAAAAGTGTATGCTGATTTTCTAACTAAAAAGACCTGGTAAAGGACTGGTTTAAGGCAAAGTTTCAGGTTTGAAGTCCACCTGAAATACTCTCTGATGATGTTGACTTTGTGTCCATCAGTATTAACTTTTTCTTCATTTTGGGTTCCAGAAACAATCTGGATGTGTATGTTTTTCAATCTACTACCAGGGAAAGAACACATCTCTACCCATAACCTTTGAACAAGACTGCTAATCGTTACTCTCACAGGCCACGTAGCTTATACACCTGTTCTGAACTTAGCAATGAGATAAAGTGGGTTGCATTTGCCTAAATGATAGAGACCAATAAGGATCCAATCCTGAAATTGACAGTGGGATTAGCTCTACCCAAACCTGGAGCTAATGTACTAGGATAGAATGGATGTAACTGAGAGATTTATACTCTACCCTGTCTAGCTGACATCTATACACACCTCATAAACATATGAATGTTTGTGAAGATACTTAGGTATGCAAAATCTGTAGGAAGATATATTAGCCTTTATAAGTAACTGAGCTATTATAAAACCAAGCCAGTTCAGACAAAAAGGAGACAACTCAAAAATTTAAAAACAGTACCTATATGCTCATGTCTAAAGTGCTCAGAAGTATTTATTTTTCTTTGTCAGATTTCCTCCCAAGACTCTTTATGGCCTGGTGGTATTTGGTTAAATGTACATTCATCTTCTTACAATGTTTCTACTGTTCCATGGTAATAATTATGTCAGTGATAGTTCACATTTGGAAATGGGAAGGATTGAACAGAACACATAAAGCCCACATAATGGTGAGTAACGCAGGGACTCTTTGCCCTGACAATATAGTGAATTATTTGGTCGGTCAATCTGGAAGCGTCCACCTCTGCTGTCTGGAAGAATAGGCCTTGTTGATTGCTTCCCCAGCCACCCATAGTTGAGATAGGTACAGGCGAAATGTCTTTCCCGAACAAGACCAATTTGGTAATTCTGTTGAGAGAGTTCTGGAGTCCAAGGGACTGAATGATCATCCAGTTTCTATCATTCCTACTTGAATGTATGCTAGCAATGTACGCTTCTGTGTTAAACGACATTATTTTTCCCATTTATGTACCTCTTTCTTTCTCCATGCCCTGTGCTACGTTACTTTGCATTTCCTCATATGACTTGCTTGGCCAGTGGCATGACGGTAGGCATGATCTGGGCAGAGGATGAAATGTGCACGTGTATTTGAGCTTGTGTTCGGTGCATGTGCCACCATCATGAGAGGATCATGCCCCAGAAAGTCCACTGGTCATGAAAGAATAAATAAGAAAAAAATCCCATGGCCTAGAGCCAACCAAGCTGAGCTTAACTTACTCATGTATATCCTAGTCAAACCACAGAGACGTAAGTGCAAAATAAAAGCCTCTTATTGCATGCTCCTGAAGCTTTGTGGTGTTTTTACAAGGCGTTATTAGGAATACAGCTGCCAGAGATAACATTAGTACTCAGAAGAGGGGTATTGTCACAGCAAAACATAATGTGTAGCATTGAGTGTAAGGTTAGTCGGGGACCAAGTAACTAACATAGAAACCCAAAAATTTAGATTAAAACTTATTAAGGGATATTGAAAAGACAGAGACGTGTCTTATGAAATGGCCAAGCATTTGTTAGAAGTATTGCCTATAATAAACAGGAAACAGAAAATATGCCTAATGATCTTGTCAAATACATCAGCTGGCTCTACTATCTGCATTTGATAAAGAATATTTTTTTAAAAAGAACAAACTCAGAGAAAAACAGCACATTTGTTTTGTAAACAAAAGTTGAAAGAGAATACTGAAAATTCAGAAAATCTAGAACTTGGTTAGAAAATAAAAGTGCTCTCCAACTTCAATAAAAGATTCAATTTGATACAAGTACTGGAGGCCAAGGAAGTCAAGGGCATGTCCAATAAATGCAGCTGGAGGCATAGATCAAATCAAACGCGGTGTGGCCATCACCCTGAAAAGCATCAAGATGATAGTTCTTGGCTCTGGTTCTCCCAGAAGGTGACTATGAGTCAAGCATTCAGGTGTAAGTGATTTATGAAGGAAGTGCTTCTGGGAGGGAGCAGCAAGGGAATGTAGGAAGTAAGATAAGAAAATAGATCAAACCAAGCACAGTGCAGTGTTAAGCCTCAGAACCAGCCTGAAGCCATGGGGAACTTTTTGTGTATAAATCAGCATTTCAAAGTTTGTCTTCTTCAGGCAAAACACTGGGTTGATTTTTGTGCGCTACCTAAATTTTGGGCAGTCTTTTGGTAGCATTAGGTATCAGATCTTTCCCGTTATGTCCTAACCAAACCCAAGCCTCATACGATATTTAGTTTGTAAATATTCTAGTAGAAATGTCAGCATTTTTACCACCTCTCGTACACTCAGTCTAACCTATACTGAAAACTGTAAGGGAACGTAGATCGTTTGGACAGGTGTAAAAAATTGTACTCTACCTCACATTACAACTTTGGCCACTTCCATGTCTCCGTGCTTGTACTTCCTTGCATTTATTTGTTTGGGGCAGAGACTTAAGCTGGTCCAACTCTGTACTCAACTCCGAAGTTCAGGGCTTGCAGTCATTTTGTGATTGTAGTCCTCAGATAGAGAGTACTCTCTTAGTGACGTTATAAAATACTGTTTTTCTGTAAAGCTAAATATCTCTTTTTTTTCTATTTCTTTAGGGGCTTAAAACAACACAAATTTATTATCTTTTTTTGTTGTACTTTAGGTTCTGGGGTACATATGCAGATCATGCAGGATTGTTGCATAGGTATACACATGGCGATGTGTTTTGCTGTCTCCATCCACCTGTCGCATACATCTGGCATTTCTCCCCATGTTACCCCTCCCTGACCTCCCCTTCTCTGCTGTTCCTCCCTTGGCCCCCACCAACAGATCCCAGTGTGTGATTCTCCCCTCCCTGTGTCCATGTGTTCTCACTGTTCACCACCCACCTATGAGTGAGAACATGTGGTGTTTGATTTTCTGTTCTTGTGTCAGTTTCCAGAGTCATCCATGTCCCTACAGGACAGGCACTCATCATTTTTATGGCTGTATAGTATTCCATGGTGTAGATGTGCCACATTTTCCTTGTCCAGTCTATCATCAATGGGCATTTGGGTTGGTTCCAGGTCTTTGCTATTGTAAACAGTGCTGCTATGAACATACGTGTGTATATGTCTTTGTAATAGAATGATTCATAATCCTTTGGGTACATACTCAGTAATGGGATTGCTGGGTCAAATGGAATTTCTATTTCTATGTCCTTGAGGAAGTGCTACGCTGTCTCCCACAATGGTTGAACTAGTTTACACTCCCACCTATGGTGTAAAAGTGTTCCTATTTCTCCACGTCCTCTATAGCATGTGTTGTCTCCAGATTTTTTAATGATTGCCATTCTAACTGGCGTGAGGTGGTATTTAAATGTGGTTTTGATTTGCATTTCTGTAGTAAACAGTGATGATGAGCATTTTTTCATGTTTGTTGGCCTCATGTATGTCTTCTTTTGAGAAGTGTCTGTTTATATCCTTTGCCCACTTTTGGATGGATTTGTGTGTTTTTTCTCTTGTAAATCTCTTTTACTTCTCTGTAGATTCTGGATATTAGCCCTTTGTCAGATGAGTAGGGCTATTTTCCCAAAATGGGAAAAAGGGTATTCCCATTTTGTTCATTGCTGGTTCACTCTGATGATTGTTTCTTTTGCTGTAAAGAAGCTCTGGAGTTTAATTAGGTCCCATTTGTCTATTTTGGCTTTTGTTGCCAATACTTTTGGTATTTTGGTCATGAAGTCCTTGCTTATGCCTATGTCCTGAATGTTTTGCCTAGGTTTCCTTATAGGGTTTTTATGGTGCCAGGTCTTATGTCTAAGTCTTTAATCCATCTGTAGTTAATTTTAGTGTAAGGTGTCAGGAAGGGGTCCAGTTTCTGCTTTCAGCACATGGCTAGCCAGTTTTCCCAAAACCATTTATTAAACGGAATCCTTTCCCCACTGCTTGTTTTTGTCAGGTTTGTCAAAGATCAGATGGTTGTCGTTGTGTGTTGTTGCCTCCATGGCCTCTGTTCTGTTCCATTGGTCTATATCTCTGCTTTGGTACCAGTACCATGCTGTTTTGATTACTGTAGGATTGTAGTATAGTTTGAAATCAGGTAGTGTGATGCCTCCAGCTTTGTTCTTTTTGCTTAGGATTGTCAAGAATATGCTTAACCCCATCAAAGATAGTATTCAAAATAGCTTTTAAACATGTTTGGTCTTTTATTTGTACAACATCAAGATGTTTTAAGGTACATGGTAATTTTTGAATAACAATTCAAGTAATAAATGCTAATGACTGGTAGTAGAATTGCAGATGTGTTAGTGCTGAATGGTGTGATTATGGGTTTATTTTGAATGGAATGCAGACAGGGTATGCTAAAGGATTAATGGTTAGGTATGAAAGAGAAGGAGCCAAGGATGTGTATAAGTGTTTTTCTCCGCTTGCCAACTGGAAGGAGGGAGTTTCCATATACTGAGACGGGAAAGATTACAGAAGGAAGAGGTTTGGTGGAGAAAATAAACAGTTAGGGTCTGGACATATTCTGTGTGAGAAATTTGATGCACTTAGTAAAGTACAAGTCAGGGTGATGAGCACATAGTTGGATCTGCGGAGAGAGGTCCCAGTGAAAACAAAAAATTTTGAGATGTGTCCTTTTAAATGATATTGAACATTAAGGAACTAAATATGACATTTGCAACTATTTTGGAGTTTAAGCCTTATCCTCCTGGGTGAATATTTATACTTGTAATCCTGAAGCATTCTGAGATCTCACACCAGATATGGGTCAAATTACCACAAAAGGTGGTTGGTTTTAAGGAAAATATGCATTCTCCTTTCTAAGATATTGCTCAAGTTGAAGTTACTACAAGGTACTCAACAAGGTCAGGGGGGCATCCCCAGTACATTGCTACAAGCAATATCTGGTGCATGTTTAAAAAGTATCTCTGAAATAAAATAAAATTAGTGCCTGTGAAACAGCAGGTCTCAAAATTGACAGTTGTGAAGTCTCTTTAATACATAATATCATTCCTTAACTGAGCTTCAAGAAATCATTGATTTTACCTTAAAATGCTTTTATGTCCTATTTATAAATTCTAAGCACAGTGACTGTTTTTGAGCAGAAAAATGTTAATAATTTATGCTGTTACATTATCATAACTTTCTTCTGTATTTTAATTTATATTCTAAAAAGTATAATCCTTTTATGATTTTGTTAACTTGATCCAAGTATATCACACTTTATTATATTTTCATATAGTGAAGAGCAAAAATCAACCTTAAAATTACATTATTAAAATTCAAAATTTTGATTCCAACTAGATCAGGTACTGAACAAATCAATGTATGATAACAATATATCCCTGGTAACAAACATCTGAACCAAAATTCCCCCAAGATTTCACAGGCTATTTATTGCGAAACTCTGAAACAGGATTTAGATGAAAAATGGTTGAAAACGAACGGATAGATTATTTCTTTATTGCAGTAGTTCTCAATGTCTTTGATATGGTGATGCTCTTTGTGAACCTGAAAAGTGTTTGCGATTGATTTGTATGTTCTTTTTAGCACACACTTCAGGGCAAAGATCTTCTATAGATGTATACTGTTGCTTCTATGTATTGTGTAAGCATATTACTAAAGCAAAATTGCAATAACCAATGAATAAGAGAAAGTTATGCATCGAAACATTCATCTACAGGCCATAGCAATACTCAACTATAATAATTACAGAATCAAAGTGTAGATAGATATTGGGGAGGGATAACATTAGGAAAAATATCTAATGTAGATGGCCGGGGGAGGGGGATGGAGGCAGTGAACCACCATGGCATGTGTATACCTATGTAACAATCCTGCACGACCTGCACCTGTACCCCAGAACTTCAAGTATAATTTAAAAAGTATAGATAGATAGAATAGATAGATAGAGATGCATAGATATAGATGATATTGATATAGATTCATAGATATGCTGATTTTTAAAACAATTTTGAATAGATGATACATTGATTAATACCACAGAATTCATACTAATGGATGATAAAGTAACATATATTAATAAACCTTGTAATATAAAATGTATTCTGCAAATTGGCTGGGCAAGGTGGCTCATGCTTGTAATCCCAGCACTAGGGAGGCCAAGGCAGGCAGATCACGAGGTCAGGAGTTCCAGACCAGCCTGGTCAACATAGTGAAATCCTGTCTCTACTAAAAATACAAAAAATTAGCTGGTATGGTGGTGGGCACCTATAATCCCAGCTACTCAGAGGGCTGAGGCAGGAGAATTGCTTGAACCCACGAGGCTGAAATTGCAGTGAGCAGAGATCACACCATTGCATTCCAGCCCATGTGACAGTGTGAGACTCAGTTTCAAAAAAAATGTATTCTGTAAATTTATATTTTGAAAATAATGAAATAATGCATAACTTGATCTACAGTATGAACAAACCTCTGTATTAATTGAGTTGTGAACACTAAAACATAACTTTGTGAAAACTTTTTGAAATGCAGTAATGATCCTTGTAATATCCCTAATATATGATTAAACATACTATTTATCATATCAATATATTACATTAAGCATATATCAATATACTTAAGTGCATTTATGATATGCAGATCTGAGCTTAAATCTCATATATATTATGGAAATATCAGTTTCTCTAGTCAAAAATAAATAATAGTATCTAACATATGTATTTTTTTAAGTGAAGGGCAAATCACAGAAGGTTCTAAATTTTATACTAAGTTTTACATAAATTTAATATTATTAGGGCTGGTATTGATGTTGAAAAAATGTTAAGGCTGTACATAGAGAGTTTTTGACAATCTGCCCAAATCTCTGAGATTAGATTCAAAAAAAAATTTATAATGAATATGTAAAAACAGAAGTTGCTAACATCACTCACTTATTCATTTTATGCCATATCTCAAGGGATTTGTGCATATTAATTCATTTATTACATAATGTATATATAATTGTAACCCCATTTACCAATGAGAAAACTGAGGCACAGAGATACTGTCAAACATTGGCAGACCAGGGAATTGAACCAGAAGCAATTAGGCTCCAAGATATCTGACCTTTATTTCCTTTTTTTCTTTTTAATTTTTGTGGCTACATACTAGGTGTACATGTTTCTAATGTACATGAGGTATTTGATACGAGCATGCAATGTGTAATAATCCAAACGTGGAAAATTGAGTATCAATTCCTGCAAGGATTTATTCTCTGTGTTACAAACAGTACAATATAGTCTACGTTTTTTTAATGTACGATTAAATTATTATTGTGTTATATCTGAGCGAGTTGTTAGGAAAGCGCCACACTCTGAAGTCTGGTCAGTCCTTTGTTGCTGGTGACCGAGCATCACCTCACACTGAAAATCTCCTGGCCCAGAGGAAGGGGCTTGATTCCTCTTTATACCTTGCCTTAGGTAGGAGAGGGGGAGCCTAGCTGAAGCAGAATTGTACAGAAGCAGAATGAGCAGGTTAGAGGGACGTGGTTGCAGGCCAGGGTATTTCCAGTCACCAAGGGGGGGGTCCAAGGAGGGTTATTCACAATAGTAAGTGTGCTTGCCAAGCAGGATGTAGCTACATTAGTTGCATGGTAGGATACGCACAGAGTCAGCGTGACATTAGCACAGCGTCAGCGTGGCCCAGTTATGCACTCGAGGGAGACATGGCAAGGAGGGAGAGCAAAAATGGAGTTTATACTAAGATGGAGTCAGTTACGCTAGCACAAGTTAGGCTATCACACTTGTCTGTAGCCCCCCATTATGCTATCAAATGCTAGGACTTATTCATTCTTTCTAACTATGCTTTTAAACCCATTAACCATCTCCATTCCCCATACTCCACACTACTCTTCTTAGCCTCTGGCAACCATTCTTCTATTCTCTATCTCCATGAGTTCAAAAATAAGGGAGAATATGTAATATTGGTTTGTCTTTCTGCGCCTGGCCTATTTCATTTAACATAAAGATCTGCAGGTCTGTTTATGTTGCTGCAGATGACAGAATCTTATTCTTTTTATGGCTGAGTAGTACTCCACAGTGTACATGTACCACATTTTCTTTATCCATTCATCTGCTGATGGACACTTAGTTGCTTCCAGATCTTGCACATGGTGAAAAATGCTGCACTAAAGATGGGAGTGCAAATATCTCCTAGATACACCGATTTCCTTTCTCTCGTGTAAGTACCCAGCCATGTGATTGCTGGAATGTATGACAGCTCTATTTTCAGTGTGCTGAGGAACCTTCAAGCTATTCTTCATAGCACTTGTACTGATTTACATTCCATCAACCGTGTAGGAGGTTCTCTTTTCTCCACTTCCTCACCAGCATTTCTTATTGCCTGACTTTTGGATAAAAGCCATTTTACATGGGATAAAATGACATCTCACTGTAGTTCTCATTTGTATTTCTCTGATGATCAGTAATGTTAAGCACTTTTTTATATGCCTGTTTGCCTTTTGTATGGCTTCTTTTGAGAAATGTCTATTCAAATTTTTGCCCATTTTACACTGGATTATTAGTGGGGTGTTTTCGTATAGAGTTGCTTGGCCTTCTTATATATTCTGGTTATTAAGCTCTTGTCAGAAGGGTAGTTTGCAAATGTTTTCTCCTATACTGGGGGATGTCTCTTCACTTTGTTCATTGTTTTGTTTTCTGAGCCAAAGCTTTATAACTTAATTTGATCCCATTTGTCTATTTTTGCTTTTGTTACCTGTATTTGTGGGCTATTGTCCAAGAAATTTTTGCCTAGACCAATGTCCTAGAGAATTTCCTAATGTTTCTTTGTAGTAGTTTTAGAGTTTGTGTTCTTAAATTTGTCTTTAATTCATTTTGATTTGATTTTTGTATATGATGAGGACAGCAATCAAGTTTCATTGTTCTGTATATGGATATCCAGTTTTCTCAGCACCACTTAGTGAAGAGACTGTCCTTTCCTCAATGTATGTTCTCAGCATCTTTTATGAAAATGAGTTCACTGTAAGTGTTCAGATTTGTTTCTGGGTTCTCTATGCTGTTCTACTGATCTATGTGTCTATTTTAATGCCAGTACCATGTTGTTTTGGTTACTATAGCTCTGTAGTATAATTTAAAGTCAGGTAATGTGATTCCTTATTTTGTTCATTTTGGTCAGGATATCTTTGGTTACTCTGTTTTTGTGATTCCATTGAAATTTTAAAATTATTTATTTTGTTTTTGCAACATATGTTATTGATATTTTGATAAGGATGCATTTAATCTGTAGATTGCTTTCAATACTCTGGGCATTTTCACAATATTGATTCTTCCAACCAATGAACATGAAATATATTTCCATTTTTATTTATTTATTTTTGGTATCTCTTCAATTTCTTTCATCAGTCTTTCATAGTTTTCATTGTAAAGGTCTTTTAGTTATTTGTTTGAGTTAATTTCTAGGTAATTAATTTTATCTGTGGCAATTGTAAATGTAATTAGTTTCTTGATTTCATGTTCAGATTGGTTGCTCTTGGCATATGTTAATAATCTTGTATCCTACAGCGTTACTAAATTTGTTTATTGGTTCTAAAAGGTTTTTTTTATTTTTATTTTTTGGAGTCTTTAGGTTTTTCCAAATAAAAGATCAAATCATCTGCAAACAAGGATAATATGATTTCTTCTTTTCCATTTTGGACGTCCTTTATTTTATTCTCTTTTCTGATTGCTCTAGCTAAGACTATTATTACTAAGTTGAATAACAGCAGTAAAAGGGGAAATCCTTGTTATAGTCCAGATCTTAGAGGAAAGACTTTCAGTTTTCCCCATTCAGCATTATACTATCTGTGACTGTGTCATATATGGCTTTCATTATGTTAAGATATATTCATTCTATACCCAGTTTTTTAAGAGTTTCTGTCATGAAGAGATGTTGAACTTCACCCTCTGTTTATTCTGAATCAGTTGAAATGATCATATTTTTTGTCCTTCATAATGTTGATATGATGTATCACATTGATTGATTTGCATATGTTCCATCACTGGGCTAAATCCCACTTGGATATAATGAATGATCTTTATAACGTATTGTTGAATTCAGTTGGTTAGTGTTTTGTTGAGGATTTTTCATCAGTATTCACAAGAGATATGGGCCTGGAGTTTTCTTCTTTTGGTATATCTTTGTCTGGTTTTGGCATCAGGGTAACACTGACCTCATAGATTGAGTTTGAAAGTATTATTTCACCTCTTTTTTTGGTAAAGTGAGTAGGATTGGTATTGGTTTTCTTAAATGTTTAGTAGAATTCAGCCTGGAAGCCATTGAGTTCCAGGCTTTTCATTACTGGGAGACATTTTATTACAATTTTAATTTCATTACTTTTTATGGGTCTGTTTCCATTTTGGATTTCATAGTGATTTAAACTTGATAAGTTGTATGTGTCTAGGAATTTGTTCATTTCTTTTAGATTTTCCAATTTGTTGGCATATATTTCTTATCCTAGCCACTGATGATTCTTTTAACCTCCATAGGATTATTTGTCTTCATTTTAATCTTCAACTTTATTTATTTTGACCTTTCTCTTTTTTTCTCTGTTAGGCTGGCTAAAGGACTGTCAATTTGTTTATCATTTCAAAAAACAAACGTTGTTTCATTGATCTTTTGTATTTCTTTTTCATTTCAATTTTGTTTAATTTTGCTCTGATCTTTATTTTTTTCTTCTGCTATTTTTGGATACAGTTTGCTCTTGCTTTTCTAATTCTTTAAAACACATTATTAGGTCATTTATTTGAAGCTTTTCTTCTTTTTTGAAGTAGGCGGTTATAGCTGTAAGTTTCCCTCTGATTACTGCTTTTATAGTATCTCATAGGTTTTGGTATGTTATGTTTTCTTTACCATTTGTTTCAAGACATTTTTCAGTCTCCTTTTTAATTTTTTCATGAACTCACTGGTCATTTAGGGGCATATTGTCTAATTTCTATGCATTTATATAGTTTCCCAAATCCCTCTTTCATCAATTTCTAGTTTGATTTCAGTGCATTCAGAAAAGAAGATATTGTTTCAAATTTTTTGAATATTTTAGGACTTGTTTTATGACCTAACATATGGTCTATCCTTGAGAATGATTCATGCACTGAAGAAGAAAATATGTATTCTGCAGCCATTGGATGAAATGGTCTGTAAATATCTAATTGGTCCATTTTTTCTACAGTGTAGATTAAATGCAATGTTTCTCTGTTCATTTTCAGTCTGGGAGGTCCGTCCAATGCTGAAAGTGAGGTGTTGTATTCTCCAGCTCTTATTTTATTAGGGTCCATCTCTCTTTAGCTCTAATAATATTTGCTTATATATCTGAGTGCTCCAGTGTTGAATATATGTATATTTACAATTGTTATATCCTTTATATGGTCTGGCTGTGTCCCCACCCAAATCTCAACTTAAATCGTAGTTCAAATTGTCATCTCCACATATTGGGGGAGGGACCTAATGGGAAGTAATTAGATCATGGAGGCAGTCTTCCATAGTGTGTTCCATGTTAGTGAGTTATCATAAGATCTGATGGTTTTATAAGGGATTTCCACCTTTTGCTCAGCACTTCTCCTTTCTGCCATCATGTGAAGAAGGACATGTTTGCTTCCTCTTCCACCATGATTGTAAGTTTCCTGGGGCCTCCCCAGTCATGCTGAACTATGTGTCAATTAAATAAATCACCCAGTCTCAGGTATGTCTTTACTAGCAGTTTGAGAATGGACTAATAAAATCCTCTTCCTGAATTGATACCTTTATCATTATGTAATACCTTCTTTTGTCTTTTATTACACTTTTTGCCTTGAAATTGATTTTGCCTAATGTAACTGTAGCAAGTTTGCTCTTTTTTTATTTCCATTGGCATGGAATATCTTTTTTCTTTTCTCGATTTTCGATCTATGCATATCTTTACAGGTGATCTGTGTTACTTGGACACAACAGTTCACTGGATTTTAATTTAGATCCATTGAGACACTATGCCTTTTGATTGGAGAGATTAGTCCATTTACATCCAATGATTTTATGGATAAGTACGGACTTTGCTCCTGTAATTTTCTTATTTGTTTCTGGTTGCGTTTCCGTCTTTTCTTCCTTCTTTCCTTATTTCATGTCTTTCTTTTAATGATGGTGATTTTCTTTGGTGGTATCCTTTAATGTCTTGCCTTTTATTTTTTGTGTATATGTTTCTTGAGTTGAGGTTACCATGAAACTTGCCAATACCCTCTTATAACCCATTATTTTAAACAGATGACAACTTAAAACTGACTGCATAAACAAACGTGCAAAAGAAAAACTCACAAAAACTCAACATTTAAATTCATCCCCATGCTTTTTAAGTTTCTGTTGTTTCTTTTCATGTCTTATTTTACTTTCTATATTGAAAAGTTGTCATAGTTATTATTTTTGATTGATTCAATAGTTTTTGTACTTAAATCAGATAAGATTACACACCACAATTACAGTACTGTAGTATTCTGTGTTTTTCTGTGTACTTATCATTTCCAGTGGGTTTTGCCCCTTCAGATGATTTCTTTTTGAGCATTAACATCCTTCTCGTTCAAGTTGAAGACTTCCTTTTAGTACTTCTTGTTGGACAGAGCTGGTACTATGGAATCTTTAAGCTTTTAGTGTCTGGAAATGTCTTTATTTCTCCTTCATACTTAAAAGATGTTTTCAGTGGAGATATTATTCAAGGGTAATTTTTTCAGCCCTTTAAATATGTCATGCCACTCTGCCCTGGTCTGTGAAGTTTCCACTGAAAAATCTGAAGTCAAACATATTGGAGCTATATTATATGATATTTGCTCTTATTCTCTGCCTTCTTTTAGGATTTTTTTTATCCTTGACCTTTGAGAGTTTGGCTACACCAGCAGTAGGACGAGGTGGGGTTTGGCCAAAGCCGTCGTGGGAGTTCTAGGGTCACTGAGCAGCCGCACTCCAGGGAAAAGTATATTCCTTCTGGCTCCCCAGCAGCAGAGAGCTACTTTCACTCAATAAAACTGCACTCACTCTCCAAGCCCACATGTGATCGGATTCTTCTGGTACACCAGGCAAGAACCTGAGATACAGAAAGCCCTCTGTCCTTGTAACACTGTAGGGTCTAACTGAGCTGGTTAACACAAGCTTCCTATAAATGGTAAACTAAGAGCACCTGTAACACACGCTCACTGCGGCTTCAGGAGCTGCAAACATTCACCCCTAGACACAGCTGTGAAGTTGGAGCCCCACAGCCTACCCATCTGTGTGCTCCCCTAGAGGTTTGACCACTGGGACGCTGAAGACACAAGCCACACCCCCATACCTGCCCTACGAGGGGGACAAGGGGACTTTTTCCATTTAACTGCAGGTTCATTCGGTATCCTGAAGGTGAATGCAAACAGATGTGAAACTGTTCGGCCTGTCTCTCTTCTGAAACCTGCCACCTCTCTCTCTTTCCTGCAGGTGAGAGGCTCTGTTTCCCTTCCAAAGCTCTGCCCCAACCGGCCGGGCAAATCACCCAGACTTTGTCTCTTTCCCTCTCTCACACAGTTCAAAATGGCTCTTATCTCTTCCTTCATGATGTTTAAAAGTTTCGCTACAGGCTGCGGCGATGTTAGTAAAATGAGCGTTAGGCAGCGGCCAAAGGTGCAAGTCAGAACAATTGTTCCCAGAGGTTCCTCGTGCGCCTCTACCTCGGCAGCTGCAGGCACGCAGGGCTAAGGGCACCTCTCCTTGTCCTTTTCCTTCCCAACCTGGGCACCTGGAAGTGCCTAGAGTGGGCAAGGGCCAAGCCCCACAGCCAGGAGTGGGGCGACAAAAAGTTGCAGTGGGGGCCACTGCCTCCGGGGCCAAAGGATGGGGGCTTCTTGGCTGCCACACCAGTGGACCCTTTCTTTCCCAGGCCAAGGGGTTCAATCTGGTCTGAACGTATCCTTGTGGGGGAAAGCCATAGGATTAGAAAGGCCCAGTTGCACTAAGCAAGGGACTCTTCCTCCAGAATCTTTCCCTTTCCCCCTTAAACTGTTTTTTTTTCTTTTTTTTTTTTCTTTTTCTTTAGACGGAGTTTCGTTTTCGTTACCCAGGCTGGAGTGCAATGGCGCGATCTCGGCTCACCGCAACCTCCGCCTCCTGGGTTCAGGCAATTCTCCTGCCTCAGCCTCCTGAGTAGCTGGGACTACAGGCATGTGCCACCATGCCCAGCTAATTTTTTGTATTTTTAGTAGACGGGGTTTCACCATGTTGACCAGGATGGTCTCGATCTCTTGACCTCGTGATCCACCCGCCTCGGCCTCCCAAAGTGCTGGGATTACAGGCGTGAGCCACCGCGCCCGGCCTTTTCTCTTTTTTTTTTAAGTGACAGGGCTCCCCCTGCCCACTCGGTTTCTGATAGGAAAGTTAACAGAGGAGCGACCCCTGCTGGCCGATAACTGCAAATTCAACAGGGCGCATTTAAGAAACTCAACAGATACAAACAGCCTCTTCAATGTCTTTTCAGTCCCACACTTGATTCCAAGCTTCAGACAGAGGCTCTAAAAGGAAAAACCAAGTATTAGGGATCCAAACTCAGGGAGCAGAACCGATGTAAATAAGCAGGACCAATTCCTGCCAACTAACCTCCCAACTCATGGGAAGAGGCCACACGCATGGCGTAAACCTGCCAAGAAAACTGAGTTTGCCAACCACAGGGAGAAACGGAGGTGTAGTGAGCACAGTGAATTCTTGTTCTCCAGGTTTTCTTCCTGCATGGTTACACACCGCATTGGTACCCATGGCCAGCACCTGCCACGGTCTCCAGGGTTCAGGGATAAAGGGTGGAGTGAAAGGAGGATGCTGGCTTGCTTTCTCCATCATACCCCGAGTTTTCACTGAAAGAAGGAAGCGAATGAGGGACACTCTACTCCTTGTCTTTAGAATAGGCAACCAGCTCTCTTCACCACCTCCAGCTTATACTTCTTTGGAGTGTATCCTGAAACACTGGGACTGCTCTGACCCTCAGAATCTGGAGGAAAAACGTCTCATATCCCTCTGCACAAAGGTTTGGCCAAATTATAATTTACATGAAGGACTGAGTTGGTCCCAGGAAAGAACCATTTGATACCATCTGGCAGCTGGAACTTTTCTGTAGATGTGAGGACAGATGGTCTGAGGCCCCATATGTGCAGCGTTCTATACCTTGCAAGGCAATCCAGATCTTTGCTGACAATGCAGGACTGATCCAGCCCTCCTGTTTGCCATCTCAGGGAAGGTTCCAAAGGGCAAGTCCAGGGAATTAAATGTATGAGTCACAGAGGCACCCCAGGAGAGGAGCCAGCTCTTTCCAGCCCTGCTCCTCCAGGCCCTCCCGCCCCACAACTTCCCTGTCCAGCTTCAGCTTCTTGCTTGCCCCCTTCTAGAAATCCTCAATCTAAATAAGCCCCAGTTTCACCCTTGCCACTCCAACAGATGCGCAGTGAATTTGGGCCCAGTAAGGTCCAAGTCTCCCTCTCCCTACAGGACTTAAAGTAAATTGAGGGGATCTTGGCAAGTTCTCAGATGACCCTGATAGTTACATAGAGGCTTTCCAGAATTTCTTCCAGATACTTGAAGTCTCCTGGAGAGACCTGTTACTTTTGAATTCGATCCTGACAGACACTGAGAAACACATTGCATCTGGGGATGAAGTCTGTATCACATATAGCATCAGGGACGGGGCAAATATTATCCAACTGGAAGAGAAGCAATATCAGTGGATGACCCTAAATGGTATCCCAATCAATGATGAGCTGGAAGACTGCAAAAGGAGACACTTTCAGGTTTGCATAAGGGAGGGCTTGCATAGGACTAAGACCAAGCCAAGCCTCTCAGTTATACTAAGTTGTCCATGATGAACCAGGGTTATGAAAATCCCGCTTCCTTCTTTGAAAGGCTAAGAGGACTTCGTAAAGCACACCTTTCTATCTCCTGATTCAGTCAAGGGACAACTAATCATAAGGGATAAATTTATTACTCAGTCTTCTCTTCCCCTAATATCAGGAGGAAGTTGCAGAAATGGGCCCTGGGGCCAGAAAGTACATGAGAGAACCTCCTGAAAGTGGCTGCCTCTGTCTTTTACCATAGGGATAGGGAAGCCTGGGAAAAAGAAAATACAGGTGTTCTCAGGGTGCACCTGTTACCTGCTAAAGACACGGCAAGAACAGTTATCCCTCTTCTAAAGTGCATCTGCTCCCGTACAAGGCTGAATTTCTTTCACCGGGGTGAAGCAGCTTGGGGTACAATGTTGTCATTAGTATATTTCACTTCTTATCTCTGTAATCTTTGGAACTAAGTTCTTTTTTTTTTTGTAAAATATACATGTTTAACTCATGCAAACTTAAACTTATAAAACTTGTTTTGCTTTTTCTTCTCTCTCTCATCAGACTGCAAATGGCCAGGCCACCAGAGTTTCAGATGATGACTCCTCTTTGCCAAGAAGTCTTAGACCTCTGACAGGAGTCTGACTGCGGTTTTCACCAAAACAATGACCCTTGTCAGTAGGAAGCAGCTAAGACCAGTCATCCTTCATGTTCTAATGGCAATTAGCTATAACTCTTCAGAGTGGGGAACGATACAGGAGGGGTGCAGGGAAGTGCTGGGTAGAGAAAGGCCAGTCCCTTTCTGAGGCTTCACCTCCAGGGACCTGTAAGACCCCAAGACCCTAGTGGTGACACACAGGCGGCCACACATCGAGAGGAGCACATCAGGGAAGAAGACGCAAGCAGATGAACGGCAAGAGGACATCTAGGGAGCACGCCAGGGAAGAGCACACTTACAGACATCAGCCGGCCAAGGTGGAGCTTGGCCAGGGCCGTCAGTCAGAGCCAGGGCCACTGAGGGGCCCAACTCCAGGGGAACATCAGCTCCCTTCTGGCTCCCCTGTTGGCGGAGAGCCACTTCCATTTAATAAAACGTTGCGCTCATTCTCCAAGCCCACATGTGATCCAATTCTCCCTTTACACCAAGGCAAGAACCCGGGATACATAAAGCCCTCTGTCCATGTGACAGGTAGAGGGTCTAATTAAGCTGGTTAACACAAGCTGCCTGTAGACGGTGAACTAAGAGAGCACCTGTAACACACCTTCCCCGGGGCTTCAGGGGCTGTAAACATTCACCCCTAGACATTGCCGTGGGGTCAGAGCCCCCCAGCCTGTCCATCTGGACACTCCCCTAGAGTTCTGAGCAGCAGGGCACTGAAGAAGCAAGCCACGGCCCCATTGCATGCTCTGCAAGGGAGACGAGGGAACCTTTCCCGTTTCAAAACCACCCCTGATGTTTGCTTAAAGCCCAAGGCTCTTCCATCTGCTTTTGGTGAATCCTGCCAGGCCTCACACTAACGCTTGCGCAGTGGGCTCCCCTCGCGCAGTGGGCTCCCCTCCCCAATGCTGTACAGGAGCCTACATCTGGACTTGGGGGGGTCCCAAGAGCTTTCCTGTTGCTCTATCCCACTGTGGCTGAGATTGTTGCTGATTTTTCGTTCTTGCGACAGCCTGTTTCTGTGTGCAGATGGACGTTAAAGTTTGGGATTCCAGTCACGGGATGAATGGTATCAGCGTCTATTCTGCCATCTTGCCCCACCTGTGCTCTTTACTTCTATCCCATGCTGCCTCTCCATTTATAGATCAGTAACACATACATTCAACAGATTATTTTTAAACAAACGAAAAAGAGAGTCAGCTGACATAGATGACCGAAAGACACAGAAAGAGGTACATATTAAGTATTGATATTCCATGGATTAAGAAAGAGGTGCTTGCTCAAAAATATGTGAAACTAGTCTAATATAAAGCGATAATGACCCTAAACAAAGATTTTATCAACAGAAGGGGAAGTTGGTAAATAAGGAAGGAGTAGGGGGTGAGGACATAGAGGAAAGATTTAGAATTAGTTCTCAGAATTTCACAGTGGGGCAGATTTCATGGTTTTAGATTCTACCTGCCTTATGGCTCCTTAATGGAGCAGAACACTAGGTTATCACAGGATACTAATAGATATTTGATTCATGTAATTCCTTCTCTTAGGTCTAATTCCATTAATTCATTTATTCATTAATTTAATATTCAATGCCTATTAAGCCAGGCACTGCTGTATGTGCTTGAAACATAGTGAAGACCTAGGCAGACAAATTGATTCTCCAAAATATGCTATTTTTCACGGAATGATTAGAAAAAGTCCGTCCCTCTGCCCTTGAGCTCATGGTAGACATCAAATAAAAAGTTAAAGATATTCATCTAGATGCAAAGGACACACTTCTGATCACATTTCTGAATCTGAGTTGAGTAGTGAGTAAGAACATGAGGGGTAGTACTAGAAATCATGGAAGTGAAAGCGCAGAAGAGATGGAGCTCTTACTCACACTCCCTTTGGAAATAAGGGTTATAACATAAAAGATTGTCATAGTTCCTGATGCCTCTTGATGAAGTGCTGATTCCCATAGAGTGGTATGAGACAAAGAGGAAGTAACTGAAAGCCATCCTACAACTAACTCATTTATAATGCCCACATATTTCTGGGAAAGGTTTCAGACACACACACACACACACACACACACACACACACACACACGACTCATCCCATATTAAAGAGATACTATACATCTTTTGTTAAAAGACTATTCAACTGCATAAAAGATTTGCTATATATTTGGAAATATAAAATATAAAATCCAAAAGATTTGCTATATATTCAGAAGAAAATATTTTAAACCTGCTAAGATTTTGTAACAAGGCAAGAGTACAATGTTGATATGGGTAAATTTGAACTGTTTCCCTGATTGATGCAGAAACAAATTGAAAAGAACTAACAGTGAATCAGCATGAAACTCTTTGGGTTTTCACCTTACTGACAGAAAAAAAAATAGGTGTGGTCACAACACTGCAGTGAGAGCTAGGCACTGGGAGAAAAGAGATAAGTAGTTATGAGGCCCATTTCACATCTGGCACAAGAGTAAAATCAACTTATAGCCAGTGTAATTGACGGGAAACAGGCAGAAACCATGCAGTGAGGCTTCTGATCTTGGAGCAGTGTGACATGTGTGTAAGGCCGGTTGCCTCGCAGGAGGCCGGACGCACCCACCCCTGCCCTCGGTCCCTGACTGCATCCGGCACCCAGCATGGCCACGTAGCCCTCCTGACTCCCAGAACACGCCCCTTTGCACCCAATACCCAGCTCCGTGCCAAAATTTAAAAGTAAGCCCGCCAAAACCTGCCCAATGGCAGCTCGCCCCAAAACCCCCGAAAACCTGCCCAATGCCAGCTTTCCCCACCCACATCCCGTTTCCCCATAACCGGTCAGAACACCCTGCTCCTCCTCGCTGGCTATAAAAAACCCACCCCCAGGAAGACGGCATGACTTCTCTGGCCCCTTTCCCGGACCATAGAACCTCGCCTGGGAGCTGAATAAATCGGAATTCAATTTTCTCACACCGGCCTCAGTTTCTACATTTTAAACTTGGCAATAACCCTTACAATGAGTTTAGCCAAAATCAAAACACCAACATTAACAGCAGCAGCATAAGAGATAGTCTCCAGACCATACCTATAACCATCTCTTCTATAAACCTCTAAGGCTGGTGCTGGGGAATTATCTGCTGGGTGTTTATTAAAATATTCTAGTAAGGGACTCTTTAATGACATTTTTATAGCACTCATGTAGCTAAAAAATAAAGCCTGCAATATTTAGCTATGGCAATTTATAAATACATTTTTTATTATCCCAGAAGTTGAGAAGCTTGGCATCTAGTAAGCACAATTTGAGAAAGACCACATTTCTAAGATATACTTTTAATCATTAAAAATGCATACAATTTCATAAATCTGGACTGCTTATCTAAATCATCTGAACATTTTGCAAGGGAGTATGAGTGTCCCTGAGTATAAAGTATTCTTCACACTGCTTCCTCACCTTCTCTCACTATGGTAACTGGAGAAGTCTTATTTTATAAGAACACTCACTTTATCTGTACCAACACCATAAAATTATTTTGAATTGACTCCTGACTGAGTTTATAAAACGTTTTGCATTCCATGTAATTTACAGAGATTTAACAATCATAACTCCTTTTCATATTTTGCACTCAACAGAACTCACAAAAACAGACTTAAAAGTTTTGCAGTCGGTTAGGTCTCAGAATCTAGATCACAGATGTTGATCTTAAAGTGGGCTTGGCCAATCTCAAAAGTAGAAATGTCTTAAATAAGATAAGTGGGTTTAGCTACTATCACAATTGAAATATGACCGGATATCCAATAATGATTTTAAAAACAATTTCAAAATCTGAAACGATTTATTGTCATTTATGCACAACATATTCATCATTCATTTGTGCATTTGAGTTTTCATGCATACATTCAGTTAACACATTTATTGAGTAAAGTACTAGGTATTTCACTATGCCCTGGGCTTTAAAAAAAACAGAAAGAGGTGAATGGTAGCAATTGTTCTTCGGCACTCATTGTGGGGGACAAAGAAACAACACTTTGGTTAAAATCCTGTGGTGTATCATTTCATACTAATCTGCAATCATCAGAGCCAGAGAAACTTGTGTTCAAATCCTGACCTAGTTATTTCTTAATTATGTAGTTCTAGTTAATTGAACATCTAAACTCTAGCTTTCTCTTCCAATAAATGAGTGTATTCTGTTTTAAATAGCTATGATAATATTGTTTAACACAGGAATAAGGACTGAATGAAATAGTATTTATACATTACAAAAATTCTAGTCTAACATTTGTTTTTAATAACTTATACAGAATAAGGATTCAGAAATACAATGGCCAATTTCAAAATAATGATTACTCTGATTCTCCATACTGCCATTAACTTGAAATAAAAGTTTACAAATTGACTACTACTTTATTGTTTTAAATTTCCATACTGCAAAACAGTAAGAGTGGTAAGCCTTTAAACCACAATTAAGTAGGAGCTAAAAAAGTAACACATTTGACATGTGAAACATCAGATAACCTGAAATAGGAAACCCCATTCCTGAGACAGCACAGAGTGTTCTTGACTGATGTTGCTCATTACTGCATATGGCTTTGCAATCTTTTACATCAAACCCCTTTTAATTTATTCTGATTTTATAATAATGTTCAAACATGGGAGGTCTCATAATTGAAATAAAAATTAAATATGAACCCACAAAATATTTCCCATCCTTTGTTATAAGAACAATATTAAAAATAGTGCCATTTGTATGACAGGCATTTCATTTCTTTTAAAAAAAATTGTCAGCATAGGAATATATTTGGGTTTATTTCTATTTCTTCACATATTCATTTGACACTAATTTATCATCTTAGATTTAAGATATATTAAATTCGACGTCAGGAAACTTGTTCAGAAAGTTGAAAATCTCTCTTCTTTCATACTAATTTCAATGAAATTTCAATGTCTATTTCTTAAAATCATGTAAGATATACAAAATAAAAGACTAAGATATGTAAAATAAGAAAAGTAAGAAGAGACCAATGACAGAACAAGAACAGCAACAGTGATCTTTCTGCTGAAGAAATATAGCAGAATGTAAAGGTACTTGGATACTTGTCTAGAAAGCCCTTCTCTCAGGAGATGGTATTTGAGAGGACATTCGAGGTGCATCACCGCTGTTAAACGATACACATATCATGCAAAGAGAGCTAAGTTTTCCTGTGCATCACAAAACGTATGATTAGGTCTTTAATATGTGTTGGACAATTAACTGATCAATTTTTTCCATATTCAGAACATATTCTTCTTAAATCAAAGCAAGCATTAAAAAAGATTGTACTTATAGCAAAAGAATTTCCTTTCTGTAGACCTCAGATCTGGTAAATTCCAAGAAGATATGCCTATGAGGTTCTACACAAGTGCTGAAGTAGAGTTATAGTCAAATATTCGGTACATGTATAAGGATATTGGTTAAGCTGCTTTAAACAGTGGTGATATACTTAGTTGTTTAAATAGAAGTTAATTTTTTTCTTACGTTAAAACCCAGCAATAAATGGCCCAGGCATAGTAGAGTGGCACTGTCATCCCTGAACACGTAATTTCCTTGTTGGGGTTCAAGCAAGATATGCCTTTTAATATCAACTGCCAGGCAGGGAGAAGAAAGGAATTAAGAAGCACATGCTCATTCCATTAAAAAAAAAAAAAGGACCTAATGATGGCTCAAAGCACTTTTGTTGCTTTCCACTGATAATAACTTAATCAAATATCCATATCCAGATGCATGGAAGACTGAGAAATGAAGTGCTTAGTCTAGACAACCACGTGGCCAATTGCAGCTGTTACTATGGAGAAAAAGGCGACTGAATATGGATGGACTACAAGCGATCTGTCACAAAGCTTTTCAGAAGCTGAGAAATGAGGCCAGCAGAATAGAGCCTGGGAAATTCAACAGGGGCATAGAAAACCAGCAGTATGAATACTGCTAATTCTCAAATAATTAAAAAGGCATAAAATGTTTCAAAAACAGAGCAAGAAATAAAATGTTTGTCATAGTCCAAAGTCCTAAAGTAAATTTAAACTTTCTTCTGACTCTAAAAAAATAGTTGAAAAAGTACAATTTTGACCTGGCTATGACACTTACGGCAAAAGCAATTCAAAATTTGAATTCAGAAGCTGCAAATACAGATCCAGTTTTCTAAAATTATTTTTCTCAGATTTTGATTTTAAATGAGAATATTTCCTAAAGCTTATTTCATACTAACCTGTAATCATAAAGCTTATGGTTTTAGGATTTAATTTATTTTTAAAGTATGACAATGGCACATTTAAACTTTGTTTTTTATGTGAATGCCTCACTTATTTTCAATTCAGTAAGATTAATTTAAATTAATTAAAGTGAATTTAAAACTGAAGAGTTCAACTATTTTAATTTTGTCAAGTAACATGATTCATTTTTAGATGTAAATACTAACCATAGTGTTCACTTGCTTATATTTTAAGACTATACTTTTACCTTATATATAACATATATTTTATAATATGTCTTATATATGTATTATATGTATGTATGTATAATATATATATATGGAGAGAGAGAGAAGGAGACCTTATACATTTATTGCAGTTCAAGTTCACCAGCCATTGTTTGTTTGTGTTTTCAAATGAGCAAGTAAAATAATCAGTATAAGTTGATTACAGAATATATTTCTGTTTTATTCAAATAATCTAAGGCATGGTAAAAAGAAACCTGAAACATGTCTACAAATATGTCCCAGACATTTAATGAAATATACTTACAATAAAAAATTAAATTCGGTTATCTCTTATAACTGTAAACCCATAAAAACCTTAAGGTTTCACCATGGTTCCTGACAAACATGTGTGGAATCTTCACTGAAGGGAAGGGCTCCCATTACTGTTTACATGCTTTGTGAGAAGAATTCCAAAGCCCAGGGACAATTACATAGGAAGAAACCACTCCCCTTCTGCAGGGAGGTCGCTCTAGTGGACTACAGAATTATTACTCAAATTCTAGGTTTCCCTGTTTTCCATCTTGGAAATCAGGCTTGAAATTAGGGAAAATGAAAAGCACTGCCTAGCCCTGATAAACAGAGATTTATATTGCTGACCCCAGTCCCTTTCCTCTGTAGAAAAAGGGGAAACGCAGAGTTTGAAAGAGAATGAGGTTTCAGACTTAGTACTTGCTTCATTTTCTATCCAAACAAATCTAAAAACTACCAAGCAGAATTCAAATGTGTGTTGTTGAAGAAGATTTGCTCTGCTTTTTGTTTGCTTTTTTTCTGTTTGGTGGTTGTTTTTGGTGTGCCTGTCAGAATCATATTTCTAGAAAGAGAGAGAGAAAGAGCAACTAAAGAAATAGTGCGGAGAACAGTAGTATCAGTAAAAGTGGTAGAACAGGATCATTTTCAGAGGGCAGCAAAAATTGCTATCTTTTGCATTCATCCCTTAATGATATTTTGCCACTAAAGCTTGTGTTACAGAACACATGGAGAAATATTACCAAGTGCATACATTTATTTGTTGCCCTTTTTTCATAAAAGCTCACCAGTGCTTTCAAACTGTGCATAAGTGAAAGCAAATTATTTAACCAAAATATGTTAGGAAACAGCAAGGATAAAAAGAACATAATTTATTATGTTTTGTTGAATGTATTCCGCAAGGTAAAGCATAGTAATTTGTTTCACTACTTGTAAAACATAGGGGTATTAAGAACAGGTTTTCATTAAATAGAAGTTTATTTTTATCTGTCAGTCTCCAACTCATTAACAGCAGTTATTAATATTTGACTGAGAAACAAAAGCCTTAATTTGTAATATAGCATAAACTTGGCATTGCCGATGTTTACAGATTTTTAAAGGTAGAGGCCGTCATCACTGGAAACAGTAGCGCAGTATCAGAAAAATGACTGTGTACATAAACAGAGCGAAGTGATCTTACTCAAGATGGGAAACATTATAACTGAGGCATGGCCCATTAAAATACTGGTCAAAATACTAAAAACTCTCTTCCTCTTGGCTACAGATATATAATGACATGGAAAAAACAGTATAATTAATATTTATTTTATGCTCTATGATTTGAAGCATTAGAAACATTAAGAATAAAAGTAGTTTTTTTATAATTATATGCAAGAATAGCATAAAGAAGGTTTGTCTTCTCATGGTATAACTGACAATATGGAGTATTTTCTAAAACGTATCTCTGTGTTTTGGAAAATTGTTACACTCCCAGGTTTTGATCAGCTTCCAATATTTTCTTCTTTTCACCTTTACTGTCAGAAACTATCTCCAGAGTAACTTTAAAATGAAGGTTTTTTGCCGGCATCAAGTCTTCTGAGCCCTTTTCGTCCTTTCGCCACAACTCATTTAGGTTGATGAGTTTGCCTTGACTCAGCGGCTCTGGAGTCCCTTAAGCTATTTCTTCTAGAACTCAATTTACATGAGATTCTAGTTCTATACCCAGCAGGATCACTTTTTGTTTCTTTGCTTCATTTGCATCTTTATTGGCCAATTCCCTCTTTGGATTATCTATCTTTGTAAAACGGCTTCTGAATTTATAAGGGGTGAGGAGGAGCACTGTTTTCTGAGTATGAAGGGAATAACAAATGCATAGTGGCCAGTCATCATCAGATCCTGAAAAAACTGTCAAGATTCATCACTGGTCATGGTATGTATCTGTTTTTTACATGGTGATTTATGTAAAAAGTAACAACTTCGTATATTATTCGATTTCTCACAGTAAATACAAGGGGTATTGAAATTTGAACTGTGGTTTTAGGGGTAAATTAACTAAATCATGGTAAATAAAATCTATTCATATCAGAACTATGCAAAAAAAAAAGGATTGCCTTGTATGTTGTAATGAGAATTAGGCTAGATGTTAAATTTAGTTGGCAATAAATGTTTTCTTCATTAACCAATCAGGTACCTCAGCATGGTTAACAAGAAAGGGTAACTATTGAAGATTTAGCTTCTGCCATAGGCTTCATAAGAACCCCCAAACACATACCAGCATCCAAGCAAATATAGACAATAAGTAAAAGTAGCATGCCCATCACGTAAACTGTGCTTCAAGACCAGTGCCCTACTTTTCCCAACGAGGTTGATACACATAAGCCTCTTTTATACAGAAATTCTGAACTCCCCACTACTTTTTAAACCCCATATTATATTCGATGTTGTTATCAGCAAGAGAACCCAACACAGAAAAAAAAACAACTTGATAGAGACCAACATTCAGCTTGCAATTTGAGTTCATTAAACTCTCAATAAATGTTAGCCAAACAGTGCTTCTACCTTCTCCCTACAAAACAGTTAGACTGTGAGTCTACCACTTAATGTCCATTATTATTGTCAATAACCATAATTACTGCACATGACAAATGTCTATTCCATCATACCATCCTGTACTTTTAGTACAATGGAAATCACACTCTCCTACACAAAGTTCTTTCTAACCTGTCCAATATCTTTCCACTCCGCCATACAGGTTCTCTATTTTGAAAGTCTAATGATATTCTTAAATTTTATATATAATGTTCACATTATATGCAACCAGAGTTTATTTGCATTTCTTTTCTCAATGCATTTTCCTTCCCCATTGAGAAAAATAAATAAATGATTTAAAAGAACATAAAATGATCATATTAAAACAATAGGTTCAAAGAATCGTTCGCCATGATGAAGTGGAATTTATTTCTGGGATGCGAGGATAGGTCAGAACATGGAAATCAATGAATGTGATGCACCACATCAGCAAAATGAACATCCTTCAGCATTACGTTGCTTCCTGATAAGAATTTTCAACAGATTAAGTATAGAGGGAATGTTTCTCAATACAATAAAGGGCACATGTGACAAACTGGTAGCCAGCATCAGCTTCAAAGATGAAAAGTTGAAAGCTTTTCCTCAAATATCAGGGACAAAACAAGAATGCCCATTCTCACCACTTCTTTTCAACATAGTACTAGAAGTCCTGGCCAGGGCAATTAGGCAAGAGAAAGAAACAAAAGACATTTTAATAGAAAAGGAAGAAATTAAATTGTCTCGGTTTGCTGACAACATGAACTTATATAGAGAAAGTCTGAAGACTCCACTAAAGACTCCAGTGTTAGAACTGATAAATGAATTCAGTGAGGCCATAGGGTATAAAATCAACATACAAAGTAAGTAGTCATTCTATATTCTAATAATAAATTATCCCAAAAGGAAATTAAGAAATCAATCCCATTTACAATAGCAATGACCACAATAACAAAATGACAGTGCAAAGACCTGGAACCAACCCAAATGCCCATCAACGGTAGACTGGACAAGGAAAGTGTGACACATATACCCCACGGAATACTATGCAGCCACAAAAAATGATGAGTTCATGTCCTTTGTAGGGACATGGATGAATCTGGAAAACATCATTCTCAGCAAACTGACACAAGAACAGAAAATCAAACACTGCATGTTCTCACTCAAAGGTGGATGTTGAACAATGAGAACACAGGTACACGGGGAGGGGAGCATCACAAACTGGAGGGGCCAAGGGAGGGACAGCATGGGGGTGGGGACATCAGGGAGGGATAACATGGGGAGAAATGCCAGATGTAGGTGATGGGGAGATGGAGGCAGCAAGCCACATTGCCGTGTATGTACCTATGAAACAATGCTGCATGATCTGCACATGTACCCCAGAACCAAAAGTACAATTAAAAAAATTAACAAAGAAGGTTAAAGACCTGCATACTAAAAACTACAAAATTCTGATAAAAGAAATTGAAGAAAAAAATAATTAATATTATAAAAACATCCATAATACCCAAAATGATCTGTGGATTTAATATAATCCCTATCAAAATTCCAATGTCATTTTTGACAAAAATGAAAAAATCCTTAAATTAGTATGAAATTACAAAAGACCCCAAATAGTCAAAACATCTTGTGGATAAAGAAAAAAATGTAGCAACATCATACTCCCTGATTTCAAAACATACTATAAAGTGATTATTACAAAGACAGCATGGCATTGACATAAACAGACACACTGGCCAATAGAACAGGGCAGATAACCCAAAAATAAACCCATAAATTTATAGTCAATTGAGTTTTAACAAGGGTAAAAGCACACAATGGGAAAAGAACAGTCTTTCAGTGAATTCTGTTGGGAAAACTGGCTATCCACATGCAGAAGACATCAATTGGATGCTTTTCTCACACCGTTCACAAAATCAAATCAAGATGGTTTTAAGAGTTACACATAAAACCTGAAACCATAAAGCTACTAAGGAAAATATGTGGGAAAATGCCAGAATATGGGTATGAGAAAAATATTTTTGGATATGACTCCAAAAGCACAGGCAACAAAAACAGACTAACGGAATGGCATTATACTGAAAAGCTTCTGCACAGCGAAAGAAACAATGCGCAAAGTGAAAAGACAACACACAGAATGGGAGAAAATGTTTACAAATCATACATCTGATAAGGGTTAATATATAAAGATACATAAGGAATTCAAACAACTCGGTGTCAAGGAAATAAGCTGATTTTAAAGGGCAAAGAACTTGAACAGACATTTCACAAAAGAAAAAATACAAATGACCAACAAGTATATAAAAAGAAAGCTCAGCATCACTAATCATCAGAGAAATGCAAATTAAAAACATAATAAGATATCACATTATACCTGTTAGAATGACTATTTTCAAAAAAAAGATGAAAGTCTCATGTTGGCAAGGGTACAGAGAAAAGAGAACACTTGTACATTGTTAATGAGACTGTCAATTGACATAGTCATTATGGAAAACAGTATTCAGATGGTCAAAAAGGTATAAATACAACAACCATATGATCCAGTCATTCCAATTCTGGGTATATATCCAAAGGAACTGAAATCAATATATCCAAGTGCTATCTAACACCCATATTTACAACATAATTATTCACAATATTCAAGCTATGGAATCAACCTACGTGGCCATTGAGGGCTAAAGAGATGAAGAAAGTGTAGTAATTATACACAATGGAATACTGTTCAGTCTTAAAGAAAGAAATCCTGTCATTTGTAAATAAAGAGATGAACCTGGAGGACATGATGCAAGGGAAGAATCCAAGCACAGAAAGAGAAATACCACATGATCTCACTTTTATGTGGAATCTAACAGTTAACCTCATAAAAGTAACAAGTAAAATGATGGCTTCCAGAAAGTTGGGGGGGTGAAGAGAGAGGAAATGGAAAATTGTTGATCAAAGGGAACAAAGTTTCAGATAGAGGAGAGAAATAACTTTTGAGATCTATTTGTACAGCAGGGTGGCTATAGTCAAAAAACAATGTACTGTATACTTCAAAGTTAGAGAGTGAATTTTAAATGTCTCCCCATTTAAAAAAAAATACGGAAGCAAGGAGATGGATATGTTAATTGGCTTAATTTAATCATTCTACATTGCATATGCATTTCAAAATATCACACTGTAGCCCATTAATATATAAAATTATTTGTCAATTTAAAATATTAATAAAATAAATGAATAAAGCAAATCTTCAGCAAATTAAAAAAAAACACTATTCAAATGAATTCAGTGTTACATGTGTCTGATTGCAGATTAAAAGCATGAGTAAAAGCCACCTCAAAATATATATGTATAATTCAATGTATATGCTGAGAATTTACAAAGGCTAAGAGAATGTTTCTAAGAAGAAATAAAACTTTTAAAACAAAAGGTGTCTTTTCCCAATATTGTGGATCTCTTAAGTGTCTCTTTTTCCTGTAGAAACAAGATACCAAAATTTTGTGGTTATGTTCTATGAGAAAAGAAAGCTCTAAAATACTTAATCTCAGTAGCTGGGATCTAATGTTAAATTCTTTTATCTGACATTACCCGAGTTCAAAGATTGTTGTAAATGTCAGCAACCAAATCTACAAAGGAAGTCTCTGAGGATGGGATTATGAAGCAAACACATTCTGAAGTCAACAGTTAACAGGAAATTATATCTTTCTATACAGTGGGAAAACATCAAGGAGATTAGAAGCAAGAAAAAAAAACCACTACAGGTATACCTCGTTTTATTGCACTTACCTTTATTGCTCTTTGCAGATACTGTGATTTTTACAGATTGAGGATTTGAGGCAACCCTGCATCAAGTAAGTATAACAGCACCGTTTCTCCAACAGGACGTGCTCACTCGTGTCTGCATGTCATCTCTTGGTATTTCTCACAATATTTCGGTCATTTCTGTTATTATCACCATGTATGTTACGGTGATATGTGAAAAGTGATAGTTGATGTACTGTGCCTTCTGAGACAGCAAACCTGGCCTCTAAATGTTGAGTGTATTCCCACTGCTGAACTAACAGGCCATGCCTCTGTTTCTCCCTTTCCTCAAGCCCTCTTATTCCCTGAGATACAATGTTGAAATTCAGTCAGTTACAACCTTAGGCAGCCTCTAAGTGTTCAAGTCAACAGAAAAGTCACTGATCTTTCACTTTAAGCCCAAAGCTAGAAATGATGAAGCTTAGTGAGGAAGGCATGTCAAAAGCCGAAACAGGTTGAAAGTTAAATCTCTTACGCCAATTAGTTAGCCAAGATGAGCATGCATAGGAAGAGCTATTGAAGAAAAGTAAGTGATGCCCCAGTGAACACACAATGATAAAAATGCAAAGCAGCCTTATTGCGCATGGGAACGAAACTGGAGTTTTCTGGATAGATGTCAAAGCAGCCACAACATCCCTAAAAGCCAAAACCTAATCCCAATCCCAGATGAGGCCCTCAGATGAGAGAGGTGAAGAAGCTGCAGAAGAAATGTCTGAAGCCAGTAGAGGCTGGATCATGAGATTTAAGAGAAGACATCGCCTCTATAACATAAAAGTGCAAGATGAAGCGTCAAATGCTGATGTGGAAGCTCAAGCACGCAACTAGGTTACAAGAGACAGGAGCCAGGAAGTGGGTCAGAGCAACGCTTTCAAGATAAGGCCAGAGTGAGACCTTACATCTCAGATCACAACCGGACGGAAAAGGCAAAGTTCAGAACGACATGACTCAACTGGAGTGAATTACTTTCAGTTCATAGGCTAAACCATGCAATCCTCGGACGAGAAAGAAAGGCATCTTGACCAAAGCTTGGGTATTGAGCAATTAGACCAAGCTACAGGGTTAGAAGTCCTACAGCATGTATATTTCCATGGCAGGACTCTTCTGAAGGCCTAGGCTTTATACCATTTGGCTTACTCTCGCTTCTCTTAAAAACACTGGTCATCAGAAAAATGCAAATCAAAGCTACATTGAGATACCATCTCAAGCCAGTTAGAATGGCGATCATTAAAAAAACTGGAGACAGCAGATGCTGGAGAGGATGTGGAGAAGTAGGAACACTCTTACACTGTTGGTGGGAGTGTAAATTAGTTCAACCATTGTGGAAGACAGTGTGGTGATTCCTCAAGGACCTAGAAATAGAAATTCCATTTGACCCAGCAATCCCATTACTGGGTATATATCCAAAGGACTATAGATCATTCTACTGTAAGGACACATGCACACATATGTTCATTGCAGCACAGTTTACAATAGCAAAGACCTGGAGCCAACCCAAATGCCCATCGATGATAGACTGGACTGGGAAAATGTGGCACATATACACCATGGAATATTATGCAGCCATCAAAAACAATGAGTTCATGTCCTTTGTAGGGACATGGATGAATCTGGAGAACATCATTCTCAGCAAACTGACACAAGAACTGAAAATGAAATGCCGCATGTTCTCACTCATAGATGGGTGATGAACAATGAGAACACACGGACACAGGGAGGGGAGCACTACACACTGGGGTCTGTTGGGGGGAATAGGGGAGGGACAGTGGGGAGGGGAGTTGGGAAGAGATAGCATGGGGAGAAATGCCAGATATGGGTGAAGGGGAAGAAGGCAGCGAATCACACTGCCAAGTGTGTACCTAGGCAACTATCTTGCATGTTCTTCACATGTACTCCAAAACCTAAAATGCAATAAAAAAAATTTTTAAAAACCACATTATAAAACATAGCATATAAAGATAGAAGTATGCTGTAATTATCAACTGCTTTGGTAGCACTGTGACCTAGGGAGGTACAATGTTTGATGGTCAGGGGCAACATCTCCATAGTTTGGAGATTCTGAAGTGAACATTTGGATCTAAAAATTATTCAGTTTTCTAAATTCTTGAGCATTTGGAATTTAACAAGGCCTAAATAGTTGATTCTATTGGCCATGGTAAGTTTACACTTCATTTGGGTGATACAGATGTTTGTCTTACCCTCGCTCCTCTATTAAAAGACAATTATTGATGACCTATAATGTGACAAGAGCTTTACTTTCTACTTATTAGGAATAAAAGTATGAGTAAGAAAGAGTTCCTGGGTTTAAGAGCTTATAGTCTATGAAATCTTGAGAGATGGAGAAAGGTAGGAGCAAAGATTCCAGGATCAGTTTTTTTAGTGTACTGAGATACAGGCTTAAGCATTTAATTGTCTTTCCATCACTGGTCAATGTGCCTAACCTTGTACAGGCAGATGTGTTTCACAGATTACGTCAATCAGCATGTAAGATTATGAGCATGGGGCTAATGAGGATAATGGTTAAAATATTGTAGATTGGACAAAATTTAGGTAAATACCAGCCTTCACCAGGGCGGTAAGTGGTAATTATATTGGGTAGTATCTGGTGTGATGTCTACCTTTGTATTTCTATTGATTTCATTTTTAATTTGTGTCTACTTATTTATTATTTATATATATATTTGTGTACTTATATGTATAAATGCTTTTATATTTCTGTATATTACCTTTATATTTTTACAATGTGTTTTATTCATCCAATTTGCATTTCTTGTAATGAATTTGTATAGTGGGTATAGGTTTTTCAATGCCATATAGAGCAAAGGAATGTTTTCCATCTTTATATTTTGCAATCTACATTCCTACTGATAGAACAGTGCCTGCAACTTAATAGGTGCACAATCGGTATTTGTTGACTTTGGCGTCATATAAAGACAGAGGTAGGGCTCTATTGTCAGGTCAGTCTGAACCTCCCTGGCTACAATGGACTGAGTGGTTGTGTACCTTCAAAATTCATCTGTTGATATCTTAACCCCCAAGGCAACGGTATACAGAGGTGGGACATTTGGGAGGTAACAGGATCATGAGGGCAGAACCCTCATAAATGGAATTACTGCCATTATAAAAGAGCCCCCAGAGAACTTGTTATCCCCTTCTATGTGAAGACACAGAGAGGCAGTACCATCTGTGGGGAAGCCGTTTCTCACCAAACTGAATCTACAGGCCTTTTGACCCTGGACTTCCCAGCTTTTAGAAGTTTGAGAAATAAATTTTCTGGTTTATAAGCTGCCCACTTCATGGCATTTTGTTATAGTAGCCTGAATGCACTGAAACACTGGCAATGCTGTGTTCAGAGAACATTGAAGTCTAAAATCAAAATTAATGTCTGTGATTTAACACTACTTATTTTGTTAGCCCATGGAAAATCACATCTCTAGCAGCCTGTGGGCTAAAAGCATGAAAGGAAATACACCATTAGGTTATGTTTAAAATCCCTCCATGTCATTATTGCCTGGTAACGAAGGTTACCTGTTAAAGTGTTTTCTGCAAGGAGGGACATGTGCATACAATTGACATGCATGAAATAACATTAAAACATACAGTCAAAAATTATTCAAGCATATCCCAATCTCCTGATTAAATCGAAGATCATGTCAATGTGCTGTTGTTATGTCTTTTATGTGCCACTAATACCTGCTAATCTGATTTAGTGAGAGACAAAGCAAGCTTTGTTATTAGCATTTTTGTTAGAAAACAGTATTTAGTTCAACTTTTAAAACCTTACCTTGTATTAATTTATGTGCAGTTATTGCCTATTTATTGGGACAGTGTGCCTTAAAACAAAGTTTGCAAAATAATACGTATCTTAAAATTTCGATTTAATCAAAGCTAATCAGCCTAAGGTAATACCTGGCCATGTATAAAACTGTGAAGGTGATATGAAAGAGAATGAAATCTGAGAAAATCCATTTAAAACTCAAGGAGATAAAGTCGTTCGTTATTTGTCATGATGCATAATGCAGATATCGAAACTAGAGCTTGGCAAGACAGCCTTAGGGTCAAGGGCTTGTTCATAATGGCATATGAAGACCACAAAGAGAGGTTATTCTAGAAGGAACTCCCGTTTCCCTTCCTCATCTTCACAGCTCATGCTGCGTATCCAAATAACAAATCCATTGTCTTCTCCTTTTCTTTTTGAGATTTTCTAATCTTGATTGGCAGTCCAGTCTGACCTGCCTGTCGTCTTTTTGCTTTCTGTTGTTGCGCTGGTTTTTATCCTGGGACCAGTACACTCTAATTTGCTGCCGAGCTTTAGCGTTATGATAAATTTTCTATGTCTTTGTTTTCCTTGGATTAATTTTCTCGAAAGACTAATACAGGTCTTGTTTTTCCAAACATACCTCATTCTCCCCAGATGAGGCTCCTGACTCTACATCTGTGAAGTTGCAACCCAGGGGAAAATTCTAATTGTTGTATTCTAATATAATTCTACTCAGAAATGAATTTACCCTGACAGTAATGAAGTATTACTGGTAAAGGAATTGTCCAAGGCCAGGTACCTAACTATATCCCATCATCTGGTATTCTTTTTCTATAAAAGAGCTCACAAATTTATTTAACTTTGGGCCCCTTGGAATGGGGTCAAAGCCAGCTTCAAATATAACAGTAATCCAGTTGTTGCGAGAAAATACTGGAATGCTTGTAAAGAAATGGCAAATAGAATTACAGCTTGGGACTGAGGATTTAAACCACCTATTCCTTCAAATAGATATTTTCTAAATGATTTTCTTATTTCATTGCCTTCATTGACATAACTTTACTATTCTGAAAAACTCTTGCCCCAGCAAACAAATTTGTAAGTTATTAAAGGAACTTCATGAAAGACGCAGATGCAACACCTTTTAGTGAAAGCATCAGCAGTTTACATCCTAAGAGTCTTCCAGCTCCCAGCCCCGAAGTCTTGCTTCCTTGTTTCTTCCAGTCCCCAAGTGCTCTGCCATGATTATTACTCCATTCTAATTGATCTTCCTCACTTCCCACAATGAAATACCCACATTGTATCAAACTGCCACTTCTCAATAGAAACAAATCCTGCCCATCCCCTAGGAGACACTTTCAAAGTTCTGTTGAGGTAGTCTTTTCTCTTACTGTGATAAATAATAAATTCAACTCTGTCTTACGGACAGATTATGTTGGTGATATTTAGGGAACTAGAATTCACCAGTTTACAAGCCCTTTTTTGTATTCATATATCTGGAAAGAATTATTTTAGAAGAAAAATGATCTCTAGTCATGCCCAATGTTTAAAAGGATATAACTTGCCAATATATGAACAGATGAGACCAACCTGCTGATATCCATAGTTACCTTCATTAATTATTTTACCTTCTTTTTAAATATAAAAATCAGAATTTTTATATTTATATATTTATATATTCAGTTTCAACACTGAATCTGAATCTTCCAAAATTATTCATTTCTTCTGAATATATGTGGGCTTTTTAAAAGTAGTGCCTCATTGTTTTTATGGGAAAAAAAAGAACGAAGTAAACTTAGGAACTGATTAAATGTGATTTAATGTAAGATTCCTTTTTCTTCCTTCAAATTTCAATAGTAAGAATATTACATGACTGAGTTTTAATTTCAGAGATAGCAGAAAAAGAGAGCCAGTTAAAGAATGTCCTGGTTCCCATCTTCAATTTTTTAATCCACTTCAGAAATATTTGCAACAGTTCTTCTTAATTCCCTATCAACCACAACACTGGACCAGGAAGCAAGAGGACTGGTGACTCAAGTCTGTGTTAAAAGGAAAGTAAACAGTATAGTGATACTAAAAAAATAAGTATTGACTATTTTAAAATATTTACCCATCTTCATTGCCACAGAGGCAAAGCAGACAACCTCACGCCTTCTCATTCCTCCAGCCACAATATCCTGCTTCTTTCTTTCTCCAGTCTGTTGGTTCTGATATTCATTCGAAATGATTACATTTATGAGAGCAAGTATGTGATAATAAACTAAGGGGATAAAAGAGGATGAATGAAAATCAAGAACTCACAAAATAGAGACCCTGGCTTCCTCTGTAATAATCAGTGATAGTAGTAAGTTTGTTAAAAACTCATTTGCTTTCAAGGTTGGATATAATGTATTGCCGGAGACATAGAAACAAAAATATAAGGGGTAAGGATTAATTTGTTGGGGAAAAATGAGAGATATGAAGGTCCTCAGGTCAGGTCAAGAAACATATCCTCAATCTTTTGTCATAACCATTTTTTTGGGTTATTTTTGACATAACCATTTAATTTTGACCTTTACTAACAATAGAAATATAATCTTTGTTTAAAGAAACTGTTGCTATCAAAATTCCAAAAAACAAAATAAAACACATTTATATTGCCAAATAAGGGGAAATTATAGAGAAAAATTACTTTTCTAGATTATTTTCAAAAGAAGTGAGAAGATATTCACTCTTCTATAACTATTCTAATATTAAACAGTAAAAATACTGTGAAATAACAACTGAAAGTGGCATAAATAGTAACCTTATATTCTGCTAATCTGTTAATATTTTATATTTCCTATCTGCTAATATGTTAATATTTATAATTCAGGGAGCGATCCAAGATAGCCAGTAGGAACAGCTCCAAAGTGCAGTTCCCAGCAAGAACAACACAGAGGGTGAGTGCTCACCACATTTCCAAACAACTTTCACCACCTACAGACCAGGAGATTTCTGGGCCAAAAAGTACCATGAGTTTTCAACACGACTGGTGCCATGGATAGCTGCACAGAAACTCACACAAATATGGGCGGTTGTTTCAACTGGTGCCTGGAATGCCATTCAACTGAAAGGGAGAGGTGCTGAGGCAGGGAGCCTGGCAATCTGGCTCAGGGGGTACCACCCCCACAAAACAAGCAATCTGAATTGTTCTGGATTGAGAGTTTCACAGCAAGCACAGTGGGCTCCAGCATGGTCCAGCTAAGTGTGGGGAAGGGCATCTGCAACTATACAGGCAGTCTGCCAATAATGAGACAGTTCACATAGCTGGGCAGAGCCTGTGGCAGTTCAGCAACACCTCTGCTGGCAGACTGTGACTAGACTACTCCATGAAGGATATGGCATCTATGAATAAAGGCACCAGCACGTCAGGAACTTATAAATAAATAAACCTTCCTGGGTCAGAGCACCTGGGAAAAGAGGCAGTTGAATTCTGCTGCAACAGATGTAAAGGTAGCTGCCCAGCAGCTCTGCACAGAACAGAGCTCCCAGCACAGCACTTGAGCTCCTATAAGGGAAAGACTGTCTCCTCAAGCAGCTCCCCAATCCCCGTATACCCAAAGATACGCCTCATAAAGGAGAGTTCAGGCCGACATCTGGCAGGTACCCTTCTGGGATGAAGATAACAGAAGAAGAAACTGGCAGCAACACTTGCTGTTCTGTAACCCCCGTGGTTGATCCCCAGGAAAGCAGTGTCTGGAGTGAACCTCCAGCAGTCCTGCAGCAGAGGGGCCTGACGGTTAGAAGGAAAACTAAGAAACAGACAGAAATAACTTCATCATCAATAAAAAAGACATCCACTCAGAGACCCCATCCGAAAACCACGATCTACAAAGACCACAGGTAGATAAAACCACTAAAATGGGAGGAAACCAGCACAAAAAGGATGAAAACACCAAAAACCAGAATGCCTCTCCTCCTCCAAGGGATCACAACTCACCAGCTAGGGATCAAAGATGGATGGAGAATGAATTTGATGAATTGACAGAAACGGGCTACAGAAGGTGGATAATAACAAACTTCTCAGAGCTAAAACAACATGTGCTAACCCAATGCAAAGAAACTAAGAACCCAGAAAAAAGTTACATGAGATGCTAACTAGAATAAACAGCTTAGAGAATATAAACAACTTGATGGAGCTGAAAAACACAGCATGACAACTTCATGAAGCATGTACAAGTTTCAACAGCTGAATTGACCAAGCAGAAGAAAGAATATCAGAGATTGAAGATCAACTCAATGAAATAAAAAGAGAAGGCAAGAATAGAGAAAAAAGAGTGAAAAGAAATTAACAAATCCTCCAAGAAATGTGGGATTATGTGAGAAGACTCAACCTACATTTCATAGGTGTACCTGAATGTGATGGAGAGAATAAATCCAAGCTGGAGAACACTCTTCAGAATATTATCCAGAACTTCCCCAACATTCAAGGCAGGCCTACATTAAAATCCAGGAAATACAGAGAACACCATAAAGATATTCCTCAAGAAAAGCAACCCTAAGACACATAATCATCAGATTCCCCAGGGTTGAAATGGAGGAAAAAATGCTAAGGGAAGCCAGAGAGAAAGGTCGGGTTACCCACAAAGGGAAGCCTATCAGACTCACAGCAGATCTTATGGCAGAAACCCTACAAGCCAGAAGAGAGTGGGGGGCAATATTCAACATCCTTAAAGAAAAGGACTTTCAACCCAGAATTTCATATTCAGCCAAACTAAGCTTCATAAGCAAAGGAGAAAGAAAATCCTTTATGGACAAGCAATTGCTTAGAGATTTCATCACCACCAGGCCTGCCTTACAAGAGCTCCTGAAAGAAGCACTAAACAAGGAAAGGAACAACCAGTACCAGACACTGCAAAAACATACCAAGTGGTATGACATACCAAGTGGGTACAGCATACCCATTGGTCTGCTGTATTCGGGAAACTCCTGTCATGTACAAGAACACACATAGGCTCAAAATAAAGGGATGTTGGAAGATTTACCAAGGAAATGGAGAGGGAAGAAGAAGCAGGAGTTGCAATCCTAGTCTCTGATAAAATGGACTTTAAATCAACAAAGTTCAAAAGAGACAAAGAAGGGCATTACATAATGGTAAAAGGATTGATGCATCAAGAAGAGCTAATGATCCTAAATATATAAGCACCCAATATGGTAGCACCCAGGTACATAAAGCAAGTTTTTAATGACTTACAAAGAGACTTAGACTCCCATATAGTAACAGTAGGAGACATTTATACACCACTGTCAATATTAGACAGTTCAACAAGACAGAAAATTAACAAGGATATCCAGGACTTGAATTCAGATCTGTACCAAGGGGACCTAATAGACTTCTACAGAAATCTCCACCTGAAATCCACAGAATATATATTCTCCTCAGCACTGCATTGCACCTACTCTAAAATGGACCACATAATTGGAAGTAAATTACTTCTCAGCAAATGCAAAAAACAGAAATCATAACAGTCTCTCAGACCACAGGGCAATCAAATTAGAACTCAGAATTAAGAAACTAACTAGGAGCTGCACAATTTCATGGAAACTGAGCAGCTTGCTCCAGAATGTCAACTGGATAAACATGTAAATGAAGGCAGAAATAAAGATGTTCTTTGAAACCAATGAGAATGAAGACACAATGGATTAGAATATCTGGGACACATTTAAAGCAGTGTCTAGAGGAAAATTTATGGCAATAAACATCCACCAGTGAAGCAGAGAAAGAACTAAAATCGACATCCAACACCAAAATTGAAAAAGCTAGAGGAGTGGGATAAAAAAACTCAAAAGCTAGCAGAAGACAAGAAATAACTAAGATCACAGCAGAACTGAAGGAGATAGTGACACAAAATAGCCTTCAAAAAATCAATAAATCCAGGAGCTGGTTTTTTGAAAGATCAACAAAATAGACCACTGACCAGATTAATAAAAAAGAAAAGAGAGAATAAACAAATAAATGCAATGAAAAACGATAAAGGGGATATCACCACCAATTCCACAGAAATACAAACCATCATCAGAGATTACTACAAACAACACTATGCACATAAACCAGTAAACTTGGAAGAAATGGATAAATTCCTGCATACATACACCCTATCAAGCCTAAACCAGGAAGAAGTTGAATCCTTGAACAGACCAATAACAAGGGCTGAAGTTGAAGCAGCAATTAATAGCCTAAGAACAAAAAAAAAAAAAAAAACACACAAAGAGGAGCTGGTACCACTCCTTCTGAAACTATTCCAAACAATACAAAAAGAAGGAATCCTTCCCAAATCATTTTATGAGACCAACATCATCCTGATGCCAAAACCCAGCAGAGACTCAAAAAAAAAAAGAAAACTTCAAGCAAATTTCCATGATGAACATAGATGCAAAAATCTTCAATAAAATTCTGGCAAACCAATTGCAACAGCACAGCAAAAAGCTTATCCATCACTATCAAGTAGGCTTCATCCCAGGGATACAAGGCTGGTTTAACATACACAAGTCTATAAACATAATGCACCAATAAACAGAACCAAAGACAAACACCACATGATTATATCAATAGATGCAGAGAAGGCCTTTGACAAAATTCAACAGCCCTTTATGCTAAAAACCCTCAATAAACTCGGTATTGATGGAACGTATCTCAAAGTAATAAAAGCTATTTATGACAAAACAACAGCCAATATCATACTGAATGGGCAAAAACTGGAAGCATTCCCTTTGAAATCTGGCACTAGACAAGGATGACCTCTCTCACCACTCCTATTCAATGTAGTATTGGAAGTTCTAGACAGAGCAATTATGCAATAAAAAAATAAAGGCTATTCAATTTGGAAAGGAGGAAGTCTGTCTCTATGTGCAGATGACATGATTGTATATTTAGAAGACCCTATCATCTCAGCCCCAAATCACTTTAAACTGATAAGCAAGTTCAGTAAAGTCTCAGGATACAAAATTAATGTGCAGAAATCACAAGCATTTCTAAACACCAATAACAGACTAACAGAGAGCCAAATCATGAGCCAACTGCCATTCACAATTGCTACAAAGAGAATAAAATACCTAGGAATACAATTAACAAAGGATGTAAAGAACCTCTCCAAGGAGCACTACAAACCACTGCTCAACAAACTAAGAGAGGACAGAAACCCATGGAGAAACATTCCATGCTCATGGTTAGGAAGAATCAATATCATGAAAATGGCCATACTGCCCAAAGTAATTAATTGATTCAATGCTATCCCCGTCAAGCTACCAATGACCTTCTTCACAGAACTGGAAAAAGCCACCTTGAACTTCGTATGGAAACAAAAGAGAGCATGCATAGCCAAGACAATCCTAAACAAAAAGAACAAATCTGGAGGCACCATGCTACCTGATTTCAAACTATACTACAAAGCTACAGTAATCCAAACAGCTGGGTACTGGTACCAAAACAGAGATATAGACCAATGGAGCATAACAGAGGCCTTGGAGGCAAGGCCACACATCTGCAATCATCTGACCTTGACAAACCTGACAAAAACAAGCAATGGGGAAAGGATTCCCTGTTTAATAAATGGCATTGGGAAAACTGGCTAGCAGTGTGCAGAAAGCAGAAACTGGACCCCGTCCTGATACCTTACACTAAAATTAACTCCAGATGGATTAAAGACTTAAATGTAAGAACTAACACCATAAAAACCTTAGAAGAAAACCTAGGCAAAACCACCCAGGACATAGGCATAGGCAAGGACTTCATCACTAAAACACCAAAAGCATTGGCAACAAAAGCCAAAATAAACAAATGGGGCCTAATAAACTCCAGAGTTTCTGTACAGCCAAAGAAACATCATAGAGTGAACCAACAACCAACAAAATGGGGAAAAATTTTGCAATCTACCCATTAAAAAAGGTCTAATATCCAGAATCTACAAACAACTAAAACATATTTAGAGGAAACAAACAAACCAACCAACCCATCCAAAAGTGGGAGAAGGATATGAACAGACACTTACAAAAGAAGACATTATGAGCCAACAAACATCTGAAGAAATGCTCATCATCACTGATTATTAGAGAAATGCAAATCAAAACCACATTGAGATACCATCTCATGCCAGTTTTAATGGCGATCATTAAAAAATCTGGAGACAACAGATGCTGGAGAGGATGTGGAGAAATAGGAACACTTTTACACTGTTGGTGGGAGTGTAAATTAGTTCAGCTATTGTGGAAGACAGTGTGGCAATTCCTCAAGGACCTAGAAATAGAATTCCATTTGATGCAGCAATCCCATTACTGGGTATATATCCAAAGGACTATAAATCATTCTATTATAAGGACACATGCACACATATGTTCATAGCAGCACAGTTTACAATAGCAAAGACCTGGAACCAACCCAAATGTCCATCGACTAAGTACTGGACAAGGAAAATGTGGAACATATATACCGTGGAATACTGTGTTGCTATAAAAAATGATGAGTTTATGTCCTTTGTAGGGACATAAATGTATCTGGAAACCATCATTCTCAGCAAACTGACACAAGAAGAGAAAATCAAACACCACATGTTCTCATTCATAGGCGAGTGTTGAACAATGAGAACACATGGACACAGGGAGGGGAGCATGATACACTGGGGTCTGTTGTGGGGGCAAGGGAAGGACAGCAGGGAGTAGGGAGTTTGGGGAGGCACAACATGGGTAGAAATGCCAGATGTATGTGACGGGTGGATGGAGGCAGCAAACCACATTGCCATGTGCGTACCTATGCAACTATCCTGCATGATCTGCACATGTACCCCAGAACCTGAAGTATAATTAAAAAATTAAAAAATAATTTAAAAAGCTTATAATTCTAAAACCCAAGTCCTTTTTTAATCCATTTATACTCTCTTAGTATTCTGATTAAGATTATAAATTCTTACAAGTCAAGATCTTTGATTTTGATTCCCTTAAGTTTTAAGTCTGTTCAAAGTATATTATCATTTTGAAAACTTGTGACAGTGTGAGTTTACATATTCATTCTCAGTGAAAGGTATCCATCCCCAAATTTGTACTTAAAGAATGTTGTGTCCCACAAATACTGTGTCTTTACCTCCATATGTGCTTCATATTGAGTTAGACATTTAAAGTTCCAAATTTACTTTTTTACCTCATGTTATTGCCAGAATTAAGAGACATTTATTAGTATAATTCCCAGTCCAACATAAGGAAAAAAATTTTATTGCAAGTGGATTTCTTGGAGTGATCTATAAGTCATATTCCAAATGCTTAAAACTCTTTCCCCACATACATAGAGCGTCATTGCGTGGCATTGCCACCCTGCTGTTTACCCTAAGGAAAAAGTCCTTGGCTCACAGTGACAAAATAGACACTTGTTAAATATCCCAACAAAAGGTGTAATCATGAAATAATTGTTTCCTAAGAGTGTTTTCCTCGTTGTCTTTGCCTCCCAGAACTGTGTCTATTCTCCAGCTCTCCCTTCTTCTGGAAGGTTGGGCAGCAGATGATTTCATCATTGCTCTACCCTTGGCTTGTTAACATTTAGAGAATAAAATATAACTCATTTTGAAAATCGTCTGGGTGGTAGACTTTCTATTTGCAAGGAAATTGTTGGAGCTGCCAGCATCTGAGACGATGGGTTTGGGTTTCAACTTAAAATAAGAGAACTATTTACCTCCCGATTCTACTCTAGAGGCTACATGTCAGGCTACAGAAAGCCGAGCAACAGCGCTGAAAAGGGAAGAACTCAGAGGAGGCCTAAATAAATAAATAGATAAATAAATAAGATGACACGTTTACTGACGTGTAAAGCTATTTTCGATGAAGCGAGATGTTTTCCGTTAAAAAATAAGTTCTCTCTTTTTTAAGTGCAATCTAGAATCACGACTTTGCTTTTAGGAAATCCATGAAAGGGGGAAAAAATGTCCCTGTGTCCTGGAGCAGACACACAGAGTCAAATTAAAAAATACCGCTCTAGGGGTAACATACATGTTTTCATTTACATAAATCCATAGCATTCTATCAGTGTCTCATTTGGAAAGGATCCACTGTGGGAGAACGCTTGCTGAATGTCGATGGAGTCACCTAGGACGGAATTTTTCCCTGGATTTTCTGCCAAACCTCCACACTATGCAAACATGGAACAAATCCTAATACGCCGATTTTCCAGCCACAAACCAAATGGAACAGTGTGCACATTGGGCTAAGGTTATCAGTCCACCACTGGCATATACGGGCCCCTGGAATGACTTAACACTGCCCCGCCAAGTTGAAAGATGATGATCAGTGTTCTCAGATGATCGCTGTTCCCCAGAGGGACGTGGCTTGGTGGGCACTGGGGAGAGATGTCAGCCTTGGCTAGTTCCCTCAGCAAGTTTCCTTTGTGTTGTCCACACCATATGCGACAGGCTTGAGCCCCCCCAGTAGCTTGTGCACCACCTGTGCTGATAGAATCATGGCTGTATGTGTTTGACCTGGGCCCACTGTATCACAGGATTGTGCGAAATGGATGCTTATTAATCAGATGCAGAATACATGGCTTCTATTTCTGTGCAGACAAACTTTAAATGTCATGGTAACTTATTACTTTGTAATTCTCTTTATAAACTATTTTATTAACGTGAATCTAGATGTAAATCATCACTGCAATACCTACCTCTTATTAAGAAGTATATAAATATAGGCTAATACTTTAATATTGATTCGTAAGATTTAATTCTAAAATAATCAAATGTGAATTGGTGCTATTTCCTTCCTTTTTTGAAAAAAGGAAACTGAGACTTAGAAATAATACGTAACTTGCCGTTAAGGGAGCAAATACTCAATGTCACTGACCCTGCTTCCTCCACTTCTCAATTGTGCATCTCCAGTGATGCCATTGTTACCATACCTTTTAGTTATTAGTAGAACATAATTCTTATCATTATTATCATTAATAGCCACCATCAATGGTTCATTGCCCATATTTTGATCTAGAGCAATTAGCCTTCTACGTAGATGTGAAAAAAATTATGTTCTGCTACTGAAGAGGCGGTCACATATTCTGAGCATTTATTGTGGCACCTTGCTTCTTTTCTTTTCCCCGCCTAGGAAGAAGGCAGAGCCCTCGTCCCAAATTCTAGTGATCAGGAACACAACACTATATAATGGCTGTTAATTCCAAGTAAATACTGCATCTTGAAAACCTGCACTCTAAATTCGTGGGAGATCATGCCTAACCTGGCGCTGGGGTGACACCTTTGAAAGTGCCATTTCAACTATCAGGCTGGCAGTTTCTGGATGCAGATGTGATGCACGACAAGGCTACTGGAGCCCCTTTTATGTGCCCTTCATTGCCCAACGGGTTTCCTGTCTTGAAGTGGTGATGTACAAGATCCTCGGGTAAATAAGACATTCTGCGAACTCTCAGATAGTGGCAGGCAGAGAAGGGAAACCCTTATCAGAAATACGTATCAATTACAGGAAGGGTAAAACGCTGTCCTTTTAGGGTATAAGAGATGTATTCAACTCGCCAATCTATGGCTTATTGGTCTTTCTGGGGGTTGTATCATATTGAGGCATCAGCTTCTGTCTTTGCCACTGTCAGTTTAAACATCTGGCATTGGCGATAGCTAAACCAACCTTTGTAAGAAGGATCTCACCTAATTATATCCTCTCCTAGCCTTCATATCTGCCACCATGTATGGGTCATTTTGCAAGCATCAGGTGGCCAAGGACAGAGAAGACTGGCTAACGTCCACTGCATAAGTTACCCTGTTCATCAGTTTCTGGTTTATTTCCTTCGGTGAATGTGATCCCCTGGACGTTGGCTGCAGACACGAATATTTACACTCTTCCTGCTCTTCTCCCATAGGTCCAATCATACGTTTCCTCTCAAGACCTTCTTTCTTCAATCTTCCCATCGGAATCATTCCAGGCTCTTGACCAACCATCTAAGTCAGTAATCACTGCCCAATAATCTGGAAATCCTCATCTACAAACACTTCTCCCTTTTTGCACAACTGATGGCCAATTACACTGCTCAAACGTCTGCCAAACTGAGGAATTTTCTCTCACTACCTTATCTCAGGACTAATTCAGGAGTACAGCGCAGCAGAAATCCATGTTTATCTTTCAACCGCAAATAGCACTGACACACCCACAAATCAACTTGATTTCGTTTGTTTTCTCCCATACCATGTGGTTGTGGGGAAGGCCCTATAATGCACTGAGAAAATGCATCAATACGATAGATTTGTGTGATACTGTATGCAGGCCATTTGTTAGGGGAGCTTCTTTAAACCCTGTACTTACTGATTTCCCAACTTAATGTACCATTGCATAAAATGTGCTGCTGCTGTGCCACAAAACCATATGACTTGGTGGAGCTGGCAATACTACCTGAATGCACAGCTCTGTAGCACAGTGACTTCATATCCCACACTCAGGCAGCCGGTATCTACCAGGCGACATAATGGAACAAAGGCTGCTTTGCCAATTGTTCCTTGTGAACAATTCTGTGCTACAGAGGGCATTATCTTACCCCACAACCCAAAGTATCTGCAGTGCGATTCTCCTAGTGGAGCTTGCTGGAGACTTCGTATGGCATCTTTACCTCCATTATAGTTTGCAGGTACTCAGGCACTCCTTAAACCTACCACACATATATTTCATGTTCTGGGCCCCACTCACAAACTGCTAACTTTCTAAAACACCCTATAAAAGAAGCAGCGCAGTATTTTCAATGATGGCATATGTTACACCCGCATGCACACAGAAATGCAGAAGTCGAAGACACTGTTTTTTCCTTAAGTAGAATACCAAAGACACTTTTTTTAAAGTAGCAGGAGGTGTGTGATGCCATAATTTCTCTACCTCGGCGAGTGGTTTACATTGTTTAGCAAATGCCCATTTCCTCTTTCATCTTCCACTGGAGAAGTAGACCCCAGCACCCCTTCCTCTGCCCCAGTGGTTTTGGGCTTAGCCATGTGACTTGCTTTGGTCAGTGGAAAACAGGTGGAGATTACACTGTGCCATACGGAAGACTTAACTGGCATAGCTTATTTCTGCTCACCTCATGGGGAACCTCCAAACTATGAAAAGAAAAGAAATTACCCAGATTCTATTTTTTCCTTCAGCTTTGGACACACAAAATAAGACAAAAAGAGTAAAATAGGGCCAGTAGCCCAACGCAGCCAAATAGTAGCGTGGAGTAGAACTTCCCCAGCTAGGACAAATAGCATATACTCTCATGTCCAGATAATTGAACTATAAAACTTTTCTACTAGGTGAAGCCCTGGAATCTGCTTAGGGATTGCCCCTCCACTCTGGCATGCCTGTAACGTATCAGGCCACCTGAAGTATTTGCCATTTCCTGCCCTATAGGTCCAGTTAAAGTGTAGTCACCAATACAGTACCCTGCGTGACATTCTCTGGAGAATCAAAATAATTATGTTTATCTTAATTCAGATGCCGTCCTTTTAGGGTGTACAGAATACAGAGTATTAGCTTTGCCTAAAGTAAATAATCTGTTTTACCTGTTGCTACTGTGCTGAGAACCAAGGGCAGAGCGCAGTCTTAGAGGGGATGTGTTGACTGTGCGTGGCTGTTCTTCTAAAGTGAGTGTAAACGCTTTGGCTCTTCCTTGACTGGAATCAAAAGGAACACACTATGCAGATCAACAGAGCAAGCCAAGTGCCAGAGTCTGCATCTGTCTGCTCTAATAAAGATATGACATTCACACAGAAGCTGTGACTGGGCTGCATGTGGTTCAGTTTCTCAGAGTTCAGCAGCAGCAGCCATAGTCTTTCTGGTTTTTATGAGAGTCATAACAGTGAATTGAAATTTTTAAAGACTCTACAGTTTTAAATAATTGAGGGAAGCTTCTGAATTCTTCAAATAATTGAGGGTGTCATGTATTCTTCTGCTTCTACTTGGGATGAAGTATTGTTTATTATTTACTAACCTGTCCAGTGGTGATAGTTTCGGATGCTGCCTGTTGGACATTTTTTCTATAATGGCTCATACTCCATAAGGCAAGCAGCCAAGATGAATATCTTTCCAGCCAATAATTACATTCATCCCGGCTTTGTACTCATGAACCAGGAAAATGACCACAATATAAGCCTATGGGCCTACTAAACCCACCGTAAGAGGAAGGGAGGCCAGGCTGCCATTTATTATTGTACAAACTCACTTTTAAGAAGAGGCTATGACGGCATTTTGTGTTCTCTGGTGTCAATGTCAGCTAACATTTAGCATCCAAAGGCTCTAGAATGATACTTCTATTTCTCTTTCCCCCATTGTGTAGTTTTGGAAATATATCTCATCAATTTGGCAAAACATATTGGATGAATAGTTTGAACTGAATATCTTGGTATGGCACGTCAGACTTGTACTACAATGGTCACGGTTTCCCTTTCAATTAGCGGTTTTTATGTCTGTGAATGGAATTACGTCGGCAAACTGAAAGGGGCTGTGATTCTCCACCGTGATGTCTGACAGGAGCTTTCCGCTCGCACGCTCTTGGCTATTTTGGGTTGTCCAGGTCAAGCACTCTAATTCCTGGTAGCTCACCTGTTTTGTCCTTAGGAACACCATGGTCTGTCAGTTATGGTCAGAAGTCTATTAGCTACTGTCAAAGTCTTTCTGATCTTACGGTCTATCCTACAGTTATGTTCACCTTGCCACTAAATTAAATGCTGCCAGCTGCCCTCTGCTCTTCTGGAAACTGATAATCCACAATGACGATGGAGAGACCAGTTTCCCTATTATTAGACTTGCCCTACGGAAGAAACCACTGACCTACACATTGGTGCTAGTGTTTCCCCTTCAATTAGCACATTCTTAATCATTTCAGCCAGAAGAGTGTTCTCTGGGCTGACTCAGGGAATAAACTTAGTCAACTGAATTCTTTTTTGGTCTTTTGTAGTCAATTAATTTTAACAAACCTAACTTTCTGACCTTTGGAGCTCTTCTTCAATATCGTTCCAAAGCAGTTTCAGCAAGACTACCTCTTTTACCATTGGCCTTCATTTTTTTTCACTTTAAATTTTCAGGTGTCTCACTTCAATAGCTTGTAAGCAGGCATGTTCCTGCAAAGGACAAGAACTCATCCCTTTTTATGGCTGCATAGTATTCCGTGCTAAATATGTGCCACATTTTCTTTATTGATGGGCATTTGGGTTGGTTCCAAGTCTTTGCTATTGTGAACACTGCCACAATAAATATATGTGTGCAAGTGTCTTTATAATAGAATGATTTATAGTCCTTTGGATATATACCCAGTAATGGGATTGCTGGATCAAATGGAATTCCTATTTCTAGGTCCTTGAGGAATCACCACACTGTCTTCCACAATGGTTGAACTAATTTACACTCCCACCAACACTGTAAAAGTGCTCCTATGTCTCCACATCCTCTCCAACATCTGTTGTCTCCAGATTTTTTAAGGATCGCCATTCTGAGTGGAGTGAGACGGTATCTCAATGTGGTTTTGCTTTGCATCTCTAAACTGACACAAGAACATAAAATCAAACACCACATGTTCTCACTCATAACTGGGTGTTGGACAATGAGAACACATGGACACAGAGAGGGGAACATCACACACTGGGGCCTGTCAGGGAGTGGGGGGCTTTGGGAGAGATAGCAGAGGATGGGGGAATAGGGGAGAGAGAGAATTAGGAGAAATACCTAATGTAGATAACAGGGTGAGGAATGCAGCAAACCACCATGGCACGTGCATACCTGTGTAACACACCTCACACGTACTGCGGTACTTACAGTATAATTTTAAAAAAAGAAAAATATGCATATTTCTTTGCCAGAGTTATAAGAGAGTACTCAAATTTACAAAATCCCTTTCTAATTCAGTCATATATTCTTTCCTCCCTGGTCAAGCATCCATAAGCCATATTCCTAACGGTATGTTAGTTACTGCCAGTGTGGGTTAGCCAGAGGCAACAGTTCTTTCACTGAAAAATCACTTTCTTTCTGCAGCAAGGATAGTTATTTCCTCTTTATACCTTCCAAATATTTAACCTGCTTACCGTACTGAAAGCAAAGAAGAAGGAGGAAAATCGTGAGGAGTGCAAGCCTCGTCACACAAAGCAGCAACTTCTTGTGAAGATTTTGATTGATATTTAATAAATGAGCAGTGTATTTTCTCTACAAGCAAAGATTTGTGACCTCACACCTCAGGCAGAATTAAACTTCTGTTCATTCCTCTCGAACATACCCCAAGTTGTCTTGGTCTCAGAGGAATTAGACACACAGGGAACAGACGTGAGGCCACTGACCGCTTGCAGCTGAGCTAGTCTAGCCTAGATAATAACAGTTGCAACCAACTCACAGAGTCCTGTGCGTAGAATTAAGTAGTTATTATTCTAATCCTCTGAGTTTTGGAATAGCTAGTCATACAGGAATATTGTTACAAGAGCTGACTGCTACAGAATAGTATTCATTTTAGAAAATGAGCCATAAAATTAGCATATACAATTTCATAATTTTTCCCAAAAGTCTTGTGATATTCTTTTCTAATATTTGTGAAACTAATGCATCTGTACATCCTGAAAACACTATTTGTATTCATTGTTTACAGGTATTAGCTACACAAAAATTAATTTTAGCTGAACTACCGTATTCTTCAAAAGAATGAGAGTTCAGTAATTCTTTCTTCTATCTTTAGATTATGACCAAATAATCAACCAAACACCAAATGAATAGTTAATAGTCATACAAATAGATGGCTAGCTAAACACATAAACTAACTTGAAAAGAACTTCGGGTTTCCACAGACTTGCCTTAAATGTTTGACCTGCAACTGTCCCGTTTTGTTCATGTTGGCAGCTGTGTAACTCACCAGGACATATCAACTTCTGAAGAGCTGGAGTGAACATATAATAAAATCATAAATGTGAATTTGCATAGCACATTACATGGTGGAGGATCTGAAAGACAGCAGATATTCATTCAATATTAGTGTTCTGTTTGTTTTTTATTTCTCTTACTCCCTCAATGCTACGTTTAAAGACACATAACACTGGGAATTGATATTTGTATTATAACTACCTCTATAATCTGTATTCCTATGAGAAGAGAGAGAGCATACCTGTTTATTTTGAAACCTATATCTTAATTTTTGCTACACTTGTCTAGATTTATTTTAGGCATGATTATACTAGATTGTTTAACATGTATATACATATATATATATATATATATATATATATATATATATATATATAAACAATTTGGAAAACCAAGATCCTTAAGATACAAGAACACCATTTTTGTATTTAAATTCCAACATGACGGCATTGTAGAAATGCACATATGGGTGTTTATTTTGAAGTTTTGCATTTTTCTGGAACTTTAAATTGCAAAATATTAATTCATTTTTAATGTTTTAAAAGACATTTTGAGTAAACAATGAATATAAAATTGAAGTGAAAATTCTAGCTAAGGGTCCAGAAGTGCACTACAAAGTAGTTATCCATTAATTTCACTTTTACAAGTGTTGAAAAATAAACTAAAATTTAAAATACATGCAAGATGCTGCGATAGACAACTATTAATTCCTCCCTGATAACAGCTGCCCTCCTGTCTCATCCTTGGCATTCAAATTTCTATTGACAAATTCACCCTTCTTCAGTTCTCACCCAGACGGTTTGAATGCGATCGTCTCCACGCTCAGCTGCAGAGATGGGTGGGAGGAGGGGCGTCAGCCTATCAGCAGATCAGAGTACAACTGCGACAAAGCACATCCTTAGTCTTGCTCATGGGAAACAGCATGGGGCCTGGAATATCCCTTTTTGATCCAGGAAAGATCTGCCTGAAAATGGAACTAGGAGACAGCAGAGCCAAAAACTGGAGAGAAAACATTTGAGGACCAGTCGTATTTCTTCAGTTTGACTTTAAGCCTTACCTAAAGTCAGAGGTCTTCCTAAATTTTTAAGTAACCTGAGTCACTAAATCTGAGTCTTGTTTTGTATACCTTGACATATAAAGCATACTAACTGATTTTTAAAATACGAGTAAGAAGCTGCTTAGATATTTCTCAAATAATTAAGCTTTTGGTAATTGTCATTAGAGACTTACCATAGCACATAAGATCTTGATATCTGGAATCTGGGTGGAAATTCTGCTTTTGCTGTTTAGTGGTTGACCTTGGGCAAATAAAGAAATATGTGTGTGCCTCAGTTTCCCCATGTATATGATCAGGGTAGTGGTACCTACCTTACAGGGTAGAGTCAAATGAGATAGTACATGTAATGTATTAACAGGGCCTGGCATATAGCATCGTCAAAAAATATTAGCTATTAGGATTTTTATTGTTTTTGATTAATTTGAAAAAAAAAATTTTGGCATCAGATATATATTAGAATCTTTTCTTTGTAGCTGCACACATCGAGAGCATAAAATACTTCTTTTATTCATTCAATTAAAAATGCTAAAATATACGTCAATTCAAATATTCCAAAATTTCAACTACAATAAACAAAATTTAGTGAACCACCAAAGAAACGTAACACATAAAGTTTTTCTTAGCTTGACAGCCATATCATCAATAATACAACGACACGGTAATAATAATTAAAAGTGGTGACTTCACATAGGAGTCTCAGTATAAGGAAAAAAATAAACTCTTAGAAAGTTATTCGTTATTCTGTACTAGCATTGACTTATATATTACTCAGGGCTGGATGGGTATACTGTAGCTTGAAACAACCTCAAAATCTCAGTCAAAATAACCAGAAGTTAGATTCTTGAATTTTCAGTAAGTTTTTACTAGTCCAGACAACTTTCTGGGTCAATTGTACTCTGTGGCCCCAAGACCTTGTTTTCATTTAATAGCTGCAGTATTTCAACATAAGCCTGGCACACTGAGTGGAGAGAGGAAAGAGAAAAGGTGGAGAAGTGTCACTTCTGCTTTTATTGTTGACCATAATTCGGCACATGCCCCTATCTAATAGTAAGGTACTAAGGAAATAAAGGCTCCCACATACCCAGGAAAGAAAGGATAATGGGGTGGTTTCAAGCACTAGTAACTCTGTGTTAGGCCATCCTTGCATTGCTATAAGAAATAGCTGAGCCTGGGAAATTTATGAAGCAAAGAGGTTTAATTGGCTCATGCTTCTGCAGGCTCTACCAGCATGGCTCCAGCACCTGCTTCTGGAATCTTACCATCATGGTGGAAGGCAAGGGGATGTGCCATGTGCTTCACACGGCAAGAATGGGAGCAAGAGAGATAGGGGAAGTGCCACACACTTTAGACAGCCAGCTCTCATGAAACCTCACTTGCTATCACAAGGACCACACTAAGGCGTCCGTGAGGGATCCACCCTCATCACCCAAACACCTCCCACTAGGCTAACCTCAGACATTGGGGATTACATCTCAACATGAGATTTGGAGGGGACAGGCATCCAAACTGTATAAAGCAGCGGTCATAATTTTAAAAATACAAAAGCAATTGATTGTAATCTCAAACAAAAACGCAGCGTTATACATTAAAATAAAAAGCTTATAGTTTAAAAATCATATATCAAACATGATAAATATAAATATGAATAAATAATACTGTATTCTAAAATATCATAATTTGCCACGAAGGAGGTCTGAGCTTAGCTATCTAGACTGTATCACTACTGTTTAGAAATTTGCTAATATTTCTTCCCCTTTGAAAGCTTTTTTGATTACATTTTCTAAATTGCTTTATAGTCTCTCAGTTCTCCTATTTCTTACACAATCAGGTTTTCTTCAAACCTCCAGGCTTATAATATGTGATAAAATTTTATCTTTTATTAGAAAATCTCTGGTAAGGCATCAACACCACAAATTAAATCAGTTAAGTCCAAGATATGGTAAAGATGCTTGGTATATATTATAACTGACAAACAGGAATAAGCCGTCCTTGAAAAGGCCAGGAGAAAAAGTCCTTGGCATCTCCTTGGTACCTAAGTCTAAAGGGGATAATTAGTAACTATTCTACCTGTTAATCTCAAATATGCGCTTAGCAACAACCATGATTAAGGAGGTATTTCTTCTGACCACGGTTCCAATTGTAACTCTTCTGGAGCAGTAGCAATAAGGCTAAAGACTCAAGAAGTTTCCATTTCAATGTCGCATTCATCGTTAACTCAGAATATCTTTTAAAAAAATTTCCAAGTCCCAAAGTGATTTGGGGACAGATTATCAAAAAATTGTTTTACCCACAATTGTAGGTAACACATTTAAAATTTATTTTCCAATTAACATATTTAACAATAATGCTATACATGTTATTTTGTAATAGTTACAACATCATTAATGCCATTTTAATTCACGAAATAAAAATTACAATAGAATAATGTCATCGATTTTCAACACCCAAAGAATATTTTTAGTATCACATGCTTCAGAAACAGTTGTGACACAATTTTTTTCTTTTCTATTTCTTATTTTAAAAACCCAATTAATATATAATCTAAATTTATCTCTAGTCAAAGGTAAGACTGGATCAATGGTTTTCTTTTGACTGATGAAACAACCTCACTGCATCAATTGACCATGTAACTCTGCAACTTGATTAATTACTTTGGGTTAAGAATTAAAATAAAAATAGGAACATAAACTTTATATATTTACTTTAACTTTGGAATGAGAGGAAAGTATTCAATGCAGTGAATGTGTATGTGTTTGTGTGTGTATACTTGATACAGTGTATACATGTGTGTATTTGATACAGTGTATATGTGTGTGTATATACTGATATGCATATATATGTGTGTATATTTTTTAAATATGTGAGTATATATATATTTGTATATATATGTATTCTCTATGCTTATATTGAAAAGAATAGAGTGATTGAAATTTCTCAAAAAGATAGAGGTTTGAGTTTAACATGAATGAGCTATCTTCCCTCTCAATTTCCTCTGTAACATAAAGTAACAGCCAGGGCAGGAAAGCTAATAAAACAGGAAGGCTTTTAATAAAAAAAATGATTACAAGTGACAGAAAACTGAACATTTCAAAAGTGTGTAATGAAAATACCAGTGTTGGCAAATACATGGAAGAAATAGAACCCTCATGTATGGCTGGTAAAAGTGCAGATTCTTATGAATGTTATGGAAAATATGCCTACCCATTGACTTGGTAGTTACATGCTCAGGTATACGCCAACAGCAATGCATACGTAGGTTCACTAAGAAAATGCTTATCAGCAGAAAAATGGATAAATTGTGTTATATTTACAAATGGAATCCATTGTAGCAATAAGAATAAGCAAGGTATAACTATACCTGACAACATTAATGCATTGCAAAACCAAGACATTGAACTAAAGAATTCAGAACCGAAAGGTCATGTCTTCCATCCATATAAAATTCAAAAATGGCAAAACTAACGTGTAGTGTTAGAGAGCAGCAGAGGTTTGCCTTGAATGTCCCTGATTGACTGGAAGGGAACTGGAGAGGAGCTTCTGAGGTGATGGTAATGTTCTCTTTCTTCATCTGCTTTTGAGTTATGCAAGTGTATTCAGATTATAAAAAATCAGTATTTGTGATATTTCAAAAATTATTTTTTAAAACTGCTTAGCAAAGAGATACATTTATTTTCTCAGATAATTGAAAAATTCAGATTATGTACAAGGGTTCAGGCAACCTGCTTCTCAGGAACACAAACTCTGCCTGTGTCTCAGCTCTTCTCTCCCGTGTGCTGATTTACAAAGCTAGGGGTAGTGCGAAGAGGACTTCCAGGCATTGCCAATATTTCCTCCAAAATATAAATTCAAAAGAGAGGTAAATTTCTCCTTCTGTGAATGTTTTCCTCCTAAACAACTATACTCAGCTTGGTGATGGTTATTTGAGTCAATCAATAGAGCCTCCTGGAAGAGAATGTGCTCATGGCTGTGAATTCGGTCAAGTTGGTGTGGGGTCATTTCCTTCCAAACTGCATAGACTGAAAAGTGGAAAGAAGATTTTCTATTAAAAAAGAGACAGAGAGAGAGACAGCAAACAAGCACAATGACATGGGTTCTTACCAAAATAGGGCGAAGGCTATGTATCCCAGGTCAAGATATCTCTCAAGCAATCTAGAATAGGTTTGATCTGACCTTTAGTGCCTGCACTTTTCTTACATGATGAAACCAATGGGGAATTTTGAGTGTCAGGAAGGAAACTTTCCAACTGCCTTGCAATGGTGAGTGAGAGGCTTAAAAATCCTGGAGAGCCATTAATGTTATCTGCCATGGTGGGCTGAGTTGCTCCCAGTTCCTAAAGTGTCTAATGTGTCCTAACAGGAATTGTTATTGCTTGTGACATCATTGTGTTCGAAAGCAAGAGCAGTCAAAGAAAACCAGAAGACTCAAAAAGAGAAGACAAAGAAGAGCCATTTCAGAAGAAGGAGAACTTACAGAAATGCCAGATGAGATGAATAAACAAAGAAATGTGATCTGTCAAGTATATCAAGTATAAAACAATTTGTGGAACAAAAACAATAAGAAGAAAACTTTTCAATTTAAATGTTTCCATAAACTAAAAATAATAGTTACGATGAAAAGTTAAGTATACCAGGAACATCTATTGAAAAAATTCCAAAACATGTAGAAACAGCATAAATGACTGCTGAAAAGATGAGGCATTGAAAGCAGAGACAGAATTTTAATATGTATAAAAGAAGATCCTGAAATAGAATAAAGAAAGCGAGAGAGAGAGGTAATATTTAAACAGATAAAGAAAATTTCTTTTGTTTGAAGAAAGATGTATGTCTCAAGATTGAAAATGTTCCCTGAGTCCCAGAGAGGATTAATAAAAAAGGTCATTTATTTAGACATATCCTGGTGAACGTTTTGAATTCCAACGGTAAGTAGAAAGTCTTATAACCTTCTATGAGGAAGTAACTTTCAAAGGAAAGTGAATCTGAGTAACATCAGTCTTATTTATAATATTAAAACTTAGCAGTTAATAAAACATTATGTACTGAGACAAGGGGAGATGGAGTCAAGTCACTATTCATTCATCAGAGTAAAGAAATGATATTTTCAGAAATACACGAATGAAGAAACTACATCAGCAATGTATTCTGAGGAAAATAATCCTGAAAATACAATAACCAAACAACAATTAAATCAGGACTGAGATATTGTAAAGGAGAAGAATCATAGTGGAGAAATGGTGGCAATGTCTCCGCAATTTATGTAATTGACTGTAAATGGATAACACTGTTATGCCTGGGAAATTGCAACAGCGCCTTAAAATAAAGTTTGTTTAAAAATTAGAGAAACTGAGGAAAAGCTTAGAAACAGATTTCAATGAAATCTGGGGCCTTGAAACTATGAGAACCTGAAAAGGAGTGAAAGCGTTTAAGCTGCCACATCTGGGAGAAGGGGATGCAACAGAAACTGCCAGTAACTACCCGATACTCGTATTTTAGCTCTTCCTCACTAGTAGAAATTCCATTTTATTTATAGTAGCAATGCATTCAAACAAGTCACATTCCCTGTCATGTCTTGCAGAGGGAAGAGCTGTGTGATCACATGCTGGGCAATCAGCGAATATGGAAGTTTTGTCTGTGATGGCTGCAGGGCTACAGACGTGGTTTCTCCCACGCTGGTGGGTGTGCCTATTTTGCCTTCTCTCCTTCTCCTCGCTGATGCCTGGAATGAAAATTTAATGGCAGGAAGTCAGTGCACTAAGATAAATAAAAAGAAAGAAGTTAAACCAAAAGTAAGAAGAGGAAGTTAATAATGCTGACATTAATTAAATGGAAAAATCTCAAAACGTAAACTAAATATATAAATACTTAAATATTACCAATATAATAAATGCCCAAGTGTAGATTGGAGGAGAAAAAGAGAATCAAATTAAAAATATACAGGCACACGAGTGAGGCTCATTTGTGTATGTATGTATGTATGTGTAAAGAGAGAAAGGAAATATTGCTGGAAACCTGAAAAAGGAGCTTATAAAAAATGAAAAACTAATAACTATAATTCTGAATTAAAGAATAGAGAAAATCCAGGTAATATTTATTAGGTGTGGGGAAAGTACAAATTATCAAAACTAGCTAAGAAATAAAAATCTGAATATAAGATAGAAAAAAAGGACACAATTAAATGTTTAAAAACAAAGTCAGTGTGTTGTTTTACAACTGAGTTTTATTATGTAATTTTAGCAGCTTTAAAAAAATAATGTCCTATATATCCATTTGTAGAAGTAGGGTTAGATGAACTATAGAGCATTCATGATATAAAATATTACTCAACTATGAAACGAAGTGATAGACTTCTCTCTGTTGATAAGACTTACATGATACAGACATTTTTTGAACACACTATGAAAATCATTTAAAAAACATTAGTATTACTATGTGTTTAGGGGTTTGATTAGAGAATTATTTTATTCTGGATTATTTTTTCAAGAGTTTTTACTCTTATATAATAGTTAACATATCCTTAAACACGGTTAAGTGCCAAGGTTATTTCACCATCTTTCAGTTCAAAAAAGTATAATTATTTTTTATTATTTATGAATATTTTATTATTAATGCTAAATAATATTAAATTTTACAAAAGATGTTTTAATTTCATAGAAAAATAAGTATACATGACAAAAATACAGCCCAAAAATGATTCAATGTGTAAGACATCCATATTAAGTTAAATATTTCATGTCTTGAAAGCGCCGTGTATTTAGAAAATTCTTATTCATAATATAAATTATATTATGTGAGGAAAGTAGTTTACGGCATTATATTAGGGAAGTAACTGATTTACTTCATTTTGTTTTATGATATGAAACAGCAATGCTGTGCTTAATAATAGAAATGTTGGATTTTCACTACATCGAATCCAAAAGATAGACAGATCCGAGATAAAACAGAGACATCGAGGAACAACAGTGAAGAGGCTACTGTGTTCGTTTTCTGCTGCTGAAATGACCACGCACTGGAAAGTTACTGTTTAAAACAGTCCGAGTGCTTCTCTTACACTCGTTACACTCGAGATCAGAAGTCTCAAATCAGAGCTAATTTCTTCTAGGGTCTTCAGGCTATTTTCAGGGTCTCGAGGTCCCTTGCATTTTTTGGCTCATAGCCCCCTCCTCCGTTTTGAAAGTGTATCCCCTAAAACTCTGGTACTGAGCGATATAACATTATATTTTAATCCTACTGTCTGCCTTTTATAACCCTTGTGATTACACGGGGCCCACCCAAATAATCCAGAGTGATCTCCACTTAGCAAGATCCTTAACTAAATCACAACTGCAAAGTACCTTTTGCCACAGAAGTTAACATATTCAAAGGATCCAAACATAAGGGTCACACGTCTCTGGAGGGTTAGTTTACTACAGTTATTAACCACCTCATTCCATCAATTCTGTAATGTCCATTGGCTTCAAACCATTAATAAATCTACCAACGTTTTCCTACTAAAGTGTAAATATGAGTACTTTGTGCTCAAGATAGAGATGGGTCAAGATGAGTCAGGGCAATGTTTTTAGCTCTAAAACAACTACAAAAGATGTATCTAACAGCAACTTAAAAACTAATATATTTACACAATTTCAAAAAAATGAAGAGGAAAAGAAACTAATCCAGAATGTTTTCTGATTATTGTATGCAATCAAAAACAAAAATAAACTGTGGCAAATCTAAATTAAATATAAAATCTCCACTCAAATTATAAATAACACTGAAAACCACCTTAATCATATGAATGACATGCTTACGTATTATATGATTGAATATATTATAAATCATACAACTTTAAAAGTACTTAAGACTTTTCATTTTGAGGAAGCAAAAAGATTCATTTCTACTAACACATCAGCTAAAATTTGCAATTGTCATTATATGTTAGGCCGGGCGCGGTGGCTCAAGCCTATAATTCCAGCACTTTGAGAGGCCGAGGCGGGTGGAATACAAGGTCAAGAGATCGAGACCATCCTGGTCAACATGGTGAAACCCCGTCTCTACTAAAAATACAAAAAATTAGCTGGGCATGGTGGCACGTGCCTGTAGTCCCAGCTACTCGGGAGGCTGAGGAGGGAGAATTGCCTGAACCCAGGAGGTGGAGGTTGCGGTGAGCCGAGATCGCGCCATTGCACTCCAGCCTGGGTAACAAGAGCGAAACTCCGTCTCAAAAAAAAAAAAAAATTATAGTCTAATGTTTATTTTGCTTTAGCATCCTATTTAAACCTTTTAAGTGAAAAATTTTCCACATAGTAAAATTTTATAATAAATTCTGTAAGACAGGAAAGTATATACAGAAAATTCATTTACAATTAGCTTGTTAACAGTTCAAATATTAAAGAGGGATTCATGTGTTTGAATTTATTTTCCAAGGAAATCTTTTTAAATTAAAGTACATTTTCATAAATCTGGTATGTTAGCCCTCTCATAAGAATACCTTTCAAACTATAATGTTTGCATAATTTTAATCACCAGCATTGGCTTTCATCTAGTCAGACAATGGTAAAATGGGTCTCTACTAATTTTCTCAGATTCCAGACAATTCAGTCCAATGAAATTGTACATTATCTTGCAGATTCTAAATCCTAAAAGACTAAACCAAATTTTCAAAAGTTTTTAACTTAATATCATAGTAAGTATTGAAAGAAAAAGTTGTATTATTAAAGTTTCAAAGCTGGACTTTTCATATTTTTTAATTTTAGAACAGTTTTAGGTTTATTTAAAAACATTAAAACCGTTTTCCATTATGAAGAATTTATATTAGTGTAGTCATGCATTACAATTAAGAAGCCAACATTGTTACATTATTATTAAAGTCTATACATTTTTCAGGTGTTCTTAGTTTTAAAATATTGTCTTTTTTCTATTCTAGGATCCCATCCAGAATGCCTTCACTACATTTAGTTATCTTGTCTCATCAGCTTCCTCTGGGCTATAACAGTCTATATTTAATATTTTTGACTGATTTTCCAGTAGTCGTATTTTTTAAAAATTTATTCTTTAAATTATTTTTTCCTTTAGAATGTTAAAGTTTGTAGTACTAGACATACATTAGCATTCTTCGGAGTACTAGTGGACCCAAATCTATATTGATCTTGTCTTTGAATTTCAAACCTATTAAATCTCAAATCTGCTTTGTACTAGAGCTTTCTTCACACACAGACTTGTGTCATTGAGAATTAATTGATCTTCTTACTATTTAATGCAAGTTAGCTCATGTGCATGAAAATAATTTTTCTGACAACTTTTGCTGTCTGTGGCAAAGAAATAAATGGAATTTATTTCTAAATTATCCATGAGTATAGATACAACATTTTGTTATAATACACTGGGACTTGTACGGGAATCTTAATATGACTAAACATACAGTAACATTCTATTGAATCTGTTGCAGTTCTTAGTGTTGAAAACTGAGAAATAAAAACATTTAATTTTTTGCAAGTCCAGTCAAGAATATGCCCCTTCATTGAATTTGTTCTGCAGAGCAGATATCAGAAGGAAGGTTTGAATTTAAGTGAATGGCATGAAAATTCACCAGGAAAGTATTTTTGCAAATATGTGCATCAGTAGAAAACCATAAGTCTGTTAAAAATCGTTTTATATGGAACTTTCTTAAAAAATGTAAGAGTATCTAACAAAAAAATTCCCTGAAAGAATCAAGGAAGTACTCAAAACTATCTAAATTATTCACTTAATTAAGATAGTACAATTAAAATTTTAGCCTAAAGTTTGATTGAAAAATATAATCAGAAATTACTGTGAAACAGCATCACACCCAAGAAGTTCCAACATCCTGAGGGAAAAATAATCCATTAGGAATATACCAGATACAACAACAATAAAATCAGACCGTTGAAAAGAACGTCACTTGAACAAAAATCTAACAACACTTCTTAAGGAGATTTCAGTACCAAGCACAGAGACACAAATTCAAACTTATTTTTAAAAAAGACAGTTTGGGCCAGGCGTGGTGACTCATGCCTATAATCCCAGCACTTTGGGAGGCTGAGGCAGGCAGATCATGAGGTCAAGAGATTGAGACCAACCTGGCCAACATGGTAAAACTCCATCTCTACTAAAAATACAAAAATTAGCCAAGTCTGGTGGCATGCACCTGTAATCCCAGCTACTCAGGAGGCTGAGGCAGGAGAAACACTTGAACCTGGGAGGCAGAGGTTGCAGCTGAAATCACATAACTGAACTCCAGCCTGGCAACAGACTGAGACTCCAAGACTCCATCTAAAAAAAAAAAAAAAAAAGAAAAAAAAAAAGAAAAAAGACAGTGTTGTCTTTTTTTTATATTCTTTTTTTTTTTGTATATTCTATAATAAAATCTCTATGTTATTTTAAATACTGATGGCAATGGCGGCTCCAGATGGCCTGCTGCTGCCATCATAGCAGCTGCAGCAGGGAGGCCAGGGCTGCATGCTCCATGGAGCCAGCAGGAGCCTGTCACTTCAGCCACCCAAACTGTGGCTGCAGACCCAGGCCTCCCACTCGACAGAATAGGCAGGAGCCCCACCCTCCTGGGCAGGGCTACAGCCACCTAAGCAGTGGCTGCAGATACAAGCATCCCTGTGCTACTGGAGAACCAAGAGAAGGTGGAACTCTGCCTTCATTGGCATAGCCACAGCAGCCCAAACTATGGCTGCAGACGTGGGCCTTCTGCTCCGCAGAGAAGACAGGAGCCAGGACTGACTCCCGCACCCCTATCTTTGCAGGCTCAGAAGTGCTTGCTCAAGCATCCACTCTATTCTGGGAGCAAAGTCTGGTCAGCCTAGGCACCGTGAATGGCAGTAGGAGGCAGAAGGGCCTGAAGGTTGGGGGGGACTAGAGTGAGAACTTGCGGTGCCTTTGCTACCAGCTCATTGCCTTCCATCAACCAATCAGCATGCACTTTCTCCCATCTGAGGCCCATAAAAGCCCCAGGCTCAGCCAGATCTCAGCAGACTATAGGAGGACCAACTTCAGAGAGGAGTTACCCTTCCAACTGAGAGCTTCAGAGACCTGCGGAGATGTCAGGACTACCTCTCTGTAGCCAGAGAGGAGCAACCCACTCCAGGGCCTCCTCTCTACTAGGAGCTGGGAAAACACTGGAATGATCAGCAGTGGAAAGAAACCACCCTCTCCAGGGCTTTCTCTCTGCTGAGAGCTGCAAATATCTGGATGACTTACCTGCAGAGAGGAGCCACCCTCTACAGGTCTTCTCTCTGCTGAAAGCTGCAGACATCAGGACAACCTACCCACAGAGAGGAAATAACCACTGTGGGTCTCCTCCTAGCTGTTCTAACTCTCAATAAAACTCCTCTTCATGTTGCTCACCCTCCACTTGTCTGCATACCTCATTCTTCCCAGATGCAGAACAAGAACTGGGGCAGAGGTGCCACTGGCCACAGAGGTTTGTGACCAGAAAAGCAACACCCCAAAGATCCCTTCAGAATAACACCTTTTTTTTTCTTAAGACAGAGTCTCACTTTGTCACCCAGGAGGCTGGAGTGCAATGGCATGATCCCACTCATTGCAACCTCTGCCTCCCAGGCTCAATCAAGTGATTCTCCTCCCTCAGCCTCCTGAGTAGCTAAGGTTACAGGTGCTTACCAGCATGCCCAGATAATTTTTGTATTTTTAGTGGAGACAGATGTTGCCATGTTGGCCAGTCTGGTCTCAAACTCCTGACGTCAGGTGATCCACCAGTCTCAGCCTCCCAAGCTGCTAGGATTACACGTATGAGAGCAATACCATTTTAACAAGACAGTATGACTTTAATTCCAAGACTAAATTATAATAATACAAAATAAAACTGCTAATCTTATCAGTGAATTTCTTCAAAAAATATCAAGTAAAATATTAGTAAACTGAATAAAATTTATGAAAAGAATATCATTCTAAAACTCTCACAGACATTTGTCCTAGCAGTAGCAGCCAACACCACTGGCACATCTGTCTTCTGGTAACTTCACACAGTCAGCAGCTCAAATCTCCATTTAGAAAGCAGAGCTTACCTACCAGCCTCCCTCACTTCCACGTGTAGAAATCTTTGATTCATAAGAGAAGGGGTAAGTATACAAAGCCCACTTTGCTGTGGGAGAAGGAGAAAGAGACTCCAAGTTGCAGAATCTAAAGTGGATGAAGCCCTGGAAGAAAGTCCCTTTGTTCAGTATCATCAGAGTATCGTTTACTTTCTTCCATATCTGTCCCCAGCTGCACTGGACTCACACCTGCAAGCAGAATGTGGATGAAATTTGTGCATTTTTCAATCTAAAAGTCTCTGAACTTCATGGAGACTTACTGAGTTGCTGACACACTACACTAAATTTATTTTCTTTCTGCTTAAACTTTGCAGAAGTGGATCTGCTATTTGCAAGGAAGAGTGGTAACTGAGGTGAGCTGTTTATGATCGCAATTTAAATATCTTAAAATGGTAGGCAATTTATCAATAGATTTATTTCATCAGCAAATTAAGAGAAAACACATATGATTACACTGATAATGTCAGAATGACATTGAATTATGCAGCCAGCCCCATGTGGGCAGAACCACACACTGACCTTGACAGAAACCAGCTGCTTGTTCATATCTGGGGGGAACAAGATGGAGTAGCTGGGCCTTGGCAACCAAAAACATGCTGTATGCAACTTGACACAGAGAACGTACAAAGGCCAGGCCATTACCAGAATGGCCTGTGGGGCTGAATGCAGTATGATCATGGACCACAGTGGGAACTCTGTTGCTTTGGTGGCCTGAATATGGTCAGCTGGGACACAACTGGATGGGAAGTTCCTCACCCTGCGGCAGCCATTAGAGCATGGGTGCAAACTGATACCCCTGCGACGGGCCATCTTCATCCGGAAGACAAAAGATGGGCAAATTCTGCCTGTACCAAAACACTGAATGAGACACAGCCTGTGGCACTAACCACACGCTCGTTGTTGACTCCCAGAAGCCAGCCTTCTCAGGGCTTCGTTGGCTATGGCTGGCTGGGCCACGTGGAGCAGAAAGTTGAGACCGTTCCCCCTGGCCAGGTGAACATGTTTGACTTCCCTGGGTGTGGGGTGTCCCAGATCTGTGCTGGCTATTATGGTTACAGCTGCTCCTGTGCTGTCAGTGAAGTGGGTGGTCCATTTATCTGAGGGGCCACCAACACCTCCTGTGAGTCTACCATGTTCCCAAAAGCAGGGAAGAACCTCTGTAGCCGGAGAACCTGGAGCCAGGCTTATGAGAAGAGCAGAATGATTGCATAAGAGCATCACCAGCTGGGTCCCTGTCGCCAACATTCGGGCAACTGGGTTGCAGGGACCAGAAACCAAAGTCTTTCCAGTTTCCTGTCCAGCCAGGGCCTCGTCAGAAAGCAGTCGCCAGTTAGAGACTGATCAGCCGGCTGTCAAGTGCATGTTCTGGTCCTTACAAAAAGGATGAGGCCTTTACCCACCAGTCTTTTTTGCCTTTATGCTTCAGTCTTTCTTTCTCTCTGCCTACCCAGATACTGATTAGAACTGGCTGTCCTGTTTCTGAGACTGGGAGTACTGCTCTTCACTCAGCTCTCCAGCCTCCTTTTATTGGCTGAAACAGTTGGGGTAACCAAACAGTTGGGGTTACTGAAGAGTCCCCTCCTCGCTTGTCACCACTGATGCTATGACTGCTGCCTGTGTCCCTGCTAAGTGCCCCGTGCTGGAGCTTGGCACAGTGCATGCTGTGCAGCATCACTTACGAGGTGCCTTTCCCGGAACCCTGCACTCACTTGAGCTCAAGCCAGGCAACAGCTCTGGCTAGACAGTCTCGTTTCCAGAGGAGTTGGACTGGTTTGGGTGCTTTAAAATGATTAATTAGCTCAGTGGTGCTTTTGGAGAGCTGGGAATAGAACTTAAGTGTGAGACTTGGCTGGATGGGAAAGTTAAATCTTGGTCTTTTCTCAAGTTATTGATTGCATTTTTGTTGTTGTTACCTCTTGTCATTGTCTACATGTTAAAATGCCAAAAATGACCTTGTTGTTGCTTTTTCCCCCCTATTTTCCACCTTGTCACTCCTTATGGTGACTTCTTCCCTTGCAGGGGACTTAGCAAAATCTGTCTGGGCCAGTCCCTACGACTTGTGGCAGAAAGCCGCCCTGCATCTCTCCAAGACTTAAGCTGGCTTCTCACTCACCTCTGTTGTCCTGCATTCAATCAGGGGTCCATGGGAGAAGCTTCTGCAACTTTAGAGCCTTGCTGCACTCACCTGATCTGTCCACATCACCCCAAAACCACCACCTCTGACTCAAGCTTCCATGTGAAGACCTCATCAGTTTCCCTGGACATATCTCTCAGAACGTGGGTCAGGGATCTGTTTCCTGCACCCTGGAGGCTCCTTTGTTGTGTGGTCACCAAGAAGGTTGAGGAGGCAGCACCAAGGACCCAGCCTTTGCAGCAGCTGCCCTGGGTGGGGCTGGGCTTAGAGCTTCCAGTGAACTCATGCGAAGCTGGCAGCTGGCCTCTTCCAGAACCCTTGCCAAGGACTGGAGCAGGAAAAGGACATTTCAGGTGAAGACCGGCTCGCCCCTGCGCAATCCTCTTGGTTGATATTTCAATGTGAATTTCCTAATGGGTTAAATCCTTTTAAACAAGGTGTTGGGGGGTGAGGGGTGGGGTGTCATGCACTCAACGAAGGGTATACAGTGACTTTCCTGGGAGGACGGCATGGTATTGACCCTATTGGCATTTGACTATCTTCTAGCTCAGGAAAGAGAATTTGAAAGAGACTTAGAATGAAGGGGAATTGAGGACAGGGTTGTGATTTGGTCTAAGGTTTCTGGTTTAATGTTGTGATTTTTATATATACATTTTTGTTTTCTTGGCATAAACTTTTGAATAAACAACATTATACTTAAAAAAGTAGTTTAAAAGGAAAATCAAACACTTTTCATGTAGGACCTATGTCTTATTTTAATGTCCTTTCTCTTTCTGTGTGTACAACTATACAAAAACAGAAACTTAAAAAGAAATAATAAAAAAAATTAACTTCATGATAGTAAGATTATTTTAGTTTTTCCTTTTTAATTACATTGAAAATGTAAAACACATATACACACAAACATTTTTGTATAAATCATGTAATCAGCCCAGCTGTTTTCTCCCTTCAAATATTTTTCCAACCAAGTGAACTACACATTTTACATCCTTGTTTATTCTGAACAGTTTATACCTTACCGTTCAGCTGTCTCACATGCCACGCCATTCCCTCCTCCTTAGCTCTTCCACATACATAATTGTTTTCCTCAAAAATATAAACTCTCATATACGGCTACTCACACCTATGCTTAGAATTCTAAATATTGTTTTGTACAGCAGTTTGGTCTTTATTTCCTTGCCTAACTCTTTCTCTTTGTCCCTGTGGGTTCACTGATCTCTGTCCCTCAGTGGGCTCCCTCATGGGGAGTGCTGGCAGATGAGGAAATAAAAGAAAGAAAAGTATTTATCCTCGTAGTTTCTGCCATGTGAGGCCATCTCAGATTGGCTGTCGTCTTTGACGAGGCCACTGCTGCTCTCCAGACGGTCCCCTCCAAAAGCCTCTACCAAAGCTTTCTGTGATTCCTTCCGCTATTCCTCACTGTAGTCTTGAGTTACCCACTCAGATTCCCCGATATTAGCCCATCACTTTCCAATGAGCAGCTCTGTGAATTAACCATCTGTTTATTCTAATTCGAGCGTGGCATCTCCTTCTTGGATCCCAGGTGACATGCTTGTGTAGGAAAGGAAATCGTCATTTTTATAACAGCACAGGCCGTATCTTGTGTCTCTCCTCATGTTTGTAACAGGGCAGAGACCCTTCAATGAAGTAGATGTAGATGCTTAATAAATATGTAATCAATTGCATTGGATAACAACTTGATATCAAAGTATTATTGGGAATGCCATGCATTCAATGTAATTTTAAGAAAGTTACCGATTTAGTCTTTCGTTAAGCAACTGGGCAAACACGTGGAGAGTTTATTTTGACATGCAATGCCACAAAACTGACAAAATAAGGCAAAGATACCTAGGACACTTTAAAGAGTTCCTTTCATAACAATACAAATACAAACTACTGAAATATGGTTCCTTCATACATGCCCTTTTCCAGCTTTTTGGAGGTATAACTAACCAATAGAAATTGTATATATTTAGGTATAAAGTGTGATGTTTTGGTATGCACATAGGCTGTGAGATGATTCATACCAGAAACAATGTATACACATGTTTCACTTCACATTGTTAACTGCATGTGTGTGTGATGGAAATAATTAAGATCTATTCTCTTCACATATTCCAAGTACACATTATTGACTACAGGCTCCATGCTGTATATTAGGTCTCCAGAACTGATTTATTTTATGACCAAAAGTTTGTTCCCTTTGAATAACATCTTCTCATTCCACCTCTCCCACTCCCAACCCAAAACCCCCAGACTCCAGTATTCACCCGTCTGCATTCTGTTTCTAATAAGTGGACTGGTTTAAATTCTACATGTACGTGAGATCAGGTGGTATTTGTCTTTCTGTGTCTTGCTGTTTTTCACTTAGCATAACATCTTCCAGCTTCGTTCATATAATCCCAAATGGTAGGATTTTCTTCTTCGTTAAGGCTGAAGAATATTCCATTGTGTATATACCTCACATTTTCCTTTATCCACTTATACATTGATTGACACTTAGATTGATTCCACACCTTGGCCACTGTGAATAATACTGCAATGAACATGGGAGTGAAGTTTTCTCTTAACACACTAATTTTATATCCTTTTGCTATATACCCCTTAGTGGGATTGCCAGGTCATATATGTGGGGTTTCTATTTTGAGGTTTTTGAAGGACCTCCATAATGCTTTTTATAATGCCTGCATTGATTTACATTCCGACCAACATGTATAAGCCTTTCCTTTTCTCCACATCCTCACCAACACTTATTTTTCGTTGTACTGACAATAACCATCCATACAGGTGCAAGCTGACATCTCATCGTGGTTCTAATTTGCACTTCAATGATCATTAGTGACGTTGACTAACTTTTCATATGCCTACTGGTCTTCTGTATGTTTTCATTAGAAAAATGTCTTTTCAGGTCTTTTGCACATTATCTAAATGGGTTTTTTAGTTATTTGCAGTTGAGTTGTATGAGTTTCCTACATATTTTGATGAACCTTTATGAGATAAATAGTTTGAAAATATTTTCTCCCATTCCATAGACTGCCTTTTCATTTTGTTAGTCGTTTCCTTCATTGAGCAGAATATTTTTAGTTTGATATAGTCTCACTAGTTTATTTTTACTTTTCCCGCTTGTGCTTTTGGTGTCACGTCCAAAAAAAATCATTATTTTTAATGACATAATTAAATGAAAAATATTTTGTTCCTCAATAATACAGAAAATTTTATTTATTGTGGAATAAACTATTTAAAAGTGAAATGAATTAATGCAGAAAACTTGCTTCATTTTTCATATGGTGCTGAAATCTTAAATATAGAAATCACTATCTGGCATTTCCACTTTAATAAATTTTCCTCTACATTTTCAACTGATGCTTCTGAAAGACACTTCTGATAATACAAGTCCCTCTAGTGGCATCTGATGTGAACATTGTAATACATATAAAAAGTGGGTTTTTTTGTGTGTGCTTAGAAAACACACTAAGACATTTTAAAATTTACTAATAAAATTGATATTTAGACATGATAGTACCATCAGTTATTAATTTGTTATAATATTTATTCACCCTAATATGAAACATATTTATTGTGTTAAATTAATTTTATAATTGATAAATAAAAATATTATATTTTTCTTACTTAAAAGGCCAGTTGGATAGAAGGAAATGCATTTATTGAGCACCTAGTCTGTGCTATGTGATTTATCTATTCATTCATTAAATTTGATCAACAATCAGGTTATAGAGCATATTTTGTCATTTCCACTTTAAAGAAAATAAAACTCAGAAAATAATAAAACTCTATAATTCATCTGTCTAAAGTGACAGAGCAAGTTTATGTGCAAGTTTAAGCCATTTTTTACTCCACATTTCACTTAAAATATGACTGTTTACAATAGCAAAGACCTGGAATCAACCCAAATGCCCATTGATGATAGACTGGATTGGGAAAATGTGGCACATATACACCATGGAATATTATGCAGAATCAGAAATCATGAGTTTGTGTCGTTTGTAGGGACATGGATGAATCTGGAGAACATCATCCTCAGCAAACTGACACAAGAACAGAAAATGAAACACCGTGTATTCTAACTCATAGGCGGGTGATGAAAAATGAGAACACATGGACACAGGAAGGGGAGTACTAAACAATGGGGTCTATTGGGGGGAAAAGGGGAGGGCCAGTGGGAGGGGGAGGTGGGGAGGGATAGCCTGGGGAGAAATGCCAAATGTGGGTGAAGGGGAGAAAGGAAGCAAAACACACTGCCATGTGTGTACCTATGCAACTGTCTTGCATGTTCTGCTCATGTACCCCAAAACCTAAAATGCAATAAAAAAATTAAAAAAAAATATGACTGTTTAAAAATGAAAAGAAAGACTGGCATATAACCAGATAAATGTGACAGCTAATTCTAAACCGACAAGTGGATGGGCAATACTAAGCTGTAAGAAGGTGAATGGGTCAAAAAGAGGTGTTTAAATCTCAGGAATTTTGATGCAACTAAATTAGCTCTCTCTCACTCTCTCACACATTTTTCTTCTTAACCAAATTATATTTTACTGAAAGGTAAATGAATAAGTATTTTGTTTCATTTTTAAATGAAATTTTGAATTCGATCATCTGCTTAACTGTACTCATTATTGACACTCTGATTTCAGCTGAAATGATGTAAGTGATACCTCATGATAAGTAGTATCACTTCATTCCAGATGCAAAATAAAATATATAAAATTTGTTTAATAGGACATTTATTATCATAATCTTGATTTTTAGTTTAAGAAGCCAACAAAAAGAAGTATAGTTGCATGGAAGATATGAAGCACCAATTTTGAAAATTTTTCTCCAATTTTCCTAGAAAGAACTATATATCAAATTGTTTACAATTCTACTTAATTTATAATTTATTTAAGGTCTAACCTCTGAATTATTATTTTGTTATTCACATTACTAGGTCTGAGTAATATTTTAGTATCTTTTAAAAGTAGATTTAATATTTGCTCATCACCAAGTTCATTAACAATATGCCCCAAACCAGTCCTTTGAAGCAATGAAAAATAAATCTAATATTTTCGTAGTATTGCTTATTTTAAACTATCCTTGTGATGCCAGATCTTTCTCTGTGCTGGGAAGTGAAGTCTTTGTAAAGCAAAAATAAAATTCTAAATCCCCAGTTCACTCAATGGACCCTCCTATTGGCCAAGGGAGTCCAACTAAACCTGAAAAAGCAGTTCTGACCGTGACGTGAGTGGGGGATCAGACATGCTCATAAACTCTCCTCTCTTTGGGAGCTCAGGTGCATAACTAACAAGCATTAACTTTAAAACAGAGATTCTAAGGCTAGTAGAACAAACTCTTTGTAGCAATAAAATACTAAATTCCAACCTGGCTACCGTATAGCGTCACATGACAGATAGCAGAACCCTGAAGGAAATAAAAGTATTTTACCCCAAAATACGTTGCTTTGACATATTTTAAAATGATTCTGCAAAGTTGATCCTTGTGAGGGAAATTTACATTCTACAGAATTTCTTCTTTTTCCAGGTCTCTTTCTGATCCTGAAGAGACTGGCTGAGAGTCAAGCACTTAAGTCTTAATAGGAAACATTTGCCATCTGTTGTCTCTGGGGGTGACCATCTAGGCGACTACATCAAAATAATAAGAACTTTGATCTCCACCAACCCCTTATCTTAACCCAGACACTCCTTTCTACTGATTTCAGGTCTTTAGGTAATAACTTTTTCATCCAACTGCCAATCACAAAAGCTTTGAATCTGCTTTAAGACCTGTAAGCCTCTATTTGGAGTTGTTCTGCCTTTCTGGACCAAACCACTGCATACCTCACATGTATTGACTGATGTCTTATGTCTCCATAGAACATATAAAAGCAAGCGATAATCCAAACACATTGGACACATAGTCTTAGAACTTCCTGAGGCCATGTTACAGGTCATGATTCATAAACTTAGCAAAACAAAATTCTAAATTGATTGAGACTTGTCTCGGATACTTTCGGGTTTACATCACAAAGAATACCTGGAGTTAGCTGCTCGTCACAAAAACATTCTCAGTCGAGGGGAACAGGTCTGGGGCACGTTGTTCCTGGATGTGGCATATACATAATGCTGACCATTTTCCTTTTACTTGTAAGGCTACTACATACGAAATGTTCTTGATCTGGTATACATCTTCTCTGGCTGTTTGCAAACAATCCCCTTCGACTTTGAGCATTGTAACTCCGACTTGTTTCAGCAGTCATTTCACAGACCATCCAGGTCATCATTTTATTTAAAATCTAAAACAAAATCAGGTTGTTTCTGTCTCCTTAGCCCACATTTGATCTGTGGAAAATGCTCATATTTAGCCACTAAGTGTACAGAATTTTTTCAATCTCAGCCTGCATTGTAATGATTTCGGATGCTTAGTAAACCTCCCAGCCTAAAGACACCAGGGTATTGTTTCCAACAAGATTATCAAATCTCTCCATTTTTGAAGCCAACACTAATTTGCTTGAAAGAGAGAGAAAGGATACATTCGACAGAATGCAATAATGAAAACCCTTACTATTTTCTCCTTTTATTCCCCAAACATTAAAAGCCTTTACCTGTATTTGCTGGTAATGGCCAGGTACTACAGAAACTGAATAAGTAGAAACTATCTGTGTCTAACCTCAGCTCAAGCTAGAGGAGGAAAAGAACATTAGATACATTTCAAAGATTTTGAAAATCATTCTGAACTTATCATTCACACATATATCTTTTCAGAAACATCTGTTCAAATGTTTTTGTCATATTTTATTATTGTGTTGTCTTCTTATTACTGAGTTCTTCATATGTTATGGATGGAGTTCCTGTGTCATGTACATGATTGCAAATGTGATTGCAAATATTTTATCTCACTTTTTGATTTATCTTGTTACTTCTTGAGTATGGATTTCAAAAGAACAATTGGGTTCTTTGAACATTTTTTTTAACCATTAGGTTTCCTTTATTTATATTGTTTTCTTCTTCCTTTTCTTTATTCTCTGACATCCTACCCTTATTCTCCCTTTGATTTGATTTGTTTTTTTTTTTTCATTGAGGAAATTTTTCTCCCTGGAAAATACAACTTATGATTGATATGGTTCAGCTGTATTCCAACCCAAATCTCATCTGGAATTGTAGTTCCCATAATTTCCATGTGTCATGGGAGGGGACCCTTTGGGAAGTAACTGAATCATGGAGGCAGTTACCTCTATGCTATTCTCAAGATAGTAATTACTTATGAGATCTGATGGTTTTATAAGAGGCTTTTCCCCCTTTTCTCAGCACTTCTCTTTCCTGATGCCATCTGAAGAGGGATGTGTTTGCTTCCCCTCCCGCCATGATTGTAAGTTTCCTGAGGCCTCCCCAGCCATGCTAAACTGTGAATTAATTGAACATCTTTCCTTTATAAATTACCTAGTCTCAGGAAAGTCTTAACAGCAGTTTGAAAATGGACCAACACAGTAAATTGGAAAGGGGAACTGCTACAAACATACCTGAAATTGTGAAACCAGCTTTAGAACTGAGTAACAGGTAGAGGTTGGAACAGTTCATAGGTTTCAAAACACAGAAAAATGTGGGACAGTTTGAAAATTCCTAGAGACTTGTTGAATGGCTATGACAAAAATGCTGACAGTAATATGGACAATAAAGTTTCGGCTCAGGTGGCCTCACGCGGAGATGAGGGACTTCTTGGGAACGCGATCGAAGGTGACACTTGCTATGCTTTAGGCTCAGGTGGTCTCACATGGAGATGAGGGACTTCTTGGGAACGCGATCGAAGGTGACACTTGCTATGCTTTAGGCTCAGGTGGTCTCACATGGAGATGAGGGACTTCTTGGGAACGTGATCAAAGGTGACGCTTGCTATGCTTTAGGCTCAGGTGGTCTCACGCAGAGATGAGGGACTTCTTGGGAACGCGATCGAAGGTGATGCTTGCTATGCTTTAGGCTCAGGTGGCCTCACACGGAGATGAGGGACTTCTTGGGAACGCGATCGAAGGTGACGCTTGCTATGCTTTAGCAAAGAAATTAGTAGCATTTTTTCCCTGCCCTAGAGATCTGTGAAACTTTGAACTCAAGAAGAATGATTTAGGGTATCTGATGGAAGAAATTTCTAAGCAGTAAAGCATTTGAGAAGTGACAGAGCAAAAAATTTTGGAAAATATGCCTGATGATGTAATAGAAAAGAAAAATTCATTTTCTGGAAAGAAATTCAAGGTGTCTGAAGAGATCTGCATAAGTAATGAGGAGTCAAATGTTAATCACCAAGACAATGGGGAAAATGTCTCCAGGACATGTCAGATAACTTAATGGCAACGCTTTCCATTGCAGGCTAGAAACAATGGTTTCTTGGGCCAGGCCCCAGCCCCTACTGTTCTGTGCAACCTCAGGACATGGTGGTCTGTGTCCCAAATGCTTTAGCTCTAGCCATGGATAAATGGGACCAAGGTACAGCTCAGGCCGTTGATTCAGAGATGCAAGCCCCAAGCCTCGGCACCTGCCACATGGTGTGGAGCCTGCGGGTACACAGAAGTCAAGAACTGAAGTTTGAAAATATCCACCTACATTTCAGAGGAGTATGGAAACGCCAGAATATTCAGGTAGAAGTTTGCTGCAGGGGTGGAGCCCTCATGGAGAACCTCTGCTAGAGAAGCACCAAAAGGAAATGTGGGGTTGTAATCCCCACACAGAGTCCCCACTAGGGCATTATTAATGTAGCTGTGAGTAAAGGGCCACCATACTCCAGACCCCAGAATGGCAGATCCACTGACAGCTTGTAGCATGAACCTTGAAAAGCTATAGACACTCAACATCAGCCAATGAAAGCAGTGGGGGAGGGGCGGGGGCTGCACCGTGCAAAGCCACAGGAGTAGAGTTCCCAAGGCCACGAGAGTCCACCTCTTGTGTCAGCATTACTTGAATGTGAAACATGGAGTCAAAGGAGATTATTTTGTAACTTTAAGTTATAATGAATGGCCTACTGGATTTCAGACTAGCATGGGGCCTGTAGCCCATTTGTTTTGGCCAATTTCTCTCATTTGAAATGGTTGTTATTTACCCAATGTCTGTATCCCCATTGTGTGTTGGAAGTAAGTAATTTGCTTTTGATTTTACAGGCTTATAGGTGGAAGGAACTTATTTTGTCTCAGATGAGACTTTGGATTGTGGACTTTTGAGTTAATGCTGAAATGAGTTAAGAATTTGGGGGACTGTTGGGAAGGCATGATTGATTTTGAAATTTGAAGACATGACATTTGGAAGGGGCCATGGTCAGAAAGATTTGGTTTGGCTGTGTCCCCACCCAAATCTCATCTTTAATTATAACTCCCACAATTCCCATGTGTCATGAGAGGAACCTGGTGAGAGGTGATTGAATCATGGAGGTAGGTCTTTCCTGTGCTGTTCTAGTGACAGGGAATAAGTCTTATGATATCTATTGGTTTTAAAAACAGGCATTTCCCTGCAAAACCTCTCTTATCTACTCAGGAGGCCAAGGCAGGAAAAATGCTTGAACCCAGGAGGGGAGGGTTGCAGTGAGCTGAGATCATGCCACTACACTCAGCAAGATTCCATCTCAGAAAACAAGCAAACACGGAAAGTCCTGACCAGAGCAAAAAGAAGAGAAAGAAATACAAGGCATCCAAACTAAAAAGGAAGAAGTCAGATTGGCCTCACTCACAGATGCCATGATTATTTTCTCAGAAAAACCTAGACTAAGAAAAAAACCTGTTAAAACTGATAAATGAATTCAGTATGCTGTAAAATACAAATTTGACATATAAATATCAGTAGTATTTCTACACATGAACAGCGAATAATCTGAAAAAGAAATTAAGATAAAAGCATTTTGTGACAAAGCTGGAGTAATGAAGAAAACATGAAAACAGGATACGGTTTAAAAAAATTGAACAAACAAAAAAAACAGATATACTAATGTCAGTCATAAATCCACACATATATTACCAATTCATTTTGACAAAGGTATGAATAACATTCATTGGAAAAAGGACTGTCCCTTCAATAAAGAAAACCTGGACATCTATATGCAGAATGCATATCCCTATCCTTTTTATATGGTGGGACATAAGGGTATCTCTTATCTCCCACCATATAAAAACATCAAATCAAATTGATTAAAGATTTAAATATAAGACCTGAAACTATGAAAGTCCTAGAAGAAAACCCTGAGGAAATACTTGAGGACATTGGTCTGGGCAAACATATTTTGAATGATACCTCAAAAGCATAGACAATAAAAGCAAAACTAGAAAAATTGAATTACATCAAGCTAAAAAGCTTCTGCACAGAAAAAGAAGCAATCAACAAAGTGAAGAGAAGACCTGCAAAATGGGCAAAAATACTTCAAAGTATTCATGCAGCAAAGAATCAATAACCAGAATACGTAGGAAATTAAAACAACTCAGTAGCAAAAACAAACAAATAATTCAGTTCACAAATGGGAAAAAGACTTGAATAGGTATTTATCAAAAGAAGACAATAAGTTTTCCAAGAAGACACAATATAGTTTAACTCAAAATTATTGCTGATACATGTAATTTCACCTTTAGGATTCAATAATGCTAGTCCTTTAGTGCTATTTTAATGAAATTGATGAGCTGGAAGAATTTTCTTAATAATCTTTTTTTTTCATTTGCAATAAACATCCTTTGCTTACAAAATTTAAAATACTATATTAGGAGCTTATAATAAAAAGGCAATATATTTCACTCTTTCCTATCCCTTGTCTTTCATCAGATATTTTAAACTGTTTCTGTTCTTGGTTCTTCTATTATTTATTTCCACACCCTGAAACATATGCTTATAATGCTATTTTTTAATCATGAACTTATGACTTTATCTATTTACTCCTTGATCTGAAAGATGGTGGTGTATCTTCTCTCATTTACACTTTGCATTTTTACTCTCTTTTTCCACCCATTTCATTTTCCAAATTTTAAACATAATTAGATTAATATTTTATTTCCTTTGATACATAATTCTCTATGATATGCTTAAATAATATACTAAGATTACTATTTGTAATTCCATCAACTAGAAAATAGATCTTGATCCTTGACATTTTCTGTCATATTACATCTCTGCCTCTTCACAACCTTACATTCTCTTTCATCTGTAAAGTTATCTTATATTTTAAAGTATGATAACACTGACATTCTACTTGGTCACAATTAAGACTTCCGTATTTGTATATAGTACATTTCTTTTTCGATGGACTCCCACTCTATCACCCAGGGTTGAGTGCACTGGTGCAATCTCAGCTCACTGCAACCTCTGTCTCCTGGGCTCAAATAATTCTCCTCCCTCAGCCTCCCAAGCACCTGGAATTACAGGCATGTGCCAGCACACCCAGCTAATTTTTATATTTTCAATAGAAATGGGCTTCTGCCATGTTGGCCAAGGTAGCCTCAATCTCCTGAGCTCAGGTGATCCTCCCCCTTCAGCCTCCCCAAGTGCTGGTATTACAGGCACAACCCACTGTGCCTAGCTGTATATAGTTTAATTTTAAATTTAAAAATTATTTTTTATTTTGCAAGATAAAAAAATTTATTTTTATGACATAAATGTAACCAATGTTAAATAAATTCTTCTCATGCAATGCAAACTTTTTCCTTCATCATCATATAATTTTTACATATATATTTGATTTTATTTTTATATCACAGTTTTATTGAAATAAAACACATCATACAATGCATCCACTTATATTTTGCAATTCAGTGGTTTTCCAAATATACTCAGAGTTCTACAACCATTACCAGCATCGATTTTAAATATTTTCTTAATTTTTTTTTATTAATGATAAAATTATATATTGATTATATGTATAATTTCATGTTTAGAACTCAATAATGATAATTCTTTAGTGCTATTTTATACATACTTTGTATATTTGAGGGGTACATATTTTGGAACTATAGGTGACAATTTGATGTATAAGATGTATGATGATCGGGCCAGGTTCAGTGGCTCAAGCCTGTAATCCCAGCACTTTGGGAGGCCGAGGTGGGTGGATCACGAGGTCAAGAGATCAAGACCATCCTGGTCAACATGGTGAAATCCCGACTCTACTAAAAATACAAAAAAAAAAAAAAATAGCTGGGCATGTGCCTGTAATCCCAGCTACTCAGGAGGCTGAGGCAGGAGAATTGCCTGAACCCAGGAGGCGGAGGTTGCGGTGAGCAGAGATTGCGCCATTGCACTCCAGCCTGGGTAACAAGAGCAAAACTCCAGCTCAAACAAACAAACAAACAAACAAAAAAATGTATAATGATCAAACCAGCATAATTGGGATATCCATTGCTTCAAACATTGATCTTTTTCTTGGTGTTAGAAACATTAAAATGCTTCTAGCTATTTTGAAATACACATATATTACTGTTAACTCTAATTTTCCTACTGTACTATTGGGATACTAGAACTTACTCTTTTAAACTATATTTTTGTACCCATTTGCCAGTTTCTTTTCATCCCCTCTCCTCTCTTTTCCTTCTCAGCCCCTGGTAATTCTACTGTCTACCTCCATAAAGTCCACTTTTTAGTTTCCATGTATTAGTGAGAATACATGACATTTGTCTTTCTGTGTCTAGCTAATTTTATTTAACATAATGATTTCCTGTTCTTCCACATTGCTGCAAATGACAAAATTTCATTCTTTCATGAAGGAATTATATTTCATAGTGTTTCTACACCACATTTTACAATCACTCATTCATTAATGGATACTTGGGTTGATTTTATGTATTGACTACAGAGAATAGTGTTGCAACCAACACGTAGATATACTCATAGTAACTGCTTTTGTTTTGGATGTATAGCCAGGAGTGGAATTTCTGGATCATATGGGAGTTGTATTTTTAGTTTTTTTGAGGACCCTCCATACTTTTTCCATAATGGCTTTGCTACTTTTCCTTCCCACAAATCGATTTGAGATACAAGCATTCTTTCTCTGCATCCTTGCCAGCATGTGTTACTTTCAGTCTTTTTGATTATAGCCATTTTAACTGGAATATGGTGCTATCTCAGTGTATTTTTTATTTGCATTTCCTTGATGGTTAATGATGTTAAGCATTTTTATATGCCTGTTGGCCTTCTTGTTAAACAACATAAATATATTCTCAATAAGGAAGATCTTAGAAAGTGTACAACCCAGCTTATTTTCTCATGAAAGGTTAATTGTACAAAGATCTAATTTATATGAATGTTCACCATAAGATCATTGGTAAAAATTAAGAACTTAAACAAATGTCCTTCAAAAGACCAAGGATTAATTAAATTATTATATATCCTTGGCTTAGAAATGTGAAATCATTAAAGATGCTATTTCCAGTATTTCCTGACCTAAATATGTGACCATGTTATATTAAGAGAAAAAATACAAAATTTTTGAATTCAATTTTGAAATAAAATACATGAGAAGTCAAACATCGTGGCTCAGGCCTGTAATCTCAGCCCTTTGGGACCCGAGGCAGGCGGACCACTTGAGCCCAGGAATTCAAGACCAGCCCAGTCAACATGGTAAAACACCATCTCTACACAAAATGCAAAAAGTACCCCATGCATGGTTGTTCACGCATGTAGTTCTAACTGCTCGGGAGATTGAGATGGGAGAATGACCTAAGCTTGAAAATTCAAGGCTGCAGTGAGCGGTGATCACACCATTGCACTCCAGCCCTCCAGTCTGGGTGACAGAGTAAGACCTTATGTCTGTAAGAAAATAAATAATTTATGTGTGTGTGTGTGTGTGTGTGTGTGTGTGTGTACACACATATGTATTTATCTAAGAGAAAAAAATTATATATATACATATGAGAGAAACATTTATATAGAAAAAGTAACCCAGGGAGAGTCCCTTGAGTCTCCAAAATAACCAGGAAACAGTATATTTACTTTTACAGAGAGAAAATACACTAGAATGCTTGTATAAACTGTTGATTCCCTTGTTTCATTTTTTTGTTGACTAATTGTGTACCAAGTCCAGCCCCTATCCATTCAGACTACTCTGTCTCTGCTTACTGCTTTGGAAATGAATACAACATAAAAATAAAAGTGAGCCTGGTTTTGGTTTTGTGGTTCAAACCTCATGGAGAAAGTGTCCTCAGGTCCGACAGACTTGTAGCAACATATAATAAATAGCAGGAGTATAAAACGTTATATATATTATTTTTCTTACTTGTCTAGAAAAATAGTCTCTTAGAATGTGGCAAAAAATAAGGCAGGGGAAATGATAAGCTTCTAGAAGGAAATTGGGTCCTGAAAAGAGCCCAGTTTTGTGGATAGCGCCTGAGGCTTACTAAAATGGCTAAAGGAGGGGAAGCAGCAAGACTCTCAGACGGTTTCAGTTACAAGGGAAAGGACACCTGGATCCCAGGCCACATCTACCACAGGTCAACCTCATGTGAACTAGAAAAGCTGCTTTCTCTAGGAGTACGAAGACTGCTATCCTAAGGAAAACACAAAGGAAAGGACACATCTTCCCCTGTGCCAGAAAGGCTTGGCAAGTAGATTGCCGAAGATAAATTTCAGCATCCACCCCCCCTCTTGACTGGGCAGTTTTGGATAATGCAAAAGCTACATGAAGCTACAAAACTATCTCACCTGTGGTCTGACTGGAGACCTGGTCGAATTGAAAGGACCCAACAGATGTGACAGATACATTTTCTTACACATTCATGAAGTTTTTCATGTCCTTTGAGTAGCTGAATGAGTTCCATACAACCAGGAGTAATATAGATGTAGCTTAGAGAGCCATCATTATGCAGCAATCAAAAATGATGAGTTCATGTCCTTTGCAGGGACATGGATGAACCTGGAGAACATCATTCTCAGCAAACTGACACAAGAACAGAAAATGAAACACCGCATATTCTCACTCAGGCAGGTGATAACAATGAGAACACATGGACACAGGGAAGGAAGCAGTACACACTGGGGTCTATTGCGGGGAATAGGGGAGGGACAGTGGGTGGGGGGGAGCTGGGGAGGGATAGCATGGGGAGAAATGTCAAATGTGGGTGAAGGGGCGGAAGGCAGCAAAACACACTGCCACGTGTGTACCTATGCAACTGTCTTACATGTTCTGCACATGTACCCGAAAACCTAAAATGCAATAAAAAATTTAAAAAAAGAGAGTCATCATACCTTTATAAAGAATAAAGGACTGAAAATGAGCAGACAATTAACCACATGATGAAAGAGGTCACTGCTGAAGCCAATGTTAACCGACAGCATTGAGACCAGGTCTCCTGGCCCCAGCGCTGAGATTCAATAACCCTAACATCACCTCCACCGTCACCAACAGCAAAATCTCTTTACAAGCAGAGCCATAATCCTGGAGAAAAGTGGGGGCATTGCTGAAATTAAAAATCAGATATATTTCAGACACAGTAGAAACCTGAAATCAAAATTGAGTCTTTTAAAAAATGTTCTCTTTCCTGCACCTAAGGTTGTAGAATGAAAGATATGGCCGGGCGCGGTGGCTCACGCCTGTAATCCCAGCACTTTGGGAGGCCGAGGCGGGTGGATCACGAGGTCAAGAGATCGAGACCATCCTGGTCAACATGGTAAAACCCCGTCTCCACTAAAAATACAAAAGTTAGCTGGGCATGGTGGCGCGTGCCTGTAATCCCAGCTACTCAGGAGGCTGAGGCAGGAGAATTGCCTGAACCCAGGAGGCGGAGGTTGCGGTGAGCTGAGATCGTGCCATTGCACTCCAGCCTGGGTAACAAGAGCGAAACTCCATCTCAAAAATAAAAAAAGATATGTATTTGCTGACTTTGAATAACTAATATCATAGTCACCTTCAGTAATAAGGGCACCTGACAAGAATTCTAGGATCTCTTGGAAATCACGCAGCTGATTTTATATTTCTACCCTCTAACAAACGAAAGCTGAAGTATGAGACAGAGTTGAGCACAATTTCAAGCCTGCGTTGTATAGCTTTGTAAGGATAAACAGTGTAACACTGGTATCAACTGGGAGCATTTTTGAAAAAATATACCGAGTAACTTGTTAGATTTTAACTTCAGTCTCAGGCATTTTGAAATTTAGTGAAAATTTAACCTTCAAGACTTCACAATTTGCAGGCTCATTCTGTTTGACTTATACTTTTGTTTAAAATGTATGAGTGTTTACTTCTCTCTATGAAAATTAAAGAACTGACATTGACAGTCATCATTTTCCTCAGTGAGGTTTAACACGTTCTCCCTCAGCATCGGAATGCCTCCTAATGCAGTCTGTGGCTGTTCTCACCTCACCTGATTCTCATGTCACCATTCACGAATCATGATCTTTTCTTCATCTCCGTGGCATCCAATCTTGTGGTACACAATTTTCAGGAGTATTATAAAGCCTCCATATTTATTCACCTCTACTAGAGGAACAAATAATCTCAATCGTAAGTTACGCTTGCCCTACCCCAGCACTATTAATGAGAAATCCCTGTTAGACCGCACAACCCAAAGAATCAAAAGAGAAACAATGGTATTTTATGATTCTGAGAGGTTTATTTTTTACTAAACTTATAAAAAGTTAAGCTCATTTTTCTAGAACTCAGAACAATGGTAAACCCAGAGTAAAATAATCACTGGAGCGTCTAAAATTTCATGAATACTTTCACAAGCTCTGTCTATATCTAATTCTTTATAGTATCAACTTTTCTATGTGTAAGAGTTAATATATTGTTTATATCCCACCTTCAGAAATTAGAGCCAAATGTAAAGGTAATTATTCTAATTTTGGTTGTTATTAAAAGTCAAATTCCTCAATATTTGGCTTAAATAATGAAGACATATTTTTCCCAAGCATTGAGAAACTTGGTGAAAAATCTGCCTTGTTATATATTCTATACCATTATCAATAAGAGAGTTGTTTATTCCGCTAATGAGCACAGAGAGTCAGCAGATGTCTAGAACCAATTTGGCAACTGCTAAACTTTATATCCATAATCCAAGAATCCATTATTCGAAATAATTTTTAGAAACTCAAATGTCCGAATTCTGCCAATGCTTCATCCATAGGAAACCTAGAATTGGAAGATCTCTTGCTGTACAATATTTCTCCCTAAAAATCATCAGAAAATATTGGTTAAGCACTACCTGAAATATTCACGTAGACCATCAATATCATAAGTAAAATATTTGAATTTTGCCAACATTCTTAAACTTAATATATCAAATTCTAAATGTGTGTATCAGCTCTTTTAGAGACTGGAGATGTGAGAGACAGAGAAGAAATATTGCAGATAATGGCTTCGTAAACCTCGTCATAATAAGGTTTCCTATAGAAGCCACAGTTTATCAAGCTATGGCCAATTGACACCATCAATCCTTAATTCTCTGCTTCAGATCCAAACTTACCTTATACTATAATTTGTTTTAGTGCTTTGGAAGACTTTTTTGTTTTAATACATAATATTTTACATATTTATGGGGTACATGTGAATATTTGTTACGTGCATAGAATGTGTGATGGGTATTTGGAGCACCCACGACCATGAGAATTTATTATTTAAGTATGTTGGTTACTTTTTTCTTCTCTTTTACCTACTTTGAAATATACAATATATTGTCACTAACTGTAGTCACTCTAGTCTGCTATCAGTTATTAGAACTTATTTCTTTTATTTAACTGTATGTTGCATTCATTAAACAATCTCTCTTCATCTCCCTCTTATCAACACCACCTTCCCAGCCTCTGGTATCAATCATTCTATTCCCCATCACCATGAGATCAAGTACTGTATCTCCTACTAACAGTGAAAACATGCAGTATTTTATTTTTCTTGCCATTTTATGCCTGGCTTATTTAACTTAATATGATGACCTCCAATTCCATTCACATCGCTGCAAATGACATAATTCTATTCTTTTTAATGGCCAAATATTATTCCATAGCGTACATATTCTACATTTTCTTTATCCATTCATTCATTGATGGACACGTTGGTTGATTTTATCATGGCCACTGTGAATAGTGCTGCTAATGATAAACCAGTGATCAACAGCAGTGCATTTATCCTTTCACGTACTGATTTCCTTCGGGTAAATGCCAGTAGTGAGATCGCTGGATTGTATGGTAATTTTATTTTACATTTTTGGGGAAATCTCCATAGTGTTTTATATAATAGTTGGACCAATGTACATTCCCACTCATAGTATACAAGAGAGACATTTTTCCACATCATCACCAGCATCTGTTATTTTTGTCTTTTTATTAATAGCCTTTTTTTTTTTTTTTTGAGATGGAGTTTCACTCTTGTTACCCAGGCTGGAGTGCAATGGCGCGATCTCTGCTCACCGCAACCTCCGCCTCCTGGGTTCAGGCAATTCTCCTGCCTCAGCCTCCCGAGTAGCTGGGATTACAGGCACGCGCCACCACGCCCAGCTAATTTTTTGTATTTTTAATAGAGATGGGGTTTCACCATGTTGACCAGGATGGTCTCAATCTTTTGACCTCGTGATCCACCTGACTGGGCCTCCCAAAGTGCTGGGATTACAGGTGTGAGCCACTGCACCCGGCCTGGATGCCTTTTATTTCTTTCTCTTGCCCACTTGCTCTGGCTAGGACTCCTAGTACTACTTTGAGTAAGAATGGTAAAAGTGAACGTCCGTGTATTCTTTCAGTTCTGAGAGGAAAGGCTTTCAGCTTTTCCCCATCAGTATGATGCCAGCTGTGAATTGGTCAGGTATAGGCATGTTCCTTCTATGCTTAGTTTGTTGAGAGTTTTTATCATGAAAGATTGTTGACTTTTATCGGAAGCGTTTTGTGTGTCAGTTGAAATGATCATATGGTTTTTATCCCTTATTCTGTTGATGTAATATATTATGTTTATTGATTTCCATATGTCCAATGGTACTTGTATCCCTGGGATAAATCCCACTTAATCACGGTGTATTTAAAAAAAATATGCTGTTAGATTTGGTTTGCTATTATTTTGTCAAGAATTTTTGTAAGTTTTGGTGTCTATGGTTATCAGAGATATTGTATGTCGTTTTCTTTTTGTGTTGTGTCCTTGTCTGGCTTTGATATTAGGCTATGCTGGACTCACAGAATGTCTGAGGAAACTCTCTATTTTTTTTTAGAATAACTTAAGGAAAACTGATGTTAGTTTTCTTTGAAAGTTTGGTAGTATTTGGCAGTAAAATCATCCAGTCCTCTTCTCTATCAGGAATTCGTTTTTTCTACTTTGATCTCATTATTTGTTCTTAGTGTTTTCAGGTTTTCTATTTCTTCCTGATTCAATCTAGGTAGGTTGTATAGAAATACATAAATGTTCAGAAATTCATCTATCTCTTCTAGTTTTTCCAATAAGTTCATGCATAGTTACTCAAAATAGTCTTCAATTATTTTTTGTAATTCTATGGTATGAGTTACATCTTATTTCTTGTCTTTGATTTTATTTTATTCGGTTCTTCTCTATTTTATTCTTAGTCTAGCTCAAAACTGTCAGTTTTGTTTGTTTTTTCAAAAACCCAACTTTTTATCTTTTTGATCTCTTGTATTTTTTCAGTCTCAATTTCATTTCATTCTTCTCTGATCTTTAGTATTTCTTTCCTTCTGCTAATTTCTGGGGTTTTTTTTATTGCTATTCTAATTCCTTAGGTGTATTGCTAAATTGTTTGTTTGAAGTCTTTCTGCTTTTCCAGTGAAGGGACGTGCCTCTCAGCACTGCTTTTGCTGTATATTCCATAGATATTGTATGTTGTTATCATCATTATTATTTTAGACACGGTTTCCCTCTATCACCCAGGCTGGAGTGCAGTGGTGAGATCTTGGCTCACTGCAAATTCCGCCTCCTGGGTTCAAGAGATTCTTGTGCCTCCCCTACCCTACTAGCTGGAAATACACACACACGCTACCATGCCTGGCTAATTTTTATATTTTTAGTAGAGACAGCTTTTTGCCATGTTGGCCAGGCTGGTCTCAAACTCCTGACCTCCTGTGATCTGCCCACCTCAGCCGGCCTCCCAAAGTACTGGGGTTGCAGGCATGAGCCACTGCTCCCAGTGGTATGTTATGTTTTGATTTTCATTTGTTTCAAGAATTTTTGTGATTTCCTTCTTAGTATCTTCCTTGACCCAAAGGTCACTTAGAAGCATGTCTAATTTTCATGCATTTCTACTGTCTTTAGAGTTTCTCTTATTATTTATTTGTAGTTTTGTTTCACCATGGCCCAAATAGATACTTGATATAATTTTGATTTTTAAGAATTGTTGAGATTTATGAGACCCAACATAGGGTCTATCCTGGAGAATGTTCCATGTGCCAATGGAAAAAATGTGTGTTCTGCAGCTATTGGATGAAGTGTTATGTAAATGCCTGTTTGGCCCATTTGATCTAAATATTTAAATCGCACGTTGCTTTGTTAATTTTTGTTCTCAATGATATGTCTAATGCTGAAATCGGAATGCTGAAGTCCCCAACTATTATTTATGGGAGCCTACCTCTCCCGTGAAATCTAATAACATTTGCTTTATATATCTGTGGACTCTGGTGTTGGATGCATATATGTTTAGAATATATCCTTTTGTCAAATTGATCCTTTTATCATCACATAATAATGTTGTACTGTTTTTGGCAGAAGTTATATATTTTTTCCAGTATAAGCATAGCTGCCTCTCCTCCATATATTTTTTTGTTTTGTTTTATTTTGCATGGACTATCTTGTCCATTCCTTTACTTTCAGTCTAGGTGTGTCTTTACAGGTGAGATGAGATTCTTATAGGCATCCTATAGTTGGGTCGTTTTTTCATACATTCAGTCAACATATCTTTCAAGTGCAAAGTTCAATCCATTTACATTCAAGGTTATCATTGATATGTGAAGGTTTATTTCCGTCATTTTATTATTTTTTATTGGTTTGTATGTCCTTTGTTCCTTCATTTCACTCTGATTTTCATTGTGGTTTGGTGATTTTCTGTATTGGTAACACTTGTGTCTTTACTCTTTCTTGCTTGTCTGTTTTCTCTAGCCATGATTTTTATATTTTCCTTTGTTTCCACAGTACTAGATACCATTCTTTTACTTTCAGGTATGGGACTCCCTTAATTATGGCTCACCTAGAATGATGACTTCTCTTGGATATTGCTTTTCTAGGAAAGACTTCATTTTTCTTTCATTTATGAATGATAACATTGCTGGATACAGTACTCTTGGTTAGTAGGGTTTTGTTTATCTGTTATCACTTTGAATGTGTCATCCCATTCTTCAGAGGTCTGTAAGGTTTCTGTTGAAAAGACTGTTGTTAGTGTGATGAGAGATCTTTTATAGGTGACTAGACGCTTTTCTCTTGATGTTTCAGGTATTTTCTTTTTGCGTCTTATGTTTGGCCGTTCAAGTATAACGTGCTATATGGAACCCTTTTGGTATTGCACATGCTTGGAGATCACAAGGGCTCCTGTATATAGATGTCTAAATCTCTCGCTAGACTTGGGAACTTTTAATTTACTCTTTTATTGAATATGTTTTCTAAATCTTTCATTTTCTCTTTGACTCCTGGTATACTGAAAATGTGATTATTCAGTCACTTTATGGGATCCCATATGTCATGTAGACTTTGGTCATTTTTTTGTCATGTTTCTCTATTTTTGTCTGACTGGGTTATTTCAAAAGAACTGTCTTCAAGTACAGAGATTCTTCTGCTTGATCCAGTCTATTGTTGAAGCTTTCAAATGTGTTTTGCATTTCATTTAAACTATTAATTTCCTGAAGTTGTATTTGGTTCTTTGTTGTGAGAGCTGTTTGGCAAATTTCTCATTCATATGCTGAATTGTTTTTCTGATTTCTTTGCATTGCTTTTCAGTATTCTCTTGTATTTTGCTGAGTTTATTTAAAATTAGCATTTTGAATTCTTTTTCTGGGATATTACAAATTTGTTTTTTATTGAGATCTGTTGCTAGAGAATTATTGCATTCCTTTGTACATGTCAAATATTTTCTTGCTTTTTAATGTTTCCCTCATACTTATGTTGATATCTACAGATTCAGTGTAATTCTTCTTCCATTTTTAAAAAAAGAAATTGACTTCATAAAAAAGGACTTTCTCCTGAAGATGTGTCTATGTTATTGGTTGGATAGGGCATTTTGGCTTTGAATCTGAGTGCACGCAGTGGTGCAATGTCCGTGTGATTTCTTTGACTATAAACAATGTCAGTGGTGTCTGTGATTTCCTAGGTGGCTCAGGGTTTTGTTATTAATGGGGGCTGTGGTGAACTATCTCTGGGGACTGGGATGCTGGGTGAGTCATCTTAAGGCCCCAATGATGGTGGCAGTGGGTGGAGTGTGGCTATTCTTGGGCTCCAGCATGGTATACACTCACACTAGTATTAGCAGGTCCAGGCAGGCTGATGCTAGGGCCTCTACATGGCTTGCTTGAATGCCAGTACTGGCAAAGTTGGGCTTAGCAGGAAGGTAGGTTCTCCATCTCCTTTGCAGCCAACATGGTATGGGCAGTGGCAATCGCATTAGCAAGGCAACCCTCTGTGCCCTAAGCACTGTGTGCTGGTGTTGGTAGTGGCTATGATGGATGGGTGGGACAATTTCCAGGCTCATAAGTGGTGTGTGCAGGTAGGTGCCAGCCTTGGTGGTGGTGGCAGGGTGGGTAGGCCCAACCTCAGGCCTCTGGAAGAAGTGCTCAGGTGCCAACAGTGGTGGACTCTGCTGGCCAATCCCCAGTTCACCAAACTGTATGCTCTTGCACAGCAGCAGCAAGGGACAAAGCTGGGATGGTGGGCTTGTCCTCAGGCCCCCTAAGATAGGCAGGTGCCAGCCATGGTAGGCAGGGGCAGGGCAATTCACAGGCCTGCAGTGGAGGCTGCCTGCAGTGAGGGCTGCACAGTCCAGTGTCCGGGGAACACTTGCCATACTCATGCCTCAGCACAGCAGGGGTAGTCCGTGCCTCACGTGTGCTTCAGTCCACGCAGCAGCCGCCCAGGCTTTGCTCATCTCTTAGTCCTGGCACTGCTGGAACCCATGACGGTGAGCATCTTTTGGGGGCTGGGCTCTAAAATGGTGCCTTGCTGTAGCTGCTTAGGTCCCAGGTAGTGTGTTGGACCACATGCAAGCTCTTTCCTTGAAGCAGTGCCCTCACACGGTTTCCTAATAACTCCCTATGTTAGTTTCAGGGCCCTGAGTGTTAACAGGCTCTCCTGTGGCTAGGATTTCAGGAGTCCACAGAGGAAAGGAGGGCTGCTGGGGGTCTCTTCCTGTGGCTAGGATTTCAGGTGTCCACAGAGGAAGGGCTGCTGGGGGTCTCTCCCTTCCTGTGGCTGGGATTTCAGGAGTCCACAGAGGAAAGGAGGGCTGCTGGGGGTCTCTCCCTTCCTGCGGCTGGGAGTTCAGGAGTCCACAGAGGAAAGGAGGGCTGCTGGGGGTCTCTCCCTTCCTGCAGCTAGGATTTCAGCTGTCCACAGAGGAAAGGAGGGCTGCTTGGGGTCTCTCCCTTCCTGCGGCTAGGATTTCAGCTGTCCACAGAGGAAAGGAGGGCTGCTGGGGGTCTCTCCCTTCCTGCGGCTTGGATTTCAGGTGTCCACAGAGGAAAGGAGGGCTGCTGGGGGTCTCTCCCTTCATGCGGCTGGGATTTCAGGAGTCCACAGAGGAAAGGAGGGCTGCTGGGGGTCTCTCCCTTCCTGTGGCTAGGATTTCAGGTGTTCACAGAGGAAAGGAGGGCTGTTGGGGGTCTCTCCCTTCCTGTGGCTAGGATTTCAGGTGTCCACAGAGGAAGGGCTGCTAGGGGTCTGTCCCTTCCTGTGGCTAGGATTTCAGGAGTCCACAGAGAAAAGGAGGGCTGCTGGGGGTCTCTCCCTTTCTCCCTCACCCTTTGCCTGCACTTGGGAGTTTCTCCCAGCTCCCAACCAAAATGGCTGCCTCATTATCTTGTTCTTTTTTGCCTTAGATGTTTCCTGTCACTTTTATCTTAAATTCCAGTGTTCTCTCTTGTATGAGCTACTCAAGGTGTTTTTAACTATTCACTACCCGTTCTTCTTAGCAGAGGAGGTAAATAACAGGTCCCTCTAGTCAGCTGTGTTGAAGCCCATCCCTTTGAATGATTCTTGGGAAAATTTTAAACCATTTTCTGAGAAAAAAAATCTTGCTTCGAAATCCTTTAGATTCAACCTGATAAAGAATAAGACAAGCCTCCACTTGAGAGATAATATATGTCAGAATTGTAAATTGTCATTGAAGGTGCTAACTCTACCATCTGAATAATTTTAAATCAAAGTGATAGTCAGCAATGTAAAATATGGGACTCCAGTTCCTACTGCCAATTATAACATTGAATCTAATGAAAACTGAAAACTGGTACTTGCCATAAACTCACACGAGATATTTATTATTGGGAAAATGCTCTTCTGGGTGTTTACTTTTATTTTTATATTTTGCATTTTGTTAGAATTTTTATACATGCACTTAATCAGGGCAACACAAAACTGCTTACCTGAATGTATCAGAGTTATATAGCCATATGTTTCCTAAATTATAAAGTAACTATATGTCTTTTTTTTATCATTCAGGTAACTATATAATAGATATCCATTTGAAGATTGATTCTGTACCTTTTCTGTTTTTTTAAACCATGGTCTCACTCTGTCATCCAGACTTGAGTGCACTGCTAGCTACAGCCTGTACGTCCTGAACTAAAGTGACCCTTCTACCTCAGCCTCCTGCATAAGGGGCACCACAGGCTCATATAATTATTTTTCAACTGTTTGTAGAGACAGGGCCTCATTATGCAGCCAGGCTTTTCTATAACTTCTGGTATCAAGCCATCCTCCCACCTTAACCTCCCAAAGCGCTGGCGTTTACAGGAGTGAGCCACCATGCCTGCTGTGCCTCTTCATTCTAAAAAAGTTACTGAGGGCCTACTGAATAGCTCATACATTGTCCAGGCTCTAGGAATAAAAATAAAAAAGACAAAGTCTGTTACACCTGTACAGCTTCAGTATATTTGGTAAAGAGACATATAACTTATAAAAATATATAAATATATATTCTGGTATGTTCATAGCTGTGGAATGTCTGTCCCTGATGCTATGGAAGTACAAAGAAGGTTTGGTTTTAATGCCATCACTGAATATAGTTTCAATTGTTTTATTCAGCATTCCTTATATGTACGTGGGAATTTTGTTTATTTCTCCTAGGAGTCAATGAATAGAAATTTATTTTCATAGAGAAACTTTATGCTTTCTTTTACTTTATTATGAGAACAGGGTAGCCTAAAGTAATTTGCCTTTTCATTCTGATGTTAGTTCATTGGAGTAACTCATAATAAGTGCCTGATGCGATGTATTTGATACCTCCAAATTAGTTTTCTGGTGATTACCTTGTAATTGCCTTGTTTTACATGTTTTTGAAATGGTGTCATTTTAAAGCAGCAACATTAGAAAGATAATCTATTTTAATCCTCTAACGTTTCGGAAGGATTAATTTCGGTTCCAGATTGGAAGTGGTCTGACCAAGACCTAGTTACTTACAGAATTGATTAGAAGTCAGGTCGTCTGACTCTCAATACTGAACTTTACTTACCTCCCCTTACTAAAAGATGAAATGGAAAGAGTGACAAATCAGAAAAACAAATGAAGAAATGGAGGAGAAAAGGAAACAGAAAGAGGTAGAAAATTAGGAAGTGTTCAAAATTTTACTTTTCCAAAACTTAGATATAAATTTTTAAGGAATGCAGTGGTAAAATCCTCACCTTAAAGTGAAAATACTCTTCTTCTGGCAGTTTTGGGGGAATAAATAAACAGAACCCCAAATGAAAATAAAATGTTAAATGCAACAGAACATGGATGTTTCTTCAGGGTCATTGGCAATAGTTGTGTTTGAAGTTGTAAACATGAACAAGTCTATTTGTTCAGACACTTGAAAAGCAATGAAAATAACTCTTGCCTCTTTCGTTATGTATCCTGTTAGTCCATTCTCATGCTGTTATAAAGCACTGCCTGAGACTGGGTAATTTATAGAGGAAAGAGGTTTCATTGGCGCATTGTGCTGCATGGCTGGAGAGGCCTCAGGAAACTGACAATCATGGCAGAGGGCACCTCTTCACAGGAAGGCAGGAGAGAGAAGGAGTGCAAGCAGGAGAAATGCCAGATGCTTATAAACCCATCGGACCTCATGAGACTCACTCGTTATTGCAAGAACAGCATGCAGGGAAACTGCCTACCTGATCCAGTTAGTTCCACCTGGCTCCACCCTCGACACATGGAGATCAATGGGATTCCAATTCAAGGTGAGATTTGGGTGGGGATAAAGAACCAAACCATATCATTTTCTAAAATAGATCAGTGTTTTAAGATGTAAATGCTAACATCACAGCTGAGGCCTATACTCTAGTAGCCCTACTAACATCTAGCTCAAGATGGGTTCTTAATTTATGAGGAGAAACAATTTACTAATAAATATAATTTTAATTTCTCCCTAAAATATGTATAAACTTATAAACATGTTATTGTATTTTTTTGCCTATAATTTGTAAAGTTAGGGAAGCAGCATCATAGGCTTAAAAATAACTAATGTTAAACCTGCTACATGTGTCATATTTGTTTGACAAAAATAGATTAACTCAATGTTTAATCAGTCAGCGTTTGGAGGAAAAATCCAATGTGCTGGATACCAAACTATGCTCATCGAGAATTGTTCCGGTTTTCTAATACTGCACGGCAAACCATTTAGAACTTAGAGACTTGAAACAACAATTGGTTATTCTTTCAAATTAGTGAAACAACTGTTTGTTATTACCTCTGGTTCTATGGGTTGAGTGGGCTCCATTGGATAATTTGTTCTAGGGCCTCACATGTGGCTGAGGAATCAGATCAACTGACTGGAATCATATCAATTGACTGGTCAACTAACATGGCTGTAGGTTGATGCTGTTAGTTCAGAGCTCACCTGGGGCTGTTCACGAGCATACCTAGAATGGCCTCCCCACATCGCTTGATCTTCTTATAGCAGAGTGGCCATGTTCCAATGGGCAGGATCCTATACATTCCGTGTGGCCCAGGAAGAACCTGAAAGACTTCTTATGACCTTAGGTTTGGATGTCCTGGAATGTCCCTTCCACAGAATTCTGATAATCTGAACAAGTGCTAAGGCCAATTTAAGTTCGAGGGGATGAGGAATTAATCTCCACTGTGTGATATGAGGAAGAACATGTGTATTCCAGGAAAAATTAATGGCATATTTCAGTAGATACTGTTGTAAAGGTCTACCCATATTCTCACAAAGGTAAAATCTCATTCCACGACTGCACGGATACGGGCCAAGGGGGACACATCAAACCAAAACATTCTTAAATAAGTAATTTTGGGTGTGCTGAAGTTTGCAAATAAGTTGTAACTTAGATTCACCACCGCTACCAAGTTTCTTTCTATAGAATGCAGTAATGATGAATTTACCCTTTATATTTTGAAAATGAATTGTTATGATCTGTTTACTCTCACTTTAAAGAATCTTGATATTGTTTTTATTAAACTATAGAAGTGAAACAAATCAGCCAATTATTATGATTTTCTTTTTTAAGTTTCTAACTTTCATGTTATGTTCAAGGGTACATGTGGAGGATATGCAGGTTTGTTACACAGGGAAAAATGTGCCATAGTGGTTTGCTTCACACATCATCCCATCTCACAGGCATTAAGCCCAGCATCCATTAGCTATTCTTCCTGACAATCTCCCCCTTTCCACCCCCCGCCCTCCAAAAGGCCCCACTTTGTGTTGTTTTCCCCCATGTGTCTGTGTGTTCTCATAAATCAGCGCCCAGTTATAAAAGAAAATGTATTTGGTTTCCATTCCTGCATTAGTTTCCTAAGAATAATGGCTTCCAGCTCCATCCAGCTTCCTGCAAAAGACATGATTTGGCTGCTTTATAGCTGCATAATATTCTGTGTATGTATACCACATTTTCTTTATCCAGTCTGCCATTGATGGGCATTTACTATATATATATCCAGGTTTTTACTATTTCAAACAATGCTGTGATTAATGTCAGTGTGCAAGTGTCTTTACAGTAGAATGATTTATTTTCCTTTTAGTCATATATTCAGTAATGGGATTCTGGGTCTAATGATATTTCTATTCATAAGTTTTTAAGGAATTGCCACACTATCTTCCACAATAGTTTAACTAATTTATACTCCCACCAGCAGTGTCTAAACATTCTCTTTCTCTGCAACCTCACCAGTGTCTGTTAATGTTTGACTTTTTGATGATAGCTGAATGATGTGAGATGGTATCTCATTGTGGTTTTAATTTGCATTTCTCTAATAACTAGTGATGTAGAGCTTTTTATCATATGTTTGTTGGCTGCATGTGTGTTTTCTTTTGAGAAGTGTCTGTTCATGTCCTTTGCCCACTTTTTAATGGAGTTGTTTGCTATTATTCTGTAAATTTGTCTAAGTTCCTTATAGATGCTGGATATCAGACCTTTGTGAGATGGATAAATTGCAAAATTTTTCTCCCATTCTGTAGGTTGTCAGCTTACTCTATTGGTGTTTTTTGTTTGTTTCCTTTTGGCTTTGCAGAAGCTCTTTAGTTTAATTAGCTCCGATTTGTCCATTATTGGCATTGGTTGCAATTGTTATTGGTGTCTTCATCATGAAATATTTGCCCATGCCTATGTCCTGAATGGTATTGCCTAGGTTTTCTTCTAGGGCTTTTATAGTTTTGGGTTTTCATTTAAGTCTTTAATCCATCCTGAGTTGGTTTTTTTATATGGTAGAAGAAAGCGGTCCAGTTTCAGTTTTCTGCATATGGCTAGCCAGTTGTCCCAGCATCATTTATTAAATAGAAAATCCTTTCCCCATTGCTTGTTTTTGTCAGGTTTGTCAAAGATTGGATGGTTGTAGGTGTGCAGTCTTATATCTGTATCCCCGAGATTCTGGTATGTTCTATCTTTGCTCTCTCTAGTTTCAAAGAACTTCTTGATTTCTGCCTTTATTTTATTATTTATCCAAAAGTCACTCAGGAGCATGTTGTTCAATTTCCATGTAAATATGCAGTTTTGAGTTAATTTCTTAATCTTGAGTTCTAATGTAATTGCACTGTGGTCTGAGAGACTATTTGTTATTATTCCAGTTCTTTTGCAGGCGCTGAGGAGTCTTTTACTTCTAATTATGTGATCATGCCATGTGATGAGGAGAATAATGTATATTTTGTTGTTTCTAGGTGGAGAGTTCTGTAGCTATCTATCAGGTCCACTTATTCCAGAGCTGAGTTCTGCTCATGAATATCATTATCAATTTTCTGTCTCAATGATATGCCCAATATTGGCAATAGAGTGTCAACGTCTCTCATTATTATGGTGTGGGAGTCTAAGTCTCTTTGAAGGTCTCTAAAAAGTTTCTCTGTGCATCTTGGTTCTCCTATATTGGGTGCCTATATATTTAGGATAGTTAGATCTTCCTGTTGAATTAAACTGTTTACCATTATGTAATGCCATTCTCTGTCTTTTTTGATCTTTGTTGGTTTAAAGTCTGATTTGTCACAAACTAGGATTACAACCCCTGCCCTTTATTTGCATGGTAAATTTTTCTTCATCCATTTATTTTGAGCTTATGTGTGTCCTTGCATGTGAGATGGGTCTCTTGAAGACAGCCTGTTAATAGGTCTTGATTCTTTATCCAGATTGCCATTCTGTGTCTTTTAATAGGTGCATTTAGATGATTTATATTTTAGGTTAGTGTTGCTCTGTGTGGATTTTATTCTGTCATCATGATGCCAGCAGGTTATTTTGCAGACTTGTTTATGTGGTTGCTTTATAGTGTCACTGTTATGTTTACTTCATAGTGTATTTGTAGTGAACAGTAAAGATCTTTTCTTTCTATATTTAGTGCTTTCTTCAGAAGCTCTTGTAAGGCAGGTCTGGTGGTAACAAATTTCTTCAACATTTGCTTGTCTAAAAAAGATCACATTTCTCCTTCATGTATGAAGCTTAGTTTGGTGAGACATAAAATTCTGGGTTAGAAATTCTTTTCTTTAAGAATGTCAGTATTGGCCCCCAATCTCTTTTGGCTTGTAGGATTTCCTCTCAGAGGTCTGCTATTAGTCTGATAGGCTTTCCTTTGTAGGTAACCTGGCCCTTCTGGCTATCCTGGCCATTTTTAAATTAATTTTGACCTTAAGAGAATCTGATAATTATGTGCTTTGGGGATGACCTTCTCATGGAGTATCTAACTGGAATTTGCTGCCTTTCCTTTGGCCTGTTACTGATTTGGAAAGTTCTGGATGATATTCTAAAGTATGTTTCCCAAGTTGATTCCATTGTTCCCATCTCTTTTAGGCACCCCCAATTAGTCATAGTTTTGGTCTTTTTACATAATCCCATATTTCTCAGAGGTTTCTTTCATTCCTTTTCATTCTTTATTCTCTATTCTTGTCTGCCTGTCTTATTTCAGAAAGACAGTCTTCAAGCTCCACGTTCCTTTCCGCTGCTTGGTTCATTATGATATTAACGCTTGTGAAGATCTTGTAGTGTATTTTTCAGCTGTATCAGGTCACTTGTACTCATTTCTAAACTAGCTATTTTGGCTGTCAGCTCCTGCATAAACAATGCATAATTTTTAGCTTTTTTGCATTGGGTAACAACGCATCTTTTCGCTCACTGAAGTTCATTTTTATCCACATTCGGAAGCCTAGTTCTGTCATTTCAGCCATTTCAGCCTCATTCCTGTTCTGAGCCCTTGCTGGAGAGGTGTAATCACTTGGAGGAAAGGGGGCACTCTGGGTTTTTGAATTTTCATTGTTTTTGCACTGATTCATTCTCATCTTTGTGGGCTCATCTACCTTCAATAGTGAAGGCTGCTGGCCTTTGATGGGTTTCTTGTGGGTTTGGTTTTTTCTGGTTGCCTGTTTTTCTTTTACTAGTCCGGTCTTTCTTCTGTAAGGCTGCTGCACATTCCTGGGCAGACCATAGTCACCTGGCTTTTTTCCTGTACCTGGAGGTATCACCAGTGAAGTCTGCAAAACTGCAAAGTTAGCAGCCGTGTCTATCCTCTAGAAGCTCCATTCCAGGTGGGTGCTGGCCAGTTGCTGGCCTGGATGCACCAGTAGGAGGTGGTTGGAGATAGCAGTTTGGAGATCTCACCCATTCAGGAGGAATGGAACCAGGGACCTCCTTTAAGAAGCACTCTTGCTGCTATGGTAGAGCAGCTATGCTGCTTGGAGACTCCTTCATCCCTTTATTGGGTTGGGCTCTCTGAGGCTCACAGATTGGACTGGTTGAGACACCTGAACAGCCAAGATGGCAACCTGTCCCACACCCTGGGCAGTCCATCCCAGGGAGAAATTAGAACCTCTGTTGGCTGTAGAACAAGGGAAGGGGTGGCTGGAGGTCCTGGCCAGTGAGGAGGAATGCATCAGTGACTCATTTAAAGGAGCAGTCTGGTCACATTCTGGCAAAGCAGCTATGTTGTGCTGGGGAACCCCTTCCTTATCCCAACTATTGGGACTCTCCAAATTCCAAGCCAGTGAGTCTTATCTTGTGAAGTGTCACGGAAGTGAGACCCACAGACTGATGCTGCTGAGCTCCCTGGATTCATTCCCCTTCCTAGGGGTATGCACAGACCTCACTCCTTGCGTAAGCTGCAGACAGCCTTGCTGGGAATCCTGGGATTAAATAGGCAAAGCTCCTGGGTCTCTGTGCAAGCCTGAGGAGCTGCTCTGCCAAGATTCCACATAGCTCTGTGTGTTTGACCCAAGGCTCTAGTGGAGTGGATTCATGCGGGGACTTCCTTCTACAGGTTGCAAAGGTCAAAGAAAGAATCATGGTTTCCTCATGTTGCACAATTGCTCACTGTTTCCCTTAGCTTGGATTGGGGGTTCCCTTGGCTCCATGTTGCTCCCAGGAGGGCGATCACCCCACCCTGCTTTTCTGTACTCTCTGAGGGTTGAGTTGTTTCTCTGATTAGTCCCAGTACGAGTACCTGAATATTTCAGTTGCAAGTGCTGTATACCTGGATATTTCAGTTGCAGGTGCCGTATACCTGGATATTTCAGTTGCAGGTGCCGTATACCTGGATATTTCAGTTGCAGGTGCTGTATTCCCGGATATTTCAGTTGCAGGTGCTGTATTCCCGGATATTTCAGTTGCAGGTGCCGTATTCCCGGATATTTCAGTTGCAGGTGCCGTATTCCCGCATATTTCAGTTGCAGGTGCCGTATTCCCGCATATTTCAGTTGCAGGAGCCGTATTCCCGCATATTTCAGTTGCAGGAGCCGTATTCCCGGATATTTCAGTTGCAGGTGCCGTATTCACTCGATATTTCAGTTGCAGGTGCTGTATTCCTGCATATTTCAGTTGCAGGTGCTGTATTCCTGGATATTTCAGTTGCAGGTGCTGTATTCCTGGATATTTCAGTTGCAGGTGCTGTATTCCTGCATATTTCAGTTGCAGGTGCTGTATTCCTGGATATTTCAGTTGCAGGTGCTGTATTCCTGGATATTTCAGTTGCAGGTGCTGTATTCCTGGATATTTCAGTTGCAGGTGCTGTATTCACTCGATATTTCAGTTGCAGGTGCTGTATTCCTGGATATTTCAGTTGCAGGTGCTGTATTCACTCGATATTTCAGTTGCAGGTGCTGTATTCCTGCATATTTCAGTTGCAGGTGCTGTATTCCTGGATATTTCAGTTGCAGGTGCTGTATTCCTGGATATTTCAGTTGCAGGTGCTGTATTCCTGGATATTTCAGTTGCAGGTGCTGTATTCACTCGATATTTCAGTTGCAGGTGCTGTATTCCTGGATATTTCAGTTGCAGGTGCTGTATTCCTGGATATTTCAGTTGCAGGTGCTGTATTCCTGCATATTTCAGTTGCAGGTGCTGTATTCACTCGATATTTCAGTTGCAGGTGCTGTATTCCTGCATATTTCAGTTGCAGGTGCTGTATTCCTGGATATTTCAGTTGCATGTGCTGTATTCCTGCATATTTCAGTTGTAGGTGCCGTATTCCTGGATATTTCCATTGCAGGTGCCGTATTCACTCGATATTTCAGTTGCAGGTGCCGTATTCCTGGATATTTCAGTTGCAGGTGCTGTATTCACTCGATATTTCAGTTGCAGGTGCCGTATTCCTGGATATTTCAGTTGCAGGTGCCATATTCACTCGATATTTCAGTTGCAGGTGCTGTATTCCTGCATATTTCAGTTGCAGGTGCTGTATTCCTGGATATTTCAGTTGCAGGTGCCGTATTCACTCGATATTTCAGTTGCAGGTGCCGTATTCACTCGATATTTCAGTTGCAGGTGCTGTATTCCTGAATATTTCAGTTGCATGTGCTGTATTCCTGGATATTTCAGTTGCAGGTGCTGTATTCACTCGCCCTTCATTCCTCTCTGTGAATGCCTCAGACAGTAGCTGCTTCTAATCAGCCATCTTGGCCCAATTCCCATTATGATTTTGTTTGTCATTTTTTTCTCAACTATCTTGTTACTTTCACTATTGACCAATTACTTTTTTTTTTTTTTTTTTGAGACGGAGTTTCGCTCTTGTTACCCAGGCTGGAGTGCAATGGCGCAATCTTGGCTCACCGCAACCTCCGCCTCCTGGGTTCAGGCAATTCTCCTGCCTCAACCTCCCGAGCAGCTGGGATTACAGGCACGCACCACCGTGCCCAGCTAATTTTTTGTAATTTTAGTAGAGACGGGGTTTCACCATGTTGACCAAGATGGTCTCGATCTGTTGAGCTCGTGATCCACCCGCCTCGGCCTCCCAAGTGCTGGGATTACAGGCTTGAGCCACCACGCCCGGCCCACTATTGACCAATTACTTTTAATTAAAACAGGATTGTCAAAATAATTATCAGTGAATATAAAATTCTCATTAAATAAATATGTATGAAGCCTTTAGTCTATACATATAGATATTAAAATCATAGATGAATATCCCTTTCTGCACATGTGGTTCTTATTCACCATATTCTGCTAAGTTTATTTGAATGCTTTCTCCTGTATAAAGCTAAAAATAACATGAAAAATAGTTGTGTTGCTTTATCTCAGACAATTTTTGTTCCATTAGTATTTTAAGAACAACTCGATCACATTTCATACAGCTCCCCAGCAGGAAAGAATACCCTCAGTCATATCAATACTTCCTTTGCCTAGTTATCTTGAAGATCTGCTGTTCATATTAATGTTTTTATCTTTCTGACACTGATGGAAAATCACAACATCTTATAGCTCACATTATTTCAGTCCAAGGGTCTTATCACTTATTATTAAAAACAGTGAAAGTCTCGCTACATGAAATTTTTTTAAAATAAGCAATCCCATTAAAGTTCCTTTTTAAGCATATTTTCAACATGCCTACTATGCCCCATATCTACAAATATTTATTCACCCTAGTATCTTTTCTCTTGCTAAATGTCAGCAAATTTATCTACCCTTAAAATTAAAATTAGCACTGCAATTACAACTTGTTTATAGGATTATTAAGTTAATATTTTATCTTAATATTTTGTTAGTATACTATTAACAGAGTTTTCACTTTTTACTATTAAATGCAAAGCATTCCCACAATGCTAAACAGCTCATTTCAGCAGTTAGGAAGTTTCGTTTTTTCAAACCAGTTGAGTGGTTTTCCAAAAAGTGCTAACTTTTGGATTGCTTTGTATACACTTCTAATCCTGTTGTTGTCAAGTTATCACCTCAGGACTACTGTTCCAGTTTTTCCGGGTAATGTAGGACCTGTGAACCTGTAATTCGAACAGCCCTGCAGAGGTCAAATAACCTCAGATGAAGTGACAAGAGCTTATTGTTTTGTATTGCTGGGGTTCCTTAGCTAATAGTTCCTTCCATATTTCCTAAATCAACTCTAGTATAAAGTGATATCTTAAATACTTGTGAACCAGTTATATAGAATGAGTTACTTTTGTCCTACAAAGAATTATCTTATTTGGAAGGAGATGGCAAGGCAAAAATTTCGACAGAAAATCAGCAGGATGGTAACAGAAATCTTGTTTTTAAAAAAGAAATTATAACAACTTTAAATGAAAATGGCTGGCAAATCTGGTGCTCAATATTCAATACCAGACTTACTGTAGATTTTCCTTTGTCTGGGATTTAGATTCAACAGAAAATTCCCGTTTTCTCTCCTTGCTAGTGGTAAAGAATGGAGGTGTGCAATTTAACAGCAGTACAAGAGCCAGGCCGTTTGCTGGATAGGAATGTGGATGGATTTCTGGAAGACGGATAAATGGACCAGAACAAAAAGCCACACATTACTGGTGTCTTAAACATATGACTCATGAAATGTCATCTAATCAAAAAATTCTATTTTGATTTCCTCCCATCCCTTTAGGAAGCAAATCTTTCCCAGAACTATTGTGAACATCCCATGAGTACACTGTTTTAGACAATGGATAATCACTTAACCTTATAATCATAGGCTCAATTTAGAATAAAGAATATCCATCAAATATTAATTAAACATTAATTATTTCAAAGGTTTGGGTTCCTAAAAATTTACTTCCTCCTCCAAGTCAACTGTCATGGATAACTCTGAAAAAATAGCAAATTTTATATGGATGTTGTTTTCTCTATTTCTGGTTCTGGATTTATCAATTACCTTTTTCTTTCTCCTAAGCTTTTATTGTATCTTTTCAGAGATTTTGATCTCTGGCAGTTTTCTCGTGCAGTTATTTCCTCTGAGCTGAGAAGATACATCTTCATTTCAATCGAACCTTCATAACTTTTTCCACATTCCCTATAGACTGGAGTTTTGTCCTATTTTGTATTGCTGGGATTCCTTAGCCCATGAGTGTCCCTATGAAACTGAATTCAAGATGATCGGCTAGAATATCATCTCTCATGTGTCTCCCTCATTTCTTGCCCAACAAATGGAGGTTCTGGCTGCATTCATTACAAACATACCTATCTTATTTCCACAGCCTTAGGCCTTCTCAGGCATGATAGGCTAAATTTTCCAAAAGTGCCATGAAAGGGTCTTCCATCATATATACTCTTCTTACAACATGATATTTATATTCCTCCCATTGAGATGTGGGCCACATGTTCTCCAAGTAAACCCAGACCATGAGGAAAAAATCTGGTGTGGAAGTTCTGATTTGGACTCCTAGCTGCGGTCATACCCAGCATCACTTTACAAACATCTAAGTGGAGATCTTTGAGTTTTTCACAGCCCTTGAGTTTTCTGAGCAGACATTGTAGATGAGAGACAAGTTTTGTTTTCTTCTGTGCCCTGTCAGAATTTCCACCCCACAGAGACCTTGATTATAATGAAATGATGATTTTTATGCCACTACATTACAGACAATTTTAAAAAATCCCACATGAATACATAATGATAAATATAATTATTTAGAAAGTATTTGTTGTCAGCCAAAAATCAGATTAAATGCAAAGAGTATGAGCAAGTGCTGAGCTATTTACTAACCATGTGATTTTCTTCGGCAGTTTATTCTTCAAGCTTCACACTTTCAAATGTATATTGTTACTATTGTTATTTTATTATAAGCCATTGATGAAACAGTGCTGTGTAAAATGGCTTCAATTGCTTTCATTTCACGTCATTAGAAAATTCCTTTACATTTTTTCTTTTTATAAGAAAAACACAGATAAAATCGTATTATCAGATTGAGTAACTGAAAGGAGGTATGATACACACAAAATATTTAAAGGCAAAGTAAAAGAAATGCATTGGCTATTTTGCAATTTTGTCTGGAATATATAATCCAGGAAATCATCCTCTTATTCTTGTAGGAGCACATTAAGACCCTTTCTTTAAGAAAAGCATTGCATTGTCTTTTCCCGACACCAGAAAATATTATACAAATGTTTTGTAAAAAAAGTAGGAACAACAGCAAAACTCATTTCAACACTTTGAAATTCTGAATTGATGTTATCATATGTTTATAATATTAGTTTTCTGAAAATTATAAGAATTATGAAAGTTCTACTTAATTTGTCAAATTTGCATTATTATCCTCATATAGCCATGCCTTCTTTACTAGTTTTTTGGTATCATTTTACCAAATTTATATGATAAGGATATCTATATATAAATAAACCCATAATGCTTTAAAGTCAAGTAGCTACTAAAGAAATAGAAATGCAATATACGTCTGAATGCATGATATACTTTCAATCACCTAAACTGTATGTTAGGGAGGAGCAGCTTAAGCTGTCTGAAATAAAATATACTAAAACAGTAAGAGTAATCATGTTACACTAGTACAATTAAAAGGTTTTTTTTTTTCAATTTTTCCACATACTTTATGATATTGTTCTTCTATTTTTACAATCTTTTGCAACAAAGAATATCAGCCTACTCAAACATTCTTCAGATTTGTGGCATAAACGTGTTATCATTTTCATAATGGCAAGGAAGTAAAATACTAATAGGTGCTATACCTTGAGTTTTTCTTTTCTTAAAAGCTTCTCTGTCACATGTAGTATATTTGTGACATAGTCTTTATCCTCATGAACAGAAAGTCGGCATCCCAATAAATTCCAATAATCTCTCTGATTATACCCTCGCCTGTATTACAAAGAGAAGACAAAGACTTTTAAAACGGGAAAGTTCTGTGCTTCAGCTTTCTAATCTATAAAATGAGGATAATAATAGCACCTACTTTACAGGGTTGTTTTGAGGATTAATTGAATCCGTATTTGTAATTAGCATTTGTAATTATTAGCTGAAGTTAATATTTGCACTTGGGATAGTGTAAACACCATGTAACTATTTGCAAGTAGTATAAATATTAAAACCTTTTCTTTAATTATATTTCAAGATTCCTTTAGGAGATAATATATTTATTAAATTTGATAGCAGGATACCATGAAGTCACAATTTAAGATAATATAAACAGAACAGTGCTAAATAGGTTCTCTGGCTTTCCTTTGCACTCTCATATTTAAAAAAAAATCTGTGGACACGAAAAAGGGTTCCTGATGTTTTCACATGTAAATCAAAAAGTCAAAAAGGGGAAAAGCAAAACAAGAAACAGAACAAAATACAAACTCAAATGCTAGCATCTAAATGGAAAAATCCTGCTGCGTCTTTAAGTCTCTAGGAGACAGTATTAATTTTGGAAGCTCCACAACTGTTATTGAGCTCCTTATGTCACTATAATTTTGAGAGACCCAGGGCAGTGTAGCAGACATAGTGGGAAGAGCTAAGATGACGAGTGGCTCCAAGCCATTTTTTAGATAGTAGCATCAAAAATTAGACACATGAGGTAAGTAATTCCACTGATAATTGAATTAATTCTTAAAGATATTATGAGTTTCTATCAGTGCCTATATTTAATGTCTTCTGACAAACTCAGCGTAATATGCAAAAAGCATGTCAAATCAGGTTAGTTTTGAAAACAGTGTAAACATATGTAGTAACAGAGTTATTGTCCAAGGTGAGCTTCATTTTTGTTCACGATAAGACTGCTAAACATGACTGTATAAGGCAGAATTTCCATATTATCAATGTGAAGCCATTGAAAAGTGGTGATAGGTACTCACTAATGGAGTAGCCACTGCCAAATATGGCTATTTAAATGTAAATTTATTAAAATTAACTCAAACTAAAAAGTCAGTTTCTCAGTTACACTAGATACATTAAAACCCTGAAAAGTTACAAATATCTAGTGGCTACTGTATCAGACAGCAGAGATATAGGCTATGTCTAATACTGCAAAAAGTTCTACTAGGCAGTTTTAATATATTGATAGCATTTATTTCAGATAAATAATTTGAAACATATTTTTTAAATTCTACATATTTTTGTCCGGGCACAGTAGCTCAAGACTGTAATCCCATGACCTTGGGATACTGAGGTGGAGAGATCACAAGGTCAGGAGTTCAAGACCAGCCTGGCCAATATGGTGAAACCCCGTTTCTACTAAAAACGCAAAAATTAGCTGGGCATGTGGCATGCTTCTGTAATCCCAGCTACTCAGGAGGCTGAGGAAGGAGAATCGCTTAAACCTGGGAGGTGGAGGTTGCAGTGAGCCAAGACCATGCCATTGCACTCCTAGTTTGTTGAGAATAGATCGTAGGGTTGCGTATGCAAATAGAAATTTTCATTCTGGTTTAATGTGGGGTGGGGTGTTTAGGGGGTTGGCTAGTATGTAGTTGTCTGGGTCTGTTAAAAGGTCAGGCATAAATAGAGTTAGGCTTATTAGGGATGGGAGAAGAAAAATTAATCCGAGGATGTTTTTGTTGTGTAATGTGGGTGAAATGAAATTTTGTCGGGTTCCAATTTCATTCCTGTCAGGTTACGTGAGCCTGTCTCCTGCAGCCTGGGCCACAGAGCAAGACTCCATCTCAAAAAAAAAAAAAAAAATCTACATTTTTTCAATGAGTAAGGAACGTTCTTATTTTTTCGCATTGGATAAAATCATTCAAAAATACGCAGAAATGTACTTCTCACTACTTATATTTTTTAAGTCATAATGCAAAAATAACTCAGGAACAATTAAATGCAGACTAGGATTAATCATAAATTAATACCAATGTAAGTCAACCTAGTACTTGCTTCCTGCTTTATCCATTAATTTAGAATTTTTTAACCCATAAAAATAGCAAAGGTATCACAATATATAGTAATATGAATTTCAGTATACTTCTAATACTATGGACCATATATGGAATTTAACACTGAAATATCAACAGAGTGTCACATGGACTCCATAGCAGGTTAAGTTCCCATGTAGCCAAAAGACCACTTTCATAACAACTCCACATAGGTTCAATATGCATGCAACACACATACATGTAATAATACACGATATATATTATTCACCTATAATAATTACAAAATTATATTGACTCAAATATTAGCAATATAAATATTGAATGATCTTAAGCAAAAGGGCAAATTAGGTACTTTTTACAGCTGATTATGTAGGTATTATCCTTTATGAAAAAAATTAATGAAGATGGAAAATTTTGACCAAAATCGTAAGTACAAATATTAAATACATAATTATTTAGTAAATACTTTTTGTAAAGATGTAAGGACAGATTCTCTGCTCTTTGAATACTTCTCAGGGTCCTCAAAAAGATTAGATATGTGTATCAGGCAAGCAGATGAATAACCATAAGCTAATTGTCAAATGATTGCCATGAGTTCCATATAATTGTTAATCATTATTAAATTAGAAGATATTAAAAATATTTATATTCCATGAAAACATTTTAATAGGCACAACAAAAGAAATATACTATGATTATAATGATATAGAACTCCTTACATAAAATGTAAATATTGGGCATATTAAGTTTTATTGGGTTGTCATTCTCTTAAAACTTGTGCTTTAATTTTTTAAGTTAAAAACATACAAACCAGAAGGTCAAAAATGCCAATGTGGTACTTGTTTGAAAACTGAACTGAAATAATGTAAAAAATATTCGTATGAAAAAAACTTTACCCATAACTCCAGCTTAAGAAGTACATTAAGGAATCGCTTACCTTTATCTGATACTTTTAATTTACCCCAGTGCGACTGCAGAATAAAAGTATGTTTGTATTAGTGATATCATAACAATTGTAATGTTTAGCTCATAGTTGTTATTCATAAGAATAATATTACTGGCAAATTTGACATTTAAGTATTGGACATGCCCAAGTGTCTTCTCGTTTTGCATTTTTCTGAAACAGGGCACAAAGTGTCATAATGCAGGCATAATTCAAGATGAAGTACAAAGTATATTTGGACTAGATTTTTAATTAATAGCCATATTCGTGTGATACTGGTTATGATGGACATAATGATACATATCCCAATGTATATAGGTTTTTATTTTCAATATTTGAATAAAATTAATAGCAATATTCATGTGATACTGGTTATGATGGACATAATGATACATATTCCTTTATATAGGTTTTTATTTTCAATATTTGAATAAAATTAATAGCAATATTCGTGTGATACTTGTTATGATGGACATAATGATACATATTCCAATGTATATAGGTTTTTATTTTCAATATTTGAATAAAATTAATAGCAATATTCGTGTGATACTGGTTATGATGGACATAATGACACATATTCCAATATATATAGGTTTTTAAGAGGCACTGTTACTCCTATCATCAGTTGTTACCCACTTGATATTTAGGATATGCTCTTTAATGATATTTATTATAAACCAATAAAAACAGTTGTTTTGACCCAGCTGGTCATTTTGAGGAATGAAAAATTAACTAATGTACTACTTGTAAAATTGAAATAATTTAAATTTATAATTTTTAAAAAGTCTCTACATAATTTAGTAAAATTACTTTCTGTGGACACCTGATGCCACACAGACTGTTAAGTCAAGTTCATTATATGGCAAGTTATTTGAATCTAGTTAAATCATTAGTTCACTGTCCATAACCTTTAGTATTGCTTTTAATGTTAGTGAAAGTTTATGTACCAGCCTTTAGACGGTGGATCAAGCCATACCTAGAGTCAGTTTAACTCAAGTAAAAGCAGTAACTGTAAGAAATCCATGCCTTAGAAGGTGAAGGTGTAATTCTTTTCCTCTGACATAACAGTAATAATTTGGAACTCTACGGTAGGAGCAGAGACTGATTTTTAACTGGAATAACCTACATGTCTGTGCTGCAATAGAATGTAAACTCCGGAGACATCAGAACTAAATCCAAATAGTCATTGTACTTTCCTTACAGTGCTAAGCACAAATGGATGTGAAAACCTTGCTTGGCAAATGGTTACTGAATTAGAAAAGTACTAGAGAGAATATTTTTATTGAATTTCATGCACACACATATATAAACATGACATGTATATGACATATGTACATGTTTTTCTTTCACTGCACGTAACACAAGAACGAAAATTCGATTATCATAGCAGAATCGACTATAATACATTTTATGTAACTTCAAGTTGCCTTTTTTTCTGTAAGTTTTTAAAGATTTGATGTGCTAACAATAAAGTAAAATTCGCTGCTTCTCATGTTCTTTTTCAGAAAAATATTATCTACTTATTACCACAGCAAAATTTCTGAAGTAAACAATGTGTGTGTTTTCCCCTAATTACATACTTTCTAAAAGCAAAGAGCTTCACATTAACTGTATTTGACTTCAAGGATTTTTTTTTTAACGTTAGCTGTTTGCATGGTGAGTCACACAGAACACAGTCTTCTGACTTACATTTTAAAGTTGATGGCATGAAAATAATAGTATCATTGCCTACAGCCTGTCTTTACATTTTATATTAACAAAGAAGATTCAGGCAATTTGTTCTTTTCAAAGTACCCACCTAATCTTTTAAGACCTGATATTTTGGCATATTTGAGGATCAACCTTCTTTTTATTTATGTTTCTTCTACCTTGACCTGAGAGAATGCAAATTGGTGCTGTGAATGGATTAATTTACTCCTCTACCAGAATAATATACTTAAGACTGTCTCAAGCCTTGAAACATGCTGAGTATTAAACATTATAATCCTTTTTTTCTCAAAGGAAGTAACTGCAGGTTAAGACTCTCCTCTTTTAATCATTGTTATAAGCAAATAACATTTGTGAAGACTATTATTTCTACTATAAATAAAAGCAGACTAGTTTTTAATGTCATATTCTTTATTTAATAAAAAATTTAATCATATCTTACCTGAATTCAGACCACATATATCATGAAGAACAATAGTCTGAGAGAATACAAAAGAATTCTGAACAATGTAGATCTGAAAAATGAGACATGAATGCTTTTCTGAGTATGGGTATGATTCAAACAGACAAGTGCAGATAAATCTACATGAATATTGCATCTGGTTCATTGAGTTGCTTATAATTTTGAAACTGTCACATGTCAGCAAATATATCAACACTGCTAGAAAACCAAAAAGGAAGTACATTTCTAAGTGCAATTGCTTCTAGCTTACATAGATAACCATGACTATAGTTTAAATAAAATGTTAGCTTTAGAAAAGAAATTGATACTCATACAAAGTTGTTTACTCTGAACTCTTTCCTGAGTGAAGAGAATTAAGCACATAAAAAGAACCAAACAAATATTTTAGAAGACATGCATATACACATTTGTGCATCTGTGTGCATATATATATAACACATAAATGATCAAACAGTCATGCTAATTCTTTTTACAATCATGTTTTAACATTAATAATCATGTCAAACTCATGGAATCTTGCTATTGTCAAAGGCCATGATAATCATATTTCAACTCAATTTTTAGAGGAGTTTTTACTTAAGATGTCATTATCTTCTAGACATGCAATAGACAGCATCCAAACATATGTAAACATGTGAGATAGGTATTAATATTGAGAAAAGTCTCGTAATTTTTTTTTTTCTTAAAAGCCAAGACCAGAATATATCAATTATCTGACCAGGCATATATATTATATCAAACTTGACTTTGGCTCATTTAAACATACAAAAATTATGAAATGTAGCTGAACTGTGAGTATAGTGGAGGGGGGGACTAGAAATTCAGGTTAATCAAGTCAATGACTGTTACTGTGAAGTAACAGTTTGTTTCAGGCACTGTGTCATGACTTACAGCTAAGTGGGAGCGCCAGAAATAAACCTAACTTTCCCTCTCTATTTCTTTCTCCTTTTTTCCCCCCTGCCTTTTCCCCTTCCTTCCACTAAAATTATTGCCTTGTAGTCGAATTTTAAGTGAAGCTTCTTGGTATTTTATAAGAAATTCTCTAAAATGTAACACTCAAGCAAGACATCAGAATTCGATTTTAAACTTTGATTTTTAAAATATTTGATGTTGGGAATTATATTGAAATCACTTCCTTTTGGTCATGCTCCATTAAAGTTTTTCCCCTTGCAAGTCTAATTTCAAAAGTAAAAGTATGGAAATAGATTCACATGGTTTATATTTTAAGATATTATACATTCCTTCAATTTATAAGGAGTGTCTTCTTGAACGATTTTTCTTTTAGTGAATCGTTAACGATGTTTATAGATTTACTGTAAGCCAAAATTTTAAAATGAAAATTTAATTATAAAAAGATCATGGAAATATATTTGACAGTATATAAAAAGAATGAGATTTTGAATAGAATTATCAGTATAGTGAATGAAACAATTCTAAGAACATTATTTAGACGCAATGATTTATATCATAACCGTCATAATGTAGTGTTTTTATTTTACAACTTTTTATAAACGCTAAAGTGGGTTTGCAAATGCCCATGTGGCAAAATGAGAATGAAAATCAGATTTTACTCTTTGAAGAGCCGATACATGAACTCCACACATGGTTTCTTGACAGCAATGATTTGCATACGTGTAAGTTGGCGTGGACACCTCCGAGCGAAGAACTGCTAATGAGGATGAGAGTACAGTCACCAATGGGAGCCCTTCCTCACACTCTGGAAGTCACTCGCATGTCACGTTTCTCTCCAGAGGCAGGATTTTAGATGCGGGGCATCTCCCGCTGTCGTCTCTTTCCTCCCAATTCACTGTAAGGCATTCGGTGACGCGCCTTCAGCCGTGGCGTGTGGCGTGTGGCGTGGAGGGTTCGCGGCGCAGAAACGCGGGGAATGGAAGCGTTGTTTGCCTCCGGGAACTCTAAGCATCAAACGCAGACCCTCCGCTCCCTCGGCGGCCGCTCTCCCGACTCCTGTCACTGAGCCACGTCCCCCCGTGCCTTCTGCCCACTGGGGAAACAGCGTGTATCCTCGACAACACCGCTACTTTCCCTCCTCTGTCCACTTCCTCCATTGCCATCAGTGTCTTTTCACAACATTCCGACGGGGTTTGAAGTGGGGGTTTCAACCTCACTCGACTGCGATAGCCGAAGTCCCTTCAGGAAAGAAAAATGGTGTTGGAAATAACGGTCCCGAATACAGTATCACTGAGGCCCCCACCCGGGCGCTACGGTTTCCTTGGCGCGCCCGTAACGCACGCGTGGAGCTCAGCCCGGCTGCGTCCCCTCCTCCCGCGCGGGTCCTCGCCCGAGGAGCCGCCTCCACCTGCAGGCGGTGCAGGATTTTCCTTGTCCACTGACCCCCTCTAGCGCCGAACTGGCGGCATCGGAGGCGCGGCTGCCAGGCCGGGAGAAGGCTGGGCTTGGCCGGCTCTGCCGCGCGCCCGGCTCCGTCCCTGCCCTGGGCGCCCGCCTCGGCGCGGGGTCCCTCCCCGTCTGCACGCAGTGTGGCCCCGAGCCTGGGGCGGGGGCCGCGGGGTCCCCGCTCGTGCCCTGCGCCGCCGCTTCCGGGAGACCCGCGCGCGGGGGGGAGTGGGTGCCGCGAGGGGACGGCTCGTGCGGGGGGAGCCCTCAGAACACGGCGCCCTGCGCTGCCGTGGATGTGGCCACGCGCCACCGGGACTGCTAGGAGAGCGCGGCTCGACGCCACCACGCCGTGGACGCTCGGGGACCCCCGAATCCCAGCGTCAGGGCTGCGACGATGCTCGTGACCTCCACCGCGAAGTCACCTCCGCACGGCGACGCGAAGACCTCGCGAGCCCGGGCGCCGGGCGGCCGCGGCTTTCCCGCCTGATGTGACCCCTCAGCGCTTCCTCCCCGCGCTCCGCTTCGCTAGGACTGGAAGCCGCGGAGGCGCTCGCCCCGGTGGGCAAGTTTGGGCGGCCCGCGCGGAGGACGGTCGGGAGCCCCCTCAGCGGGGAGACGTGGAGGAGTCGGGGAGGCGGCGCTGGGAGCTGACTCGACCTCCACGGCCCGCGCCGCTGCTGTGAAGCGGGCGGCCAAGTGCCTGTGGGGCTGAGGGCGGCCTCCGAGACGCCCGGAAAGCGGCGGCCACGGCCGACTCGGAGGAGCCTGCGGTGCGCCGCTGCCCTGGCCGCTCAGGCCCGGAGCCCAGGGCTCAGTTTGCGCCCCGCCCGAACCCCTGGTGGCCCGCTCGAGCCGCCGTCCGCCCGGCTCTCCTCGCACGGGCCGGAGGAAAGTTCCCGCGGCCCCCACGCCCCCCGCCTTCGGCCCCGCACGTGCCGCCCCGTGCGCCCGCCCCACCTGGCAGTGCCGCCCCGCCCCCGCCCCCGTCCCCGCGGCGAGGCGCTCCCCGCCCCCTCGCTCCCCTCCCCCAAACCACAGCCCGAGCTCGCTCCTGCGCGCGCGCTCTCTCGGGCCCAAGTGAATAGTCCTCGCGCGAGCGGGACACTGTGGTGGATGCGATTCCCCGCGCCTCCAGCCGGCAGGAGCTCCCGGGCGCCGCAGGCAGCGTCCTCCTCCGAAGCGCCTGCACCGGCACCTGGGCAGCCTGGACCCTCGTGCCTTGTCCCCGGGACCTCGCGCGGGGGGCGCCCCGGGACACCCCCTGCGGGCCGGGTGGAGGAGGAGGAGGAGGAGGAGGAAGAAGACGCGGACCGGGACCCCCGTCCCACCCGGAGCACCTGCCCGCGCTGCCGCCACTTCTCGGTGGGGAGGAGGAGAGAGCCGGGGAGAACCATGGGGGGCCGCGAAGTCCGGGAATTTCTTCTGCAATTTGGGCTCTTCCTGCCTCTGCTGACGGCGTGGCCGGGCGACTGCAGTCACGTCTCCAACAACCAAGGTGAGGGACGGGGCGGGCGGAGGACGGCGCCGGGGGAACCGGGACTGGGTGGGCGGAGGACGGCGCGGGGGAACCGGCACTGGGTGGGCGGAGGACGGCGCGGGGGAACCGGCACTGGGTGGGCGGAGGACGGCGCGGGGGAACCGGCACTGGGTGCCTCCCGCGGGTAACTTCGTCCCGGGGTCGGCGTCTCTCGGCTCGCCACACGGCGGGGTCAGGATGTCCCCTCACCACGGCGCCCTGTCGGGACCGCCCGGGACGGCGACCCCACGGGCTCGGATCCCTTCTGCTTCCAAACGTCTTGAAATGGTTGCGTGAGCGTCAGCTGCACTTGGGTCCCGCCGCTGGCGGCCTTAGGACCGCTCCCCGCTGCGCCGTCTCTACCCGAGGTCAGCTTCATGGCACGGGCTTCATGGACTTCCTGGCTCTTGGTGGCCTCTCATTTCGGGGGACCGTGTGTGGTTCTTGAACGAGGCACGGTGCCGCCGCTGTACCCCGTGACCAGTTACCAGCCCTTCCCCTCCAGTGACTGCCGCCCTCGCCCAGCCTCAGTCCCCAGGCTTCACCTCTCCTTCCTGCCACCAAAGTAGACTTATTTGAAATTCTTCCTAGACCAGATGCCCCAGATCTGTGTGGGGGTTTCATATTCTTGAGGGTGGGGAGTAGAACCGCGTTTAGGGTGAATTTCCAAGCTGTGAATACCCCATTCATGAAGTCGAGTCACTGGCAGATTTCTTGGAGGACTTTGTTTCGGTGGGTAAAGTGGTAAACTGAAGGTGAATAATGTGTAAAAAGTGATGGAAAGCCCTTAGAATATTTGAGCGTTTTCCTTTTTTTCCATACAGTCTTTATGGAACATATCTCATTAGATTTCTGCTGTGAATAAAGATCTGTAAAAAATGCCACCTGCATATTCTAAGTCCTTTCAGACCAAGCGTGAAATAACCATAAAAGTTTTCCAGCATGTACCTAGCTAGATACTCTTGCTGTAATGACCACCAATATGTCACTTCAAATATTGTGTGTGGTGGTCAGTTATCCTTACTTAACATATAAGGCATATGTTCGAGAGTCTCAAAGTAATTTTCAGCTACAAAAATGGAGGTCAGATGGCTTGAAAGTGTGCACTTTTTGTGTGAGAAGGAGAAGGTTAAGGGAGAAGACAACACAGCATTCTTTTTTTGTCATCAACGTTTATGGCCATTTTACTTAGATTTACAATTACTCGGGATCAAAATTAACTTCTCATTTGTACAGTTGGTACCTTGGATATTTTCCTAATTATTACAATTACTTTTACCTGACAGAATGCAATCGCAAACATGCAGGTGAATTTGGAAACCATGTGTAATCCTCATAGCTTTGAAGGTAGATCACATAATAGACACCAGCTACGGTGTCCTGCTGTGCTGTGGTGCTGTACACCATCACACTACATCTCTCATTTGTTTTCAGAGACTATTGGCATAAAATATTGAATAGGTAGTTACTTTATTTCTGTGAAGATAGAAGACTGTTAAAAAACTGTGAAATGACTACCCTTTTTTATTACAAGGAGAGAAAACAGTTTTTAATAATCGGAAAGTCAGACATTGATACTGTACTTTATATCAGTAAATAGGGATAGTAGAGATGAATACTTTGAGAGCCAAGTGTACTAGAAGTTTATAACAGCTATTCCCATGCAATAATTTCCCCCAAACAACAGTTATCTACTTAAATATGATATATCAGTAATTCAGATAACTGAATCTACATATGACTCTAAAGTGCCATTCCACCAAAATATGTCCTGTTATACAGTATGACTTTTCAGATGTTCATAGTAAATTTAAGAACACTGAGATGTTACTTATTAACCTCTTGCAGTAATTTTATCTGCTTACCTATTTTAATGACTTTTCCGTAGTATTTACAGATGTTTTACCTAGAATATATGCCAAGCACATGTAATTTATTTTTATTACTTAGCATAACTTAGTGAATATCAGACAATTTTCCCATCATTTAAATAGATGCATTAAAGACTGTCTACTTAAACTCTTAATTTGAATTTGTATTGATACACTGAAAGCACAGGCTGTGCAAAAGAGTACGATGGGCAGAATAGTACCTAAAGGTTAAATTGGGTAAAATTTACCTGACTTCTTCAAAAGAATACTTTAAAGTATAATCAGATTTTTTATCACACAAATGATGATTTATAAAATGATGCTTTTTATAGTCTAAAGTCATAGTGAATAGAAATTTTTTCTGATAAATTGAGATAACTTACAAATATTGAAATCATCACACTAAAGGTTAATAAAATGCTAGCTTTCTAAATGTTATTCTTAATAACATTTTAGGGATATTTTCTTAACTTATAGTTTCATAATAAAATAAATGAAAGTATCTGTTTTTAAACATGGAAGTTATGGGACATTATAGAATTATTTATATTAACATGTAAAGATTAATGTAAAATATAAATTTGATTTATTATACACATAAAAATAAACAGTAATGTAATTCACATTTAGTTTTGAGAAGATAGCTTTCATTTTCCAACAATTTTCACTTTAAAGGCTAATGGAATTAATGTTTTAATTTTGAAATTTGTTATTTTTTAGAGAATAAAATTACATTTTTATGTAACTTCTTCCTGATTAAGCTATTCACAAAGTAAAATTTTAATGTTATGTATCTGTTTTACCCAATTATATGACATCCTTCATGGCTGAAAAGAATGAATTCACTTTTCCTACAATTCCCAGCCCACTCCTCAGTTTTCCATACATAAGCAAGGTAAAATGATGATGATAATGACAAGAAAGTAACCTACCTCATTATTTTAACATGGTGCTAACAGTAACTTGACTATAGACAAAATCTCTTCTCTTGTCTTTTAACTAAGTGTGAAGCTAACTGTAAAGACAAAATAAATCAATTTGACTCTTTCTTCCTATTAACCAAACCTCCTTGAATCGATCAGAAAGTAAAGGTGCTTCCTAGATCACTTCATCTGATTAAGTAAGTGGAAACATGAATTGTGTTTAAGTCTCTCTCATAGTCCATTAATTTTCCCTATATTTAAAACCACAGTATTAATTAAGTGTTGGTAATTTTTATTTTAAAAAGATTTTATCTTTCAAGGAATATAGCCTTTCATTTCTATACTAGACACTTAAATGAATATAAAACACCATCTTCATGTGTAAGCTAACCATATACTGTATGTCACAATGGCCACTAGACACCAGGAATCCATTTATCAAAAATTATTCTGCAGCAAATACTACTTTATAGCCTAAATGAGTTGATGCATCTCTGAGGGTGTGGCTCATGCTTTCAAAAATAATCAATTGCATACTCAGATAATTCAATTAAGTCAAAATATGGTATGGGTACATGAGTCTAGTGAACTTATTTTATTGCCAATACTTTGTGAATCCATTTTTCCCCCAGGCAATTCAGTGACAAACAAAATAAACAAGCAAAGCAATAGTGTGACTGGTTGGTTTCATTAAATTTATTAATTGGAGTGAATCAACTGCATAGTCCACTGAGTTATATGTAAATACAAGTAAATACATCTAAGCAGAAAAACATCTGATTAACAAATTCATAGCCTATAATTAGTTGACATTCCGTAAGTTTTATTCACAAACTCTGATTGACTGTTGTTCTTATATTTATAGAAATGGAGACATTGAGGAAAGTTTTTAAGAATGTTCAAGAGTGAACATTAAAATACTGAAAATATTTAAAATTTTGTTATGTTGGGAACACTGGATTACTTACAAAGAATGTTTCTGAAAGACCATTCATTTAGATGAAATTATTTTTTGAGGATAAATTATAGTTGTAAGGGTTCCAGAGATTGTTATCACACCCATTCTTGTTAGGCATAAGCATAAATACAACTTAGAATATAATTTTATTAAACATTTACAATATAAAATAAGTAATTATATAATTAATCTTTATTGATTAGCATCCAAAGTGCAAAGATAAAATGTCTTTATGCTGATCCAGCAATGATCATCTAAGTTTGTTTGTTCTGATCTTGGGATAATACTATATCTAAAACACTTTCCTTGGACAGAAATTATACATAATCCTTAAGGAACTTTTCTTCAAACTGAAAATAACTTAGATGAATATCATTAAAGTTAATGTAGTATTCATGAGTACAGCACTTTTATATGAATTTCCTAAGGGACAATTATATGTCTAATGGTACAGGGTAAATTAATGATTAAATTGCATCCTTTTACTTGTTAGTTACTTTTACATCACAAAATAAGTACTAAAATATATAATAGTAGAACGCCTCTTGTTTCTTTGTTTCTTCAGTAATCATTGGTTAGTACAAATGAGTTAAGTACAAAAGATATCATAAATTTTTCTCTATCAACCCTCTTTCCCTATCAGTTTCCGTAACTCACTCTCTTTCCCTCTTCCCCCTCACATACACAAATGCTTCTGACTACGTGCTCCATTTGTTCTAAATGCTGAAAGAAAAGATCCCACTTCACACTGTTCATCAACCAAATCCCAACAGTAATAGAAATTTTTTCATCGTACCTTTGACTCACCATTTTGGGATTATAAACATGCTGGAAATCAATATATATAGTTAGGTGATAAAATAGGTTACTTTGTCCAACATACCTTGTCAATCATGTAACCAAGCTAAATTCATACAGGATCAAATTGCCTATCTCTAGTGTTCTATTCAACTTGTAATTTAATCAGACTGACATTTTAAAAGATTGAAGATATATTCTGTTCTTGCATTATTTTATTATTCTTTTCTGTAATCTAAAATTTAGATTATAGATTTAAAAAGAGAAAATACCGGTAGAGATACGCTATTTGAAATGGGACAGTTGGAAAGACTTGTCTGTGAAGGTGACATTGAAGGCTCATTCTCAGGAAAGAAAAAGAGCTCATTCTGCAGAGTGGGAAGAAGTGCATAACATGTAGTGGAAACTGCCTGAGCAATAGTCTTGAAGAGAAATGAGCTTGACACATTTAAAAAACCGAGTCCAGGGTGACTGGAACTTACTTTGCATGGAAGAGAGTTGCAGAAAGTGAGGTCTGAAAGACAGCCGCAACCAGAGTACTCAGAGTAGAATAAGATCCATGTTAAGAAGCTTGAGTTTTTATATTATCCCGAGTAATATATGAAGCTGTATCACATTTTAATAGCACCTTGACTAGTGAGCAAAAACTGATTTGGAAGATGACAAAAGTAGAATTAGGAGTCAGTTGCCGTTGTCCAGGAGAGGTGTAGTAGCCTGGCCTAGAGTGATTGCAGTGGAGATGAAGACGGGTTCGAAATATGCTTATAGGACCATCTTATCTTTTAGAGAAATAAATGCAAGAAGCCCGGATAAACTTTTCATTATTCCCCATTAAAATTACCTTGATAAATATTGATAATTGTCAAGGGATAGGCAAGATGGAGTAGAACAAAAATATGTAGCAAGGTTGAGATGTGTATTTTACACTTTATTCAGTTCAAACAATAATTTAAAACATTTTAATAGGACAATTTTGTTATTTCAAGCCTTTGTACATAGGGTAAACTTATTTGGATCAACAAATGCAATTTGATTCATTTCTGACCTGGTGACTTTTTCTATGTAGTTATTTTTTGTCAGTGCCTGATTGTACAGGTAGGTAGGGATATCTTCACAAGATCTATAGTAAGCCAACAGAATCTAGTTTTAGCTAATAAAGAGCAATATTTGAGGATTTGACATATGGACCAGTTTTATTCATCCTTGTTATGATCAAATTACTGTTATTGAAATCACAAATTCTAAGTGATATTGGATATAAAATAGTGTGTTTTCAGACACTTTTAATTATACTTAATCTCTGTATTTTGTTTAAATGAAGAAAGCAAAATGTTCAGCAAGACCTAGAAAATGAGATTTCAGGAGATGTGATATTTTGGGAGATGGGGTGAGGGAAGAAACTGTTCTGCTTTTAAGTAAACAACAGTAAATTTTATGCAATTACAAATTTTATCTGACCAGTTAATTGCTGATTATTTTGAGTTACCTTTTAATAATACCACATGAAAATAATTACTAAATATAGAGAACATAAAAATTCTTAACACTCACACTGTTTTTTTTTTAGAAAATTCATGTTCTGGAGATACTTCATTTGACTGTTTCTAAATGTATTTAAATATATATCCAAATGCAAGAAATCTTACATTTTACTTTAGTGCTTCAGAATGTTCTGGAAAATCCTATTTTTATAGTTATTTCCTTTAAATAAGCCATTTAACTTCTTATGGGCTATACAGTTTCAGTTTTCAATTATACATATTATAAAACAAAATAATTTAAGCAGATATTTATTGCCTGCTATATGGATAAGCAGTGTATTTGCCGTATGTAAAGGTTCAGTGAGAACTCTTTCTTCCAGAATATATGATCAAGTAAGGAGTTTACAGTCTGTTTCCAGATCTGACAGGAAACATTTCTGTTTTCTCAAAATCAAATTAATAATCAAGTATAAAAACTTAAAAGAGTATTTGTTATATGACACTATATACCAGTTAACCCCAATAATATAAAAGACTCATGTACAATTTATTTAAAAATACCATTATTTTATTACATTTTGTCTTTAAGAAAATAAATCACTCAGCAACCGTGGATTTAATATCAGGCATTATGCTAAATATTGAGGCTACACAAAGATTATTTTCACGTTCTGTTCTCTGGAATCTCACTTTGCTTGTTGGCATTTTATATTTCGAGCAATTGATATTTATTTTTCAATTACTTGATAGTTTCTATAAGATGAAGAATTTTACAGTAAATGATGTTGCATGGGAGAAAGAATAGAGTAAAGCATTGCTGTATACCTTATGTGTTTTATTTGTAAATTGCTTCACAAGAATCTTCTGATGTTGTATGGATTGGCAGATGTTCTACTTAATTACATAAAAATGTATAAATATGCATTTTAAAAACATGTTCATATATACAAAAAATTAATATTTCACACATTTAATGGCTTTTTTTAGACTGATGTGTGAGTTCAGCTTTTATCCAAAATATGTTAGATTGGCCTATTCTGGCATGCTTATTTTGGGTGGGTTAGTTATTAAAAACTGTAATTCATGTTGAAGATGCTCAGTTTCCAATTTCAAATAGTAGCAATCATATGTTTTAACTGAGCTTTGTGAGAATTGGGATGAAAGTGTGTATTTTCACTCCAGATCCTGAAAAGTATATTGAGCTAGTTTCGAAGGATTCTGAGTCCTCCAGCTTTTGGCCTATTTGGTGGCCTGTGCTTGGTAGATGTAATTGACAACTCACTGTGCTTCCCACTATTTCACTTCATAACTTCATGTGTAAAAGGCATACTTTTTGATCAGAGGAAATATGAAATAACATTGCTTTAGAAAATGGCTATTAACTAGATAGAAATATTTAATGGCTATTAAAGAGGTAAAAATATTTAATCTTTTTTTTTTAGACCGAGTTTCACTCTTTTCACCCAGGCTGGAGTGCAATTCTCCTGCCTCAGCCTCCTGAGTAGCTGGGATTACAGGCACGTGCCACCATGCCCAGCTAATTTTTTGTATTTTTAGTAGAGACGGGGTTTCACCATGTTGACCAGGATGGTCTTGGTCTCGACCTTGTGATCCACCCGCCTCGGCCTTCCAAACTGCTGAGATTACAGGCGTGAGCCCCCGTGCCTGGCCTTAATCTATTATTTTACTCTGGTAATGTTAGATATCTTTGTGGATATCTGGATAAAAAGTAAGGTACTTTTATATAATTTAAAAGTATATTTTAAATAAGTTATTGTGTTAATTCCCTAATGACAGTAGAGTATGTGTTCTTTCAGGTGACTGTACTATATTATGATACTTGTATTTTGAGCTACATGAGTGTTGCAAAGAGAAGCACATTCTCTGATAGTACATAGATTATGATATCTAGAAATAGGAAAGCACTGACTTTTAATATTAGAAAAGATCCATAACTTTAAAAAAGTATTGAAACTTGCCTACTTGTGGTGATTATATTTAGATATATTTAAAGCAACTTAATAAAGATAAATGTTGTATACTAGGAAATGAAAAGACATTGCCTTAATATATATCCTAAGTAAGAATTATCTAAGAATAATTGAAATGATTGCCCCCAAATTTGGGTGGAATTAGTCTTGGTAACCCTTTAATTTTTATTTTTAAAGAGAAGCATGTTGTTCCTTACGTTGCTATAAAATGACACAAATATTGCAAAGCATTGAATTAAATGAGTAAATAGAGAATTTATGTAGAGGCCAACAGATTAGTTATTCTGAGAATTGATAGCTCACCCATCTAAAATTGATTTTTAAATACAATGCAGTAGTTAAGTAGCTATAAACATACCAACAATTAAAGAAAAATAGAGTCAGGAGAAAAGCTGATTCATGACACTATTGTTTAAATGATTCTATTTGTTAAGGATTCTCTCTGGCTGTATATATTGAACAATTCTCTGGCCTGTGTCCCTTGATTTATGCCAGTATACAAGTTTCTATTGATGACAATCTTAGCTAAAACTTTTTTTTAATATTAAAAATCTCTAATTTTCTTCCTCTTGAGTTAAAGTATACTTAACTATTTATCTCATGAAGGAAAGTGAAAGTCATTAGTAGTTGTCATGAAGTGTGATAAGAAATAGTCAAGCAAAGTCCATTGCACAAAGTCATAAAAAATTATGTCAATTTTTAAAATAAAATGAAATCTATATATTGCTTGACTTGTTAGCAATCAGCATAATGCTTCGTCAAAAATAGACTGTAGTATCTTGGAAAATTGTAGAATACTGGAACATTTAATGAGAGAAGTTCATTGTCTAGGCTATTTTATATGTTCAGTTTAATGAGGGAACTGTGATAAAGAGATCTTCATTTTTATCTGAGAAAGAAATAGAACAACTTTGAAAGTGTATACTGTTGCTGTACCATATTGCTTAACGTGTTTAGAAAAGAAGTGGAAATTAGCATGCTCCAATTTTATTGTTATTTTTATGATACTATAGTAGAGCAAAAAGTCCTTATAGTATGATAACTTACTGTCTTATGGTGTTATGGTATCATAACTTCATTTTATAGGTTAGACAAAATGTGGTTCACCTAGGTTATTAAAATAGCAGCTTGCTAGTTTGTTTAATAAAAACTACACATGTAAGAACCTTTATAATATCCACTACTTTATGAACAGGAATTATTTTGTTTATTTTCTTAGACTTTTCAAGAACCCTATTAATCAGAAATGTGGAATTCAATTGAATAATTTATTTTAAGGTTAGTAATCTAAAGTTTTAATAGGTCTATTAAAGCTAAATCATAGATATTTTTAAAAATGCTACCAAACCTTAAACTCAGATACAATTTTTGAACATATTTCTATTGTAAGTTTCTCAAATACTTCTTCATTGCAATGTATTTATAGTTATCTTTGGGTTTTTTAAATTTATTCATTTTCATTTTTTTCCTTTGATATAAACACTTAGGTTCTTAATCTCATAGATTTTATATATAATATACATTTTTTCCTGGAATTCTCAAACTAGTTCTACAATAAATATATATTCATTGAATTTTTAAATGAAGTATTTTGATACCTATTATATTTGCTGTGATGGGAAACAGGAAATACAAAGTTGGGCCACTGCTCCAACTTGGGAGAGCTTACAATTTAGCTAATGGGATCAGTGAATAATTGAAACAATTTTTAAGAATCAAAGTAACATGTATTTAGCTATACGGTTTGTAAGCTACTATCTATAAACTATTGTTTACAGAGATAAAATGTACTGTTCTCAAAGATGTAAAAATTAATATACAGGCACATTGAGAATAAATATTCATTCAGGATATTGGTCATGACCATATGTTAGCCATGATTTGTGTGACTCCTTAAAATGCAGTAAGATCTGCCAGCTCCCCTGCCTCTGCCCTCCCAGGAAGGACAGTGTTATAAGTTTGAAGAGGTATACCTGAAATTAAAATACAATATAAGATGGATAAAATGAAGGGAAATAATATAAACTTTACATACAAGCTTGAGAACTTGAGAAGCTTGAGTTACACATGGGAAATGAAAACGAGTCTTACATTTATCAAGATTTATCAGGATGAATGTATGAAAATAATTAGGGAATTAAGATGAATGACTCCTCTAGAGACCTCCATTTTTAACTAACTGAATTCGTTTTTATGCATTTAAAGATTAAAATTTCTGCATTTAAGGATAAAAAATTAATATCCAAGTGAATAATGTTTTAGATTGAGCATAGAACGTTTAAGTAAGTGATGTGACTTGGCTTTTTTGTTGAAAGCTTTATCTTACTCTTTATAAATGTTGTATTTAGTGATGGAAACTTTCTTTAAAATGTGACAATACAAAATCTAAATGTTAATAGACTCTGTATGGCTTTGTTTATTGATTATTTTACCTTTAGATGAACATAAAATTGACAATACATATATGGTTGCCAGTATAACCAATCTGTATTTCTTCAAATACCTATAGCTGATTGTCAGCTCCTGTCATGTTAAATGTTTGTTTTGTTGTAATTTTCTCTTTCTTAACTGTATTAAATATTTTTTGCAGTATTGCAGAACTTTGGAATTGCCAGTATTCTTTAATAATTATCTTTAGAAATTAGGTAAATTGCTGTTTGATAGAGCCTGTATTTTTATATTCGAGAAGCATATAGAATTAGAAATTGCTGCCAGAACTTGGTATTTTTAAACAGAGAAAAATCAATAGCAGATTACCCATGATTAGCTGTTGACATTTAGATTTGTACATTTAGAATGTCAAAAAGCAGTGAAAACTATCAATCTAGTTTCTATATTACAATTATACTCCTGTTTTTAAATTCAGCATTTTATGGTCCTTCTTCCCATATATGTGATATAGCCTTTTGAAAATAAATAATTATAATAATTACAGATATTTGGGTAAAACTGATGACCTTTAATAATTATTTAGTCAAAAATTATAGGTCTACTGATAAAGCTAATAGATTATTCATAACTTTGAATGCATCTAGGTTTTTTGTTGTAATTACAACACCCTAGTGCAGGAATCATTTTTAAATTATGAAAAGAAATATTTTATAAGGTTAGATTAATATATTTCTCCTTTAATCTTTATACAGTGTCTAGCATATGGTGATTTATTGCTGTCATAAAGTTATTTTAACTCTATGCCAGATTATATATCGTAAGTCTTTGATGTGTTTTCTTTGGTAGCAGATTATTTACTTAGGCTGTCAGAAACTGACTTATAACCAGACTTTACTGAATTGGAGATATTTCCAAAGTTTTCATACCTTAATTGTAAAAGATTGTCATTTTATATTGACTGTACTACACACACACACACACACACACACACACACACACACACAAAACACCTGTGATGTAGATCCCATTTTTCCAAGTGCACCTCTAGCTTGGTTGGAAATTCTACTCTAGATATGGCACTGAAATATAGGAGACCTAAATGGTACCTGTAAAACTAATGAAAAACCACTAGTTTCCTCTTTAATATATTGGCAAATAATCTATTTACTGTCCAAGTCCAAGACTATTTTGTTCAGTGAGTTGCTTTCAACTTCTGGTTTAAATATGAACTTGCTCTATTCCAATGCAAAGGAAATAGGAAATATTTTATGTGTATTGGCCGTTTTCCATTTCTTTCTATTAACTGTTCTTGAATTGGAATGATTATGTTTTATGCTTTCATGTCTAAGTTCTTTAAAATACTTATGTATCTCATGTTATTTCCAAATATTTTTCCCAAGTTGCCTATTAATTACGTTTATTACAGTTTCAAAAACAAAATGGGCTTCAGCCCTCAAGATTTTTTGACTTTTCTTTTCCTTCTGAGACTTGCTTCTGAAGACTCATGCACACACTGGTCAGTAGGTAATTGTGAAATAAAATGCCCATTTACCCATCACTGAATAAATCCTTCATATACTAGTGATAAGCTCCCTGATAATAGGTCAGTTGTACAATTACAACTAATGGAACTTATTCCTAAGTGAGGTTCCTTATCTTTCAATTTAAATCAACCTAAATCCAGTCACCTAATATACATATGAAGAAGAGTGTTTGACACCTGCCTAGGTGTAGGTGGATGCCAGAGGGTGGAGAAGGTAAACTCAGGCATAGGAGGAGCATTTACATGGACTCAGGTTGACACAAAAGCATGGGCATCTGGGTTTACCGCATGTGTGCCCTGATCTTGAAACCTCACACACATGTATAATCTTTTCATTTGTTTGGCTCTGAGAAAATTTTCCTTCAGTGGGAAAAGCTAGAAAGCAGTTCAAAGGAAGTTGAGAATTTGAGTATTAGGATGACTCTCCATGGGAAAGCCAAGTTTTCTTTCCCAGCCCTCATTCCTTAACATTGAATATTTTTGGAGGAGTTTATGATTTTTATGGAGCAGTGTGTATTAGTCTCCTTTGTTAATTTTTTGAGTTTACAAAAATGTGTAGAGAACCCTTGCCTATCCTATTTAACTGCATTTTCTAGATATGTTATGGCTTCAGGTTAATACATCATGCATCAGAGGATGTTATGATGGCAAACATTTCTTTTGAACATATAAAGTATGCTAGAAAGCAGTTAAACAGAATATTGAAAACTATTCATATACTCAGATCAATTAATCCCACTTTTATGAATTTAAATTCAAGAGAAATGACAAAGAAAAGGCAGGCCAAGAATTACATACAAGGATTTTATAAATATAAAATGGAAGAATTGGAATCAAAACAAATGTCCTAAAATAGGAAAAGCTTTGCACAGAGATAACTTTGTTCATTTGAAAAACAGATTCTTCAACAAGGGCATGTGCATCAACAGGAGTCCCCAGTTCCTTTGCACGAGATAAATGGATAGACTTGTTTGGCCAATGAGAGAGAACGTAAGAGAGGTGACAGACAATTGAGGAAAGAAGGCTGGCAAAAACAGTTTAATGAAGATTCAGGGGTTACTTTACGGTAGCTAACAAGACAGTTAAAAATTCATGATTATTGTTCTATTTGGGGTTGTTTTTGTGGCTAGGTTGGTAACTTTCCACCCCAACATCTTTACTTTGAAATTTTTGCTAGTCTGTTATACTCTGGAAAAATAAGAATACAGATGATAGTGTGGGGATGGGAGCAAGTGATCTGAGAAAAGAAGATCACTTGGCCCCATTTCCACTCAAAAAAAAAAAAAAGGAAAAATAAACTAAACATATCAGAGTTAAGTGGGATTCTGTAAAACCTTTGCCCTATCCTTTTAGACTGTTCAGAACAGCAGCTGGATCAGGAATTTTATTCCCATCTGGTACTACAATGAGTTCTAATCCCTTCAGAGGAGATAACATGGATCTATCTAACATGACAGCATTCCCACAGAATTTACAAAGAGCGAAGGAATGAAAAAGAAAATGAAAAAAATCTAAGAATGTGTCCACGATGTGTGCTCTTTATCTTATCAGAAAATTTATGTCAAATGTATAAGAGGTGGTGTTTAGGGATAGAAAAGAAACCTTAAAGAACCCTTAAGGATATGGAATCCACTTTCATACGCTTCTGCTTCACACTAGCTTCATCTTCGATTTTATGAGTGCATAAAACATTAGGAATGGCTTGTCCAGCTGTCCTTTGCTCCTGGAAATAAACCCTGGAATCGGATCTTTGACCATGGTTTCTGGCCAGAGTTAAAACTGGGAAGCATTTTAGCAAAACTGGGGGAGATAGACTGTGTCTGTCTCCATCTCCATTTTCCTGCATAATCAACAGTGCTCCATTCCCAAACACCTCCATACCTCCATCGTTCTGAGCTTCCTAATAATATCTTTTGGTGGTTTTGCAGGGCTACCAACCAAGACTGTCCTTGCTGCCTGATACACAGCCAAGAGCTGACTCCACATCCTTCTTGACTTTTAGCAACCAGAGAATTAATTTTTATCACATGCTCTTACTGACAAATAAATTTCCATTTCAAATGGCAAGACTTGCAGATCTAGAGATAATGTAAAAAAAAAAATAGTGACATACAAACTGTTGGTGTGCCTAGGGTTAGGAAATAGATTTCTACATATAGATGAAGCTCCATACTTATACTTATTGGCTGTGTTTTGGAGGTTGGAAGCTGTCTGAGCCCAATTTTATAATGGCTGTGAAAGAGGGCACACTGAGGCATGGAGAAAAAGCACCTCACACTTTATCTTGGACTGATAAGGCTCATCTGTTTATCAATAACCTTTGCTTAAAATGTATGAAAGCTCCTTTTTAAAAAGAAAGTTGATGGGAGTAGAGGAGAATCATTCTTTTTATGTTTGGAAACTTATAAAGTGAAAAAATTACCCCCCATAGTCCAGAGGGTAAAGGAGTACAGTTAAATATATAATCATCTCATTTTACAGATGAGGAAACTGAAGCCTAGGGAGAATAAGTAATTACTGTGGGGTCATAACACATAACCAGAAGCACACCCAGGTTTTGAACTCCACACAGTTTAGTTCCTGTCAAAAAATATGTGCGCTCAATCACTACAGAATGCTTCTTTTTCAATAAGATTGTGCTAGAAATAGCTGGATTATGAGGAGTATGTGCCCTTTTTAAGTACCCAGAGGAAAAGAGGTGCGATCATTTGCTTTCCCTCCTCTTCTTGGGAATTACTGACACTTTTTAACATTTTGGTATTCAATAATTAGCGCTGCTTCTTTATATATGCAATTTATGGCTGTGTAGTAGCTCTCTTCCAGTCTCAAGTGGAAATAGATGCAGCATTAGATGTAGCATCTACTGCCTGTCACCTTTTTCTTTTCAACATTCTGACTTGAAGATTGAAATTCTGTATTAAATGCTGATGAGTATCATATTAATACCTAGGAATTGGAAGTATTTTTGAAATAAATATTGTGTGTTAAGTTTAAGCGACTGAATTTTGTTCAAAATTCCAATATAGCTTACCTAGCTATTACTGCAATTCTTATAACCTTTCAGGGAGTTACTTATACTCCGACCTAATACTGTCTGTATACACATGCACGTACATGCACACGCACACACACAACACACACAAATACTGTGCTGTTTGCTCCATAAACCTAAGTTCTTTTTCACTAGAGTGCAGTGATTCACATAATCTTAAGTATCTCATTTTAGTGCTATAATGAAAAGAACTATAAATTTAAACTGTGTACATTTTAATTTTTTCTCCTATAATTCAGGTCATATTTCATTAAGTACTCCAAATATAACTTGCTTGAGACTGTAGTTATTAGGAATAGCAATTCTAATTTAGGCTCAAAACAAATGGATAACATCAGGTATTTGTGCTTACAGAGGATATTTCCCTGAAAAACTCAAACGTGTTATACTCAGCAGTCTTTCTCACTAATGCACGTATAAAAAAGTATTGTATCTCCAGTTGATAGAGGATTTGCCATACCAGAAATAAAGAAAATACCAAATGGTTTCCAGCTGTGTATATTAAGTTACTTCTACCACTTTTTTATTTTTATTCTACCTCTGTAAAGTAAGTAAGTAGCATAAATTACTGTACTTATTTTATGATGGAATTTATTTGAATGTCAAGTACTTGACAAAGCTGATAGGGCAAATTAGTAACCACAAAGGAAAAAAAAGCAGGTCTTAAGCCTGTTTGATTCATTTACTTTCTATTAATAAATTGGAAGGAGAATTTCAGGAAAAATTCTATAATATTAAAATGTAAGTAAGTAATGTAAATATATACATTTAAATATTATATTTACATCCTAAAAATTGTAAAATACATTGAAGCTGTATCTTTTATAATAATCTGTTTTAAAGGTAATAGGTTATTTGGAAAAACTTCTTAGGGAGAAGGGGAAATGGGGGACTTTGTTAACAGATATATAGTTTCGGTTACACAAGAGAAGTAAGTTCAAGAGTTCTGTTGTACAGCATGGTGAGCATAGTTAATGATAGAGTAGATGTTAAGTGTTCGTACTGCACAAATGGTAGCTATGGAAGGTAATGTATTTGTTAATTAGCTACATTTAACCATTCCACATCTTACATGATAAATATAATTTTATCTGCTAATTTAAGGGAAAAATTGCTTTCTCTGGATTTTATGTTCCTTGGCTAGTTTTTGTTTTTTGTGTTTTTTTTTTTTTAAAGAAAGAGAAAGAGAAAGGGGGAGAGAGAACAGGAGTCTTGCTCTATTGCCCAGGCTGGAATGCAATCTAAAAATAGGTATTAAAAACCTCTTTTATGCCAATAATTGTGCTTAACAGCAGAGACAGGAAGGAATAAGGGAAGAAAATAACAAACAAATAGCCAACCAATATTTTATTTAAGTCTGTGAAATGCTATGCAAGTGCTGAAGAGTGATTTACTTCCAATTATGTGGTCACTTTCAAAATAGGTGTAATGTGATACTGAGAAAAATGTATGTTCTGTAGACCTGGTGGTGAAAAATTCTATAAATATTCACTGAGTTTACTTGTTCCAGGTCTGAGTTCAAATCATAGATGTTCCTGTTAATTTTCTATCTCGTTGATCCATTCAATATTAACGATGTGGTGTCAAAGTCTCCCGCTATTATTGTGCGGGAGTCCCAGTCTCTTTACAAGTCATTAAGAACTTGTCTTACGCATCTGGGTGTTCCTATATTGGGTGCATATATATTTATGATCATTGACTCCTGTTGTTGCATTGATCCTTTTGCCATTATGTAATGTCCTTCTTTGTTTCTTATAGTCTTTGTTACTATTAAAGTCTATTTTGTCAGAGACCAAAGTTACAACTCCTGGTTTTTTTGGGGGGGGAAGGGGGACTCTTGATTTGATTGATAAGTCTTCCACCAACCCTTTGTTTTGAATCTGTGTGTGTCCTTGCTTATGAGATGGATCTGGATACAGTGTACCAATGGGCTTTAACTTTTTATTCAATTTGCCTGTCCGTGTCTTTGATTGGGGCATTAAATCCATTTAAATTTAGGATTAATATTGATATTCATGAGTTTAATATTGTCATTTAATGTTTGCTGGCTATTTCGCCCATTAGTTGATATAGATTCTTCATTGTGGAGATACTCTTTACCTCTTGGTAAGTTTTTGGGATGGCTGATACTGGTTGTTTCTTTCTGTGTATAGTGCTTCTTTCAGAAGCTCTTGTAAAGCAGGCCTGGTGGTGATGAAATCTCTGAGTGCTTGCTTGTTCATGAAAAATTTTATTTTTCCTTCATTTATGAAGCTTAGTTTGGCTGGATATGAGATTCTGGGTTGAAAATTCTTTTCTTTGAGGATATTGAATATTGACCCCCACTCTCTTCTAGTGTGTAGGGTTTCTGCTGAGAGATTTGCTGTGAGTCTGATAGGCTTCCCTTTATGGGTAACCTGACCTTTCTCTCTAGCTGCCCTTAGAATTTTCTACTTTATTTCAACCCTGGTGATTCTAATGATTATTTGTCTTGGGATTGCTCTACTTGAGGAATATCTTTGTGGTGTTCTCTGTATTATCTGGAGTTGAGTATCATCCTGCGTTACTAGGTTAGGAAAGTTTTCCTGAATATATCCTGAAGAATATTTTCCAGCTTGGATTTATTCTCTTCATGACATTCAGGTATACCTATCAATCATAAATTAGGTCTTTTCACATAGTCCTGTATTTCTTGGAGACTTTGCTCATTCCTTTATACTGTTTCTTCTCTAATCTTGTATTCTCGTTTCATTTCATTAAGTTGGTCTTCAACCACTGATATTTTTTCTTCTGCTTGATCAATTCAACTGTTAAAACCTGTGCATACTTTGTGGAGTTCTCGTATTGTATTCTTCAGTTCATTGGATAGTTTTTAAATCAGAAGCTAATAGTTATGATTTTAAGTATTTATCATTTGTACTCATTTTATTTACATATTTTTTGTTTGCATAAGACCATTTACTATGTGATAAAGAAGCAAAAGCTTCTTTATCATCTGTTTACTAATTTATACTGTATGTTTAAACTGTATACTAAACACTGTATAAGCTGTCTTGATTAATGAGAAATAATGAAAATTTAAGTACCTGCTGAGACTCCATACAGTTTGAGTCATCAGCCCCCAATTCTTCTCCATGTGGATTACTTTTGATTTTTTCCAATTCAGATTTATTATAGCCCTTATTACGTCTTAGTGTCTGTAAGAATTGTTGCACAGCTTGTTTTCCAGAGACCACTCCAATGAGTTGGAGTTAGTGTCTATGAGACAGTGTTTGCAATTGTTCATTTTTAATAGGCATCCTTATATGATTTATTTGCAGATGGTTTGAGAAACCCTGACTTGGACATTCCTATCCATAAGTTCTTTGTATGCAATAGGAATTGAAGCTAGCTAACATAAACAGAAAATAGATTACTTATTAGATAGTCCACAGAATAAAAGAATATCTTAGAAAACAACTTCAGAAAATGATGGCAACTCGGGCAGTACCTGGAATGTAGGCTTCAGGAAATACTCATCAGTCACATTGGGTTGAGTTGATTTCAACTCTGCTTCCTCTCCTTGCATAACTCAGCTGAAAACTCAGTGCTGCAAGAGGAAATCTGATCGGCCTTGACTGGATCAAGCCCCTGCATCATAGAAAGAGTGGAGTCTTTTGATTGACAGCCTTACCATGACTGGATGCTATGTGGGAAAAGTAATTCCTTAAAAATGCTGTCACTAAAATGAGTGGAATAATGGATGGCCAAAACTCAGCATATATGTAGTCATTTCACTGATCATGTAATCATCCAAATAACTTCTTTCAGATTTTAGCCTTTATTTTAAAAACTCAAGAAGTGAAAATGACTTTATCTAACTCAGAGTCTCTAGGGTTTAGCAGTTCAGCCTACAATGTTTAGGTATAATTTTACTACTACCATGGAAATAATGTCAACAATATAGAATGCATATTATAATAGAATCATGAAGCTAATGTCCCAAGAGTATAGTATATATTTGCTTTTCCCAAGGCATCCTTTGTCCTGATAAAACTCTTATTCTACAGTATAGAAGATAAGGAAATATGTAGGTGACCTGAACGTCTAACCTTTCTTTTACAAGAAATTTGACTTTTAGCAAATGGCTTTTGCTGAGTCCACAATTTTAATACATTCAAAATATTGTATAATATTCTGGTCATTGCCATTTGCCTGGTTAACATGAGAAAATTGGTGCCACAAAATGTTGTGCCCAATATTGATTTGGTTTCCATATACAATTATTATGCTTTTAAAAATGAATTGATTCCTAAACTCTGGAACAAAATCAATATATTTCTAAGCCTAATATTTTTAAAATAACCAGTAACCGGCACTTGAAGGGAATTGGATTTTAAGACTGCCAATGTTTTATCGAAGAAAAATTTAAAGAGAAGATTACTTTTCTATGGGCTACTTTCCCAGAAATAGCTGCCCATGTGCAGTAGTGTAAGCTATAAGTTATTGAGCGCTTACTCTTCATTGGATACTATACTACTTTTTTATATTTAATTTATTTATATATTTAATTATATAACCCTCACAACAACTCTTTAAAGTAAATATCATTATTATATTCATTTTATAGGTGTGAAAATCAGCACACAGAATAACCTGGCCCAGTGTTAAAAGTTATTAGTACAGTGTCTTCTGCATTGAATTGTGTCCTCTCAAAATTCATATATTGAAGTCCTAACTCCCAGTACCTCAGAATATGACTTTATTAGTAAACAGTGCTGTTGCAGATGTAAATGGTTAAGATGAGGTCATACTGTTTTAGGGTGGACCGCTAATATACTTTGTTCACAGACATGGACACAAGTGGAATGACCTGTGAAGATGAAGACAGGTATTGGTGTCATGCATTTACAAGCTAAGAAATACCACAAATTGCCAGAAAACCACAAAAAGCTAGGAAGGAGACATGGAATGGGTTCTCCCTCATAGGCTTCAGAAGAAACCAACTCTGTGAAATCTCAGCCTCAGACTTCTCACCTTTAGAACTGTAAGACAATAAATGTCTGTGTTCTCTGCCACACAGTTTATGGTACTTGGCTATAGCAGCTCTAGCAAACTAGTTTACAGAGTAAGGATTTGTAGCTAGGCGTTATGGCTCCAAGCTTGCATTGTTAAGAAGTAAACTATGGTGTCTGTGTAATGGTAAGAGATGGAGTAAAGATATCATCTCTTAGAATGTAAAAGAGATCTAGCTGAAGAAAGCTGAACCAGAGTAAGAGAGCTAATAACATTTTTTATGGAGTTATTTCTGGAGGTACAATAAGTACCTCATTGTAGGAGTGTTGTGTGAGAAAGGAGCCTAAGATACTGCTTTCCTTCATAATTAACTGCATTTATTATTTCTTTGTATTAAGAGCATTCCAATTCCACTCTTAGTTATTTTAAAATATACAATAAGTTATTAACTATAGCTATCCTGTTGTGCTACAGAATACTAGATCATAGTCATTCTAATTCATAAATATGTACAAGTATTATATACCCCAATAAAAATTTTTAAAAATCCCAAAAGTTAACTGACAACAACAAAAGAAATAGAGTAACAACTATGATTAAATATACTTGGAAAAATAATATTTTAACTATCAATTATAAATTTGTATAAGATAATCTGAGTTGATTCAAATGTCAAAAAAGTATCTCCCTTGATAAATTTGTGGAAGAAGATGAAAAGAAAATCATAAGGAATTTACATATACCTCAGTTTGCGGAGTATATAATGTTTGCATAAACCCAAGCTTTGAGTGCCATTGCATTAAACAGGAAAGAAAATGGAAGAAAAATATCATTCTTATTACATAATGACCATATGGAGAATCTGCGTGGTCTTCTGCCCATGTCTTTTTCCCATTAAAATAGTTAGCTGGAGAATAAAGGAAAAGTCATGTGTATCCTAGGTTTTTCTATTAAAAAATAAATGGAAAAAAAGGCAAAATGAGAAAGAAGAATTAGAAGTAAGCAGGAGGTATTTAAGGTGTTTCAATACCACTGGTCTGAAATATTAGCAGTAATGAAAAGCTCAAGGTGTCAGAGTTGCTCTGAATTGCTAAGGACAGAGAGATAAGGGCCTAGAAGCCCTTTCATTTTTTTTTTCTTTCCAACTCTAAGAAGTGATTAAAAATGAGTTAAGCGGAGTTTTCTGCTTGGATTCAATAGAGGAGATGGTGATTTATAAGGTAGAGATAGCCTACTGTTAAAGTTTGGTCAGTAAGGTACTTGATTTGTATCTCCTTATATTTCTTTAATTTTTTACTCTATTCAAAGCTGCATAATCAAATAGTCCTGGAACTGAATCTCAGTCCTATGCCTTATTCACAATGAATTTACTGGAACATGGCTTAATATCTTGGGTTCCCTTTAATTATCTATCAAATAGCAAAAAAGACACTATTTTTGTTTTGAAGATTTATAGATGGAATTTATGAACATGTGTCTGGCCACAAAACAATGATAATGATAATGGTATCATAGCCAACTGGAATCAAGTTATTACCATGTCTGAAGCAATGTATTCCTTTATTTCATTCATTCATCACATCTGAACTGAGAAACTGTTCATATTACTTCAGTTCAACAGCACTTCAAAAACTAAGACATAAAGAGTGTGAGTAATTTGCTCAAGGTCAAAAGATAGTTATAAATTTGGAAATCAAACCTAGATCCCTAGCTTTGGAATTTACTGACACAACCAGGATTTATTAACTATATAACCCTCAGCCCTGTATTAGAGATGCAAATATGAGTAAATTTACTCTTAATCCTCTATGAATTAACTGTTTAATACAGAGAGACTGTTTGATGTATAGAGACCACTGTTGTAGGTGTGGTGATGGAAGTATGCACAGCTTTTCAAAGACTTCAAAGGAAATGGTGGCCATATCTGCTTTCAAGTTTCAAGAAAGCCTTTGTATAGGAAGTGAAGCTTGAGATACACATTGAAACATCAGTGGGTGCTCATCAGATAATCAGTGGTAACAAATCATTCCAGGCAGAGGGAGTATCAAGTGCAAGGGCATGGAAAATACATATGGGGTAGGGAAAGAGGTGACTGGCAAATAGAAATAGATAAAGACTGTCAGGGGGAATTATGCAAATAATGAAGGAAAATACATACACATGATTGAGGATAAGAAGAGCCTTGCATGCTATGCTAAGTCATTTCTCCTTTATTGAGAAGCCAAAAGTTCTTAACCCTGGCTGTGTATCAAAGTCATTATGGGGATTTTTGAAAAAAACACCCATATGTGGTTCCCATGCAGATTTATCTCTATAAACAAGACTTGCAATGAATTTTGAATACTTTTCTTCTTTCTTTTGTGAAAACTCTTTACTGTTATGCATATAGTAGACCCACATAAGTATTGGTTATTTCCTTAACAAATGTGGTGGAATAAACCTTGTCATTTCTAAATGGAAATGCATAATAAACTTTGGCAAGAAAAAATATACAAAAATATTGCCAAGAATTTCAAAATATTAAGGGGAAATAAGCATTGACGATGATTATTTTTCACATGTATAAAATTCATCTTAGATTCTGTTTGGTTTATGTGGGAAGAAACTCTGAAGTATAATCTAGAGACAATACTTTGTCACTAAGAAGTATGCAGCACTTGACAAGTAGCTTTCATCTCTGAATTTTTTCATATGCAGTATTCTCTTATCTCTTTCCTTCAATTCACGAAGTCACTTTTCTTGGCATCATGCTAGTGCGTGAATAACTCTGAGGCAAAATCATTGAGGCCATTAATATTTAACCTGGAGTTTTCTAATTTATTGCTGTCATGGGAAAACATATGAAGAAGCATGAAATAATAACCTTTTTCCTAGGTTGGCACCAGACAGAGTAAGTAGGTTGGCTAGGTAACACTGGTCGTTTTGTGTCCTTGGGCAAATATTTTAATTTCTTTGAGTCACAGATTCCTCCTTGGTAAAGTGCTGGTAATCCTGGAAAGTTCTATTTTACAGGGTTGCTGCAGAAATGGAATATTATTTGTCAAAACGTTTTGAAAATTGTGAAGTGTTCAGCAATTGTTTCACATACTGTTGTACAGCAATGCTGACGTCTTTGAACAGTGCCACTCAAGTCATTTAATCATTCATTCCACATTTACTGAACAAACATAACTGTGATTCATGTTGCCATTAAATAGATGAGCCATTCTACCTCCCATCTGAGTCAAAAAGAAGAGAACAGTAAAAGAAAGGACAGACAAGCCAGTAGTATCCAAGCGCCACCACAATTGTGCCTGTGCATACTTCAGCCCTGTAGCAGCATCTGACAGGGTGCCTTGTTCTGTGCTGCCAACATAAATAGTCTTGTCTTGGGGTCATTGGATTGAAATAAGGCAAAAAGGAGAAAGTAAGTCTACGATTCTGGATAGATACACACACTTAATCCTCCTTTCACCCCTAGAATGCAGATACCATTATTCCTCTTTTATTCCTCTTTTTATAAATGAGGTAAGTGAGGCACACAGAGGTTAAGTAACTTACCCAAAAGCACTCAGATAGGGTGAGAACATGAAGTGAAAGAGGCACTATGTGAGGGCATCTAGACCGAGTGATAAGGTGGGGAGGCCAGGAGGAATTCCGTGACACAAAGATCAGGAGATGGAGGTGACTTCATATTGGCCGTTGTATAGCAAATAGAAGTGTGCCATGCATTCCCAAGTTATATCCTAGAAACATATGCACATGATTTCTGTAACTAAAAAGCTTAGATATTATGAGCACAGAGTACAGAAGTACATAAACTAGTTATCAAAATTTAGTGTGGTAATTGCTGTCTGGTAGTAATGTGTAGAGAGCCAGAGTAGCCCACCCCCATTGGAGGGGATCAGCAGCAAGGCTGCTGTGAGCTTTGGCTGAACTCCAAGAGAAGCAAAACAATCATAGGGGATCGTGTATGTCTTGGAGAAGAGCAGTCAGACCTAGCGAAAGATAACCAGCTTTCACTATTCTTACTGCAAGATAGTGGTTAGCTGAGGTAGGTTAACTGAAGTATAAGAATTATAACCACAGGCTGTTCTGGGTAACTGCACCCTCCCTCTGCGGTGTACTTTGTGAACATACAAAATAAAGTACTCTGAGGCAGGATGGGGCCGGAGAAACTGATACTTTCACTTGCCCCACTTTTTTCTGTTTGTCTTCGTGTTTTTCTTCTTCCCCAATGTTTCCTCTTAGGTCTTTGGACCTTTGTGCAGTGTGGGATGCAGCACACACCACAGTCATGTGCACAGGATTTCTTGGGGGATGAGGAAGTGTGGTGTGACTTACTCTGCATGGGGGAGTCAACAGAGGCTTCTCACAGGACATAATGTTAGTTCAGCGTCTTCAACGATATGGTTTATGATGAGGGAGAATCAGCAGTAAAACGCATTTTTAAAACATGGAAGAGACCATTCAAAGACATAGAAGTAAAATTTGAATGTCTGCAAAAGTGCAACTAATTTGGGACTGTCACTTAGAGGGCCAGGACAGATTGGAGACAGGAGAGCAATTGAAAAATGAGGCAATCCTAAACTGTTTATCACATCAACATGTTTCAATAAGATCTTACTTTTGGACCATTTTCACTATGATATCTTAAATATCTTTAAATAATAGCTCATTTAATCATTTTTGGTGTAATATGACAACTTTAGGAAAAGGCATTTTGATTATATTACTAAGTATATCAAAATTAATTTAAAATTAAAACAAAATATAAGGGAATATTTTATCTTTTTATTTGAGAATTAATGTATGCATTTAAATTAATTAAAGAATAAGTATAATATTTCTTTTCAAGTTTTTTTTTTTTTTTACTTGAAGTATCTTGGAGTTTTTTGATTTCCAATTTTTACTTTAAGTTCAGGGGTACATATTGCAGGATGTGCAGGTTTGTTACATAGGTAAATGTGTGCCATGGTGTTTCACTGCACAGATCATCCCATCACCCAGGTGTTAAGCCCAGCATCCATTAGCTATTCTCCATGATCCCTTACCACCTTCCACCTCTGGCCCTCTGACAGGCCCCAGTGTATGTTGTTCTTTGCCCCACCAATGTGTCATAAGTTCACATCATTCAGCTACCACTTATAAGTGAGAACCTGCAGTGTTTGGTTTTCTTTTGCTGTGTTAGTTTGCTGAGGATAATGGCTTCCTGCTTCATCCACTTCCTTGCAAAGTATACTATCTTGTTCCTTTTCCCACCCCCTTTTGAGACAGTCTTGCTCTGTCAACCCAAGCTGAAGTGCAGTGGTGTGATCTCAGCTCACTGCACCCTTCGCCTCCTGGGTTCAAGCAATTCTCCTGCCTCAGTCTCCTGAGTAGCTGGGACTGCAGGTGCATACCACCACACCTGGATAACTTTTGTATTTTTAGTAGAGATGGGGTTTCACTATATTTGCCAGGCTAGTCTAAAACTTCTGACCTCGTGATTCACCTGCCTCGGTCTCCCAAAGTGCTGGGATTGCAAGCATGAGCCAATGCCCCCTGCCTATCCCATTCCTTTTTAAGGCTGCATAGTATTCCATGGTGTATATGTACAACATTTTCTTTATCCAGTCTATCAATGATAGACATTTAGGTAGATTCCGTGCCTTTGCTATTGTGAATAGTGCTACAGTGAGCATACACATGCATGTGTCTTTATAATAGAATGATTTATATTCCTTTGGGTATTTACCCAGTAATGGGATTGCTGGGTTGAGTAGTGTTTCTGCCTCTAGGTGTTTGAGGAGTCACCACACTGTCTTCCACAGTGTTGGAACTAATTTCTGTTTCCACTGCCAGTGTAAGTGTTCCTTTTTCTCCACAACCTCAGCAGCATCTGTTGTTTTTTGACTTTTTAATAGTGGCCAATATAATTACAATTTTCTATAATTCAAATGTATATTTTAATATATCAATTAAAAGGCATCTGCTTAATATGGCATAAAAACTTCTTAGAATTTCAATATTTGAAATTTTAACATATTTGCACTAAAATTCATATTGGTTCATTTATATAGTGATCATATCCTAGATCTAAATAATGAAATAAAGAAGAGGTCACACTGCAGGTTCAAATACTTATATGTGAGTGGTACATTTTGTATGTTGAAAGCCCCTCCCCCAATAAATGTGTATAATCTTTACTATATTTTTTTAATATCAGTATTTTTTGTGCTTTTCACTTTAACTAGTGGTCATTTCTGGGTAGACATTTAATACTATATGACTTAGAATGAACAGTCTTACCTAGCAAGTGGTTTCGAACTGAGAAGGAGGCTGGTTGGAGTGTTCACTTCGTCTACAATGACATTAGTCCGTATCATCATGGCCTCCATTTTAAAGTGAAACTATTTGAGTTTTTATGTAGTGATTTAAAAGCTATAAATTGGAAATCCAAAGTTAAACTTCTTTTTATTTGTATATTTAAACTTAGTATACCCTAGAGCAGTGGTCCCCAACTCCCCAGGCCGTGGGCTGGTACTAGTCCATGGCTTTTTAGGAACTGGGCTGCATAGCAGGAGGTGAGCATTGGATGAGCAAGCATTACCACCTAAACTCAGCCTCCTGTTCCATCAGTGGTGGCGTTAGATTCTCATTGGGGGGTGAACCCTATTGTGAACTACAGGTGTGAGGGATCTAGGTTGTGTGCTCCTTATTAGAATCTAACTAATGCCTGATGGTCTGAGTTGGAACAGTTTCATACTGGAAGCCCCCTGCTTCCAGCCCCCTACCCATCATCCATGGGAAAATGGTCTTCCATGAAACCAGTCCCTGGTTCCAAAAAGTTTGAGGACTGCTGCCCTCAAGACCTAAGGGTTTTAGAAGACTTTAGTTGGAAACTATTGTTGTAGTTTATTACAACCCATTAACAGGTGTTAAGAAATGAGAAATAATATTAATTAATAAGAATTAACATTTTAGAATGTTTTCTCTGGAAATGAGGAATGTTATTATGGAGACTAGAGTCAGAGGTGTCAGTTAAAAAGTAGTTGTGGTAGACTAGAAATGTGAAAAAAAGATTTCTGAGAAACCGTATAAGCTTTCTTAAAATTTGGTGGTTTGGTCCTAATGTTGGGAGGTTGTTGATGCTATAGGCACTTACTAGACATTTGTTAGCACAGCAGTAAAACTATTATTAGTATGTTTTAGGGGAAGGATGAATAAGAAATCCAGTTAAAAAGATAATAATTCTGGCCCCAGGATGAACAGTGGTTGGAGAGGGCAGGAATTGGTAGTGAGAGACCATTTAGAACACTGTTGTTACTTTCAGGGAAGAAATTATCGAAGTTTAGACTAGAGTAGTGTCAGTGAGTATTGAAAGAGTCGATGGGTTTCAGAGATCATGTGCTGGCCATTAAGCGCTCCAGTTCACAGGTAATGTGTGACAGTTAGCTCACAACTCATTGGCTACAGCTAATCATATGTGTGTCCCCAATCACCACAGTACAAGAAGTACAATTATACCATGTACCTGGAAGTTGAAGATTTTGTGAACAACAGTGATTTCCTCAGTTTGCCCTTCTGATAACCAGATACACAACTCAAGCTGCCTTTTGTTGGCAAAATATACACACCTCTTGGGGTGTGGGGGGTGGGAATATCCGTTCTTTATCTGTACTCTTGATTTATTTGGAATTATTTATTTTTCTCTTGACTCTTGATTTCTATGAAGTCATCAGAGGTTTCACACCTGTGCTGCTGTTTTCATCTTTATTGGCTCAGCAAGTCTGTCAGTAGTTCAAACCACTCTCACAGGAAGTTAAAATGCCTTTGTTCTTCTGGACCTTGGGCCGGTTGTCATGAGCAAGAGTGATAGCAGGAGTTTTAGAGAACTGAGCAAAAGATGAGGAGATGAATTACTTGCTGTCTGACCACTGCTTATGTGTAGGATGTCATTGTGATTTCTCTACATAACTCCACTGATAACTACATAACTCTACATGATCCACTGGGTGAAGTTACAGTTCTGGAGTGGGCAAGAATACTGTCAATTCAAAGCAAAGAAGGTACTGATTCCTGATTATTGGCCCATGTCTTGAGGTGGGACAGAAATCTAAATTTAGTAAGTTGAGTCATTAGAATGACTGCTTATAGGAAAGAGATTGAGAGGTACTTCCTTTGGCCCTTCTGTGGCAATCAAGTTGACAAAACTGAACTTTAAAAAAATCAATTGATTTTTGTTTTAAAGTTTCAAGGGAATCCACCAGAGCTTTAAAAGTTGAAACAAAAATTATGGCAGTAGTTACTATTGTTTTGTGATCCCCCAAAATCTGAGACAGGTTTCAGTTAACTTTTCAAGGCCGAGGACATGTGCCTGTGACGCAGTCTCAGGAGTGCCTACTGATGTGTGCCCAAGGTGGTAGGCACATGTTTGGTTTTATACATTTTAGGGAGATATGAGACATCAGTCAATATGTGTAAGATGTACATTGGTTCAGTCCAGAGGTGGGACAACTCAAGGCAAAGGCTGGACAACTTGAAGTGGAGAGGGGGCTTCCAGGTCTTAGGTAGAAAGAGACAAATGGTTGCATTCTTTTGAGTTTCTGATTAGCCTTTCCAAATAAGGCAATCAGATACAGGTTTATCTCAGTGAACAGAGGGGTGACTGAATAGAATGGGCAGGTTGTCCCTAAGCAGTTTCCAGCTTGACCTCTCCTTTTAGTTTAGTGATATTGGGACCCCAAGATTTATTTTTCTTTTACAGTTTGTATAATATTTCCATCTTTTATTTCCAAACACGTGTTAGGATCAAATTTTCTAGCCAGCTTTGTAGTTGGGAAAGGCCATGTGACTAGTCTGTCGAATGAATGTAGATCAGAAGAGATGGGTGTTTTACATTAAGTGCCAGTGTGGCCCTTTCTAAAGGCTTGCTTTCCCTCTTCCATGATGACCAGCGGCAATCAGATTGGTGGTTCCTCATTTAGCTTTGGTTTCTGAGTCACTATTTGTCAGCCCATAAGGGAGATGTAGCTTGAGAGAGAAATCAAGATCTACTATTTTAAGCCTGTTGAACTTTTTTCTTTCTTTTTTTTTCTATATCATACCTGGCCTATTTTGATATATTTAATGAAAGTATACATAAAACAATGTTTATCTTTCTAAAATGTTGAGTAAAGGTGATTTAAGCATCACATTGTATTAATTTGCATTTCTTTGGAGGAAGGTTTGGTACCAGATTCTAGCAGCATTGCCATGAAAACACTGAAGCTCCTGCTCTTGCCACCACTGTTGAAATTAATTCTGTCTATTCCTTATACCATCATTCACTCCAGATTAAAAGTCCTGGGATGGAACATTCTATTGAGTACTTTTATATCATGCACCTGTGTTGCAGCTGCCAAGAAGCCAGGAGAGGAAATACCTGCCCTCCTTCAGATTCTCTGGTGAGAGGCAGCCTCCCATCCATCTTGAGATTTCTTCCTAAAACAGAGATCTGATTCAGGCAAGAGGTTTGAGGTCACAGGGATGAAAATGTTGTCTCTGAAAATCTTAATCAAATCATGACAAAACTACAGATGCTATCAGTCTCATACAAGAACATGGAAGAATGTCATCCCAGCCCTCAGCATGAATTAATAAGGTTTGTACTTGCAAGAACCAAGATTGTGTCTACTAAAACAAGGATAGCTGTTAGCTGCCCTTTACCTGGTCTTTTAAATTCCCTAATTGGTGTGGGATGGCAAGGGGTAGAGATGTATTCTATGACAAGAGAAAAAAAATACACAGTGATGTTGCTCTCCAGATTATATCTGAGAGGTTAGGGTCCTGCAAAGTATCGCTTCCCTCCCTAACCTCTAATTATTTCTTTAGCACTACATTTTAACTCTAATCTTATAAACAGGCTCAGATGGATTTAGATTAAAATACAGGTACACCCAAAATTTCAACTTTATGCTGACATTCTCCCAGTAATTAATCTATTACATATGGTGATCGGTATTAATACCTTTAAGGGTTAATTACACTTTAACTGGTTTTAATTGCTCCCCTTAAGAACGCTTTAATTTTATTCAAGATCTACCTTCCTGCTCTATCCATTTTCCACATAAGAAGGGAAAATTGCCCCAGAAAAATAAAATCAGCAGTATCATTTTATCCAAATCAGAACGTTACAGCTCTAAAAGCTATTAACACCTTGGATAGTGAGTATTTTGGTTTGCATGTGATGGCTGTTTACTCTTGATGTATGCTTTTAAATATCTATGGCAGCTTTTCTCCCAGCTGCAGTTTTCAACTCGGTGTCTTTAAAATTTGTTGCAGTCAGAAAATTTAAAGGGGTATACTATAAGAACCAGAATTTTAAAAAACAGATAATATTCTTTCTTCATAGCAGAATTCATACTTAATTTCTACTAAGCATCTGTGTCTATGTATAGGATTTCCTTTCTGCAAGTTGAAAGACATCATCTGTTGTTTTCAACTTGTCAAAATAAAGGTATTCGTACATGGATTATTACTGCTCTTTTATATTTGTTAATAAAAATATAGTGTGAAGAGGTTGATTTGGATAGAATATTCTTTATCAAGCTGTTGCTATTATTTTACCTATTAACCAAAGATGTGTGTGTTTTGTTTTATCTTGTAGGAGTAAGGACTCAGGGATTGGTTTTTGGCTAGAAATGAAAATGAAATTATTTTGGGACTTGATAGCTGAGGGAGTATGGAATATCTGGAAGATATATATTGTTTTAAATACATGTTTATTTAAGTAATACTCTTAAATTATACATTTGGAACATACATAGAACCCTTTTTTAAGAAATTATACTTTAAGTTCTAGGATATGTGTGTAAAACGTGCAGGTCTGTTACATAGGTATACACGTGCTATGGTGATTTGCTGCACCCATCAACCTGTCATCTACATTAGGTATTTCTCCTAATTCTATCCGTCCCTTAGCCCCCACACTCCCTTCATACCCTGGTCTGTGATGTTCCCTTCCCTGTGTCCATGTGTTCTCATTGTTCAACTTTCACTTATGAGTGAGAACATACGGTGTTTGGTTTTCTGTTGCTGTGTTAGTTTGCTGAGAATTATGGTTTTCAGCTTCATCCATGCAACTGCAAAGGACATGAACTCATCCTTTTTTATGGCTGCATAGTATTCCATAGTGTATATGTGCCACATTTTCTTTATCCAGTCGATCATTGATGGGCATTTGGGTTGGTTCCAAGTTTTGCTGTTGTGAACATGCTGCAATAAACATATGTGTGGATGTGTCTTTTACTACTATAAATGATTTATAATCCTTTGGGTGTATACCCAGTAATGGGATTGCTGGGTTATTGGTATTTCTGGTTCTCAATCCTTGAGGAGTTGCCACAGTGTCTTCCACAATGGTTGAACTAATTTGCACTCCCATCAACAGTGTAAAAGCCTTCCTGTATTCTCCACATCCTCTCCAGCATCTGTTGTTTTCTGACTTTTTATTGATTGCCATTCTCACTGGCCTGAGATTGTATCTCATTGTGGTTTTGATTGGCATTTTTCTAATGCCCAGTGATGATGAGCTTTTTTTGTGTGTATGTTTGTTGGCTGCATAAATGTCTTCTTTTGAAAAGCTTCTGTTCATATCCTTCACCCACTTTGTTAGTTTTTTTTCTTGTAAATTTGTTGAAGTTCCTTGTCGATTCTGGATATTAGCCCTTTGTCAGATGGATAGACTGCAAACATTTTTTCCCATTCTGTAGGTTGCCTGTTCATTCTGATGATAATTTCCTTTGCTTTGCCGAAGCTCTTTAGTATAATTAGATCACATTTGTCAATTTTGGATTTTGTTGCCATTGCTTTTGGTGTTTTAGTCATGATGTCTTTGCCTATGCCTATGTCCTGAGTGGTATTGCCTAGATTTCTTCTAGGGTTTTTATGGTTTTAGGTTTTATGTTTAGGTCTATGTTTATGTCTATCTTGAGTTAATTTTTGTATAATGCATAAGAAAGGGGTTGATTTCAACTTCCTGCATATGGCTAGCCAGTTTTCCCAACACCATTTATTAAATAGGGAATCTTTTCCCCATTGCTTGTTTTTGTCAGGTTTGTCAAAGATCAGATGGTTGTAGATGTGTGGCATTATTTCTGTGGCCTGAGTTTTGTTCTATTGGTCTGTTTATCTGTTTCAGTACCAATACCATGCTGCTTTTGTTACTATCACCTTGTAGTATAATTTGCAGTCAGGTAGCATGATGGCTCCAGATTGTTCTTTTTGCTTAGGATTGTCTTGGCTACACGATCCCTTTTTTTTTGGTTTCGTATAAAATTTAAAGTAGTTTTTTTCTTTAGTTCTGTGAAGAAAGTCAATGGTAGCTTGACAGAGATAACATTGAATCTGTAAATTACTTTGAGCAGTATAACCATTTTCACAATATTGATTCTTCCTATTCATGAGCATGTAATGTTTTCCATTTGTTTGTGTTCTCTCTTATTTCCTTGAGCAGTGGTTTGTAGTTCTCTCTGAAGAGGTCCTTTACATCCCTTGTAAGATGTATTCCTAGATACTTTAATCTCTTTGTTGCATTTGTGAATGGGAGTTCATTCATGATTTGTCTATTATAATTTGTCTATTATAGGAATGCTTGTGATCTTTTCACATTGATTTTGTATCTTGATACTTTGCTGAAGTTGCTTATCAGTTTAAGCAGATTTTGGGCTGAAACAATGGGGTTTTCTAAATGTATGATCATGTCCATCAGCAAAGAAAAATTGTCCTCTCTTCCTATTTTAATACTCTTTATTTCTTTATCTTGCCTGATTGCACTGGCCAGAACTTCTAATACTATTTTGAATAGGAGTGGTGAGGGAGGGCATCTTCATCTTATGCTGGTTTTCAAAGGGATTACTTCCAGCTTTTGCCCATTCAGCACAATACGATATTGGTTGTGGGTTTGTCATAAATAGCTCTTATTATTTTGACATACGTTTCATCAGTACCCAGTTTACTGAGAGTTTTTAGCATGAAGGGGTGTTGAATTTTATTGAAGACATTTTCTGCATGGTATTGAAATAGTCATGTGTTTTTGTCATTAGTTCCATTTATGTGATGGATTACATTTATTGATTTGCATATATTAAGCCAGCCTTGCCTTCCAAGGATTAAGCCAACTTGATTGTGGTGAATGAGCTTTTTGATGTGCTACTGGATTCGGTTTGCCAGTATTTTGTTGAGGATTTCACATTGGTGTTCATCAGGGATATTGGCCTGTCATCTTCTTTTTTAGTTGTAGCTCCGCCAGGTTTTGGTATCAGGATGATGCTGGCCTCATAAAAGGAGTTAGGGATTGGTCCCTCTTTTTTTTTTTTTTTTTTGTTTGGAATAGTTTCAGAAAGAACGGTAACAGCTCATCTTCATACTGCTGGTAGAATTTGGCTGTGAATCTGTCTGATCCTTGGATTTTTTTTTTTTTTGTTGGTAGGCTATTAATCACTGCCTCAATTTCAGAATTTGTTATTGGTCAATTCAGGGATTTGACTTCATCCTGGTTTAGTCTTAGGAGGGTGTATGTGTCCAGGAATTTATCCATTTCTTCTAGATTTTCTTTAAAATTTACCTTTATTCTTTTTTGTGTCTGTTTGATTCTTCTCACTTTTCTTCTTTATCAGTTTGACTAGTGGTCTATCTGTTTTGTTGATCTTTTCAAAAATCCACTTCCTGGATTCATTGATTTTTTTGAAGAGGTGTGTGTGTGTGTGTGTGTGTGTGTGTGTGTGTGTGTCTGTTTCCTTCAGTTCTGCTCTAATTTTAGTTGTTTCTTGTCTTCTGCTAGCTTTTGGATTTGTTTGTTCTTGATTCTCTAGTTCTTTCAATTGTGACTTTAGGGTGTCAATTTTAGATCTTTCCTGCCTTCTCCTGTGGGCATTTAGTGCTATAAATTCCCCTCTAAACACTGCTTTAGCTATGTCCCAGAGATTCTGGTATGTACCTTTGTTCTCATTGGTTTCAAAGAACTTATTTATTTCTGCCTTAATATTGTTATTTACCCAGTAGTCAGTCATTTGTTCAGTTTCCATGTAGTAGTGTGATTTTGAGTGAATTTCTTAATCCTGAGTCCTAATTTGATTGCGCTGTGATCTGAGAGACGGTTTGTTATGATTTCTGTCCTTTTGCATATGCTGAGGAGTGTTTTACTTCCAACTATGTGGTCAGTTTTGGAATAAGTGTGATGTAGTGCTGAGAATAATGTATATTCTGTGGATTTGGGGTGGAGAGTTCTTTAGGTGTCTGTTAGGTCCGCTTGGTCCAAAGCTGAGTTAAAGTCCTGAATATCCTTGTTAATTTTCGGTCTCATTGATCGTCTAATATTGACAGTAGGGTGTTATAATCTTCCACTATTATTGTCTGGGAGTCTAAGTCTCTTGTAGGTCTGTATGAATTGATTTATGAGCCTGGGTGCTCCTGTATTAGGTGCATATATCTCTTCTCATTGATCTAATATTGACAGTAGGGTGTTATAATCTTCCACTATTATTGTCTGGGAGTCTAAGTCTCTTGTAGGTCTGTATGAATTGATTTATGAGCCTGGGTGCTCCTGTATTAGGTGCATATATCTCTTCTCATTGATCTAATATTGACAGTAGGGTGTTATAATCTTCCACTATTATTGTCTGGGAGTCTAAGTCTCTTGTAGGTCTGTATGAATTGATTTATGAGCCTGGGTGCTCCTGTATTAGGTGCATATATCTCTTCTTGTTTCATTGATCCCTCTTTTATCTTTATTTTTTTTGAGACAAAGTTTCACTCTTATTGCCCAGGCTGGAGTGCAATGGTGCGATCTTGGCTTACTGCAACCTCTGCCTCTCTGAGAACCCTCTCTTTAAGGAAGTCATACATAGCTTAGTTTAGTTAGAAAAAGCATGTTTGTCAATTTTGTGAGGTAATTATGTCAGTGATGTGGCTGTGAATAGGTAGCATAGTAATGAAGTTGGATGTGAGCCTGCAGAATTACTTTTCCTAGCAGGAGAAATATGACTGCAAATATTCTGAATAAAAGGATCATGTTAGAGTGAGGAGCAAGGAATGCTGTAAGTACAATTATCACTTGAATTGGCAGCCAGCCAAAAATGAGCTAACTTGAGGATATATGATTATCACTATGAATATATCATGCAACAGCCTTTGTTTTATGACGCCTTAAAGAAAAGTATGCTTTAACGATGACAGTACTTAACAATAATAAGAAATATTCTTTATTTAAATTTATCTCCTTCTGTAACTTGTACTTTCTATTATTTGAACAAAAATCATTATTACTCAATAGATAGACTTTATTCAAATATATTTATATTTATGTAAAATTACAGAGTATATTGGTACCATGTAATCATTTCCCACTAAATCTTTCTTTGTTTGAACCTAGGCCCACTTGGGTTCCTTGTCTTGACATAATTCCCATCTAGACTGGAGGAGAGGAGTATGTTTGCTTAGCAGAAAAGATTCTGGGGTATTTACCTTTAAAACTGCCACCAAGTGCATCAGCTCCCCAGTAGTTCTGGTGTTAGGCTAATCTTATATGTTCTCTCTAATCTTTAAGCATCTGTCTTTTTACTAAGAACGAACCCTAGTGACTTCCTCAAACGACGTGCCTGTCTGTAAACTTGAACCTCAGTCGCCTGCCCTATATTGTGTACCTCAAGTTCCAGTGACTGTGGTTTTCCCTGTCTCCTGTTAGTTGAACTTACCCCGACTGACCCTGTGACAGCATACAAAAATGTATGTCATGCATTCTTTCTTTGCCCTTCTAAGTTAGTCACATTTAAAATGAAAATAGCCTCTGGACATAAGTTACTTTCTCTAATAATTCTGCTCTTTCACTGCTTCTGCCTCCCAAAAATAAATGTCTTGCTGTATCTGGTTTATCTTATAGATATGTTAAATATGATAAGGGTAAATACGGAATATCTGAGTTAGGATGAGGTAGTATAGACTTGTAGCATGATTTTTATCAGAAAACAGTGAAATTATGATGAAATGTAAGAGTGTCAGATCATCTCATGAGGACTAAACAAAGATGAATCCTTTCTGTAATCAGTGGGTGGGTTTGCATGATGATAATTCCAAAAGAACTTGACTTTTGAAAGAATAAGAGAAAAATATATGATAGTACTAGAAGGGAAGAGGTAGAGAGTGTGTGATCAAGACAGATGTCAAGAAAGGAAATACAGCTGAAATAAAAAGTCAACCAGGTTGATCCCAGCAGGCATAATCGTATTCTAAAAGAAGCTGATCCTCAATTCATGTAGTCTTTGTGAGAACAAGTGATTAAATTGTATGTAAATTGTAAAATTATTTAGGCCATTCGAACATGTGTGTATAAAATTAGTAAAAATAAGATATCTTGTACATCCCATGAAAGTGTATTTGTCGCGTTCACTACTATCTTCCCAGTACATAGATACTAGTCCAAAGATAAGACAAATATTTTTGATTAATGAGTTCTTTTTTTAAAATGAGGAAAGAGTGACTTTAGGAAAGCAGCTTTTATGATCAAAGAAGAAAATTAATTTCCAGATGTTAATGGATCTCTTCTCTTTAGTTAGTATAATTAAGTGGCAGCATGTAAAAAATTGTAAGTCGCATTTCTTCAAATACAGTTGATCTGCAAGAATTCAAAGTGGAGGCTTAAAGGAGACTTATTAATTTGGTGAACAGTTGTGCCAGGGTTAGTCTCATGCTGTGCCCAATTAACTTTTATTCAGTAGTGTGGCTCATATGCTGTCATATAAAGACTTACTATCCTATCTAGCTAGAAATGCAATAAAGTCTTCACGTCGGTACCTTTGATGATGCCTCACTGCTGATGTTGGTCTCCATGTTTCGGTAATTGCTCTCCATGGATTACTGAGGTTCTGTTGGCTGGTTGGATGGTTTTGTCTTAGTTCCCTGCTTGTTCTGCCTGTCTTAACTTCCTGACACCCATCAATGAATTTCAGTGACATATTTTTAATCTTTATTTGCTAGGAAAACTAATGTGTTAATTACATCTCACTTTATCAGGTTTTTCTTGATTTGAATTACTGAAACAGGGGAACCCAGCACATTTCCATATATCCTTGAAGGAATTTGTTGATATGAACTGTAAGATTCCACTGGATTCACTGAATTGTGGACCGTCTGTTCCCCTGATTCAGAACTGGCTCAACTTTGCTGTTACAGGTCTGGGATATATTGTGAAATCTAGGAATGGTTAGCTAATCTTGTCATAAGCAGTGATGTATTAGAACATCTGTTTGAAATAGAGGGAATGAATCCACCCCTATGTAGAATATGATGAATCTACTCATATTTTAGAACAGAATTATAGGGATAGAAAGTTATAGATTTATGAATACTTGAAGAATACAAAATCACAATGTTTACCTCTGTTAAATAGTGTTTTTCAATCTGCCTGTTGTGAACCAGTAGGTTAGTGAATAAGATAAACACAAAAATAAAATGAGGGAATAGAAAATATAAAATTGCACCAGAGGCAAGTATTCTGTGAAATTTTGTTTTTTTTTTTTTTCTGTATATACTGGTCCCTAATGTAAACTGTATTTTGATTGCGATTAGCCAACAAGATTGAAAGCCACTGTCCCATAGCAATAATTCTCAATTATTAATTCACTACATAATGCATAATAATTTCCTGATAAGCTTATTTATAAATAGATAAATAAGATGGGACAAAATGTATGAAACATGCAGATTGCGTGTCTCCACCATGTAAGATTCTGACCAGTTGGATTGAGGTGAGTCAAATATGCTTTATTAACAGATATCCCAAATGGCACTAAAGAAGGTAGTCTTTATGTTACATTTTGAATGTCAAAGTGCTTATGAAAATAGTCGAGGCTCTATTATAATTGTTATAATAAGCCAAACATACTTGGAAAAATAAGGTGTAATTAAATTATTAAGTAATTTTGTATGTCTGATATGTGGAAGTGATGCACAATAGCTCCTTTAGTAGTTTGTGAAATTCCATTTAACTAGTCCATCTAGATTTCCCACTTGGTTCAGTGAAAAAATATGAACCTAGAATACAGTAAGAGAGGACTATTTACAGGGTGTAGCATACCGAGAAAGAAACTACGGGAGCAGCTTCAGTCATGCTGTACACTGTCTTGTCTTGCATATTTATTGTTTCCTACCATAACTAGCTGGAAAGGAAAATAATCTTGACAACTTTTATTAGCCCATGTCTAGACTGCTGCTGGAGTCTCATGTTTGGTTGTTTGATTTTTAGTTATCAAGTTGTCAGTGGGAGTATATTGGGTCTTACTTGTCATCTGTATTGTAGCAATTGTAACAATCTGTCTTCCTGGATGGTGGTTCAGCTTTATTAGGGTGGACCCCTGCCTTGGTGCCTGTCCATCAAAAATGCTAACTGAAATTTTTTTTTTTTTGAGACGGAGTTTCACTGTTGTTACCCAGACTGGAGTGCAATGGCATGATCTCGGCTCACTGCAACCTCCGCCTTCTGGGTTCTAGCAGTTCTCCTGCCTCAGCCTCCTGAGTAGCTGGGACTACAGGCACGCACCACCATGCCCAGCAAATTTTTGTATTTTTAGTAGAGACAGGGTTTCACCTCATTGACCAGGATGGTCTTGATCTCTTGACCTCTTGATCCACCCGTCTCGGCCTCCCAGAGTGCTGGGATTATAGGCTTGAGCCACCATGCCTGGCCACTAACTGATATTTTTTAGAAACCTGGTTTATTGCTCATTTTTCTTTTTAATCCAGTAGAATGAAAGCCTATTTATTTTTGCTTCAATTATTTTATATTGAATAAGAAAACAGTGTTAGCTACTGTAAATAAATCAAAAATATATTTCTAACTAGGTCCCATTAATGAATAAAATACTATATATGATTCTTGGTAAAACTGTAACCAACATACTCATGAATTAACCCTAAGTAGTCAGTAATTTCTTTTTTCTTTTTTTTTTAACTGTACTTAAGGTTCTGGGTTACATGTGCAGATCATGCAGGATTGTTGCATAGATACATACATGGCAATGTGGTTTGCAGCCTCCATCCCTGCATCACCTACCTCTGGCATTTCTCCCCATGTTATCCCTTTGCAAACTTTCCACTCCCCTGCTGTCCCTTCCTTGCTCACCCCCAACAGACCCCAGTGTGTGATGTTCCCCTCCCTGTGTCCATGTGTTCTCATTATTCAGCATCCATCTATGAGTGAGAACATGTGGTGTTTGATTTTCTGTTCTTGTGTCAGTTTGCTGAGAATGATGGTTTCCAGATTCATCCATGTCCCTGCAAAGGACATAAATTCATCCTTTTTAATGGCTGCGTAGTATTCCATGGTGTATATGTGCCACATTTTCCTTGTCCAGTCTATCCTTGATGGGCATTTGGGTTGGTTCCAGGTCTTTGCTATTGTAAACAGTTCCACTGTTAGCATACGTATGCATATGTCTTTATATTAGAATGATTTATAATCCTTTGGGTATATACCCAGTAATGGGATTGCTCAGTCAAAAGGAATTTCTATTTCTAGGTCCTTGAGAAGGCACCACACTGTCTTCCATAATGTTGAACTAGTTTACACTCCCACCAACAGTGTAAAAGTGTTCATCTTTCTCAACATCCTCTCCAGCATCTGTTGTCTCCAGATTTTTTAATGATCACTATTCTACCTGGCATGAGGTGGTATGTCAATGTGGTTTTGATTTGCATTTCTATAATAATCAGTGATGATGAGCATTTTTTTAATATGTTTGTTGGCCCCATATATGTATTTTCTTGTAAATCTGTTTTAGTTCTTTGTGGATTCTGGATATTAGCCCTTTGTCAGATGGGTAGATTGCAAAAATTTTTTTCCCATTCTGTTGGTTTCCAGTTCACTCTAATGATTGGTTTTTTTGCTGCACAGAAGCTCTGGAGTTTAATTAGGTCACATTTGTCTATTTTGGTTTTTGTTGCCAATGCTTTTGGTGTTTTAGTCATGAAGTCCTTGTCTATACCTATGTACTGAATGGTTTTGCCTAGGTTTTTTCTAGGATTTTTATGGTGTTAGGTCTTATGGTGTTAGGTCTTTAATCCATCTGGAGTTAATTTTAGTGTAAGGTGTCAGGAAGGGGTCCTGCATTCTGCTTTCTGCACATGGTCAGCCAGTTTTCCCAACACCATTTATTAATCAGGGAATCCTTTCCCCATTGCTTGTTTTTGTCAGGTTTGTCAAAGATCAGATGGTTGTAGATGTATGGCATTGCCTCTGAGGCCTCTGTTCTGTTCCATTGTTCTTTATCTCTGTTTTGGTACCAGTACCATGCTGTTTTGATTACTGTAGCCTTGTAGTATAGTTTGAAGTCAGGTAGCATGATGCCTCCAGCTTTGTTCTATTTGCTTAGGATTTTCTTGGCTATGCAGTCTCTTTTTTGGTTCCATATGAAGTTTAAGGTGGTTTTTTCCAGTTCTGTGAAGAAAGTCATAGGTAGCTTGATGGGGATAGCATTGAATCTAGAAATTACTTTGGGCAGTATGGCCATTTTCATGATATGGATTCTTCCTAACCATGAGCATGGAATGTTTCTCCATGTGTTGGTGTCCTCTCTTATTTCCTTGAGCAGTGGTTTCTAGTTCTCCGTGAAGAGGTCCTTTACATCCTTTGTTAGTTGTATTCCTATGTATTTTGTTCTCTTTGTAGCAATTGTGAATGGGAGTTTGCTCATGATTTGGCTCTCTGTTAGTCTGTTACTGCTGTATAGAAATGCTTGTGATTTCTGCACACTGATTTTGTATCCTGAGACTTTGCTGAAGGTGCTTATCAGTTTAAGCAGATTTTGGGATGAGACAATAGGGTCTTCTAAATATACAATCATGTTGTCTGTAAATAGAGACAGTTTGACTTCCTCCTTTCCTAATTGAACACCCTTTATTTTTTTTTTCTTGCATAATTGCTCTGGCTAGAACTTCCAATACTATATTGAATAGGAGTAGTGAGAGAGGGCATCCTCGTCTAGTGCCAGATTTCAAAGGGAAGACTTCCAACTTTTGCCCATTCAGTATGATATTGGCTGTATGTTTGTCTTAAATAGCTATTATTATTTTGAGATATGTTCCTTCCATAGCTAGTTTATTGAGAGTTTTTGACATAAACGGCTGTTGAATTTTGTCAGAGGCCTTCTATGCATCTATTGAGATAACCATGTGGTTTTTGTCTTTGGTTCTGTTTATGTGGTGGATTATGTTTCTAGATTTGTGTATGTTGAACCAGCCTTGCATTCCCGGGATGAAGCCTGCTTGATCGTGATGGATAAGCTTTTTGATGTGCTGTTGCAATTGGGTTGCCAGTATTTTATTGAGGATTTTTGCCTCAGTGTTCATCATGGATGTTGGCCTGAAGTTTTCTTTTTTTGTTAAGTCTCCGCTGGCTTTTGATATAAGGATGATGTTAGTCCCATAAAATGATTTGGGAAGGATTCCCTCTCTTTGTATTTTTTTGGAATAGTTTCAGAAGGAGTGGTACCTGCTCCTCTTCATACATCTGGTAGAATTCATCTATGAACTCATCTGGACCTGGACTTTTTTTAGTTGTTAGGCCATTAATTGCTGCCTCAACTTCAGCCCTTGTTATTGGTCTGTTCAAGGATTCAGCTTCTTCCTGGTTCAGGCTTGGGAGGGTGCAAGTGTACAGGAATTTATCCATTTCTTCTAGGTTTACTGGTTTATGTGCATATAGTTGTTTGTGGTACTCTAATGGCATTTTGTATTTCTATAGGATCGGTGGTGATATCGCCTTTTTCATTTTTTATTGCATCTATTTGATTCTTCTCCCTTTTCTTTTTTATTAATCTGGCAGTGGTCTGTCTGATCTTTTCAAAAAAGCAGCTCCTGGATTTATTTATTTTTTGAAGGGTTTTTTTGTGTCTCTATCTCCTTCAGTCCTGCTGTGATCTTAGTTATTTCTTGTCTTCTGTTAGATTTTGAGTTTTTTTGATCTTGCTCTTCTTGATCTTTTTTTTATTTTGACTATAGGGTGTCAATTTTAGATTTTTCCTTGCTTCTCTGGTGGACATTTATTGCTATAAATTTCCCTCTGGACACTGCTTTAAATGTGTCCCAGAGATTCTGGAACGTTGTGTCTTTGTTCTCATTGGTTTCAAACATTGTCTTTATTTCTGCCTTCATTTCATTGTTTTTCCAGTTGATATTCAGGAGTAGGTTGTTCAGTTTCCATGATGTCGTGTGGTTCTGAGTTAGTTTCTTAATTCTAATTGGATTGCCCTGTGGTCTGAGAGACTGTTTGTTATGATTTCCATTCTTTTGCATTTGCTGAGGAGTGATTTACTTCTGATTATGTGGTCGGTTTTAGAGTAGGTGCAATGCAGTGCTGAGAAGAATGTATATTCTGTGGATTTGGGGTGGAGATTTCTGTATACATCTATTAGGTCCACTTGGTCCAGATCTGAGTTCAAGTCCTGGATATCCTTGTTAATTTTCTTTGTCTTATTGATATGTCTAATATTGATGGTAGAGTGTTAATGTCTCCCACTAGTATTGTGTGGGACTCTGAGTCTCTTTGTAGGTCATTAAGAAGTTGCTTTATGTACCTGGCTGCTCCTGTATTGGGTGGGTGCGTATTTCAGATAGTTAGCTCTTCTTGATGCATTGATACTTTTAGCATTATGTAATGCCCTTCTTTGTCTCTTTTCATCTTTGTTGGTTTAAAGTCCATTTCATCAGCGACTAGGATTGTAACCTGTGCTTTATTTGCTCTATATTTGTTTGGTAAATCTTCCTAGATCCATTTATTTTGAATCTGTGTGTGTCTTTGCACGTGAAATGGGTCTCCTGAATACAGCACACCTATTGGTCTTGACTTTTTATCCAATTTGCCATTGTCTGTCTTCTGATTGGGGCATTTAGCACCTTTACATTTAAGGGTAATATTGTTATGTGTGAATTTTATCCTGCCATTTTGATACTAGCTGTTGTTTTGCCCATTATTTGACGCAGTTTCTTCATTGTGTCAGTGGTCTTTATCATTTGGTAAGTTTTTGGAGTGGCTGGTACTGGTTGTTCCTTTCCATATTTAGTGCTTCCTTCAGGAGCTCTTGTAAAACAGGGCTGGTGGTAACAAAATCTCTATGCAATTGCTTGTCCATAAAGAATTTTATTTCTCCTTCACTTATGAAGTGGTCTGGCTGGATATGAAATTCTTGGTTGAACAATTTTTCTTTAAGGATGTTGAATATTGGCCCCCATTCTCTTCTTGCTTGTAGGGTTTCTGCTGAGAGATCCTCTGTGAGTCTTATGGGCTTCCCTTTGTAGGTAACCTGGTCTTTCTGTCTGTCTGCGCTTAGCATATTTTCCTTCATTTCAACCCTGGTGAATCTGATGATTATGTGCCTTGCAGTTGCTCTTCTTGAAAAATATCTTTGTGGTGTTCTCTGTATTTCCTGGACTTGAATATTGGCCTGCCTTGCTAGATTGGGGAAGTTCTCCTGGATAATATCCTAAAGAGTGTTTTCCAGCTTGGATTTGTTCTCTGTCACATTCAGGTACACCTATCAAACATAGATTAGGTCTTTTCACATACTCCCATATTTATTGAAGGCTTTGTTCATTTCTTTTCACTCTTTTTTCTCTATTCCTGCCTTCTCATTTTATTTCATCAAGTTGATCTTCTATCTCTGTTATCCTTTCTTCTGCCTGGTTTATTCAGCTGTTGAAACTTGTGTATGCTTCATGAAGTTCTTGTGCTGTGTTTTTCAGCTTTATCAAGTCGTTTGTATCCTTCTCTAAGCTGTTTGTTCTAGTTATCATCTCATCTAACCTATTTCCTAGGTTCTTTGTTTCTTTGCATTGGGTTAGCACATGTTCTTGTAGCTCTGAGAAGTTTGTTATTACCCACTTTCTGAGCCTGTTTCTGTCAATTCATCAGATTCATTCTCCATCCATCTTTGATCCCTAGCTGGTGAGGAGTTGTGATACCTTGGAGGAGGAGAGGCATTCTGGTTTTTGGTGTTTTCATCCTTTTTGTCCTGGTTTCTTCCCATCTTAGTGGTTTTATCTACCTGTGGTCTTTGTAGTTTGTGACTTTTGGATGGGGACTCTGAGTAGACATCCTTTTTGTTGATGTTGAAGCTATTTCTTTCTGTTTCTTAGTTTTTCCTTCTAACCGTCAGACCCCTCTGTTGCAGGACTGCTGGAGGTCCACTCCAGACCTTGCTTGCCTGGGGATCACCCACGGGGGCTACAGAATAATGAGGGTTGCTGCCGGTTTCTTTTTCTGGTATCTTTGTCCCAGAAGGGTGCCTGCCAGATGTTGGCCTCTGCTCTCCTTTATGAGGTGTCTCTTTGGGTATATGGGGTTTGGGGAGCTGCTTGAGGAGACAGTCTGTCCCTTATAGAAGCTCAAGTGCTGTTCTGGGAGCTCCATTCTGTGCAGAGCTGCTGGGCAGGTACCTTTAAGCCTACTGTAGCAAAACTCATAACCACCTCTTTTCACAGGCACTCTGGTTTAGGAAGGTTGGCTTTATTTATAAGTTCCTGAGGTGCTGCTGCCTTTTTTCCAAGATGCCCTACCCTGCATGGAGTATTTTATTCAAAGTCTGCCAGCAGAGGCATTGCTGAGTTGCCACAGGCTCTTTCCAGCTGCTGTGTGAACTGTCTCGGTATTGGTGGACTGCCTCGGTAGTCGCCGATGTGCCCTTCCCTGCACTGAGCTGGACCATCCTGGGTCCAGCTGCACTTGCTGCCAAACTCTCAGTCCAGAGCTTCAGATTGCTTGTTTTGTGGGGGTGGTACTGGCAGAGCCATATCACCTGGCTCCCTGTCTGTGCCCCCTCCCTTTCAGTTGATTGGACTACTGTATCTCCCAGGTGTTCCAGGCACCATTTGAAATGGCTGCTCAGATTCGTGTGCATTTCTGTGCACCTACCCGTGGCACCAGCCATGCTGAAAACTTGTGGTGCTTTTCGACCCAGGAAACTTCTGGTCTGTGGGCAGTGAAAACTTATTTGGAAATGTGGTCAGCACTCACCCTTTACATTATTCTTGCTGGGAACTGCGCTCCAGAGCTGTTCCTATTTGGCTGTGTTGGATCCGGTCTCCTTAAAATCAAGTAGTCAGTAATTTCTTACATTTCTCACCCCTGCTCCTGAAAGAATATATAATAATTGTTAAATAATTTTGGATATTATCAAAACATAGATTGACACATTTGTTTATTTTCTACTGCAAAATGGTGGGATGATCCAAAGAGAACTCAAAGAATCCCCTACATTCAAGCCATATTTTAATGTTTCCTCATTGCTGTTGTGCAAAACAGAGTAATGTTTCTCTTAAGAAGAAAGAAAATGTATTTTTATAGAATAGATAGAGCTTGCTATGCTTAAATAAATAGGTATATCAGTATGAATAATTCATGAAATGAGGGAACATTTAAAAAGATTCTTTAGGATTATAATCCTTAAGAAGAGAATTATACAAGAAGTTATTTTTGCTAAATAGAGAATAAATCATATGAAAAATATGTATATATTTTTGCATACTTTGGAATGGTGCAATTCTATAGAAAGCCAAAATTCAGTTTCCCCTCTAAAGATATGCAATAAGTTAGTGCAGGTCACTTAAAATTTGGGCAGGTAATCTAGGGGTAGGTAGAGTAGAAAAGATCATGTTCATTCATTCAGTACACATTATCAGTAGCTTATTAGATAGTCATTTATCAAAAGCCAGTGTTAAGAAGATGGAAAAAATTGTTGAGACATGTTTGATAACATTCACGGTTTTGTTGGACGTAGCAAGGAATAGTCACTTGGAGTAGTGTTAGCTACAGAAAATGTGTTCATTCTTTCTACATAGGCTTGAAATTTAAAAAATTTTTTAAATGGTTTATTTTTTGCATGGGTATATGTAGACAGTCTTATTTAGGTATATATTTCATTTAATTTATCTTACAAATCATATTTTATTATTCATTTTAATATGCTTCTTTTACTTAGTGAAATTATATGAATGTATATTAAAATTTTAAATGTGATAACAACCCTACATTAAGTTTTTAATTATTTTTAATATTTCTACTTTAATAAAAATTTGGTTAAGTTCAAGTCTAAGAATGCAAGAGAATATGTTGAAATAAAGATTTGTGAATACTGTTAGTTACCAAATCACTTGTTATAAAAGTATTTACTGTAATCCCAGCAATTTGGAAGGTTGAGGCAGGTGGATCACTTGAGATCCAGAGTTTGAGACCAGCCTGGCCAACATGGTGAAACCCTGTCTCTACTAATGATACAGAAATTAGCTGGGTATAGTGGCATGCATCTGTAATCTCAGCTATTCAAGAGACTGAAGCAAGAATAGTGCTTGAACCCAGGAGGTGGAGGTTGCAGTGAGCCAACATCTCACCACTGCACTCTGGCCTGGGTTATAGAATGAGACTCCATCTATTAAAAAATAAATCTTCCTATTTTAAAAGGTTAATTGAAAATTCGATTGCATGCTTTATTACGCTATAAAATACTAAATAATTCAAGAGTGTTCTGGAATCCTTTGAGATAGGGTAAATGTGTCATGTTTATATGCTTAAAAAATAAGATGCATTTCATTCCAGGCTAGAGTTTACTCAGTTTCCTTATTCTTAGGTTATGTGAATAGTGTTATACTTTTCTTTTTTCTCTTCTTTCTTTTCTTCCTTTCTTTTTCTTTTTTGACAGGGTCTTGCTCTGTTGCCAGGCTGAAGTGCAGTGGCACAATCTCAGCTCACTACATCCTCCACCTCCTGGGTTCCAGCGATTCTCCTGCCTCAGCCTCTGGATTAGTGGAACTACAGGCACCTGCCATGATGCCCACTAATTTTTGTATTTTTAGTAGAGACAGGGTTTCACCATGTTGGCCAGGATGGTCTCAATCTCTTGACCTCATTATCCACCCACCTCGGCCTCCCAAAGGTCTGAGATTACAGGCGTGAGTCACTGCACCTGGCCTATGCTTATATTTCTTATAAAATTGTCTAAGGTTAGTAATCTAGCTTAAACACATAAGAAAACATTGAGGTTCAGTCATTACAGTCGTAGCTGTAATTTTGCTCTTTGGCCTATGTTACTTAACACAGTAACTGCTTTTTCTGGTACAATTTGGATAAAACTGGAAAATTCCTAGGGGAAAATATGTTTATCAAAGTTAGAGCTGTCTTCTTGGGCAGCCTTCAACGCTGAAGTAAATGAGACAGGAAGTTTCGCTTCCCAGCAGGCTTTAATTTAGAAATTGCTGACCAAATAAAAATGTCCACAGCCTTTTGTCATAAGATTTGTTCATTACCTTGGTCCAGTTGAGCTGATTAGGTCTGAGATATTCTAAAACTCAAAGGTAATAGCATTAAAAAGTGCCAGTTTAAATATTTTATTTATCAATAGAAATGTGGGTGATTCTGACTTGGTATTTATTCATTTCACACTGGGAGTTTGGGTAGTAAAACGAAACTCCTTATAAAATCAGTTGAATGTAAAATCAAGTTTTACAGTATTTTATTTTTACAATTCTAAATAAATACGAAGGTAATTCCTTTTTGGCTTTGTGTCAGGAAAAATTCCATATAAAGTCATGTTAACTTTTAAGTCTTGCTGTGTTAATTTTTATAGTTGCTTATTAGAATCTGTCAATGGGAAACCAAGACAGTGCAGGATCCCTCTAAAATGTCAATTCTTATTCTTAGAAATTTTCCTTATTCTTAAACTTTCCTATTATTTTTCATTCACCTGATCAGAGAGGCCTTAGGCATAGTGGCTATGTACTTGGGCTTTAAGCCCCAGCTGGCTGGAGTTAAATTCAAGTGGTCTTGCCTCTCACTAGCTGTGCTGCCTGGAGTTTCTTTTTCTTTCTTTCTTTTTTTTTTTTTTTTTTGAGACTGAGTTTCGCTCTTGTTACCCAGGCTGGAGGGCAATGGTGCGATCTCGGCTCATCGCAACCTCCGCCTCCTGGGTTCAGGCAATTCTCCTGCCTCAGCCTCCCGAGTAGCTGGGATTACAGGCATGTGCCACCATGCCCAGCTAATTTTTTTGTATTTTTAGTAGAGATGGGGTTTCACCATGTTGACCAGGATGGCCTTGATCTCTTGACCTCATGATCCACCCGCCTCGGCCTCCCCAAGTGCTGGGATTACAGGCTTGAGCCACCGTGCCCGGCTGCCTGGAGTTTCTTTACCTCTTCAGGACTTTTGATTTCTCAACTGGTAAAGTAGGATTTATAGTAAGGCCGTTAAAAAAATAAATTTGAAATAAATAATAAATGAGGTAATGCACTTAGAGCATGCTTAGCAAAGTGCCTGACATACAGGAATCACCCTATAATGGCCAGCTAACATAATTATATTACACAATAGGATTTTAGAATGAGATTCATAAACTGACCTGAAATTCCAAGATCAAGAGCAATACGGGTGCCCGTACTTAACAAATTTTAAAGTGAGTCACTAGACCATCCCTGTACAGCTCATAGTTAAAAGTTTTTAGAAACCTGTCTTTTCAGCATTAGAGATGTCCAGTTTCAACTATAATAAGTGATTTATTTGGGGAGATTGGAAGGAGTTGTGCTTTGGAGTGAGTAGGGGTACCTTAGTGCAGGGGACACTGAGGGGATAGTTCAAAGATCAATTCACGTTTGCTGTAATTTAGGGAGCATGAGAATGATGTGAGAGTTTGTGGCTAGGTGACCTGAGACAGGAGAGCAGAGTCAGAAGCTGGGCTGCACCAGGATGTAGCCCCATAATTAGTGCCTAGGGGTCAGAGGTGCATATTTCATCCCCTGGATGTGGGTCATTAAGAAAGAAACTGTCCTAGATGCCTTGACAAAGGGCTGTCTCAAATGCTCAGATGGCTTCCTGGTGGCATGATGTGATCTAAGAAGTGAGGAAGAAGTTGAAAATAACTAATTGGAAGAGTCACAAACCTGAAATTTTCCAGCAGAATTTTCTTAAGATGGTCACATAAGAGAGAGTCAGCTTTGACCATCTTCTACTTCACTTATCCCATTGGCTTGACTGTGGTGAGTGGCAGATTATGAACAGAATCCAAAGACATACTCTTTCACACTGCAAGCCACCAGGTTTTAAGCAAAAGCAAATTAATGAAGAAAAGAAGTGCAGAGTTGTAAGAATTTAGAATTTTGTTTGTTTTCTAGTGCTAAATTGTCTAAATTTTTGAAAGAGAACATTTTATGACTAAAAAGGCATAAAAATTAATATTACCACCTGAAATTTCATGGGAGGATGGGATAAAACTGGTTCACAGAGAATTTTGTACATAAAAGTGGTAGAAAATAAAATTAAATAAAAATATATGTAAATAAAACAAATGAAAATACCAGCCATCTATCAAAATAATTAAAATTCAACTCTTTTAAAAATAATTATCACTTAATATAATCAAATATGCCCTTAACAACTTTGTGATGTAGTTAGAGGAAATATATTCTACATCTTGTTTTCTCCTACCAGCATGAATGCTAATTAAGACTATGGAATTATTATGCCATGATGGCAAAGGCAGTATGCCTGGGAGAGAGGTGTGGATTTTAGTCTGGTGCTAATGCTAATTACCTGAGTGATCTTTAGTAAGTTTCCTAATCTTTCCAGGTTTTCCTATTCCTCATCTGTAAAAGACAGCTATTTTATATTATTCAGAAAGTAACAATACAGGTCTGAGTGACTGTAAACTCCAATGATGAACAAATGTGAAGAGAATACAAACAGATATATGCAAAGTTTCCAATTAGAAGCAAAAATGGGCTTAAACATGTTAAATATATTTAGAGGCTGAGAAATCACTGTGGCCTTGATCAGTTAGTATAATTTTTTATGACAAGGCTACCATCATTTCTCATCTGGACTCTTTTTTAAAAAATATTTTACTTTAAGTTCTGGGGTGCATGTGTAGATCTTGCAGGAATGTTACATAGGTATACACATGCCATGGTGGTTTGCTGCCTCCCTCCCCCAGTCACCTACGTTAGGTATTTCTCCTAATATTATCACTTCCCAAACTTCTCACCCCTTGCTATCCCTTCCTTAGCCCCACACCCCTCAGCAGACCCCAGTGGGTGATGTTCCCTTCCCTGTGTCCATGTGTTCTCATTGCTCAGCACCTACTTAGGAGTGAGAACATGTGGCATTTGGTTTTCTGTTCTTGTGTCAGTTTGCTGAGAATGATGGTTTCCAGATTCATCCATGTCTCGCAAAGGACATGAACTCATCCTTTTGTATGGCTGATTAGTATTCCATGGTGTATATGTACCATATTTTCTTTATCCAGTCTATCTTTGATGGGCATTTGGGTTGGTTCCATGTCTTTCCTATCGTAAATAGTGCCGCAGTGAACATACGTATGCATGTGTCTTTATAATAGATTAATTTATAATCCTTTGGGGATATACCAGTAATGGGTTTACTGGGTAAATGGTATTTCTATTTCTAGATCATTGAGGAATCACCACACTGTCTTCCATAATGGTTGAACTAATTTACACTCCCACCAACAGTGTAAAAGTGTTCCCATTTCTCCACATCCTCTCTGGCATCTGTTGTCTCCTGATTTTTTAATGATTGTCATTCCAACTGGCATGAGATGGTATCTCAATGTGGTTTTGATTTGCATTTCCCTAATGACCAGTGATGATGAGCATTTTTTCACATGTTTGTTGGCCACATGTCTTCTTTTGAAAAGCATCTGTTCATATCTCTTGCCCATTTTTGATGGGGTTGTTTGTTTGTTTTCTTGTATATTTGTTTTAGTTCTTTGGGGATTCTGGATATTAGCCCTTTGTCAGATGGGTAGCTTGAAATTTTTTTTCCCATTCTGTTGGTTGCCAGGTCACTCTCCTGATATTTCCTTTGCTGGGCAGAAGCTTTTAAATTTAATTATATACCATTTGTCTATTTTGGCTTTTGTTGCCATTGCTTTTGGTATTTAATTGTGAAGTCCTTGCCTATTCCTATGTTCTGAATGGTATTGCCTGGGCTTTCTTCTAGGGTTTTTATCATGTTAGGTCTTATGTTTAAATCTTTAATCTATCCTGAGTTAATTTTTGTATAATGTTAGGAAGGGGTCCAGTTTCAGCTTTCTGCACATGGATAGCCAGTTTTCTCAACACCATTTATTAAACAGGGAATCCTTTCCCCATTGCTTGTTTTTGTCTGGTTTGTTGAAGATCAGATGGTTGTAGATGTGTGGCATGACTTCTGAGGCCTCTGTTCTGTTCCATTGGTCTATATCTCTGTTTTGGTACCAGTACCATGCTGTTTTGATTACTGTAGCCTTGTAATATTGTTTGAAATCAGGTAGTGTGATGCCTCCAGCTTTGTTCTTTTTGCTTAGAATTGTCTTGGCTATGCGGGCTCTTTTTTGGTTCCATATGAAGTTTATGGTGTTTTTTTTCCAGTTCTGTGAAGAAGGTCAATGGTAGTTTGATGGGATAGCATTGAATCTCCAAATTCCTTTGGGCAGTATGGCCATTTTCATGATATTGACTCTTCCTAACCATGAGCATGGAATGTTTTTCCATCTGTTTGTGACCTCTCTTATTTCCTTGAGCAGGGGTTTGTAGTTCTCCTTGAAGAGGTCCTTCATGTCCTTTGTTAGTTGTATTCCTACATATTTTGTTCTCTTTGTAGCAATTGTGAATGGGAGTTTGCTCATGATTTGGCTCTCTGTTTGTCTGTTATTGGTGTATAGGAATGCTTGTGCTTTTTGCACATTTATTTTGTATCCTGAGACTTTGCTGAAGTTGCTTATCATCTCAAGGATGTTTTGGGCTTAGACAATGGGTTCTTCTAAATATACAGTCATGTCATCTGCCCATAGAGACAATTAGACTTCCTCTTTTCCTAACTGAATACCCTTTATTTCTTTTTCTTGCCTGATTGCTCTGGCTAGAACTTCCAATACTCTGTTGAATAGGAATGGTGAGGGAGAGCACCCTTGTTTAGTGCCATATTTCAAAGGGAATGCTTCCAGTTTTTGCCTATTCAGTATGATATTGGCTGTGGGTGTGTCTTAACTAGCTTTTATTATTTTGAGATACATTCCATTGATACCTAGTTTGTTAAGGGTTTTTAACATAAAGGGCTGTTGAATTTTGTTGAAGGCCTTCTCTGCATCTGTTGAGATAATCATGTGGTTTTTTTTTCTTTGGTTCTGTTATGTGATGGATTACATTTATAGATTTGTGGATGTTGAACCAGGCTCACATCCCCAGAATGAAGCTGACCTGATCAGGATGGATAAGCTTTTTAATGTGCTGTTGCAATCAGTTTGCTGGTATTTATTGAAGATTTTTGTGTCGATGTTCATCATGGATATTGGCCTGAAATTTTCTTTTTTAGTTGTATCTCTACCAGGTTTTGGTATCGGTATGATGTTAGTCTCATTAAGTGGCTTAGGGAGGATTCCCTCTTTTTGTATTGTTTGGAATAACTTCAGAAGGAATGGTACCAGCTCTTCTTTGTACATCTGGTAGAATTCACCTGTCAATCCATCTGGACCTGGACTTTTTTTGGTTGGTAGGTTATTAATTGCTGCCTCAACTTCAGCCCTTGTTATCAGTCTAATCAGGGATTCAACTTCTTCCTGGTTTAGTGTTGGGAGTGTGTAAGTGTCCAGGAATTTATCCATTTCTTCTAGATTTACTGGTTTATGTGCATAGAGTTGTTTATAGTAATCTCTGATGGTAGTTTGTGTTTCTGTGGAATCAGTGGTGATATCCCCTTTAACCTTTTTTATTGTATCTATTTGAGTCTTCTCTCTTTTTTTTTTTATTAGTCTGGCTAGCGGTCTATCTGTTTTCTTTATCTTTTCAAAAACTGGCTCCTGGATTTATTGATTTTTTTGAAGGGTGTTTTGTGTCTGTCTCCTTCCGTTCTGGTCTGATCTTAGTTAACTATTTCTTGTCTTCTGCTAGCTTTTGAATTTGTTTGATCTTGCTTCTCTAGCTCTTTCAATTTTGATGATAGGATGTTGATTTTATAGGTTTCCTTGCTTCTCATATGGGTATTTAGTGCTATAAATTTCCCTCTGGATACTATTTTAAATATGTCCTGGAGATTCTGCTATGTTATGTCTTCATTCTCATTGGTTTTAGAGAATTTCTATCTTTATTTCTATCTTTATTTCATTATTTATCCAGTAGTCATTTAGGAGCAGGTTGTTCAGTTTCCACATGTGTGGTTTTGAGTCAGTTTCTTAATCCTAAGTTCTAATTTGATTGCACTATGATCTGAGAGATTGGTCGTTATGATTTCTGGTTTTTTTTGCATTTGCTGAGGAGTTATTTACTTCCAATTATGTGGTCAATTTTAGAGTAAGTCTGATGTGCTGCAGGGAAGAATGTATATTCTGTGGATTTGGGGTTGGAGAGTTCTGTAGATGTCTGTTAGGTCTGCTTGTCCAGATCTGAGTTCAAGTCCTGGATATCCTTGTTAATTCTCTGTCTCATTGATCTGTCTAATGATGGCAACGGAGTGTTAACGTCTCCCCCTATTATTGTGTGAGAGTCTTAAGTCTCTTTGTAAGTCATTAAGAACTTGCTTTATGTATCCGGGTGCTCCTTTATTGGGTGCATACGTATTTAGGATTGTTAGCTCTTCTTGTTGCATTGATCCTTTTACCATTCTGTAATGCCCTTCTTTGTCTCTTTTCATCTTTGTTTGTTTAAAGTCCATTTCATCAGCGACTAGAATTGCAACTCCTGCTTTATTTGCTCTGTATTTGTTTGGTAAATCTTCCTAGATCCATTTATTTTGAATCTGTGTGTGTCTTTGCACGTGAAATGGGTCTCCTGAATACAGTACACCTATGTTGACTTTTTATCCAATTTGCCATTTTCTGTCTTCTGATTGGGGCATTTAGCACCTTTACATTTAAGGGTGATATTGTTATGTGTGAATTTTATCCTGCCATTTTGATACTAGCTGTTGTTTTGTCCATTAGTTGATGCAGTTTCTTCATTGTGTCAGTGGTCTTTATCATTTGGTAAGTTTTTGGAGCGGCTGGTACTGGTTGTTCCTTTCCATATTTAGTGCTTCCTTCAGGAGCTCTTGTAAAACAGGGCCAGTGGTAACAAAATCTCTATGCAATTGCTTGCCCACAAAGGATTTTATTTCTCCTTCACTTATGAAGTGGTCTAGCTGGATATGAAATTCTTGGTTGAACAGTTTTTCCTTAAGGATGTTGAATATTGGCCCCCATTCTCTTCTTGCTTGTAAGGTTTCTGCTGAGAGATCCTCTGTGAGTCTTATGGGCTTCCCTTTGTAGGTAACCTGGTCTTTCTGTCTGTCTGCCCTTAGCATATTTTCCTTCATTTCAACCCTAGTGAATCTGATGATTATGTGTCTTGCAGTTGCTCTTTTTGAGGAATATCTTTGTGGTGTTCTCTGTATTTCCTGGACTTGAATGTTGGCCTGCCTTTCTAGGTTGGGAAAGTTCTCCTGGATAATATCCTAAAGAGTGTTTTCCAGCTTGGATTCATTCTCTCCATCGCATTCAGGTACACCAATCAAACGTAGATTAGATCTTTTCTCTAATCTTGCCTTCTCGTTTTATTTCATTGAGTTGATCTTCAGTCTCTGATATCCTTTCTTCTGCTTGATCAGTTCAGCTATTGAAACTTGTGTATGCTTCACGAAGTTCTTGTTCTGTTTTTTAGCTCCATTAAGTGGTTTATGTTCTTTTCTAAGCTGGTTATCTTAGGTAGCATTTCGTCTAACTTTTTTCTAAGTTCTTATTTTCTTTGCATTGGATTGGGACACGCTCCTTTAGCTCAGAGAAGTTTTTTTTTTTTTTTTTTTTTTTTTAACCCACCATCTGAAGCCTGCTTCTGTCAATTCATCAAACTCATTCTCCATCCAGTTTTGGTCCCTTGCTGGTGAGGAGTTGTGATCCCTTGGAGGAGGACAGGCATTCTGATTTTTAGTGATTTTATAGTTTTTGCGATGGTTTCTTCTCATCTTTATGTATTTATCTACCTCTGGTCTTTGAAGTTAGTGACCTTTGGCTGGGTCTCTGAGTGGATGTCCTTTCTGTTGATGTTGAAGCTATTTCTTTCTGCTTTCTAGTTTTCCTTCTAACATTCAGCCCCCTCTCCTGCAGGACTACTTGAGGTCCACTCCCGACCCTGCTTGCCTGGGAATCACCTGCAGGGGCTGCAGAACAGTAAGGGTTGCTGCCTGTTTCTTCTGGTGTCTTCATCCCAGAAGGCTACCCGCCAGATGTCAGCCAGAGGTTTCCTTTATGAGGTCCCTTTTTTGATATACAGGGGTCAGGGAGCCACTCAAGGAGGCAGTCTATCCCTTATCAGGGCTCAGGTGCTGAGCTGGGAGCTCTGTTGTTCTGTCCAGAGCTGCTAAGTGGTGACATTTAAGTCTGCTTCAGCAGAACTCACAACGCCTCCTTTCCCAAGTGCTCTGTCCTGGGAAGTGGAGCTTTATTTATAAGTCCCTGTCATGCTGCTGCCTTTTTTCAGAGATTTCATGCCCAGCAAGATGGGAGTCTAGTCAGAGTCTGCCTGCAGGGGTGTTGCTGAGCTGCCATGGGCTCTGCCCGGGTGCTGTGTAAACTTCCTTGCAGTTTTGTTTACACAGGTAAAGTTAGAACTGCCTCGGGAATGGCGGACTGCCTTGGGAATGGCGCACTCCTCAGTAATGATGTACACCCTTCTCTCACCAGAGCTCCACATCCCATGTCAAGTTCAAACTGCTGCACTGGCTGCGAAACTCTCGAGCCAGTGCATTTCAGATTGCTATTCTTTGTGTGGGGGGGAACCCACTGAGCCAGATCACCTGGCTTCCTGTTTTCAGCCCTGATGAATGGGCGGCTGTCTCCCACGCATTCCAGGCTCCAGTTAAGATGGCCACCCAGATTTGTGCAGGTTTTTGTGCTAGAAACCTGTGGCACTGGCTGAAACAGCTGTGCTGGAAACCTGCGGTACTTGTCACCCAGTGGGTATCTCCTGGTCTCTGGGCCATAAAGACTGTGGTATCTGGACCAGAGTGCTAGAGTGGCTGGAAAAACCCCTGATGGCCACTGTTGGGTAGGAGGGGGTTCCTCCGGTTTGTTGCACTTCCTGGGTGAGGCTGCACTCCACCCTGCCTTGGCTCACCTTCCTGGGGCTACACCTACTGTCCAACCAGTCCCATTGAGATGCACCTTGTACCTTGGTTGGAAATGCAGAGATCACTTGCCCTCTGTGTCGCTCTTGCTGGGAACTGCTCCCTGAAGCTGTTCCTATGTGGCCATCTTGGCCACTCCCCCTGCTTCTCCTTCTCAGCTGGACTCTTAGAATAGCTTTCTGATATACTATGCTAGGTTCTGGAAAATTCAGTGAACAAGGTGACTAAGGTCCCTAAACTTATCAAACAGTCTTTTCAGGGAGATAAATCAATAGTTGCAATAAAGTTATGACTTTTGATGGTGGGAAGTGCATTAGTTTAAGGAGACCATTTAAACTTGTCACTTCCCCACCTTTTAGGTGAAGGATATCAGAAGATGCTTCTACTGAGATGAGAATATACTAGCTTATGGAAAGGGCCAAAGAATTTGATGTTTTTCATGACTTGAAATAAATTTAGTACGACTTGGAGCACTGTCCTTGAGGGATGGAATAGTGAGAAAAAAAGGCTTGAGGGATGAGAACCAAGATCTTGCAGGGGCACAGAAACATAATGTTGGCCACTTCTGAGAGTTTCTCAGAGTCGTTGTTGAATTATGTAACACTGGACAACTACCATCTTTAAGAGAAATGTAGGTAAAGAAAGGCTTAATGAATAAAATGCAAGTACGTATTTACAAATTGTGTTTTATTTTTTGAATTGACCTGATGTTTTCGTTCAGTTTCATCATTATTAAAGGTGATATGGTAGGAGAATTTCAGTGCAATATCTGATATTTTAGAGTTGGTCTGGAGCAACTGGAGTTTTAAATTTCCAGAAAAAATGGAAATGCCAGTTTTTCTCAATGTGAGTCCAATGCTACATCAACAGGGTGTTTGGGCCAGGTGCAGTGGCTGACATCTGTATTCCCAGCACTTTGGGATGCTGAAGTGGGCAGATCACTGAAGGCCAGATATTCAAGACCAGCCTGGCCACCATGGTGAAATCCCAGAGGCTGAGGCACAAGAATCGCTTGAGCCCAGGAGGCAGAGGTTGCAGTGAGCTGAGATGGTACCATTGCACTCCAGCCTGGGTAACAAAAGTGAGACTCTGTCTCAGGAAAAAGAAAAGGTGAAGTTTGATCTTCTGGACAGGGCAAAGTCAAAATTGTCTCCGTAAGTTCCTCCATAAGTTCAGACCAGTTTGCTAAGTCTTCTCAGTTACCCTAGTTTTCAAAATTTTACATGGTACAGTATATTATTTAGTTTTTGAAGTATCTTATCCCCCAAAAAATTACCTCCTGGTTTAAAATGGCTTGCTCCACTTAAATCTGTTGCCCTCTGCTCCATATTTATTTGAGTGTCTCCTGCAGTTCTTGGGTTTAGAGTACTGAACAGATGATTGACAGAGGTCATGAGGAGATGCAGATGCAGATAATAACTGCATCTATTGGTGTTTCTGACGTCAGTAGCTTCCTTGTCTGGGATTGGGACCTTAGACAGAACTATTCAGTTAATGAGATTTTCTGCTTTATACATTTTCTTTGAGCACCCAAACTTTTAAAAGATAATATCATCCATTTCTTTGTAAATAAGGTGACTAGGATATAATTGTCCTTACAATAGAGGATATACCAGATAATTGCTACTGACCTCATGGTAGGAGTAACCTATTTCTTGTTGATGTCATTTTGACTTCCCTGTTCAGAAAAGAGAACTCTTGTGCCAGCAGTAATGTGCAATCTTGGCCTATAGATGCTTCCAGACCCCCATATATTCACAGTTTGCTCCTCTAAGGAATAAAGGTGTATCATCAAAATGTGAATTGGAGCCTGAGAGTAATAATAGGTATGAAGATTTTTCAGTATTTTGTTTTACTTTTTGAAGTTTCACTATATCTGCTATATAATCGAGCAGAAACTTTACAGAAAGATTGAATTTATATGAAAACCCAACCAAATAGGAGCTCTGTAGAAGGTATCCTTCTGGCCACCTCAAGATGAAAGTATCAAGTCAGTGGGATCCCTATATTTAACTTCAAAGATCTTATAGCCACTTCTATAGCTCTTTTTGAATGCTTTTAAATGCCATTTGATGTATTTTTTCCCCTCATTATCCAACCTCAGTGGCCATAATGCATTGACTGTTTCTGTGTTGAGAGCACCATCTGATTTGTTTCATTCTGAATAAATAGTGCTTCTTTTTCTTAAATTTTTTAAAAATAATTGAAATAGTCGAGTGGATTCTTTCAGATTAGTAATATGTATGTACATATACATTTATAGAAACAAAACTAATCTGAATACATTAAATTCTTAAATTAGTAAAATTTATTTTTCTTTAGTTTTTTAAGTTCCTGAATCATTATGATTTCAATCGTTATTTTTTTCTGTTTTTTTCTTCCCTGTATGATCAGGATTTTAAGATAATTATTGTGACTTTGTCAGTGCTTTCACCTATTCTAGTCACTTCCTTTGACATGCTGTAATACAAAAGCATGAAGTTTATCTTATGATTTATTGTTTTTAGAAAACTGGATTTATAAAATCATAGGGACTTAGCTATTCCTTCTCCAATGTACTTTTCTCAGTATTTTACAACTAAAGTATTCTATGTTTTTTTGCTTGTGTTCTCTCAGATAATCAGTGTTATTTACATTTTAACTGCAGTTGCGTGGATCTAGTTATTATAAATTCCTCATCTCCTCATTTTTTTCAGATAATCAGTGTTATTTAGATTTTGAGCCATTCACTAACTGCAGTTACGTGGATCTAGTTATTATAAATTCCTCATCTCCTCATTTTCAGTTTGCTGTTCTATTCAGTTAACCATTTTTGAAAGACTTTTTAAAAAGAATAATTTTAGCTTCACAGCAAAATTGAGAGGTTTTTATTTTCAAAATAGTCAATCCTGTGTAAGACTTTAGGGATTAAAGATAAATTTCTGGCTTTCAAGGGGTTGAGTCTGCGGGAGAACCGTTTCACAAGGAAATATAGACATTGTGGTAAAATAAAGTAAGATAATTGCTGGTAGTGAAATATGTACAGATTTCAATGGAGCATAAGAATAAGTGCATCTGCACCTTTTGGAGATAAATTAAGAAAGATTTTATAAGAAATTACATTTAGGCTAAGCCATAAGCGGTGACTGGGAGTCTGTTTGTGGGACCAGTTGTGTGAGAATATTGCAAGAAAAAGGAGTAGCAGGTGTCAAAATGTAGAGAGGTGAGAGTACAAGGTGAGTCTGAGGATCACCAGGATATCTGAGTAATATAGTGTGGGGAAGGTGGTAGGTATGCTACAGAGGAAGACGTAGAAATAGGACAGGTGGATGGGACTAAGCCACGGACCATCTTGCATGCAATGGAAAGCAATTCAAAGTATACCTTGTAAGGCAACAGTTTTCAAACCATGTTCTCTTAGATATTTTGGAATAGAATATTAGTATAAATTAAATACAAAAGCAGATTTATTGTCAAAAAAAAGTGTGGGGAATACTAAGTTAAAAATACTTGTGATATTTGATATATTTTTCTATTCATCATTATACAGTTTACATCATGAATCTAAAAAAGATACATAGAATACTTCAATTGTGTTTAATCATGACTATTTATTTATTTATATTTGAGATGGAGTCTCGCTCTGTCACCAGGCTGTGTGATCTTAGCTCACTGCAACCTCGTCTTCTCTGGTTCAGGTGGTTCTCCTACCTCAGACTCCAGAGTACGTGGGACTGCAGGTGCTCACCACCACACCCAGCTAATTTTTGTATTTTTTTATAGAGACAGGGTTTCACCATGTTGGCCAGGATGGTCTTTATATCTTGACTTTTTTAAAGAGATTTTCTATGAGCCCAAAATCTAAATTAGGTTTACAGCACTTCTCATAATATATAATTATTTACTTATTTATTTTGAGACGGAGTTTCGCCCTTGTTACCCAGGCTGGAGTGCAATGGCACGATCTCGGCTCACCGCAACCTCCGCCTCCTGGATTCAGGCAATTCTCCTGCCTCAGCCTCCTGAGTAGCTGGGATTACAGGCACGCGCCACCATGCCCAGCTAATTTTTTGTATTTTTAGTAGAGACGGGGTTTCACCATGTTGACCAGGATGGTCTCGATCTCTTGACCTCGTGATCTACCCTCCTCAGCCTCCCAAAGGTATTTATTTTATACTTTCTATTATTTTCTGTTTTTCACATGAGATTGTAATTACCCTGAAGGCAGAGGCTCCATTTATTTTGATCCAACTTTATATACAGAACCTAGTGGATTGTTTTATATATGTGTGTATGTGTGTGAGTGTGTATGTGAAATAAGGAAATACACATTTGTAGCAAATATTTTAGGAGTTTTTTAAATGAGAAGGAGAAATTTGAAGAGAAAATGAGGAGTTTTGAACAGAAAATGGAGAAATCAGATTTTCATTTTAGGCAGACCATTGAGGCTGCATTGAATTCAATGAAAGGAACAAGACTAAGAGAGCATAGTAGAGTTAAGAAATGGAATTGGTAGGGGTTAGAAAGCCATATATTTGAAGGTGATTTAAAAACCTTACTGTATTTGTCCTTTATTACTGCTGTGACAAATTACCACAAATTCAGTGGTTTAAATAACACATGTTTATTTGCACAGTTTCATAGGTTAGAGGTCTGACATGGATATTCCTAGGCTAAAGTCAAGGTGTTAGTATAATGGCATTCCATTCTGCAGGCTCTAGGAGAGAATCCATTTTCTTGCCCTCGTAAATATCTGGAGATGACCCATGTTCCTTGGCTGCCTTCCTCTCTCTTCAGAGCCAGCAATATTGCATCTCGGCCTTTCTTCTGGAGTCACATCTTCCTCTGGTCCTCTGGCTGTCTCTTCTGCTTTTAAGGACCTCTGTTATTACATTGGGCCCACACAAATAATATAAAGTGTCTCTCTATTTAAAGGGATATTAGCAACCTTAGCAGATTAGTAACCTTAATTCCATCTGCAAACTTTATTTTCCTTTTCCATGTAACAACATATTCATAAGTTCCTAGGATCAGAATTGGGACAACCTGGGAGACAGGCATGCTATTCTTCCTGCAACATCCCATTTGCAAACTGATAGATTTATTTGAATACTGAGGGAGGTGCTAAGCGTAGGATATTGGTTCACAATTTGTGTACTTGGGCAGATGCTGGGTAACACTTACTGAAACAGAGAAATCAGGAGGTGGTTCCCATTTAATGGGAAAACAGTGAGTTCAGATTTGAATGTGTTACAGTGGAGAGGCCTCTGAATTGTGTCTGAAGCATAGAGGAAAATCTGTGCTGGAGATACTGTTTTGGAGGTTGACAGCATTAAAATAATAGTTGAAATACCTAAACTGATCAATTTTCCTTGAAAAGTAAGAAAACAAAATAGAGAAGAGATTTCTAAAGAACATACAATTTTGCATTTTTCAAAATATGGCAGTTTTATGGAATATGATGAAATATGAACAACTGAAGTAGAATAAAAATATTAAGATAATTTACACAGAAACTATTTTAATTGATAAATCAATGGCTTTTTTTTTTTTTGAGACCGAGTTTCACTCTTGTTGTCCAGGCTGTAGTGTAATGGCATGATCTCGGCTCACCGCAACCTCCACCTTTTGGGTTCAAGCAATTCTTCTTCCTCAGCCTCCCAAGTTGCTGGGACTGCAGATGTGCTCCACCACGCCCTGCTAATTTTTTTTTTGTTGTAATTTTAGTAGAGATTGGGTTTCTCCATGTTGGTCAGGCTGGTCTTGAACTCCTGACCTCAGGTGATCCACCTGCTTTGGCTCTCCAAAGTGCTGGGAATATAGGTGTGAGCCATCGTGTTCAGCTGATCAATCAGTGGTTTTAAGTATATAAAACCCTTATTATTCTTCATCAGTAAAAGTTAGAACTGCAGTATATTTACCTCTGTAAAAGGCAACTTGTGGCCAGGCCTGGTGGCTCTCACCTGTAATCATAGCACTGGGGGGCCAAGGTAGACAGATCACTTGAGCCTAGGAGTTAAAGTTTAGTCTGTGTAACGTGGGGAAACCTCATCTCTAGAAAAAAAGTACAAAAATTAGCTGGATGTGGTGGTTCACATCTGTAGTCCCAGCTACTTGGGAAGCTGAGTGTAGGAGAATCACCTGAGCCTGGGAGATGGGGGTGACAGTGAGTGGAGACTATGCCACTACAATTCAGCCTGGGTGACAGAGGAGACCCTGCCTAAAAAAAAAAAAAAACAAAAAACAGAAGCAACCTGGTCACTTACTGGACCCTATGTTTTAAAGTTTAGCTTCTTCCCCAAATCATGGGTCATAGTCAGCAAATGTCATTGTCCTTATTTGAAAATAAAATCATCCTTTAGAATCAGAATTTTATTCACATGTAAGAAACCTTGGAAAAAAAATATTGGTTTATAAATCAAGTGAGTCTACAGATAGAAACATCTTTCTTTCCAAAAAAAAATAGAACTAGACCTTCCAAAATTTAGCCAATAAAGGATAAGCAATAACTATGGGAACTATAACATATTGTAAAAAGTATATGAAATACCTATTATATAGGTATTTTATATAGTTTTATATATATACTATATAGTTATATATAGTTGACAATAACTATATTTGAAAAACAATTACTGTAAGTAGAAAATTTTATCTGTGTTTCTTCAGCACTGTTCAAATTTAAGTGCTTTAAAATGAGTAGTTAAAATCGTTTATTAAGTGGAAATAGATCTAGAGAATTTTAAAAAAATAAAATAAGGTCAGTCCTGGTCCAGTAACTTAGTTCTCTCTAAATCTGTAATTTTGTCTTTTGAATGGATTTACCTGAAGGGAAGGAGATTCCCTGGGGTGACAAATCATCAGTGAATTAATAAATTCATCATTTATAAATAAGTCTTCTGTATGCCTGATTAACAAGAACCAGTCTTTTAAAATATGATTATGCCTCCTTGGAAGGATAAAAATTAATCTTCTCGGTCACAAAAGCTCAGGATAGAATTTGGAACCTGATGATTTCTCTTAATCATCAAAAGAATAATAGTTTCTGAACATTATAGTTTTTTGCCGTAATCTATATCTTGGGTAATCAATAAGTTAAGAAAACCAATCAATGTCTTATGAATGCCTACATTTGCTTTTTTTATGCTTAATTATTCTTGGGGAACCCATGTTGAATAAAATTTTTCTATTTCTTAAATGTTAAAATGTCATTATCTTCTCTTTTGCATTTACTTTATTGCAGAAGGTTCTGATGATAAACTATTTGACAATAGTACTTAATGATTTGCTTCCCTACAGGATAATGGTAATAATGCTCTCATTGTATTTTATTTTTTATGCCAACCATAAAGCTTCCATCTGTCATTCTTTTCTCTGTTTTGAAGCCATGCTGCTCTTGGCATGGGTCACGTTTGTAAATGTTTCATTTATGAACCATTTCTCCTCCTGACTCCTCTGCAATACAGAAATATGCCAAAAAAGATTAGCTGTCTTACAGTTCATGTGTCTCTAAATTTGGCATCACATTCACTGTGACATTTCCTCAGTAGTTTCCGGTAGGAACTTGCCCTACAAAATTCTCATGATTTCATTTATCAAATAATTGTGCTAAAAGCTCTTTAATGTGTAAATGATATGACAACTGGTTGTCTTAGTATTTTATTTAAGTCTTCACATTTTTCCTGCCCATATCTCTCGTTATAGACTATTCTATTCTACAGGCAATATTACTTACTAAACTACCACAATCCAATTTAGCTATACAAATGACAACATATAATTTTTAGGCAGTCAAAGATGTTGAAATTAGGGTAAAATGATTAGAAAATAACATTTTTTATTTAAATTATTTTGTAGCATCTCCCCAGGATGTATATTATTGTGTTCAGTTTTATGACCCAATAACCATGTGAGCAGGTGACTATTAAATCTGAATGTTCATGAATATAATTTAGTTAGCTGCTTGAAGAATATTGGCAGTACAGCTCCACCATTTTTAGCAACTAACAGAACTAAAGTATAGATGATATTGCAGAAATCAGCTGGAGAAAGGCGATGGGGAAGTCTTAAGAAAACAAAACAAAACATTGTTCTTAGTTCTCTCTTGAAGACTCATCAAGTGGATTAACTAACAAGACAGACTCAAAGGTTTGAAGAAGAGGCAGTCATGACCCATGACATAGCAAGCACACTTTTGTGTGTTACTCTTATTTTTATGTATAGGGTAGCCATGCTACTCTAGTAGGGTGGGTAAGAAGATCAGAGTTCACTGAGAGCCAAGCTAAGGTTGATACTATGCTTAGAGAGTTAGGGTAGAGCAACACCCACAATTAGTAGAATAAGAAATATGCCTTGGTCAATCACACAGTATTAAAGCAAAGTATAGAACTTAGGTAATAGATAGGAAAGATGTAATCTAAACAGTGGGAAATTTCTTGGGACATGTTAGAAGTTGAAGTTTTAGGAAATCTGTTTCAGTATATTTCTATGAAAAATTGTTTGTGTGTTGTGAAAATAGGTATTCCTTGAAAAAGTCCCAAGTCACTGTTACCTGAAAGGCCCAATAATCAATTCACATTTAAACTGGATAAATAAATCATGCAAAAAGGAAGAGAATAAATTATTATTCATAAACACATTTGTATACTGTTTAAATTGTTTTCTTCATATGATGGATGTTTTCAGTTGATTATCAGATAATAGGGGGGATAATTTGAACACTGTACACAGTCAGATATGGGGATAGGTGTCCAGGGTTTGGATTGAGAGAGAGGAGTCTGAGGGCAGTCAGTACTTCAGGTGTTGGCCCAAGGTGGAACAGAGAAGACGGCTCCAAAAGATACAAATGTGTGTCTTCTCACAACCCATTCTGTGCTCAAAACAAATGTCCTCTTTGATTTTATTGTTTTCTAGAGACCACTTTGCCTCTCTACTACCTCTCAGAAATATCATAGATAAATAGCTTTTGACTTTTTCCATCACAAACCAAGTTGGCCGTTTAAATTTTACCCAGCACCTGCCTTCTTGCCTACAGTGTACTGCTTTTTCAGTAGTTGGTTAAGAACATTCTTTTCTAAGACATGCATTTCATCCTCATGCTCCCTTCTGATTACACCATTCATTCATTCATTCATTTTCTTCAACAGATACCCACAAACTCTCCCCAACACACGCACTCACACACATGTTCAAATAATAACTATAATTTTGGTGTCTTGATTTGGCTATAATTTCAATGGACAAAAGATTTCTGTCATTTTCAAGTTGTTTAATATGTATTTGTTTCAAAATTGTAGCAGCACAATTATAAGTTTTGTCTGGTAATTTCTCATTTCTGATGACTAAAGGTTAGATTACAAAAGTGTTTACTTCTGATAATGTTTGATTTTTTTTTTTAAACAGAGTCTGTCACTCAGGCTGGAGTGTAATGGTGTGATCATGGCTTGCTGCAGCCTAGAACTCCTGGGCTCAAGCAATCCTCTCATCTCAGCCACCCGAGTAACAGGGACTACAGGCACAAACAGCTGCACCTGGCTAATTTTAATTTTTTAATTTTTAATTTGTATAGATAGAGTCTTGGCATGCTGCCTAGGCTGGTTTAATTCATTTTTAAAACATCTCCCACTATGTGTAAAACAGTATCTGTTTGGACAAATTTAGCAGACATTTCCTGTGTTTGGGATGGTTTTGCAGAGTATCCTACAGGTAGGAAATTATTTCCCTTTCTGTTGACCACTGGGATGTATTTAGGCCTTGGCACATCTATAAAAAGTGAGATAAGTGGTACAATTACGATTTTGATAGTGCTTTTAATGATGTGATATGGGATGTCTGCCCTTTTAGAAGAGCGATTTAATTCTACACAATCTACTAAGTAGCTGCAGTCATGATTGTCAGCACCTTCTAAATAAGGACATTTTAATCTGATCTGCTATATATGTGTTTGATTAAACTATGACATATGAGTTGACACAAATATCCTAATAACAAAAGTCATAAACTAGACAACTGTTATACCTTGAAGGTAGGCCTTGTAACTTACAGACTTTCTACATTGTACAGTGTCCAATATAGAGTCTTAAATATAACAAGGACTTGGTAAATGTTTGTTGAAATAACATCAAAATATATTATGTAAAATCAGGTAATATTTATTGACTGCTTAGGTCCTAGTTAGGGAAGTTAACATGTGTTTTCGTTGTGTCCACATAAGTGTAATGAAGGTAAGTAAGTAATAAACAAAACTGCAGGAAGAAAAAATTTTCATTTTGAAGAAAAAAGACAAACTTTCATTCTCATAATTATTTTTCACAGGCTCAAGTAAATGTTATATTTTTCCTTTTCAGTATGGAGCCATTTTCTTTTTAGTAATGGTTTCAGTAGTTTCTTTTAGACATTTATTCCATTTTATAGAAATGATTTTGCATTGAGATGGACATTATATTGTAGACAGGACTTTCAAATAAGTAGTTATAATCTATTTTATTAGGACTGTTAAACCAATGATTTATTTCAGACCTTAAGTTTGATGATATTCTTCAAAAAATTGGAAAATGTCCAAAGCTCATAGAAGACGCATGAGAATGTAAGAAAGTTTAGAACTAGAAAGGCTAGACACATCTTTGATGCCGCGTAAGCAATGGGGAGCTCGTTCAGTGGTTTGAGCTAAATGGGGCACGTCTTTGTGAGAGATGAGAAACTCACAACACATTAAATGTAAGACTAGAAAATCTAAGACTACAGTCAAGTGGTCTTTTCTACCTATTTAATCTGTGAGTAATTGAGACAAATGTAAATAATATAGATGTCCAATGAAGTAACCTAATTTACTTACAAAGTGCTGAAAATGTCAAAATGGAGTGATCTAATGCTGTTAATTAGGGACATGTCAAATTTTCTTTTACTTATTTTTAACCGCAGAGCACAGAACAATTGTATAGGAAAGCACATCTTCTGAGGTAGGTCATTAATAAGTCTCAGTGACCTTGCTCTGGAGCCCAGGAGGGAACCTGTAGTTTGGTGACCTTGTGATAGATCACACCCACACCCGAGTTATCCTTTGGTCTCTGTGGTAAGTGCTGGTAATAGCAGGTTTTAGGAATGATTATAAGCCTGAAGCAAATATAGCTCTGTCAGACAAGATAAGGATCTGGAGGTTCTTGGAGTGAGTAAAATAAGAAGGTATGAAAGTCAAGATGAACATTACTAGTTACATTTTAATCAACTATTAACCATTCATTATTTGCATAAGGTTTTCAGTAATAGTTCTTGCTCTAGAGTAAAAATTGCCTTCTGAATAAGAACAAACTGCTTCACTTGATTTATCCTGAAAGTAATTTAATTAGGTAGAATATTACATAGCTTGAGTGTTTTGCCCGTTTTTCCTATTTAAGGTAACAGTGAAGAAAAAATCATTTTTGGTTTTTATAGCTTATTTTAGATGACCAAGAGAATCATCATCTATTTTTTAAGAAGGGACAGAGACAGATATTTGAATGTTTTCTGAAAAAGATATTCTCTAGTAAAGTAGAAAACTGAAAGGTGTAAGTTTAAAAGTTCTAGACTTGATTTTATTCTCTATTTTGTAAAAGCTAACCTCATTATGCTCATATTATCTTATATGCAAAATAGGATTTCCAGTCTTGGATGTAACTGCAGGGATAGATGAAATTAATCATGAATGCCCCCTATGTTAAAAACAAGGGAAGAAGCAAAAATGACAAAAAATGAGAACAACCACGAGAAAAGAAAGTGCTATAAGTACACCCAATGAACAAGTTTGATCTTGGGTCCTAGGTAACAGTAGTTTCATTATTTTTAAGAAAGTAGGATTTTCTTTGGAAGATTTTACCTTAAAATATTCCCAATACAGACAGGGCCATACCAACAGTAAACATAATTCAGTGTCTGTTTAAAGCAATCTATGTTAGACTTTTTTTCAGAATTAAATATTGGTTCTAACTCTGTGTGAGGGTAGGTACCCAGATTATATATATATCTGAGAATAAAAATTTTTGTTTTTTACCTTTCAGAAATATACAGTGATGTCAAAACTGGATTAATTTGATAATCTAAATGTCAGTTTAAAGCATTTAAACAGTATTACATTCAAATATACTACGTCTGAAATGTAATGTATAAAGGTGCATTTGTTTATGTATCTGTGATTTGAAGTATTCTCTGTATCTGGCCATGATGTCAGAAGTACTGCCTTTGTTTGTTTTTTCAGAGCTATGGGAGGTTTACAGTAAGTGGAACGTAGAACCATCACAAGGCTCTATTGATGTGTTGTTACTGACCTAGTGACTTGCTATGCTGGATGCTAAAGGAAGAAACCTCTTACTTTTTTTTTTCATAAAGTTTGTTAGAGAAAGTTTTCAAACATGTATTTATGATTGTCTGAACTTTAAAAGATATTGATAAATCTTTGGACTCAATTCACATGACATTGACTTAAATTTTTACAACAAAATTGTCTTAAAAAATTTCTTAGTGGCTTGAATTATCTCTTTCTTGTTTAATTTTTCAAGGTGATATATAAATAAAATCTCATCCTTTTCTTACTGTGCTATTTGAATAAAGATGATCTATTATATACTATAAATGAATATGCTAATCGTTTTTAAACTAATACCTTTTAGATTTACTACAAATGACATAAAGGTTGATAAAATATTTAAAGACAAGAAGTTAATATTGAGCTTTTTATTCTTAGGTAATCATTGTTTACATATTTAGTACAGTACTATTAAGTTTGTCTTTATCAGTTGATATTTTCTTTTAAAACATGAAGTTTTCTTATAATTTGCAAAAGCATGAATAAAGGCAACTTTCATAAACTGAAAGATGTTCGGAAAGAAATATAATATGCTGGAAAATTTTTCTCTAAGTTAATAGGAAAATCGTATGCAGTTTTACAGACATGTTCTACACACTATGTTGCTTACAAAACAAAACGTGTATTTTCAAAACTTTATTTTGATGGCCCCAGCCTATTATTTATTTTTTTGTTTTACCCAAGTTCTCATTTATTATGCCGTGAATAAATATAGTTTCATTTGTACTTTTTACATAAATAATAGACGTTAATCTTGCTGTTTAAACATTGCTATTATATTAAAAATAGAAAAATACTGGCTTTTTTACTGATGTTAATGCTGACGTAGTTTTTTTCTTCCTCCTGAGTTTACAGTGTTTTTGTACTCTGGTAGGGACTAGATAACTTTTGTTTGAAGCCAGCAGGAGGAGCTCTCACCTTGCTGGGTTCAATGTAATTAGTGTGCCTAAAAAAATCTGAATTTGTGGGGGTTTTGTATGTGAAACGAATGATAAAATACGTACTACATATCTCAAAAATTCTAAATTTTATTTTAATATTAAAGTATCATTCACCTGTCTGAAATACAAATTTGGAATCTTATATTTAAGAATTTTTTTAGTGGTATGATTGCAATTTGAAGAAATAAAGCAGTTAGGTAAATCTTGTTTCTGGAAGCTACTTAGAACTACCACAGAATGTTTCCTAAGCATTTGCACTGTAATAGATACATACATATTTTCCTTTTTTGTTTGTTTTGAAGTTAATATACTTCACAGTTTACAGTTATGAATACTGAGAACAAAGCAGACTTAATATGTTTTAGAAACAATAATTAAATGAATGAATTGACTTATTGGTTATAATTCCTATATACAACTTATAAATAGGAAGTAGCTGTTGATAGATTTCAGTAAGCATTCGAGATTTTTAAGACACTTAGCTCCAGTGAACCCTTTGATTTGAATGTTGTGATTTGTAGGTTGTACCAGGGTATTATCTGCAGAAATCTTTGATAAGAAAATTAGAATGAAACTTCCAAGCATTAAAAGAAAGAAAAAACAAAACAGTGCCTTCTGTTTAAATTAAGAATGCATACAGTGCTGAGAAACTGTCATCACCAAGAGAAGTCTAAGGAGACATGATAATTCAGAATAGAAAAATCGCAGCAGGTGAAAAAAAAAAAGGCAGCAGTAAGGAAATCTGAATAAATTGTACATTTTAGTTAATTATGATGTGTCCATATTAGTTCATTAATTGTAACCAATGTATCTTATTAATGGGAGGTGTTAATAATGCAGGAAACTGGGAATTGGGTAGATGGAAATGGTACAATCTTCCAATTTTTATGTAAGTCTAAAACTGTTCTAAACAATAAAGTCTGGTTTTTTTTCTATTGTACTTTGGGCTCTGTGGTACACATACACATCCTGCATCCTGCAGGATTGTTGCATAGTTACAAACATGCCATGGTGGTTAAATTTAAAAAAAAGAAATACTGATGTTTCCCTCTGTTAAGTGAAGTACATATTAAGACAACAATGAGATAAGTGTTGCACACCTGATAGAATGACATTAAGAAACTGGACAAAACCAAGTCCTGGTAGGTACAGGAACGGGAAAACTGTGCATTTCCCTATTTCTCAATGTAAAATTTCACAGCAGTTCTGGAATCCAGATAGATAGTTTATTTGAAAAACAAACTTTTTTTTAAATAACTCAGTAATTCTACTCCTACGTATTTATCCTGGAGAAAGATAAACGGGTTCATATAAAAATCTGTGTAGGAAAGTTTAGAGTGGCCTTATATATAATGTTCTTCACTGGAAATAGCCCACATGTCCATCAGCTAGAGAATTCCATGCAGTGGCGTAGTTTTCAGCCATGAAAAGGAACAGTTGAAACATGCAGGCCCAAATGTATAGGCGGAGTGAAAGAAACCATGCTCAAAAGGCTGCATGTTATATGATTTCATTTATTCAACATTGTAGAAAAGGCAGAGCTACAAAGAAAGAAATCAGATTAGTGGTTGCCAGAGGATGGGGTGGGAAAGGGATTCCTTATAAAGGGCCACAAGATATTTTGGGAGGGTAATAGACATATTCTCTAGTTCGATTGTAGCCAAGTAGCCATGGTTACATGGGTGTATGAGTTTGTCATGATTTACAGAAATGTACATTGAAAGAGGATGTACTTTGTTGTAAACCAAACAAATTTTAATAAATTTTTTGATAAACAATTGGGAAATTTATAGATTAAAATGCACTTAAACAGGAATGCCAACTAACTTATTAGTACTTATTTAAATCTTGGTTTCTTGTTCAAATAAATTGAGACAGTAAGGAATATTGAACACTGTCTGGATATTTCATTGCATTAAGCAATTACTTTTCCTATTAATGAATTAACATGTAGATATATTAAAATAGTGTTTTAGATATACATGTTGAATTTTTTTGGTGAAATGAAATGATTTCTAAAATTTACTTAAAATCTTGCAGTGGGGGAGTGAGTAAAAATGTGTAGATGAAACAAGACTGGCCATAAATTGGTAATTATTGAGCCTGAGTGATGAGTTATGTGAGGGTTCATCGTACTATTTTTCTCCACTTCAAAATGTGTTTAAAAATTTTTCACAATAAAAATCAATTAAAAAACAGGGCCGGGCGCGGTGGCTCAAGCCTGTAATCCCAGCACTTTGGGAGGCCGAGGCGGGTGGATCATGAGGTCAAGAGATCAAGACCATCCTGGTCAACATGGTGAAACCCCGTCTTTACTAAAAATACAAAAAATTAGCTGGGCATGGTGGCACATGCCTGTAATCCCAGCTACTCGGGAGGCTGAAGCAGGAGAATTGCCTGAACCCAGGAGGTGGAGGTTGCGGTGAGCCGAGATCGCGCCATTGCACTCCAGCCTGGGTAACAAGAGCGAAACTCCGTCTTCAAAAAAAAAAAAATTAATTAAAAAATTATGGCTTAGTTTTTCAAATGGATGTTTAGTGAGCCAATTTAAATAATACTAAAGGAATATTCTGCAATTAGTAAGTACAGTTTAACCAAGGAATTTAAGGATACTTTCATATTTAAAAATGTATCAATACAATTTATCACAGTGGTTTACCCAAGTAAAACCTTGGAATCCTTAGAGTAGACACCAAATAGCAAATACCAAATAACATACTCACAATTGCATTTTTAAAAACTGTAAGTGAGAAACCCTCAGCCAGGTACCTTGGCTCATGCCTGTAATCCCAGCACTTCGGGAAGCTGAAGTGGGAGAATCACTTGAGGCCAGGAGTTCAAGACCTATCTTCATGACAGAGTGAGACCTTGTCTCTACAACAAATGAAAAAATTGCTGGACACAGCAGTGCGTGCCTGTAGTCCCAGCTACTCAGAAGGCCTCAGCAGGAGGATCGCCTTAAGCCTAGGAGTTCAAAGTTTCAATGAGCTATGATTGTATCACTGAACTCCTGGGCAACAGAGCAAGACCTGTCTCTAAAGGAAAAAGAAATCCCACTTCCTTAACAAGATGAGGAACCAAAATTAATGATGAGATACACAACCATTGTTTCTCAGAGGTCCATGGCCCACTGACATCTGGAGGCTTGGGAGATAGTAGTTAAAATAAAGATCTGCTGAAACCCGAGCTATCCACATTTACCTGCTGGAAACATGACAAAAACCCTCCTTAGTTGATCTCCGTCTGTCTTTCAGCATTGTTTCTATCATCTAACTTGCCCCAAAGAGTCTCCACTCCTACGAAAGTGAACTGATTTGGTCATCTTACAGTTAGTTTATAAAAAAGATTCTTTCTGATTGAAACCCCCTCATCCTAGACCAGTTCCAATTAGATTCCCTTTGTGAAGTTCTCCCAGACCTGTCAACCCAACTTTAGTCTGACTTAATTGCTAGGGTGTGGATATAGTTGTCACTTTTATAATTTAACAGAAAATGTTATTACATGTTTCCATGTCTGCCTTTTTGATCAGATTATGAATCGCTTTTGGTGAGGAAAAGAGATGGATGGTTCTTATGTTTGCTTTTGCATCCCCTCGCCATAAGTAAACTACCTAGTGTATTTAATAATGCAGTCAATGCTTTAAAGATAGTAAGATTTTTCAAAATGAGTTTTTTTAATACTTTGCTGTTTATGTATAAGGACATTTAATAACACAAAAAGAGATTAAAGAGGTCTACTTTAATACAGGATTTTCTTCCTGAATGTGGTCTAAAAAGACTGTATATGAATATGGGCGGGGGGGGAATGCAAAGGTAGTTATTTTATCAATTTAAAACATCTGATATTAAAATTGACTTAATTCTATTCAGTCATTTTATTTAGCATTGTTAAACAGAAATATACATACTTGATTTCTAACCACTGAATGCATTTTATCATTACTTAATATTTTATATTAATATGTTAATAATTTTTGAAGTTAGACAACTCATTGAACTTGATTCAGTGAATATAGTAAGCATAGTTGACATTAATGATTTAAATAACTAATAATATATTTTGTGTTGAGAAATTCATGAAATTTTTTTTCTATTTAATTCCAGTTGTGTTGCTTGATACAACAGCTGTGCTGGGAGAGCTAGGATGGAAAACATATCCATTAAATGGGGTAAGTTTGAATACCTTTGAAAAATCGCCATCTTTGTTAGGTTTTTAAGATCTCATAATAATTGATGGAATGGTGAATTTTGGGGTGTTATGAATTTTGGCATATAACTTAAATCACAAAGTAAAGATTAAAATACAATTAGAACTGGTAAACAATGGAAATGATACATAAAGATCCTTCGTTTCTCCTAAATTAGTAATTATTCTTCAATACTATATTTATTATACATAGTAACATTAGAATCTCCCATGTAAGTATTTTCCTTTAATATAAATTTCTATGTATACATTTATATATATGTTAAATTTAATACCCTCAGTGAATGTGCATAAATAAACTTTGGACTACCATAGTATAAGTGGATTGTACAAGTGTTAAAAATTAGATTTTTATTACTAAATACAAATCTACTAAAGCATGCGTTTTTGAACTTGGTAGGAAGATACAAGGTGATTGTTTAGTTAACTGAAAGTAGTTGTATTTAAAGGCTCATAAGGATGTGTCATTTGCAAAATATAATTTTTAATGGACCAAGATTTTAGCTGTGGTTGTACTTGACTTTTTATGTATTTTTATATATTTTGCATCATTTTTGCATTACAGTATATTTCTACTTCTTGTTTTCACATTAAACTAAAATAAAAGGATGGTTTTGAAGCATTTTGATTTGGCTTTTGTCTAGTAATATTCAATAATAAAGGCAGTCACATGGTTTCAGAAACACTTGGGTTAGCTCTCCTTTCTTTTCTTAGAAATAGTAGATTTCTCCTTAATCGCGTTCTTACTTGACATTTTTACATTGCTTCTTCTAATATATCATCAAATTTAAATCTCAAAGGAGAAATTGATCCAAATATGTTTTATTCTCTTAAAATCTTTCACATATTGCTGTTTGAATTTCACATTTAGCATCAACAATTATTCAGAAATAAGTGCATATTTTTAACTGTCCTATGAAGAGTTAAATCTTCCTCTCTTGCTTTAACAGCCCATTTACTTCTTTAGATTTGTAAGTTTTATATACAGTGAGTTTATTTTTCTGAGATTTTCATTTATTCTACTAGAGCTCTCATCAGACTCTGAGATATGGATCTGAAACTAGGATCATTCTTTTATCTTCATTGTCTTATTTCCATTAAAATGAGTAAACATTAGTATTGTTGAGTGTCTTAAGTAGGTCATGTTTATAACTTTTGAGAACTAAATGAAATGTTTCTAAAATTCCTTTGTGGGGTGTGTGTGTGTGTGTGTGTGTGTGTGTGTGTGTGTAAATAGCAGATGTTAAAAATCTTATGAATAGTAGAATGGATAGATGATATAAATAAGTTTTAAAGAAAATAAGCAATTAATTTTTTCCTTTTTTAATAAAGAGGATAGATTACTGGTAGTAATGGAGCTTTATTTAATGCTATTTATAGGTTAAAATAAGCAACTAATCGGTAAGGATGAAGAACTTTTTAAAGAGGCTACTAAAAATGCCAAGAATGAATATAATCCAGTTATCAATGTAGGTTACAGTATTTAAAATCGACCAGAATCATTAATCAGTTTATAACATGTAAACTAGCATTTATATGCATACATTAAAATTGTAATTATATCTAATTGAAATCATATAAATTTTTCAGATATTCAGGTTCACTGAGGCGTGCTAATTTGATTGACCATTTTAACAATTACATTTTTACATGGACTAATTCAGTTGACTTACAAATACATCATGAGTGGAAAAGAGAGGTAGACAATATAATTGGCAATATGTGATATAAAGTGTATCTGGTATTTTTATAACTAATGCATTTCCTAGAAATAACTTTTTAATTGAAAAACTCTTTCTATAAAGAAGATTTTTTTTCAAGTGCTACATAAAATATAGGAAATTTATTCATTGATTCCATAGATTTTTTTTTAACTTAAAATAGTCATTCCTCTATTCTGTGCTGATATAGTTAGAGAATTAGGCATTCAGAGTTTGCCTGTGAACACACCAATAAATAGTCATTTCGGTAGGAAATGGAACATCCCTGGTTAGTAATTATGGAAAAAGGATGAATAGTCTGAACAAATAACATTTCAGGCTTACAGAAATGAAGAGAATTGTTAATTTTCTAAAACACTTGCTTATCAATTCATTTGTGTCAACATTTAAAGTATACTTTATTTTCTTTCAAGCATTGTCCTGAATTCAATTTAACAAACTTCTGTTTTATGCTTCTCTATGCCAAATACCCTGTTACTGTGCTTAAGACAGATTTTTCTACCCTCAAGGACTATTGAAGCACAGCGGTAATTATACAGAATCACTAGGCCAAAGAATGTGTCTTCAGGTTCTGAATAAGTTTTGTGAGAAAAGTAATAAAAGGAGATATTAATTCTGGTCAGGAAAAAATGTGAAGAAGAAGTTGCATGTCAGTTCTTTGAAAAGAACTGTGAGGGAATCACATACAGGCTTGAAAAAAGGTAGAAGGCAACTTCTAGGTGAGGGGAGTATCGTGTACAAAGGCAAAGAATTATTTCATGTGTGCGTCAAGTTTTAGGAATGCTGAAAATCATTTGGCATGTAGGGATGCAGTGAAAATAATCATTTGGCTGGGGTGGAGGTATACAATGAGAAGCAGGACCTGTAATCATAGGCTAAACCACATTTTACAAGACTTAGGATTTCACTAAGTTGAGATAGACAATTCATATCTCAGCATAGACAATTCATATCTCAGCATCAGCAAGTTAACTTTTCAAACCTTGTTTTTTTTTTGAGACGGAGTTTTGCTCTTGTTACCCAGGCTGGAGTGCAATGGCGCAATCTCGGCTCACCGCAACCTCTGCCTCCTGGGTTCAGGCAATTCTCCTGCCTCAGCCTCCTGAGTAGCTGGGATTACAGGCACGTGCCACTGTGCCCAGCTAATTTTTTTTGTATTTTTAGTAGAGACGGGGTTTCACCATGTTGACCAGGATGGTCTCGATCTCTTGACCTCGTGATCCACCCGTCTCGGCCTCCCAAAGTGCTGGGATTACAGGCTTGAGCCACCGCGCCCGGCCTAAAACCTTGTTTTTAATATGGACATGGTGGATGAGATCTTTGTTACATAGTAGTACTGAGCTTAGATATAGCCACTCTAGTATACAAAATCAAATGTACTTTTCAACAATGGAGTACCATTAATTAAACATCAAGAGACAAAACTGAATGTTAAGAGAACAAAAGTGCTGTTAGATTTTACATCACATTTTACTTTAATGACAATAAAAGATTAGAAAACTTTGCGTTTCTCTAATGCTGAATATTGGTTTTGAATGTCTTATAGATAATTTTTGTGTGCTCTGACTTAGATGATCACTAGGGCTTGAGCAATGCAATATAGTACAAGGGACGTGATCTTATCTGTTGGACATAGTGAATTGGTATTAGGAAACTTACCCTGAAATATTTTGTGTATTAGTCATGGTTCTTCGGAGAAAGAGAACCAATAGGAGATATATTTGTATCTATTTTGTTTATCTATATCTATTTTTCTATCTAAGGAGAGAGATACTGAGATTTATTTTGGGAATTGGCTCACATGATTATGGAGGACGTGAAGTCCCATGATCTACAAACTGAAGAATGAGGAAAGTTGGGGGTGTAATTTATTCCTAGTCCAAAGGCCTGGGGAGTGGGTACTGATGTCAGTTCCCACGTCTGAAGGCCCAGGAACCAAGAGCTCTGATCTCTAAAGGCAGGAGAAGACAGATGTTCCAGCGTAAGAATAGGGAGCAAATTCGTCTTTTCTACATCTTCTCATTCTGGCTCCACTTCAGTGGATTGGATGAGGCTAAGTTACATTAGTGAGGGAGGGCAGATATTCTTTAATTAGTTTGTTGATTCACATACTAAGCTCTTGCAGATACATTGCCACACACACACCTGGAAATAATTTTTTAGCAATTGTCTTTAGCCTAGTCGTGTTAACTCATAAAATTAACCTTCACAGTTAGGAAAATAAGAAGACATGTCATTCATGTGTAAATAAAAGTTGTAAGTAAACCTAACAACTAACGGATTTTTATAATAAAAAGAGCATAGATTGCAGTTAACCTCTGTAGAAAGATACTTTATTTTATTAATCAGAGCCCCTCATTTCTCTATATAATTTTTCCAAAAATGAAAATCAAAGATTGAATGTACTATGATAGAGAATAGAGTATCTACTAATAAATCATGTTTTTATAATGTAATTTACATATTTCATGTAGTAAGAAATAATTCATCATAGTACAAAATCTCAGCATTACATTTTGATTCATCCTACAATACATTGAAATTATCGAAAACTACCATGTACATATTCAAATTCCAAAAATGTAAATTTTGGTGATAACTTCTTTTGGTGAATATGGATTGTTTTGGTTATTGTTTTCAAGCTGACAAATAATTTTTCTTCTTAGAAACTTTACAACATATATGGCAATGTTTTAAACATCCATCATGTTAATTGCAGTTATATTGTTGTGTATTTCAAAGAAATGCATTAGGTTTTGTTAATTAATTCTATAAATGCACATTTCTTTAATATCCATGTTTATAAGACATTTTATAGCTGTGAGATGTCACCACCCACATAAGGGAAATGGCTTGATAAAAGTGCTCACGTCGTTAGATTATTAGGATGAAATTCTGTAATATGTGCAAAGAAGTTAAAATAATGGTTCATAATAAACATTACATAAATATTTGTTATTGTTAGTAGAAAGAAAAGAAAAATACTGACTTCTGTATGGACTGTTTCTTTGCTTTTTTCCAGAATCACATTTTATCATGTATCAATATTTTCTTCTGACCACAAGCAATTATATTTTTGTGCCTTTGTTTATTTAATAAGATGAACCTATAGAATGAATCATTTTTTCATTTAAATATAAATAATATATACATCTATACTTATTTAATCTTTCGCCACACATTGTGAAAAAAATGCTGTTCTACGTACTGGAGGTGGTGCTGGGCATCATCATTACAAAAATATGTGAACCCTCTTAGGATCTAGTAGTAGTTATGATCTTAACTGTGAATAGTATATTGCTTGCTATATAATCAAAACATACATTATATTTAATTAAATTAGCTTCAAAACCAAGGATTGCCAGAGCAAGTTTGGACAGTAACAATAGAAATACTCATTGACCTAGATGTGAGATTCCAGTGTGATAATGCTCCTTAAAAGATGCTGAATTGAATTAACCAGGAGGTAGAATTTGAAGGCCAGCATATTCCGTCTAATATGTTCCTTGAAAGCATTTCTCTAGAAAAGAAAAGTAAACCCGGATACTCGGTTGGAAGAGATAGATAGACATAGTTCTTACATTTTTTCCTTTGGTTTGATAACTTGAATATTTTAAAAGAGCAGCCTGTAAATGAACAGCCTCCTATACAAAATCTCATGTGATAGCTGAGCCTATTTGGAGGTGGTCACGTTAAGTACCCAAACTTTCTCTTATATTCATTTGCAGTTGGAGGAACAAAATCTGCAAACCAGTCTTTGTTTCTTGAGACCATTCCTTTCAGGGCCTTGTCCCTATTGAAGCATATGTCAGCCCTGGTGAGCTCATGATTGCCTGGAGGTCTCCTTGTGGCTCCTGGAACAAGCAGAAAGGAACACATGGCGTTGGCGGATAGAAGCCTCCTGTGTTTACGGAGGGTAGCTTCCAAAGTTGCTGTCTCCTCTGCTCTTCCTTTCTTTATGTAGGGTTAAATTTCTGACCTATTTTGTTTTTCTTCTCTCCAAAGAATGTCTTTCAACATTTCTTGTTCTTGCAAGGTGAGTATGCTGGCAACACATTCTCTGAATTTTGTTTGAGAAAGTCTTTGTATCTTCTTCATTTTTGAGAGAAAATTTTACAAGGTACAGAATTCCAGGTTGGTGGGCTTTAACAAATCTCTCAATGCTTTAAATATTTTATTCTACTCTTACTCCTTGTGTGGTTTCTGAGAAGGAAGTGTATGTAATTCTTATCCTTGCTCCTCCACACTTAAGGTATTTTAGTCTTCTGGCTTCTTTCAGAATTTTTCTTTATATTTGGTTTCTGTTTCTTTTTTCGATGTGAGAATATTTTTTGAAATTTGAATAAAGTATTTGTCGATACAGTTTTTCTGGCATTAATCTTCATTGGTGTTCTTTGAGCTTCCAGAATCTGTGGTTTGGAGTCTGGCCATAATTTGGCAGAATTTCTTTGTCATTATTGCTTTAAATATTACTCTCTTCCTTTATCTTTTACTTTTCCATCTGATATTCTCATTACACATAAACTGTTGGGTTTCTCCTTCCTTAAATTATTCTCAGGCCGAGGCAGGTGGATCACCTGAGGTAAAGAGTTCGAGACTAGCCTGGCCAACATGGTTCTGAAACTTTGTCTTTACTCAAAATACAAAAATTAGCTGGGCATGGTGGCAGGCACCTGTAATCCCAGCTACCCAGGAGTCTGAGGCAAGAGAATTGCTTAAATCCGAAAGGTGGAGGTTGCAGTGAGCGGAGATTGTGCCCCTACACTGCAGCCTGCAAGACAGAGCAATACTCCATGTGAAAATACATATATATATCTGTATCCATTCATCCAGGTCCCATGTTTCCAATTCTAGGGCAGCGTTTCACCTGCTGATCTAAGTGGAGTTGTTGATTTTTCAGTTTGTTCAGCTTTTTACTTGTTGTAATGGAGAGACTACTTCTAAACTACTTATATGCTGTACCCGGCAAAATAATACATTTTCAGCTGTCACAGACATTATATAATGGGCTACAACATTTGCTTAAGCAGTTTTACAAACTATGATTCTACTTAATTTTACTTAGCCTTCTATTTTCTTACCATGAACAGTCCTGAAATTTTCACTTTCTCTTTATATCAATCACTATCAATAGCAGTTGGCTTTAAGTTCATTCAATCTAAACAGTCAATCGAGACTTTATGCCTTTAATTCTATATGTCTTGACTTCATAGGAATAACCATGTAAATTTCTGCCTCATAATATTCAGATTATTAATGTGTCATGAGTCTATAAAAGAACTGCAATTCAGTATTTCCGCATTTTAGATACTTTTTGTGATCTTAGTAGTATTTATATGAAGTAAATATTTTATCACCACGTTATATTTGAGAAAACTGGACCTGAGAAAAATTTCAAGACCTACCCAAGGTTGTGATGATCAAAAGTGGTGGTATTAAAACTGGGGTCATGTCAATCCCAAAGCCAGGACCTTAGCCATTATAGTGGACCTATAATCACCAACTGATTTTCAACACTGTGACGACTGCAATGTAGGGTGTAAAAAACCCTCTGGGGCTGATCAGCTGCAGACTTAATCTAGTTACAGTGATGTTAGAAAGACAGACTTTATTTAAAAGGATGCATAGTTATCAAAAAGCACTGTAAAGATGAATTTATCTTTGAGGCTTAATTAATAATTAAACTAAGGGTGCTTAATTATTCACAGATGTTTAGTTAAAACCCTAAGAATATTTGGTGCATGTTTTAGATTGTTTTAATATTTTATTATCTTAGAATGGAACTAAAGAAATATTCCTGTAGTGTGTCTCTTTTGGAGAGATTTTCATTTATTTGCGCCTCAATAATTATGTCTTGTATGTGTCTGTTATTGACTGTAGGCTAATTAAGTGTAAAATATAGAGTAGTCCAGTCCAAAAAAAACTTACAGAAATAAGCACATTTAAAATGATAGAGTGCTTGTCATTCTCCAAATGTCTTCCAAAGTAAATCGTCCAGCCAAGGGGCTTACTGAGGAATAACAGTTACAGTTAGTGACACAGTGCCCTACTTCCTCACCCATATGTGACTGAGACAAAAATGAACACACAATCTGAAGACAGCCAGTTCATTGACTAACCACTTCCTGTCACCTTTTCTGGGCATTTCCATAAATGACTAAACCAATCAGACTCCTCTTTTAGGAATTTAGGATTTCCGTGTTAAGGGTGCAGGAGAAATATCAGCCAGAAACGTCTGCCACAAAGATACTTGAAAGATACATGCAGAAGGGTTAGAGTAGGGAAACTGATGAACTGAAGTCCAGTGCAAGTAACAGTTATAGGAGAGCAGGAAAAAACCCAATCGCTAAAGGGAGGCCATTCAGTAGCTTCAAGAGAACTAGAAGATGCAAAGAACAAGCCATAAGGAAAGGAGAGATTAGAGCAGTTGGCACCTCTAGAAACAACCAGGTTTCTGCTGAATCTTCAGATTGAATTCTTAGTTTTTCTTAAATTCCTTTTATTTGGACTGCCAGATTGTATAGATTGTACTACTACTAATAAAAACAGTGAAACACCAGCACCATTTTGAGACGAAACAGAAAATATGAAAGACCATGGAAGGTAGAATTTCCTGGAGGGGAACTCAGGCACCTGAATTGCCCAGAGCTGTTGGCTTCCTTTCATTAGCTCCTGTTGGATAAATAACCTCCCCTGCATCAGGCAGTGCAGAGAAATAGGTGAAGGAATATGTGTAGTTCATGTATTATAGAGTCCATACATTTTTAAATATTTAATACTTGAGCAACTGTGATTTGTGTCACTTCTTTCTATGCTATCTCAGAATATTCCTTCCTGTATAGCAACCTCTGCAAAAGAAAATGGATTGCTGCCTCATTTTTCACTAGTTGAAAGTACATGGTTTGGAGAATGATGAAATTAATTCTATGGTGAGGAAGAAAAGTAACTGAAAAGCAGGTAACAATGATTTATAAATCAGATGTGAAGTATTTATTGATGTTGATGAATATGTAATCACCCTTATAGTCTCTGGGTGATTACGTACTTCAAAAATAAGGATGTATGGAATTCATTTTCCAGTATCCCCACTGTTCTTTAATGTATAGCTATGATGATGTCTTTTTGTAAAAATATATGTAGGTATGCACTACACACACACACAGTTTTTAAAGGCATGGGTTTCATTAAGCCACATCTTCAGGACTTACATGATACAGTCTTTTATTGATTCTCTTTTCTTTTTGCGTTGTTACTTGCAAAGCATTAACTTAGTCTTTACTTCCAAGAGAAGTTTCTGGTTATTTCTTTTAAAATAAATTCCTGTGTTGTGAAATGTAAAGTAAGATTCTGATTTTATCAAGTTCTAGTTGTTTTACTTAGAGTCATTAAGATATTTATCAACTATTTTATTTATAAATAAAATAATCTGTATCTAAATCCAGAGCAAGCACATACAAATACTAAATTATCTCAGGAAACCCTAAGATATTATTAATAAAATACTTAACCATATATAATGTATTAGATCATATTTTCAATTTTTTTTTGTAAATATGGGGGCCCGTGTTATGTTGTACATACTGGTCTCTAACTGCTGGGCTCAAGTGATCCTCCAAGCGCCCCCACACCTGGCCTAGATATTTTCATAAATTTAATTATTTGCTATTTCAAGTGATAAATTTACTCTCATCGTCTACAGGCAACTACCAAATCCTATTGAATCAATCTCCAAAAGCTCTTTATCATCAGCTTCATCTGTCACTCAATCATCAGTTTGACTGTTGATCATTTCCTCTCTAAATTACCATAGTTGCATCCTAGATTGTTCATGTGCTTTGGGTCTTTCTCCAGCCCCTTCCTTCAACCTTTCCAATCCACCTCTCATCCTGTTGCCAGAACTGAAGATCTATTTATGTTCGTATCCCTGCTCTACTGAACTCCTCCTCTCCTTCCCTACCGTTTAACTTGTGGCCAGCAGCTGCCTCTTCTCGTCTTCATCTTTAGCATTCCCTGACCTTCAGCCGCCTCCACCTTCCAGCCTTTCCGAAAAGCACCTTTTGGGTAGTTTCTTCCATGCGACTTGCTTGTGGCCAGCAGCTGCCTCTTCTCGTCTTCATCTTTAACATTCCCTGACCTCCAGCCTTTCCGAAAAGCACCTTTTGGGTAGTTTCTTCCATGCGACTTGCTTTCTCTTGTCTCGGGATGGATGTAGGACCGTGCTGTTACCTATCTGGAATGTTCCCTTTTGTCTCTCTTTGTTCCAAACCCCGCTTTCTCTCTCTGACTTTTTCCTATTGGTCTCCTAGGATAGAAATTTTTCTGTCTTTTATGGATGGCTTCTATTGCCAGAGGTTGAATTAGACAACCCTTTTCTGGGGTCACCTGAAACTCCGTGGATATCATAGCATTTATCTCACAATATTTAAATGTCTGTCTTTTGCCAGATTGTGAACTCTTGGAGTAATTGACTGGGGGTTGTATCTCCGGGTCAGGTAGATGGCATAGTAAGTGCTATATGAGGGCTGCCCAATAAGGGGTGGCTGGATAGCTAAGTAGATATACATGGAACACATTATTGTAAATCATATATTTGTTAAAAACTGTATTTTGCAACTCTAATTGAATCTGGAATAATTTGATACCAACTTAGAGCAGAATCAGTGTGGGAAAAAAACTAAATAGCTGTGAAAATTGACCTATGTTCTTATTCATCGTTGTTCTTAAGTACAGGTAGAAAGTTTACACATTTGCTCTCATTTCTGTATGTTAGACAATCCATTTTCTATTATCTATTCTCTCACTAAAATAGAAGTTTAAAGGTGGAATGGCAAGATATTTACCTACAAAATAAAAAAAACTACAAAATACCTGTCAGCCGTTTAAGTAATACCTATCAAGACTTAATAATATAATTTCAAAGAATTAATGACCGGTTTAGAACAGTTGATGATCTGAATCACATCTGGGAATTATTAACCTCAGATGGCTATTAATCCTGAACTGTGTTATTAAGATGAGAATAAAAAATAGAACATATGGATTTTTAATGATCGATAGATGGACTGCAAATTTTAGATAATTTATACTAACCCGTGAAGCTTTCAGAAAGTATGGGTCAGTGTTAAATGTTAAATAGGCTTTTGCAATCTGTATTCCATGCAATTAGTATTTTGAATTAATGTAGCATAGTTAGCCAAATAAATTCTCAGAATGGTTTATTTTAGCAAAGCAAAACCTGTTGTGCTAATAAATATAATCCTTGACTTAGTCATCTTCTTCCTCATAATTGACAATGTATACAAAAATATTTCAATGAGATTAAAGAAGTCTTTCAATTGAAAGCATAGAATTAGGATTTGTGTGTGTATATAGTATGTGTAATTTTCTTCTTTGAAAGTTTATGCACCCTACAGGCCACATTTGGAAAGGTAAAATGCAATTTAGAGACTTTGATTTAATAACGTCATTAATTAAGCATTGTATGCACACCTTAAATGTGATGCTTCTGGTGCACATTAGAAGGGGTTTCTTTATGGTTACCAGTGAAAATACTCTAAGAAATTCCCATATTTATTACAAATATTATAGTATTTATACTATATGTATTTATACTTAATAAATATGTGCAGCTAGCATATTATAGTTACTTTTTTATTATTTCTGTGGATAAGCATTATACTAATTGTTGGGATGACCATAAGTCCTAGCGGGAACAGAATTAGCAAGGCACATTAAAAGACATAAACGGAGGCCGATATGCCTGGAAAGGAGAGAGAGAGAGAGAGAGAGTGAGAGAGAGAGAAATGAGAAAGAGAGAGCAAGAGAGTGAGAGAGGAAGAAAGCTATCAAGGAAACAGATAAAAGACCCGTGTAAGTGATGCTAAGGCATGTCATTATTATCCTAATTTCAGGGTAAATTTATTGGAGAGTAGTAAGCAAACTAACATTTTGAAAAGATTAACTCAATACGAATAGAATCGTTCAACCCTAGTACAAGGAACTTCACAGTCTGGCTTTAGACTATTAGGTTGAATATTCTAATGTAAAATTGTACATTTGACAGCAGACACGATTATGAGCTAATGTCATTAAATATTATCACATAGCCCCCATAAGATATGCCTATCTAGATATACAATTTATATCATTCCAACAATGGCTTCTTTCTTACAAAATAGTATTTGTATGATGGCTTTGAATAGCTCTTTAAGATCTAAAATCTCTAAGCCTCCAATTGTAGTAATCCTTTACCAGAGAGAAGGAATAAAATTTGGGTGGTGAAAAACATATGAAGTGAATATTCGCCAATATTGTCTACGTTTTTACTAGTTTATCCTTAATATTTAACATTAATTGGTAGCACTCAATTTGCCCTCAATAAATATCACTTAAGTGAAAACTTCATAAATTGATGATTTTGAGTATTAGAATTATTAAAGAAAAATATATTTCAAAAGTATTCAGAACACTTAATGTGGTGTTCACATTCTGTTAATTTAATTTACATATTATCTGTTACCAGGTTTAAGACTTTGCAGGATTATGTTTTCATTATTTCACTGAAAATCTGAAAAGCAGATAAAACACTTCAGAGGGAAACTATGAATGTTACTGTATTTCTTTATTTCATTAAAGGCCCATCTCCAGCATTTTGCCTTTGTTTATAAATGTAATTTGGATAAAAATTTATGAACATAATGCTGGATACAAGGTCAATATATACATTTAATGTTATTTCTGTATATTATAAATAAAAATGTAAAAGGTATCATTTTCAACAATATCAAAAAATAGAAATGGTTATTGCACAAATTCACTCGTGTAGAGTCTAGAGAATTTGATCTCATAGACTTAGTATAATAACAGTTACTGGGGGATAAGAAAGGTAGAGGGGATGCGATTGTTCCATGTGGACAAAGTTACAGTCAGGAGGAAAAGTTCTGCTGTCCTTTTACACAGTGGAGTGACCATGGTCACAATAATATTGTCTATTTCCAAATAACTAGAATTGCTTTGGACAGTATGGTTATTTTCATGATATTAATGCTTCCCATCCATGAGCATGAAACGTGTTTCCATTTGTTTGTGTCATCTATGATTTCCTTCATCAGCATTTTGTAGTTCTCCTTGTAGAGATCTTTCACCTCCTTTGTTAAGTATAATCCTAGGTATTTTGTTTTATTTTTGTAGCTGTTATAAAGGGGATTGAGTTCCTGATTTGATTCTCAGCTTGGTTGTTTTTGGTGCATAGCACAATTTGTGTACTCTATTTTGTAACCTGAGACTTTACTAAACTCATTTATCAAATACAAGATTGGTTTGGAGGAGTCTTTAGGGTTTTCTAGGTATAAGATGATATCATCAGAAGTGGGGTGGATGGGTGGGGCAGTGAAGATGAAAAATTACCTATAGGGTATAGTGTACACTATTTGGGTGACCTCTACATTAAAAACCCAAACTTCGCTACTACACAGTTCATCCATGTAACCAATAACCACTTGTACTCCTAAAGCTATAGTAATAAAAAATTCAAAAGCAAAACCAAAATAGCTATAAGAGAGAATTTTGAATGTTCTCACCCCAAAGAAATAAATATTTGAAGTAATGGATTTGCTAAATACCCTGATTTGATTACTACACGGTATATAGATGTATCAGAACATCACACTTTACCCCAAAAATATGTATAATTATATCATTTCAAAACAAAATAAAGTTAATTAAAACACAGAAATACTTAGTATAAAATAACAAAAATTTAAGAAAAGGTGTGCAAGAACATTGCAGTGAAAATACAAATAACCTGTGAAGAAAATAAAGACCTATAGAAATTGAAAGATATACCTGTTCATGTACTGGAAGAATCAGTATGAAATGCAAGTCAAATTTCTCAGTACCCTGTAAATTTAATGAATGGAATCCAAGGAAACACCTCAGCTAATATTTTCCCCCTTTTAAAAAGTTGAATTGAAAGTAACATATTACAAAATCGACAATTTTAAAATGAACAATTCAGTTTTGTTTAGTACATTCACAATATTGTACAACCACTGCCTCTATCTGGATTGAAAATATTTTATCACCATACCCATTAATCTGTTCTTCCTCCCCCCACCTCTGGCAAAGACTAATCTGTTTTTTTTTTTCAGTCTATCTGAATTCACCTATTCTGTGTATTTGTTGTAAATGGAATCAAACAGTACATGACCTTTTTGTGTCTGGTGTCTTTTACTTAGCGTGGTTTTGCATTTCATTTGCACTGTAGCATGTGTCAGCACTTCCTTTTTATTGTTGAATGATACTACATTGTATGTATATATCAGTTTGTTTATCCATTCATGTATCAATGAACATTTGGACTTTTGCACATTTTGTTTACTGTTAATTGTATTGCTGTGAACGTGTGTGTACATTATTTGTTTGAGTTCCTGCTTTCATTTATTTCAGATACATAGGAGAGGAATTACTGGGTCATATTGCAGTTCTATGTTTAGCTTTACATCAAACCACCAAACTGTTTTCCGTAGTGGCTGAACCATTTTTATTTTTTGCCAGCAATGTGTGAGGGTTCCAGTTCTTCCCTATCCTCACCAATGCTTGTTATTTTCCATTTGGTTATTCTAGTTCTTAATGTATGTAGAAATTGATAATTCACTGTATTAGTCTGTTTTCACACTGCTGATAAAGACATACCCAAGACTGGGCAGAAAAAGAGGTTTATTGGACTCACAGTTCCACTTTGTTGGGGACGCCTCACAATCATGGTGGAAGATGAAAGGCACTACGTACATGGCAGTGGCAAGAGAGAATGTGAGGGAAGCTGAAACAGGAAGCTTTATAAAACTGTCAGATCGCCTCAGGCTTATTCACTACTACAAGAACAGTTTTAAACAACTTTTAATCATAAATGGATGCTGGATTTTATCTAATGGGTTTTTTCATCTGTTGAAATGATCAAGTGATTTTTGTTTTTAATTCTGTTTATGTGGTGTATCACATATATTGACTCGTGTATGTGAAACCATCCCTGCATCCCTGGTATGAAACTCACATGATCATGGTGGATTATCTTTTTGCTATGTTGTTGCATTTGGTTAGTTTGTATTTTGTTAAGGATTTTAGCATCTGTCTTCATCAAGGATATTGGCATATAGTTTTCTTTTTTGTTACGTTCCTTCCTGGTTTTGGTATTAGGGTGATGCTGGCTTCATAGAATGGATTAGGGAGGGTTCCCTTTTCTCTGTCTTGTGAAATAGTGTCAAAAGGATCGGCACCAATTCTTTGAGTGACTGATAGAATTCCGCTGTGAATCCCTCTGGTCCTGGACTTTTTTTGGTGTCACTTTTTAAATTATCATTTCAATCTTGCAGCTTGTTAATAGTCTTTTCGGGGTATCTCGTTCTTCTTGATTTAAACTAGGAAGGTTAGATTTTACCAGGAATTTATCCATCTCTTACAGGTTTTCTAGTTTATGTGTGTACGGTGTTCACAGTAGCCTTGGGTGATCTTTTATATTTCTGTGGTATCAGTTGTAATATCTCCCGTTTCCTTTCTGAGAGAGGTTATTTGGATTTTCTCTCCTTTTTTTGGTTAATCTTTCCAGTGCTCTATCAATTTTATTTATCTTTATAAAGAACCAGGTTTTTGTTTCATTTACCATTTGTAATTTTTTCATTTGAATTTTATTTAGTGCTGCTCTGATCTTGGTTACTTCCCTTTTTCTGCTGGATTTGGGTTTGCTTTGTTCTTGTTTGTCCGGTTCCTAGAGTGTCAGCTTGTGTTCCTTCTGTCTTTTTGGTGTAGGTATTTAGGGCTATGAGCTTTCCTCTGAGCACCATCTTTGCTGTATCTGAGAGGTTTTGATAGGTTGTGTCACTATTGTTCAGTTTGAAGAATTTTTTAATTTCCATCTTGATTTCTTTTTTGACTCAGTGATCAATCAGGAGCAGGTTATTTAATTTCCATGTATTTGCAAGGTTTTGAAGGTTCTTAGAGTTGATTTCCAGTTTTATTCTACTGCGGTTTGTGAGAGTGCTTGATATAATTTCAGTTGTCTTAAATTTATTGAGGCTTGTTTTATGGTCTATCAAATTGTCTATCTTGGAGAAAGTTTCATGTGCTGTTGAATAGAATGTGTATTCTGTGGTTGCTGGATGAAATGTGTATGTATCTGTTAAGTCCATTTGTTCCAAGGTGGAGCTGAAATCCACTGTTTCTTTGTTGACTTTCTGTCTCGATGAGCTGTCCAGTGCTGTCAGTGGAGTGTTGAAGTCCCTCACTATTATTGTGTTGCTGTCTAGCTCATTTCTTAGATCTATTATAATTATTTTATCAATTTGGGAGCTCCATTGTTAGGTGCATATTTGTTTAGGATTGTGATACCTTCCTGTTAGACAAGGCATTTTACCATTATGCAATGTCCCTGTTTATCTCTTTTAACTGCTGTTGCTTTAAAGTTTTGTTTTGTCAGAGGTAAGAATAGCTACCCCTGCTGGCTTCTGGTGTCCGTTTACATGAAATACCTTTTTCTCCGCTTTATACTTTAAGTTTGTATGAGGCTTTCTCTGCTAGGTGAGTCTCCTGAAGGCATCAGATAGTTGGTTGGTGAGTTCTTATCCATTCTGTATCTTATATATGGATCCATCTGTCATAAATGGATGCTGGATTTTATCTAATGGGTTTTTTCATCTATTAATATTTAAATGTGAGGTACCATTGCATTCATCGTGTTCTTTGTTGCCTGTGTACTTTGTTTTTTGTTTGTTTGGTTTTTGTTTTTCTTTTTGCCTTTTAACTTATATTTTTGTTTTATAGGTCGTGTGTGATTTATGCTTTAAAGAAGTTCTGTTTTCCTATATTGTCGGGATTTGTTTCAAGATTTAGAGCTCCTTTTACCAGTTCTTGTAGTGGTGGCTTGGTATTGGCTAATTCTTTCAGCATTTGTTTATTTGAAAAAGACTGTATCTTTCCTTTATGTACCATGCTTAACTTTTATGGATACAAAATTCTTGGCTGATAATTGTTATGTTTGAGGAGGTCGAAGATACGGTCCCAATCACTTCTAGATTATAGGGTTTCTGCTGAGAAATCTGTTATTAATCTGATTGGTGTTCCTTTATATCTGGTGATTCTGTCTCACAGCTCTTACATTTCTTTCCTTCATCTTTGGATACTGATGACAGTGTGCCTGGGTGAAGATACTTTTGCAATGAATCTCCTGAGTGTTCTTTGTGCTTCTTGTATTTGGATGTCTAGGTCTCTAGCAAGGCTGTGGAAGTTTTCATCAATTATTCCCCTAAATATATTTTCCAACCTTTTAGAATTCTCTTCTTCCCCAGGAACATCAGTTATTCTTAGGTTTAGCCATTTAACATAATCCCAGACTTCTTGGATGCTTTGGTCTTATCTTCTTACTCTTTTTCCTTCTTATTCATTCTTCTTATTCTTTATTCTTCTTATTCAATTGGGTTAGTTTGATGATCTTGGTCTATGCGCTCAGAATTTCTTACTTCTGTTCGGTTCTATCGCTGACACTTCCCAGAGCATTTTCCATTTGCAAAAGTGCGTCCAAAGTTTCCTGAATTTTTGTTTGTTTTTTTCTTTAAGCTGTCTGTTTCCTTGAATATTCCTCCCTTAACTTCTTCTTATTTCCTTGCCTTGGGCTTCGCCTTTCTCGGGTCCCTCCCTGATTAGCTTAATGAGTAACCTCCTGAATTCTTTTCTAGGCAAAGCAGGGATTTCTTCTCTGTTTGAATCCATTGCTGGTGAACTAGTGTGATTTTAGGGGTGTTGAAGAACCTTGCTTTTTCATATTACCAAGGTTGGTGTTCTGGTTTCTTCTTACTTGGGTAAGGTCTGTCAGAGAGAGGGTCTACAGCTGAAGGCTGTGTTTGAGGTTCTTTTGTCCCACAGGGTGTTCCCTTGATATAATGCTCTCCCCCTTTTCCTTTGGATCTGGCTTCCTGTGACCCAAACTGCGGTGGTTGTCTTTCTTCTGGGTCTAGCCACCCAGTGAGTCTACCGGGTTACAGGCTGGTAGTGGGGTTGTCTGCACAGAGTCCTGTGATGTGACCGTATATGGGTCTCTCAGCCGTGGATACCAGTGTCTGTTCTGGTGGAGGTGGCCAGAGTGTGCAGTGGACACGAGGAGGGTTCTTAGCTTTGGTGATTTAATGCTCTATTTTTGTGCTGGTTGCCCTCCTCCTGGGAGGCGTGTTCCAGAGAGCACCAACTGTGGTGGTATGGGGAGGAATTGGTGGTGGGCAGTGCCCTAGAACTCTCAAGATTATATGTCCTTTGTCTTTGGCTACCGGGATGAGTAGGGAAGTACCATCAGGCGGGGTCAGGGCTAGGTGTATTGAGCGCAGACTCTCCTTGCACAGGTCTTGCTATGGCAGCTATGGGAGATGGGGGTGAGATCCCCAGGTCCCTGGAGTTGTGTGCCTAGGAGGATTATGGCTGCCTCTGCTGAGTCATGCAGGTTTTCAGGGAAGTGGGGGAAAGCCAGCCGTCAGAAGCCTCATCCAGCTCCCACGCAAACCACAGGGCCCTGGTCTCACTCCATTGTGCCACCACAAGAGCTCCCAGTCTATTTCTGGGCAAAGAGTGATCTGGGCTTGAAAACCTGCCCCAGGCTACCCACCTCCCAGCTGTGAAAGAAAAGGGTTTGGATCTTTCTCTGCTTGTGGAATCTGCAGACTGGATTTGTGCCCTCCCCTGACTTCTCGCCAGGAAACTTCTCACCCTGTTCAGATTGCTAAAACTTCTGCTGGAGATTTGCTTCTCCTTGTGGAGTTTTACACCCTCCTCCTCTCCTGTTGGATCCCCATGGTGCCAGGTAGGAGTGGCCTGCTTGGGGACCCAGCGAGCTCCCAGGGCCTTTCTGCTGCTTCCTCTACCACTGGATCTCCTTTGGTCCTCCAAATTGACTCAGCGCCAGATAAAGTCAGAAACTTCTGCAAACAGACCTTCAGCTTCTCCATTGTGGGTGTGTGTTTGGGAGAGGAGGGTCTCCATTTCCCAGTTCCCCAGTTGGGGCACTCACAGTTTTGGGATGTCACCTGGGTCCTGCAGGAGCAGTTGGCTTCCTTCAGATGGTCGGTGGGTCTTCTTAGGGTTGCTGGCCAAACCCGAGTTCTTGACTTCTGTGTACTGGCAGGCTCAAAACTGTGTGTAAGCCTCCAATGTTTGGGGTTTGCTTCCTCTGAAGCCACAGCCTGAGTGCTGTGTTGGCTCCTTTCAGCCATGCATGAAGTGGCTGGGATGCAGGGCATCAGGTCCCTAGGCTTCATGCAGCACAGGGACCCTGGGCCTGGCCCAGGAAAACACTTTTACCTCCGAGGCCTCTGGGCCTGTGACAGGAGGGGCTGCGGTAAAGACCTCTGGCATGCTCTGGAAACATTTTCCCTAATGTCTTGGGGATTAACATTTGGCTCCTTGTTTCTTATGCACATTTCTACAGCTGGCATGGATTTCTCCTCAGAAAATAGGATTTTCTTTTCTATCACATTGTCAGGCTACAGAATGTTTTTAACTTTCATGCTCTGCTTCCTTTATAAAACTGAATGCCTTTAATAGCACCCAAGTCACATCTTGAAGACTTTGTTGCTTACAAATTTCTAAGACAGAGTTTTGCTCTTGTTACCCAGGCTGGAGTGCAATGGCGCGATCTCAGCTTAGCGCAGCCTCCACCTCCTGGGTTCAGGCAATTCTCCTACCTCAGCCTCCTGAGTAGCTGGGATTACAGGCATGCGCCACCATGACCAGCTAATTTTTTGTATTTTTAGTAGAGACGGGGTTTCACCATGTTCACCAGGATGGTCTCGACCTCTTGACCTCATGATCCACCCACCTTGGCCTCCCAATGTGCTGGGATTACAGGCTTGAGCCACTGTGCCTGGCCTGAAAAAAATATTTTTCAATAAATGATTCTGGGGCATGTAGGGTATCCACATTGAAAAACATATATATCTTGACCTCTTATGCCTTATACACAAAAAGCAATACCAAATGAACTAGAGCTCTAAATGTGAAAGATGTGATTATAAAGTAAAAAATTTTTATGAGCTTCGAATAGGTAGGTTTTATTAAACAGAACTTCCAAAGAACAACAGAAAAAATAAATGATATTGCATATTAAACTATATTAGTATTAAAGGCTTTTATTCATTTAAAGAAACCAGTAAAAATGGTAAAGGGCAGCATCCAGGTTGGAAGACTATATTTGCAGTACAGTTATTTTTAAAAGGATTTTTATTCAGAACATATGAAGAATACCCACAAACCAACAATAAGACAGATGAAAATGATACAATAGAAAAATGACAAAAAGTCTTATGTGGTATTTGAGAAATGAGAATGGCCAAATAGACAATTGAGATAGGAAAAGGAGCTTAATCTTTAAAATGAATTAAAAGCAAAACTTGATGATTAGAAGGATTGATAGATAACATGGTTTAAAAATGTATAGTAGTAGAATATTTATGTGGTACATGTAATATTTATGTGGAACATATAAGCTTGTCAATGTAAAACTATTGTTTTTTGGGTTTGAAAATTGTTATAATAGATATATTAGACTAATACTAAAAACAGAATGAATTTTCTTTTTTTTTTTTTTTGAGACAGAGTTTCACGCTTGTTACCCAGGCTGGAGTGCAATGGCGCGATCTCAGCTCACCACAACCTCCGCCTCCTGGGTTCAGGCAATTCTCCTGCCTCAGCCTCCCGAGTAGCTGGGATTACAGGCACGCACCACCATGCCCAGCTAATTTTTTGTATATTTTTTTTAGTAGAGACGGGGTTTCACCATGTTGACCAGGATGGTCTCGATCTCTTGACCTTGTGATCCACCTGCCTCGGCCTCCCAAAGTGCTGGGATTACAGACTTGAGCCACCGCGCCCAGCCCATGAATTTTCAATATGCACATGACAAATGGCTAGACTGAAAGCAAAAGAAAATGTCAATTTTCAAGGAGGATTTGGAGCAAGTGGAGCTCTCATACACCACTAGTGAGCATGCAAATTGGTAAAATACTTTGGGAAACTATTTGGCATTATCTCTTAAATCTTAATATGCACATTCCCGGCCAGACACAGTGGTTCATGCCTGTAACCCCAGCACTTTGGGAGGCCAAGACAGGTAGATCATTTGAGGTCAGGAGTGCAAGACCATCTGGCCAATATGGTAAAACCCTGTCTCTACTAAAAATACAAAAAATCAGCCAGGAATAATGGAAGATGCTTGTAATCCCACCTACTTGAGAGGTTGAGGCAGGTGAATTGCTTGCTCCTGGGAGACGGACGTTTCAGTGAGCTGAGATTGTGCCACTGTACTCCAGCCTGGGCGACAGAGTGAATGAGACTCCATCTCAAAACACACACACAGACACACACATATACACACTCCCTTCAACCTAGCCATCCTACCTCTAGGTATATGCATAGTAGAAATGTATACACATCTTTGCAAAGAAACATGCACACGACTGCCAGTCAACAATAAAATATATAAATAAATTGTAGTCTAGGCATAAAAATATTAGAAAACAAAGAAATTGAAAAAATTTTGTGTTTACACAGTACCATAGATGAATGTCACAAATATATTGTTGACCAAGAGAAACTGGAAACCAAAGAGTGCATACCATGTGATTCCATGAATATGAGATTCAAAACAGGAGAAAATAATCTATTATCTTAGAAGTCATGATAGAGGTGACTGAAAGTGGCCAGAAATCCAGATTTTAAAATGCTGGTATTATGCAGTTTTGATATAGATGATAACCACATGCATCTGTTCAATTTGAGAAAAATTTATTGATCTGCACATTTAGCCATGTACTTTGTTCTGTTCCCTGGGAGAAACTCCCTTTTGAATTGTGTCTCAAGAGCTTATGCTCTTGAGAAAATATTTTTCTCATCCATAACCACAGCTAAAATTGTCCTTGGAGATTTATTCTTGTGAGTTGAACAGCTTACATTGCCTTTTGGTTCAGTTTTGGAGGCTCACCAATTGCTTTAGAGTTGAAAAGACTTCCTCATTGCAGATACATCATTTATTTGGAAATAACGTTATCTTTAAAAGCTTGGTAGGCTTTGGTCAGTTTCACTGAGAAACTACAGCCATTGACTTCACATAGAGAGATATCACATCATAGGAGGCAGAGAGTACACACACACCTGCCTGCTTGGGCCCAAAGATGAAACATTATTTGTTTTGAGACAGTCTTGCTCTGTCACCCAGGCTGGAGTACAGTGGTACAATATCAGCTGCCTCCTGGGTTCAAGCTATCCTCCTGCCTCAGCCTCCAGAGTCGCTGGGACTACAGGTGCACACCATCACTCCTAGATAATTTTTCGTACTGTTAGTAGAGATAGGGTTTCACCATGTTGGCCAGGCTAGTGTCAAACTCCTGACCTCAAATGATCCACCCACCTCAGCCTCCCAGCGTGCTGGGATTACAGGTATGAGCCATCGCACCTGACCAAAAGATCACTTCTTAGTGTTACCAGGTCTAATGATATCACATTGGGAGTCAGATATAGAGAGAAATTCAAGGAATAATAGGTGAGTATGATTGTCTGTGTAATGACTGCTCAAATCTCAGAATCTACTTTTAATTTTAGAACTCATGAGGTTTTCTTGATGGTTGCTTTTTTTCAAGAAAATTATTAATATTTTCTGCTCATGTATTCCATTCTCTCATGGGTTGAAATAAGTGCTGAAATATTTCAGTTTGTTGCCTGTATTTCTTAACAAGTCTTTTATAATTTTTTAATTATCTTGTTCTATGTAGGTAAATCAGGATAAATTATCGGTAATATATGTTAATGTATATTCCAATTTATTAATTACTTTTTATCTAGTCTAATATTTATCCTAGCCTGATTCCAGCTTATATATGTGTATGTGTGTTCGTGTGTGTGTGTGTGTGTGTGTGTGCAAAGTAATGTGCCACAAAACCACCTATATGGGATGATGGTCCCATAAGATTGTAATGGAGCTGAAAAATTCCTCTTGCCTATAACATTTTAGCTGTCGTAAGATTGTAACACAATGCATTACTACTGTATTTGTGGTAAGGCTAATGTAAACAGACCTACTGCACTGCTAGTCATATGAAAGTGTAGCACCTGTAATTCTGTATAGTACATAATACTTGAACATTATAAATGACTGTGTTCCTGGTCTATGTGCTTACTATGCTACACTTTCATCATTATTTTAGAGTGTACTCATTCTACTGATAAAAAAAGTTTACTGTGAAACAGTGTGTCGTGTTATGTGGGCAGCCTTGTCCATCTCATGTTTATTGTGTCTCTCGATTACATCATTTTCTTTTGTGTTGATTTAATTTTGTGTTGTTTTGTTCATTGTGATCACTCGCATACAAAATCAGTAAGAAGCCATCTGAAGTGACCAACCTGGGAACAAAATTAAAAGTGATTAAGGCTGGGTGCAGTGGCTTACGCCTGTAATCCCAGCACTTTGGGAGGCCGAGGCAGGCGAGTCACAAGGTCAGGAGTTCGAGACCAGCCTGACCAACATGATGAAACCCCATCTCTACTAAAAAATACAGAAATTAGTGGCGGCGTGCACCTGTAATCCCAGCTGCTCAGGAGGCTGAGGCAAGATAATCTCTTTAACCTGGGAGGCGGAGGTTGCAGTGAGTGGAGATCGCACCACTGCACTCCAACTTGGGGGACAGAGACTCTGTCTCAAAAAAAAAAAGTGATTAAGGATTATCTAGGTGGGAAATTGATGATTATTGCCCATCGGTCAGACATGTCCCATGCCACCATAACTATGATCTTGAACGACAAGAACAAAGTGATAGAAATTGTTAAAGTATCTGCTCATTGAAAGCAACAAAACTAACAAAAATTGGAGAAGGGCCCGTATCAAATATGGAGAGTCTTGCAGTGATCTAGACACAGACACAGAAGACCAGGCACAGAAGTCTAGCCTTCTCAGCACCATGACAGTTATGACTTAAGGAAAAAGTTTGTTCACTGTATTGAAAGCAAGGCTTGACCTGTCTATGATGCCGAATTTACTGCGAGCTATGTGTTGTTTAAATGATTCAAGAGTTGTTACTCATTCCGTGATATAATAGTGAGTGGTAAGTGTGTGAATGTTGATGTGAAAGCAGCTGAAGAATTTTTGGGAACTCTAGATAAGCAGATTTTGGAGGAGAATTACTACATATGGATGAAACCTCTCTATTCTGAAAACAGATGCCTAAAAGGACTTTCATCCAAAATGAGGTCAAGTCTATGGTAAGTTTCAAGACTTTTAAGGGCAGAACAACAGTCTTGCTTAGGGGCAGTCTTATGGGCTGCAAATTGAATTTATTTGTGATCTGGTACAGAAAAAAATCTCAGGGTCTCCAAGTATGTCAGTAAGAACATACTGCCAGTGTGCTACAGGAATAATAAGATGTCGTAGATGACCCACCTTCTCTTTCAAGATGCCGCTGAGTTGCTGCTATGCCAGCAAAATGGAGAGGTACTGTTTGAAGAATAACATACCTTCAAATTTTTGCTTATCACTGATAATGCTCCAAATATCCCCTTTTTATTGGTAATCTTTATTCCAATAACAAAATCACGTGTCTCTCTCCATACACCTTTTGATCTAACCAGGGGATCGTGGGTTATAGCAGTGTTTAAGGCCTACAATGTGGGGAGGATCTTTGTCCGTGCTCTTGCTGCCACAGACGAATACACTGAGAGGACGCTGTTGCAAGTCTGCAAGGATGACCACATCAAGAATCTTGCCGGGGTTGGGATAATGTCAGGAAAGAATGTATGAATAGTTCAGGGAAGAAGGCACACGAGAGTTTGTTGACTTCAAAGGATATACCGAGAATGTAGATGGTGCAAAAACCAACAGAGTTGTGGTTGAGATGGCAAACACCTTTAACGTGGGCATGGATGAGGATGATATTGAGGACCTCTTATAGGTGGTTCCTGACCAATTGCTTAATGATGAGTGGAATAGGAATGCATAGATGAACAAGAAACAAAAGTGCCAGAAAAGAAAAAGAATCCTCCAGAAAATTCACACATGTTTAGTAGAAGCGTTTGCAGACCTAAACAAATCTTCCTAAAGATTTGAAAACATGAACCCCAACACCAAAAGGTTTTCATTAATAGAGAAGAATGTTCATGGCGTATTCTCTACTAACAAGCAAATCTGTGATGAATAAAAGAAGCAAAGCAAGCAAACCACCGTGGACAAATTTCTGAAAAGTGTGACCTGTCTTCTGGAAGAGCCTCAGGCAGGTTCTTCAGAAAGGATTCTAGAAGGCACTGTGGTCATATGAGATGACAGCTCCATGCCTGCTTTTGCCCCTGAAGACCTTTCAGTGGGACAAGACAAGGAGGTGGAAGACAGTGGATTGAGGATCCTGAATCTGTGCAGACCTACGCTAATCTGTGTTTTTTGCTTAGTTTTTCACACAAAAATTGAAAAGTAAATAAAAAAATAGAATAAAGGTTGTAGAATAAAGATGTAAGAAAATATTTTTAAGCAGCTGTACCATGTTTGTGTGTTAGGTAGTATTTTTCGGAATGAACCACAGTTTAAAAAAATTTTTAAGTTAAAAAAAAGGTTACAGTGACCTAAAGTTAATTTACTGTTGAAGAAAGAAAAAAATAAATTTAGTGTAACCTAAGGGTATAGAGTTTGTTAAGTCTACAGTACCGTGCAGGCATGTCCTGAGCCTTCACCTTCACTCACCACTCAGTCACTGACTCACTCAGACCAATTTCCGACTCTGCAAGCTCCTTTCATGGTAAGTACCCTACACAGGTGTGCCATTTTTTATCTTTTGTACTGTTTTACGTTGTTATCATACCATTTCTATGTTTAGATACAAAAATGTTTACCATTGCGTTGCAATAGCCTAGAGTATTAAAGCTTCTAGTGTTTGCCTGCAATCCTGGGCATACCTTGGTTTATAGATACATCATCTGCTTTGATCCACCATCTTTACATGACCATCTTTTCTCTGTGCATATCTGTGTTTTCACACAGCCTTCTCATAAGGACACCAGTCATTGGATTTGAGGAGTACCCTAATTCATTACGGTCTTATCTTACAGTAAGACCATGTACCTATTTGTAGCCTAGGTGCAGTAAGCTGCACCATGTAGTCTATGTGTGTAGTATGCTTCATCATCCAGGTTTGTGTAAATATACTCCTTGATGTTTGCACAATGATGAAATCACCTATCAATGCATTTCTCAGAAGGCCTCCCCATTGGTAAGCAATGCATGACGGCAGATATACATTTCCAACATTCTTGCTATCCTCTTCTTTTAGCCTCATTTTACTCTATCCCCCTCCTTTATTTTTACTGTTTTTATAAATGAGGTTTTTCTATTATTTGTATCATTAACATCTTAAATACACTTATGAATCTTTTCAGACTACATAGGGATGTTATTTTCATCCACGCTTGCTTTTTATTTCTGATGTTGAGTTTATTTGCTTACTTCCCTCACCTGGATTTCTTCAGAACGATTGATTTCTTATTGCCAAACTAAGTTTACAGACTGCCCAGAACCCTTCTCTGTTTACTTGATTTTAGCATCCTTTCATGTGTTAAAGTGGACAATGAAATGGTGTAAAAAGTCTGGATTCAAGCAGTAAGCCCGGTCCCTGCTTAAGTCTCACATGAACGACTTTTAGTTCTTTGCTCTGCCATGGGAGTTAAAACTACCAGCCACAAGCCATGATCTTCCTTTCAGACTAGGTATCAGCAGGCCTGTGGCATCAGGTCTCCCTCACTTTGCATCGGTGTTGCTTTTCTCCTAAGGAGCTCTTATATTGTCTTTATCCTGGCTAAATAATTTTGATTTTTGAGTTTTACGTTTTATCATTTTCCTATCTTGGGAAAGAAGGGCCCTCAAAGCAAGGAATTATTTCATCACCTCAATGGGAAATTCAACTTAACACAAGCAAGACTCTTCACTTACCTGTTGGATAGAGGGCCTTTTACATGCCTGTTTGGTTCTGCAAGTTTTCATTTATCCATTCGGGTTGAATAGTATAAGCCATCTTTTAAAATTTTTAGAAACTTCCGCCCTTAGTCCTTGAAAAAAGTTACCACAAAATTAAAACAGCTATTTTTCCAAATATTATTATAGTATTTTAGGAAGAATTATGAAAATATGGTTTGACGTTATTGTAATAAAGATAGTATGATTTTTAGAGATATATTTTGTTGTAATTCCCTGTTAAGGCCTCTATAAATGCTAATGCAAAGTGTTAGCAAAGTTTTAGCAAAGTGTTTGTACAGAATCAATTGGAATTCTATGCCAGTTATCTTTTTCTTTTATGTGTTTGATACTTATCTGGTAAACACACGTATGCATACACATGCACACACACACCACACACACATGCTGTTTGTCAGGATTTTTCATGCTATATGGTAATCTTGTCATGTGGCTATTAGCAAACCAAATTTCTTCTTATAGCAAGTATAATCCATTTTCTTATTTCTTTGAAAGCAGATCTTAGTAGGTGCTGGAACCTGATGGTACTGGGAAAAGATGCAAAGCAAGCTATCCTTTTCTTCTGGCTTTTCAGGTTTACATTTAGGAAGAAGAGAGGATGTCATTGAATCAGAGATGTGTCTTTATGTATTCTCATTCCTAGGCTGAGTCATCTTTTCAGAGACTCGCTCTCTGTTTAGAAATGCAGTCTGCATCGAATGTCCTCAAAATATGCTCTTCTGCAGCCTGTTCCTTCTGTATAAAACTAAATGTGTCATTTGTCCCTCAGCAGATGTTAACGAATATAAACAGAAAGTCAAATGCAGCTACATATATAGAGAGAGAACAGCAAAATAAAGAGGGAGAGGTGCTAACTGAAATTAAAGTGCAATATAGTGACTTTCTTTATGTAAAATTTTTTTCTCGATGAATTGCAAAATTCATAAATATTTGTGATTATGTTGATTGACAGTGTGAGTGATGTGACATACATTTTCAGCACATCTTGGCCTTTCAGGGTACATGAATGTGGCAATTCCTTCCTTTGACTATGGAAAGTGTAATGTAAGGGAATGAAGTCGTCCTCACTGGTGAACTAGCTAATGCTGTTATTTAGGGCCAGACGGTTATTAGGGAAAAATATTTTATCCTCATTGCAGAATTTTAAATCTTAAAACTTGAAAGGTTTTAAAACCTAAAAATGAAAAACAGAAAATAATTGATTTTGTAATATTTGCTTCAGTTTTAAGAAATCAATGTTGTTGCAGTTATCTATTTTGTTGCAGATAGTGCTGAACAAGGAAAACACCTATTGAAACTGAGATGCATATTTGAAAGTTAACCCTTAACTGAGACAATGTCTAGAAACGAAGGGCAACATTTACATCTATTGTCTCATTATCCAGACTATTGAAAAATATTAAAGCAGTGAACTCAGCCTCTATGATTACTTTTTAGTATTTGTGGTGTGACTTACATATTGTTATGAGGAACCATGCTAAGGATCAGAAATAGATTTTCATTGAAATGGGAAAACATAAGGATGTCTTAGCATAGACAACGGAGAAGGATACTTTTACGCCTCAGCGATGCCTTCCTGCCTTCATTCCCTCGTTCCAACTATGACTTGTCTGATTTGAGAGTCCAAATGATAATTCAGATTGTAAAAGACTCTCATTCTCAGTGCTTCTCCATTCATAAATTACTTAAATAATATGTATGAAATATAATTTGTAGATAATTTCAGTAACCCATTATGACTAGCTAAAAGTTTGACCTCAGGAATTGTTATATATCATATATATTTTATTATGTATTAGTATCCTAGGGCTGTTGTGAGAAATAATCACAGAACTGATTGGCTTAAATAACAGGAATTTACTGCCTCACAGTTCTAGAGGCCAAGAGTCTAAAGCCAAGGAACTGGCAAGACCAAGCTCCCTTTGAAGGCTGAGGAAGAAATTTTTTCTTGCCCTTCTTAAGCTTCCAGTGTTTGCCTGTTATCCTTGGAATCCCTTGGTTTTTAGGTGCGTTGCTCTACTTTCTGCCTCCATCCTTCCATCTTTATCTTCCCCCGCTGTATATCTGTGTCTTCACACAGCCTTGTAAGGACAGCAGTCATTGGATTTGAGGAGTATCTAATTCATTATGATACTATCTTAATTACATGTGCAAAGTCTTTTTTTCAAAATAAGGTCATATTCATATATATTTGCCAGTGTTAGGGGGAACATGAAGTTGTGGGAAAAACTACAGGCCAGCATGTTAATTTTTGTGATATAAAATTTCTACTTATGATCTAAAGTAGAGCCATGTGGCCATCAAATATGTAGGATAATTCAATATGAAGTCAATTATTTTTACCAGTGTGTGTTTTTTTCTTCAAAGTTAACATCTGACATCTGAGTAAACTCATTTTCATCAAGAAGTACTTGGAAAGCTAAGGAGAGTTAAACACAAAGCATTATTAGAAATATGTAATAGTTATAGATTAGTAAACAATTAACTGCTTTGTCTTTTGTTTTTTGGTATTTCACTGATAGACCTGTGGTAGACCTGTTCCCTGGGATGATGCTGTCTGTAGTAAAATCTGAAGAAGTGCTGTTAAATACAACACAGAGAAGAATAGAAACATAGGGATTTTGGAAATCTGCACTTTTTTCTTTTTCCAATTTCAGGAAATGATCTTAATTCACACTTTAGATGTGACCTCTAACAGCCCTTATATAGATCTTGGAAACTTTGGAAATTGATGAAAACATGTAATGATTTTCTATGAATTTTTGGTGATCTTACAGGTGCTCCCTACTAGGAGGCTTTGATTTATTCTGTACTATGTATCATGGGAAAATGGAGGAGTATTATCCAGGCGGTTTCATTTAAGATAAAATGGAAACTATTAATAATTACCCCGGGATAATAGGTGTAAAGAGGACACTTGAGCCTGCTGCCTATTTATAAACCTACCGATCTTTTTATTGCTAATTTGAATAATTGTTACTCTCACATACCTCATCATAGAAGAGAGTAATGATCAGACATGACTTCTATTAGTCTTGGTTAATGTGTCATAGTCATTGAACTATTGAGAAGAAAGGTACTAATGTAGTGGCATGACTGCAAAATGGTGTTACCTGTTTTGTGAAATCCCACAGAGGGAAGAAACTACATTTGTAATTTGGAAGAAAATGTGAAAGCTACTGTCTGTTTAATTTAAATTCATGTGTAATGAGTTAAATCTATTCTTGCATATATATCTTTTTTCCCAGTTGCATGGATTACTGAAAATGAAATTAAATGGTACTGAAAATCATCAGAATATCATTAAAAATACTCTAAAACCCATGGATAGGGAGGGTCAACTGTATAGGAAACACTGAAGGAAACAGAGGGGCTTTTCAGGAACAGAGAATGTGGCTGTGACAAAAAGCATGGAAAGAGACATTGGATTTTGGAAATCCCTTATTATCTCTAGGGTGTTACTGAATAAGCAGGTTTACGTGGAGTGTGTTTGCCACAGAAATAGGTTCTGGCACGTGCCAATGTGATTAAGTACCCTATTCATCTTTGTCAGTCGTGGCCCTTCAAAGACTGAGCTCAAAGAATCGCTTGTTATGAGGAGGAGGACAGGAGGAAACATTTGAAAGAACAGATGATTAATGGCATTGTTACTGAGTCTCGTAGCCATTATGCAAAACCTACAGTGTTTGTGCAAGCAAAATGGAAACACATCCATGGATTTCCTCATTCTGAATCTTTGACCTAAAATACATTAACATAACAAGCCACATATCGAAAATAAACTTGATTTCATGGCTGCATAGGAAGTGGTGCTTAGTGTTGTTTCTAGCTACACATTTCACTGGGAATAGAAATGAGCCAATGTCATTTCTGTTGCATAAATTATAATATTTGGTCATCAGATACAACCTGTTAATAGAAACTAAAACTCATGGAGAATGAGACCTTCAGTAATACACAGTAGTTTTTGTCAATTTATGAGACTTTCATTAGCCAAGACATTTTGAAGCTCCATGCCATGGGTACGTTGAATTAACATGGATAAATGAAAAAAAAATCTATTTTGTACTGTATGTACAATATAACCTTACTTTTATAACAACAATACCTACCAAATGTTGGGGACTATACAAGTATGTGTAATATACATACAATCATGGAAATTATTTTGGCAGTGCCTTCCAACTGGTTATACTGTGGTGATCTATGACTTATTGGATTCAGGATTGGATTGAGAGTACTTTGGGAAAAGATGACTTTTATTTCTTTTAACTTGATATTCTTTAGAAAGTGTTTGAGAACTTCTAGAAAGGGACAGAATTATTAAAATCTTCCTTGTTGTAACTGATAGGATAAAAAATAAAGTCACATGATTTATAACATTCACATTGAAGGAACAACAGTCTTCATTGCCAAAACGCTGAGAATGGTGTATTGGCCCTTAGGTAAAAAAGGGAAAGAGGGATATTTAACAAAATTTTGGTTGCCAGTAAGAACAAAAAGGATCCTAGCTTCATTTTCTGGGTAAGATCCTGCAAGTATAATTATGTTTCTTAAGACTTTTTAGGTCACCACTCCTCACCTTCAAACAAGTCACAGAAATGGTGGTGTTATCAACTATCTGGACATAATTGATGTTATGCATTCAAGTGTCAGTTCTGCCAAACATCTATTAATAGGTGAGATATATAGTACCAATAGGAAGATTAACTACGATCCTGGAAAGTACTTTTTCATGGTTGTGCTTACAAATATTGTGCTTTTCAGGGACTTACAGATATCATTCTGGCTTACTACAGAGGATGGGGTAATTATGCCATTTTCACAAAGCTTATTACTGGTGTACAGTGTCAGCCTGTTATGTTGCTAGTAAGAAAGATGAAGAAAAGGTAAGACAAGGCCGTGGAAAGGACGAAGATAATGGAGACTGCTTGGCATTATTTAATATCTTATGAAATTTCTGCACTGTGAAGAGCAGGTATCCTTGTTAAAAAGGGAAGATATTTGGCAGAAAATTAATTTTAAAGCAATGTATCATCAGTCTTATCTAGTCAGGACAACAGAAACATCTTAGTTAATTCAAAGAGAAGGAATTTAAAACATGAATTTTTTTCCAAAGTATTAGAATGATGGAAGAGTAAAAGGGGAAGAGAATATACATAATTATCATTTACTGCTGGAAACTACTATTACCTCTTTGGCTGGAGGGGCAAAAGGCAATGACTCAGAGCCCTGTAATGGCATGCTACCGTGGCCACTTCTGCTGTTCAAATTACTGACTTTCTATTTTTCAGCAATGCTTGAGTCACACACCTCCTGATGCTACAGGAACCTTGGAGCCCACAGGGTAACTGAAGCCCCTGGACCCATCTAGGTCGTTGATGGAATCCACATTTCAGTTGCTACTACTGCACTGCCTATTGCTGGAGCCAGTGAGCACCGTGCTGCTGAGTCTGCTGAACTAGCTCTGCTTCTGCTGCCAGAGCCAGAAGCAGAAGGGGGGGAAATGCCTTTTCTCCTCTTGCTTTTAATTCCCTGCCAGGATCTCTCATTGACAGGACCTACTGGAGTCACATAGCACTGGGTTCTGCAGAATTGCAGCTACACATTGTTTTAGTTTATTCAGTAAGAATGTATTGAGTATTTACAGTGTGCCAGATTTATTTTTAAGCATTGGAGACTCCAAAGCGAAAAGACGAGACAGAAGTCTGCCTCTGTGGTACTCACTCTTTAGCAGAGTGAGCAAGAAAACAATTACATATTTAAATTACTATAATGTAATTACATATATAAATTGCTATAATGTAATGATAAGGACTAAGAAGAAATAAACAAAATGCTCTTATAAAAGTTATAGACATATCGGTGAAGTGTGCCAGAGTTGAGGGAGTCTACCTGATAAAGTGGCATTTGAGCAAACTTCTAAAGAAAATGGATTCTCAGCCATCTAGGGCTCAGCAGAAGAGCGTTCTTGGGAAAGGCGTAGCCTAGTACAAAGCCCTTCTAGCTCGGATGATTGGCGAGTCCGAGACCACAGCATGGAAACCAGCATGGCCGCTGCAGAGAGGCAAAGGCAAGTGTGGTAGCAGTTGAGGACAAAGAGGTGTCGTTCTCCTTCGCCTGCTCTGGGAAGCAATGCGAATCTCTTATGTGTGATTTTTGTCTATGGATCAGGGTTTGTATGTTATATTTTCCTGTAAAATTACCCTTACACTGTGTAATTTTTATGTTAATAAACAAAATGGGGAATGGGATAGTTGATGTTGATTTAAATGTCGGAAGACTATTCTTATTTTTAATGGGACCATTGAATTTTTGTTACTTACAAACTTTAAAAATGCTCATTAAAAAGTTTTTACCCCAAATTATCATCATAACTTCATAGTATTTTAATAATTTTTAAAGCAATTTTAGTGAAATAGTTAAGAAAACTATTTGCAATAAATGTTTTTGTTGAATTTCATTTTATTGAAGATTCTCACAGAGACTGCGTTAATAACAAGTAGCCCTTTCGATTTAGGTATTCTATGGACTCCTCTTTGAAAAATGTTGTTCAGAAGGTACAGCAGATATGTAGATATTTGTCACAATTTTAGCAGTGGTAATATTTCTAAATTTGATGTACAGGATGGTGATATGCGTAAGCTTCTGGTAAATAAGAAAGTTACCTATCAAACAAATTAAAACTATATTTCACTTGTCAAATTAAAATTGTAAGCAGACAACACTGATAAAGGCCCTTGATGCTAGTATCCTTGTGTGTGCTGATAGCTGTTGTATGCATTGAAAAGCAAATACGTTCCGGAAGCATAAAAGCAATAATAGCAGCCGTGTATTCTCTCCTGGTATTACTACTGATGAGACTCTTGGTAAAGGAATGCAAAAAGAGCACATGCGACATGCGCTTTAACATGTTAATTGCCTAGTTATTTAAGATTTCTAAGAGAACAAAGAAAAATGGCTTTAGAATTCAAAGTACATTCTTCAGTGAGTATACTTACGCTACTGCAAATAGAATTTCATCAAATTATAGATGTTTTGTGATGACTTCGGTCTATTAAAAACCAGGTTCTTAAGATCTTTTCTCCTCTGTAAAAAAGGTCTAATTTTATGGAAATACTTTGTTTTAAAATTCTTTTTAATAAAATATAAAATGTCACTTTTTGGGGGCTTTTTCTTGTAATTTTAATATTCAGAATTATTAGTCTTATGGAATTTTTTCTTTCCATGGCACTTGGCTTAATCATCTAACATTCTCAATTCTTCTAATTATCTACGAAAATGCAGATTTTAAAAAATCATATGGAATATTATGTCTTTATGCAAAGACAATCAATATGAAATTAAGGTAAAAGTTATAAATCTTATCTAAACCAAACTACGTATCTCACAATTCTGCAGCACTGGATTTTAGAATAGTGAATGTGCCTGAACTGAACTATCTCCTGTGTTTTGTCACTTGTGGAAAAGCTTGTAACTTAAAAAAGATTGAAACTTACGGAGACTATTAATTATTCTCATTAGGTTTTTCTTACTATTTTAAGAACTACCAAGAGTGACAACCTCTGCAGATGCAAAAGAAATTGATGTTAATAGACCATTTGTAGATCTTTTAACTATAGTAAACTTACAGGCTATGAGAATAATGAATTTTATCATAGATTACCTCTGCAGAATCTCAAAATTTAAGGTTTTGAAATTGAAATAACATTGTAATTTCATAATAAACAATGCAGGTATGTGTATGTGCATGTGCTCATGTGTACTCATGTGTATAGATTTGTATGTCAAAACTCAACACTGTGGCAACAACTTCTCCAAATATAGTTTAAATCTGCATATGATAGGTCTGCTGAGTACAGATAACATTGAGAAATCATTGAGAAACCCAGTAAATTACTAAAAATGTTATTTTTATTTTCCTGTTTAAAAAAACTGAATTATCCATATATTTTTTTAATTTATATATATATATATATATATATATATATATATATATATATATTTTTTTTTTTTTTTACTTTAGGTGCACACTGTATCTGGCAGTTCTCCCCATGTTATTCCTCCCTACCCTTCCCTCCCTCCCCACCTCCTGCTGTCTCTCACCTACCCCCACCAACTGACCCCAGTGTGTGACGTTCCTCTCCCTGAGTCCATGTGTTCTCATTGTTCAACACCCACCTATGAGTGAGAACATGCGGTGTTTGGCTTTCTGTTCTCATATCAGTTTGCTGAGAATAATGGTTTCCAGATTCATCCAAGTCCCTACAGAGGACACAAACTCATCGTGTTCTATGGCTGTGTAGTATTCCATGGTGTATATGTGCCACATTTTCTTTGTCCAGTCTATCATTGATGGGCATTTGCATCAGTTCCAGGTCTTTGCTATTGTACACAGGGCTACAGTGAACATACATGTGCATGTGTCTTTATAGTAGTACGATTTATAGTTCTTTGGGTATATACCCAGTAATGGGATTGCTGGGTCAAATGGAATTTCTATTTCTAGGTCCTTGAGAAATCGCCACACTGTCTTCCACAATGATTGAACTAATTTACACTCCCACCAACAGTGTAAAAGTGTTCCCATTTCTCCACGTCCTCTCCAGCATCTGTTGTCTCCAGATTTTTTAATGATCGCCATTCTAACTGGCGTGAGGTGGTATCTCAGTGTAGTTTTGATTTGCATTTCTCTAATGACCAGTGATGATGAGCATTTTTTCATGTGTTTGTTGGTCTCATATATGTCTTCTTTTGAAAAGTATCTGTTCATATCCTTCACCCACTTTTGAATGGGGTTGTTTTTTTCTTGTAAATCTGTTTTAGTTCTTTGTAGATTCTGTATATTATCCCTTTGTCAGATGGGTAGATTGCAAAAATTATTTCCCATTCTGTTGGTTGCCAATTCACTCTAATGATGGTTTCTTTTGCTGTACAGAAACTCTGGAGCTTAATTAGATCCAATTTATATATCTTGTCTTTTATTGCCATTGCTTTTTATGTTTTAGTCATGAAGTCCTTGCCTATGCCTTTGTCTTGGATGGTTTTGCCTACCTTTTCTTCTAGTGTTTTTATGGTGTTAGGTTTTGTGTTTAAATCTTTGATCCATCTGGAGTTAATTTTAGTGTAAGGTGACAGGTAGGGGTCTAGTTTCTGCTTTCTGCACATTGCCAGCCAGTTTTCCCAACACCATTTATTAAACATGGAGTCCTTTCCCCATTGCTTGTTTTTGCTGGGTTTGCCAAAGATCAGATGGTTGTAGATGTGTGGTGTTGCTTCTGGGGCCTCAGTTCTGTTCCATAAAAATATGGAACGCTTCACGAATTTGCATGTCATTCTTGCGCAGGGCCATGCTAATCTCTGTATCATTCCAATTTTAGTATATGTGCTGCCAAAGCGAGCACTGTCCATATTCTTTTATCAAGAAATTGCTAAGCAGATTGCAAGAGAGAGAAGTAGGAGACAAGGTAACTTCCATTCCCAGTACCATCTCTTTCTCTCTGTCTGTCTCTCTCTCTCTCTCTCTCTCTCTCTCTCTGTCTCTCTCTCTGTTTTTATTTTTCTTTCTGCATATCCTGCAGTCTCAGATTTCCTCTCTGTCTCTGTCTCTCTCTCTCTATGTCTCTCTCTGTGTCTCTCTCTGTCTCTCTCTCTCTGTGTGTGTGTCTCTCTCTTTCTTTTTTTACTTTTCTTTCTGCAGATCCTGCAGTCGCAGATTAACTCTCTGTCTCTCTCTCTCTCTCTCTCTCTCTCTCTCTCTCTCTCTCTCTCTCTCTGTGTGTGTGTGTGTCTCTCTCTCTTTCTTTCTGTTTTACTTCTCTTTCTGCAGATCCTGCAGTCTCAGATTTCCTCTCTGTCTCTCTCTGTCTCTCTCTCTCTCTCTGTCTCTCTCTCTCTCTCTCTCTCTCTCTCTGTGTGTGTGTGTGTGTGTGTGTGTGTGTCTCTCTCTCTGTTTTTACTTCTCTTTCTGCAGATCCTGCAGTCTCAGATTTCCTCTCTGTTCTGAGACTAACATTGTATGTGCAGTGCATCAAGTGTCAGCCATCTTTGGTAAGTTCACTTAAGTTCAGGCTTTTGTCTTCCCTGGTTCTCAGTTTCTTTGCTCTTGGAACCCTATTCTTCATACTGTAGCACCTACTCCACAATGTGTCAAGCTCCTCTTGTGTCACTTATTTACCAGTTGGGCATCTTGAGCACTCTTCCAGTCAGTGAACTCGTTGTATTGCAGATATGGCAAATTCAGACATCTTGACATGTCATGTGTCCCTGTGCTCTATTGTATCTTATTTAGAATATCTTTGTGTCTCTGCACCTTTGTTCACAATTTTCAACCATATCATTTGTCCTTGGTCGTATTTTTCTGTGTCGCTCACTGTGGTCAGTGAGACTACATAGCAGCAGCAGAATCCCACAATAGGAGGCTTAGAACAGCCACTGGGTAAAGACGTAGATCTTTAAGATCACCTTTTCTCTGGAAAGTTAAGCCTAGAGTTTGGGAAGGTAGTACAGAAATTGGTCACTAGAGGTAAAGGAGAAATCAGACCAAGGGTAGAGGGGAAGGACAGAGATAAGAGAGGACACAGGTTTCTGTAAGGATTGGATTTAGGTTTGCAAAACACTGATTTCCAGATAAATGATCTTTGGAATTTTGGTGAGAGTGGAGAATAATGAAGGAGAAGGGACTTGGGTTCTAAGAGATATTAATGGACAAAAGTAGGTCCCCTAAATTGACATTTATAAAAGAGGACTTCTACCACTTGCCCTGCTCTCCTGATGAACTATTATGGAACGTCATAATGAAAGGATATGCAGAAATTAAAAAACATATTCAACAGGCATGTTTTTGATTTCTATTATATAATTTTTAAAGATGTGTTTAGCACTTTCTTGAAGATTTTACTTAAACACAAGTTGATGGTTTCCTTGAATCAAAGTATTTTAAGATTAGCTATTTCTCTTAGTTGTTAATATTTATCATGTATTATGTTCAAGGGGCTGTTAAAGGTGTTATTATATACTCCACTGAAAAGGATGCTCAATTTTATTTCTTTTGATTATTCTGATTATCTGTTCACTATGATTATAGAAAACTTAAAAAGTAGGATTTATTAATTTCTTGTGGCTTGCAACTATTTCTAGACCTTTTCTTATTGTTAATTACTAGGAAAAATCATTTCGATATTTCTCTCATTATTTTATAATTGCCTTAGTTTTATTTTCATAAAACCAAGATATTCATCCTAATATCTTTTGTATGCACCTTATGTTTGCATTGGTACTTTTAATTTTAAACACATTTAATATTTAGTAAAAAATGTCAAGTTTTAGAAAAGATATAGGTATATTTCATGTTTTTAATTCAACTTTTATTACTTAATGATTATTTTATTATTGACTTTAAGCTATTTAGTAGCATCTCCACAAACTCATATATATATTTTGTGTAATTTGACAAAATAATTTACAATGGATCTTGAGTTATACAACCTTAGGAAATTGTCAGAAGTTCATAGTACCCTTCAAATAAATAGATTAAGATCAGCTTTTCTGTTCTTTCTCTATGAGTTCATATATATGTTTACAATATACATTCATGCATTGCTTAGTGATGGGATATGTTCTGAGAAATTGATCATTAGCAATTTTGTTATTTTATGAACGCCATAGAGTGTACTTACACAAACCTAGATGGTATAGCTGGTATACATCTGGGCTGTATAATACAGCTTTTTCCTAGTAGGCTGGAAACCTGTGTGGCATGTTATGAATGGAATATTATAGGCAGTTGTAACACAATGGTAAGTATTTGTATATCTAAACATAGACAAGGTACACTAAACCGTGTAATATGCACAAATTAAAATGGTATACTGTACAGGAAGCTCCATTATAATAGTGTAGGACCACCACTACATATGCAGTCAGTCACTGACTGAAACATCGGTACACGGAGCATGACTGTGATTTAATTCCAAAGGTCCATTTAGACTTATTAATTTAACTACTAATTTTTCCTGTATTATAAGAATAAAACTGAATAACAGTAAAGCTTTGCAGAATGTTTCACATAATTTACCAGGGATTTGCCATGCCCTCTCACCAGTGATAGTGTATGAAAAAATAAAGTACTGATCTGTAGCTTCTGTATAAGCTTGAATTTAACATCATATACTTCTCATCTTTCTTTGTACTTGGATGGCTATTTATTAGTTCTCATTTGAGGTCAGTAGGGCAAAATTACATGTTTTCATGTGTTCCCATGCAATTTTACTGGTTTTCATTTTATATTCCAGTATATGAATATGCTCTTTGTGCTGAGCACTGTCTAGCCATTATTAATTTAGAGGGTCAGTTAATTGCAGTGGAATTTAGGGACAACTTAGTGGGGAGTTTTGGATGAGAGGATTTTTTTTAAAGAAGGGGAAGTAGGTATTTGCATTCCTCTTAAACTGTTTTAATAATAATAATAACAGTGATTTTCTCTGTGTTCCTATTTGTGTAAACTGTTGATGAGTTTGAAAGTCAAAGCGATTTGGACTTATTTGGCAGCACTGCAAGATGAAGGGATGGATCATCCTAATCCAGTTTTAATGGAATAGCTTTGTTGGAGTTAATCTCCTATGGGCCAGATACAGAGTTTTCAGAGATTTGTAGAGTAGTTGAAGCAGTTGAGAAAGTTAGAGAACAGGAACCAAAGGTTGATTTTGCTTTATATTGATTCAATTAATGAGAAATATAATCTTTAGCATTTTAAGATAAATACATAGAGATGTAGACAAATAAATCCATATGATATTTTTCATGTTAATTTAACTGGTTATTTTGGCTTTCTCCTTAAATTAAAGATAATGTTCAGAAAGATTTTTAAAGATGAGGAAAGAGTCATGTTAACTTCTTAGAGAATTTGTTTTTAAACTAATATACTAATTAGTGTAGATGAAGATTATTTGGGCACACCTCTTAGATAAGTAAGAAAACAACAATGGCATTTAAATTTCTTAAACTAGTCCAGAAGTTTCATAATCTTTGAAATAGTTTTTAAAACTAAATACCAACAAAAAATTCTGGCATAAATAACAACATGTGAGTTACCTTTCATGAAATTCTTCTAATACTAGTTTGATTTTTTTATTTTCTAGTAACTCCTTATCATTGACATTTGCGGATGACCATGTCCATGTATGAGATTTTAAACCAACTGTAAAATGTATGTGTAATTGTAATAAAAATGAGAGTACGCATCTGGGGTTTACTTCCTGAATTTATTTATATTATGCCTTTTTCCAAAAGGATATGAATCAACTGATCATTACACTGTGTTTGCTGTGTAAATATATTCATAACTTTGAAACTAAATATAGAATAACTAAAGATATTCAAAATAGTACATCTTATGAGGAAGCCTTATAGTGCCTTCAGTGTTCGATATATATTTGTTACATAAATGAGTGAATGAAACCAAAAGACATATTAAATGAGCAAGTGGAACATCTTGGTCTAAAACTTCAGCTTTCTTAACAACAATTCTGGACCAGAATTATAGATGTTGTCTCTGCTTCTGACTTTATGCTTGACCTTAAGCAAGGTTCTGTGTGTCTCTGAGCATATATTTCTTCAATTATGAAATGTGGGAGTCGGCCTACATGTAATCTAAACTTCCGCCTTTCTGTTTGGTGGTGTGACTGGCCATATGTGCTTACACAGTTGCATAAATAGCTTGTTAATTACTGAGGATGCCCAGTTTCTGGAAGGCTCTGAATGCTAGTATAGTCTGTCTTATAGTGAGCTAAAATTCTGAGTTGTATGTTGTTCACAAATGTACTAGGTGTGCCTTCAATGTACTCATAGAAGTTATTGATGGAAATGGTATATAAGACAACAGAGGGCATTGTGTTATGGCAACACCAAAAATAACCCATTTAATTGCCGAGGCAGCCAGTGTAGAAGTCAGTCTTGATCCCTTTCTACCATCAAATGTTGCTTCCATTTGACCACTTCCTAACAGCCTAATCACAGCTATCTTAGTCCTTGCCTGGCCGTGGCCTGATAATTGATCTGTCTTCTATTTTTTTACCCAATATTCCATGTAGTAGCCATAATGATGCTTTAAAATGAAATTATGTCACTCTTTTGTTTAAAAGCTGCAATAGCTTTATCTCTTGGAGCAAAATTCAAGGGACTTACTATTTCCTGGAATGATCCAAGTGATTAAGTCCAGCCTACCTCTCTGACCCAGTCATCAGTGAAACCAAACTGTTCTGGCTTTTTTCCTATTCCTTGAACTTGGCCTTTAAACTTGTTCTTCTCTTTTCTTCAGTCTTTTCTCAAATGCCGTTTGAGCAAAGGATTGAATAGGGAGGAAAGGATTGAATGGTTTGGGAAGAGGCTTTACTCAACCCATCCAGAATAATCTTCCCAATTCATTGTTTCATATCCCTTAACCTCGCTTCTTTTCTTACCAGCTTTAGTAGTTGTCTGTTTCCTCCTATCAGAGTAGGCTCCATGAAGTCTGTCTTGTTTAACACTGTGTGTGTAATTTTGTCCCACAGGAGTAGAATAACTATTGGCAAGACCATTGTCTTTTCTATAGGAAATATTTTATTCCTGTTGCATTTATATTTTGTGCTTCTGAATGCCTTAGGAAATTCTTTACTTTGATATTTTGCTTGAAATATATTGGTGACAGTTTGACTTTTGTATTAAAATCAAGCTGTATTTAGGGGGAAAATGCTAATGGCTATTATATTAAACTTTTAGGCTTATAAACGTTCAACACATAGTTGGAATTAATAATTATTTAGTTACTATTTTATAACTTTTCTGTTTAATCTGATGAGCATATATTATCAGAAAAATTAAGACATCAGGATTAAATTAAATATTTTATCAAAAACTCATATTTTGTGAGTATAGGTCAGAAAGTTGATTCTATTTCTATTCATTCAAATTAATTTTTTAATATTCAGAAATGGTATAATGTCCGATATTAATCTTTATGAAGTTAATCTCACTTTAATAAAAGAATATGGTTGTTTTTAATGTGGAAAGGTTTAACTTTTTAAGAACACTATTTTAATAGAAAAAGTTTAGGTAGATATAGTAAAATATGAAAAATACAGACAAGCTTTAACATAGCAGTTACATTTGAGCATGCCCATGGAATACAGCAGGGAATGTGACCTTTAGTGGTATTTGTAAAAATTTATTTTTTAAAGCAAAAATATATGAAATTAATAAAATCAAAGTTTAACATTTGTTTATACATGGTGCTGGGCAAATTCTTGTCTGTCTCATATTATTACTTATAACTTTTGACATGTTTTAAATATTTTTAATAAAATTGAATGTTTTAAAATAAGAAAATTGGTAATACTTTATCATTTAAATGAATCTATAGCCTAGTAATGGTTGGCTCTGTGTATAACTTGAATAAGCTTTCTGTTAAAGAGAGTGCATTTTTTAAAAACTTTAAATATACTTTAATCTACCTATTTCAGTATATGTATTTAAGTACTTTTCATACCTTTTTGATACTATTTTTCTAAAATTGTTTTATTTTTTACCTTCTATTACCTTATCACAACTGACAGAATGTAGCACTTTAAGTACCTAAGAACTAGAAAAGAACATGAAATCTGAAACAGAAAATACCCATCTTAAATAAATTCAGATGCTTTAGATTGGGATGGGGCATGAGTAAGTGAAATACACTTAAGGAGAAAAAAGACAAGATTCTCTTCTCAAAGTTTCTGTTCTTTTTAAATTTGCCCTTACTGTCAGTTGCATTAATCTTCTTTCTTTTTCTTGATTAAACTCTATTTCTAATCCTATTGAGTCGGTCAGTGAATATATGTATCCCTTTTATATTGCTGTAACTGTGGTCTGAATTTCAGTAGCCACCATAGAGAGGCCCGTCATGTTGAAGTGCATAAAATGACTCGGTAAACATTCTGAGTAAGTCAGGAACTAATTGCCGATCAATAGTAAAACAACAGGTATGCCATCATGAAATCTGTACCTTAGCAGGAGATATTGAAAAGAAAATAGGAGATTTCAATGTTGTGAGAGAAATGCAGTCATGTGAAAAATCCTGAAACTGTGAAATAAGAGAGGAGGCTCCTATATCAAACTTAGAGTTTAAAAAAGATTTCTTAGGAGAATTAGCATCTAATTTGGGGACCTGAAGGAAGGGTGGGATTTAGTCAGGCAAAAAGTGGAAAGGCACAGATGTTTTATTTTGTTTGTTTTGAGAAAGGGTCTCCCTCTGTCGTCCAGGCTGGAATTGAGTGTCACAATCGCAGATCACGCTAACCTTGAACTCTGGTTTAAGCAGCCTTCTTGCCTCAGCCTTTTAAGGAGCTAGGACTACAGGTATGTGCCACCATGCCCAGCTAATTTTTTTTTTTAATTTATAGTGATGAGGTTTCACTATGTTGCACAGGCTGGTTTTCAACTTCTGACCTCAAGTTATCCTACTGCCTTGGCCTTTCAAAATGTTGACATTCCAGGTATGAGCCACTATACCTGGCCTTCTGTAGACATATTCACAAGTCTATAAGAGAGAGAACATAGTAACATAAAAAATTGAAATATTGTTTAATATGCTAGTGGCATGGTTTTTGAGGGAGAAGCAGTGTAAGGTATAATTAGAAGAGTCTCCAGTAAAGAATGGATTTTAAGGTGGGCGTGATGACTCAATACCTGTAATCACAGTACTCAGGGAGGCCAAGGCATGAGGAAGACTTGAGGCCAGGAGTTCAAGATCATGCTGGGCCACATAGCGAGACTGTCCACACACACACACACACACACACACACACACACACACACACACAGAGCAAGGCCCTGTCTACACACACCACACACGTGACACATGCCTGTAGTACACACACACACACACGGAGACCCTGTCTACACACACACCACACACGTGACACATGCCTGTAGTACACACACACACACACACACACACACAGCGAGGCTCTGTCTACATAACACACACATCATACACATGGTGACACATGCCTGTAGTACACACACACACACACACACACAGCGAGACCCTATCTACACAACACACACATGGTGACACATGCCTGTAGTACACACACACACACACACACACACACAGCGAGACCCTATCTACACAACACACACATGGTGACACATGCCTGTAGTACACACACACACACACACACACACAGCGAGACCCTATCTACACAACACACACATGGTGACACATGCCTGTAGTACACACACACACACACACACACACACACACAGCGAGACCCTATCTACACAACACACACATGGTGACACATGCCTGTAGTACACACACACACACACACACACACACGCAGTGACACATGCCTGTAGTCCTAACTAGGTACTCAGGAGGCTAAGGTGGGAGGATTGCTTGAGCTTGGGAGGTCAAGGTTGTAGTAAACTATGATTGTGCCACTGTACTCCAGCCTGTGTGACAGAGTGACCCTGTCTCAAAAAAAAAAGTGTGGATTTAATTCTAGGAGAATGATATAAACTAGTTACATTTAAGAAAGATCCGTGGGGCTGCAAATGCTGCTTCATCTTACTTTATATTATGTACTTTAATTTTTTTTTTTGGAGGAGCTGTCTGATTTTCTAAACTTGGTCATATGCCCCTTATATGGTTTTTCCTAGCACTTTGATGTAACATTCGTAGCACATTTTATAACTATAATGAAACAATAAATTGTGAGCTGGATGCTCAGTGTCTGATTCTACCACCCGCCTCATAAGATGGTAAGATCAAAGTGTCTGGTTTATTGCTGTACTCTCCATGTGTTTCATGTAGTATTACTCAGTAAGCATGTAATGAAGGAGTAATCTGTAGCCATCTAAGCACCATGAATAAGACAGTTGTCAAGATTAATAATTTAGCTAAAGAAAAGAAAAACTGTTATTGATTTAACCTCTTTTCTTTCTCATTCTTTCCTTCCTGAATTGTAGATACGTACCTTTTTCCTTTTCTTAAATATCTACTGAATTGACTTGATTAATGACAAGTGAATGTTTATTTGGTAAAGTTTTAAGTCATGTAAAAATATTTTTAGGTATAAAATACGGTTTCAGACAATGATTAGTAAATATTATTGTTGTTAAAAATACTATTCTATGATGTTAGCACCCACAAGTGTACTTATAAAGTGTCTGCATTCAAGTAGAATCTACTTAGTATTTTGGTTTTCCAAAGGACAAAATTAATTTTGGCTCTTGAAGTTATGGTTTGAACTTAATAGAGATCAAGAGTTCCAGAGATCCCAAGATAGTTATATTTCTTTTTTTATTTTTTTTTAAATTTTTTATTGCATTTTAGGTTTTGGGGTACATGAGCAGAACATGCATGACAGTTGCGTAGGTACACACATGGCATTGTGTTTTGCTTCCTTTCTCCCCTTCACTTACAGTTTGAGGATACCACTTCGTGATCTTTGGCAAAGGCCAGTGACAACATGGCAGAGTTCTTTAGAGAAAATCCTATTGAAGGAGGGATTATTAAGAAAGAAGAAGAATCTGAGAATCTTCTTTGCTAGCAAATTATGAAAATATACACATAATCTAGAGTATGTTTTTATTTTCATACTGTTTCTGTTACTGAGACACACATTAAAATGTGTTGAAGAAAATTATCTACATTATTTTGTGAGAAAAGGAGAAAGTTTTGAGGTAATAAAATCAGAATTTACTTTAACAAAATTACATATTCAGATCAGTTATTAAAATGTGGAGAAAATGTTAGTGACAAAAAGAATAAATCTTTATACAAGTAAGTTAATTAAATCTTTTGTCAGTAGTATTTAAATATTTAATATAGGTACCATAATTGAATCCACTAGCTTATTCCAAATTATGGGCATATTAAGGGCTGAATTTTTTAAAAGCCGAAATGGTGATGAAATCAGGGTATGTCATGTTAAAGGAGAACACAGGAAAACAAAGTTCAAGTACATGGCAAATAACATTAAAAATTTAACCTAAGGAAAATTTCACAAATATTCAAATGTCTGTTTCTTTACTCTGAAGTTGTACATTTCTTTATATGTATTAACTATTTGTATTTTAATGTTAAAAAGAGGGTTCATTTCTGTAAGTGGTACATAAAGTAATTTAGGCTATTTTTCTATACCTAAAGTAAGCCATTGTTCCCTAGTGAAAATTATGGAATTACTGGCATAGTGCACAGAAATGATTACAGATTGCTATTATTTGGCTTGAATGGGAGATGATGAGCAGAATAAAATCAAGGAACACATGTTGTTTACCTACTATTTTACCTACACTTTCAAATTTAATTCTCACAAAAACTCTGTCAGTTATTTATGTTATTCTCCTTTTATAGATAAGGAACCTGAAGCTTACAAAGCGTCAGGCAGTATCTTCCATGACGTCCGTATCTCTCTTTCAGTGAGTCAGGGTTTAAATAAAAATATGCCTCATTCTAATACATGTCTTTCCCTTTATGCCGTAGACCTCTCCTGTGAGGCTGATAATGATGGCAGTCGCAGCAGCAGTCATAATTAGAGAGAGAGCACTCCCTTACTGTGCTCATTATGTTCCAGGCATTGTTCCTGGCACTTTGTACAAAGTAATTCTATTTAGTTTGAAAAATAACCCTATGAAATAGGTACTGTTTTGTGCCAGTTTTATAGATGAGAAAAAGAATCTGGGAAATAGGAGTAACCATCACTGAATGTGTCATATAGATTTATGTGATTCTAGAGATGCAAAGTGGTAAAATGCAGGTCTTTAATAAACTAAAATGGTAAAGATGCTTTCCGTTTCAATATGGTTTTAAATATATATCATCCTTTTAATAATTTATTATTTAAAATGCTGTTCATTGAGTGCTGAAAAGATTATTAAGTATTCAAGTCCTAAGGAAAGAGAAGACGCAGAACAGACCAATCCATATTTATGGATGATTTAAGAATGTTGTGGAAATACTTGAGCCTCTTGGTTCTGGGGACATGGAAAAGGAGTAATTAAATTTACCTTTTGATGTAGGATCTTGGGACAGGGCCTTTGGAAGGTGATCAATGTTATAAATGCATGTCTAACTGGAAATAGAGGGACTTCCTGATACCGATCTATGTAAAACAGAATGGAGTAATAGCATAATTGACAATCCTCATAATTATAAATGCATAGTTATCTCCTTTGGGTTTGGTAGCATCTTTACTACTTTTGTTAATAGAGTACTATTCTTAGCATTAAATGTCAGGTTAATAAAGACCCTAATGGACTTACTGAACATTTGAGAAAAAAAATGCCTGTATACAGGTGGGGTGCAGAAGTGATTGTGGTTTTCGCCATTGAAAGCAATGGCAAAAACCACAATCACTTTTGCACCAGTCTAATAGTTTTGAAGAGACTCATAGAAAAAACAAGGAGCCACAGAAAGAGGAGCAGAAAAGATAGGGCCCAGTGCGGAGCGAGTGATGAGTATATTGAAAGAGCTGCACTCAAAGCATAGGAAGTAAGTTGGGCCTCATATCACAGATTACATAGAAGGTTATTCTTTTGATTAAAAAGATTTATTAGTACTTGAGAATATCATTATTATATGTCTTCAGAACAAGGTGGCATGAGTTCAAAATACTAGTCCATCAGGAAATATAAGAAGCCCAAGCAAATGGCAAACACCTAATTCGAATAACAATAAAATTTGCAGAATGAGAAATCAAATATTTTATTCATTATCTTATGCAGTCTAATGCCTGGTAATCTGCAAAGTATGAAAGATTTAGTATTTGTGAATCACGGCTATGCTTTCAATACACTGTAATTTTTATAATCGCAGCTAAATAATTTGCTTTTCTACAAATCTCCATTAATTTTCCTACATAGTATCTTTTAACAGTTTTTTTCCATAGCCAGAATATTGTTCATATTTGCAACCCAGTTAACACACCCACAAATACACATTTTTTGGCTGGGCATGGTGGCTGATGACTGTAATACTAGCACTTTGGAAGGCCTAGGCAGATGGATCACCTGCAAGACCAGCCTGACCAACAAGGTGAAACCCCATCTCTACTAAAAATCCAAAAATGATCTGGGCATGGTGGAAGGCACCTGTAGTTCCAGCTACTTGGGAGACTGAGACAGGAATAGCTTCAACCTGGGATGTGGAGGTTGCATTGAGCAAAGATGGCATCAGTGCACTCCAGCCTGGGTGACAGAGTGAGACTCTGTCTCAAAAAAAAAAAAAAAAAAAAAGGAAACCTTTTTCTTTTTTCTTTCATTCTAGTTTTTATTTTTCTCCCCAACACAATAGAAATGCAAAACACTGTTGAAAAAGCTAAGCTTCCTGAGGTCTCCACCTTCCCATCTCTGCAGGAGGCAGTGAGCCTGCTCTTGTGCACAGTATACCACTGCTACAACCTACAAACAACTGCCATTTGAGAAAAACTACTGCACTAAGGCTATCTGTAACCAAAGAATTCATGCAGAAACTTGGACCCCTAAAAGCACCCGGAAGCAAAGCCAGACAATCCTACCCAGTATTCATTACATTCACACCTTGAAAGGGGAACAAATGTCTCACCAAACAAAAGTAAATTCAAAAATAAGAAGTAAGAAGTGACAGCCTCCCCAGGTGAGAAGGAACCAGTGTTAAGAACTCTGGCTTCATGAAAAAATGTTATTATGATACCCCCAAAGGATAACACAGGCTTCATAGCAATGGATCCTAACCAAAACACAAATTCGGAGTGCAGGTAAGGAATCCAAAAGATGGACCATAAGGAAGCTCAGTAAAATCCAAGAGGAAGTTGAAAACCAGCAACAAAACTTATGTCTAAAAAATCATGAAACATTACTCACCGTTACTACTTTATATTTTATATATTTTTAGTATCCTCCCTCTATCCCATCTCACCTTGACAGTCATGACACACTAAATTATTTTAGTAACCTGATCATGATTGAGATTTTCAGTGCAGAGACATTAGAACACAAAAAAGGATTATAATTTATAGACAGTAAAAAGTATCTATATGCTAGAGATTTGCTCATATGCTAGAGGTTAAAATAGATTTTTGAAGGGGAAAAGCAACCAATGGCATATTTTCCACCTGGATAATAATATATTCTAAGTTTGCACATTAAACTTTGATGGACTGATGTTATTAAACATGAAAATATATACTTTTAAATCCTTTGCTTTATGATTTAAATAGTTGTGTTATATTAAGAGAAGTTGTACTGTCAGTGACAGTTAATATATAAAGGAGTTACTTTTTGGATAAAATTTCTTTATATTATAGAATTCCTTAACCATTCAGTGCTGGAAGCAGTGTGTAAGGCAGCAAAGAGATAGGAGTAGGGAATGCATTTGAAATCAGATACACTGCAATTTTACACTGTGAGACCTTTTATAAGGCTGTTTTAAATTGAGTTTTAATACTGTTTTATTAAAAGTAATCTATAGTTGATTTTAATATTATTTTATGGAAAAATATGCATTTAAAACTTGGGCTTTAAGTATGTACAAAACATATAGGAAGATATCATTGTATTTTTTTAAATAGATGTTTGAGGTATGTGCTAGAAACTCTCTGCAAAGGGATTTTGATACAGAGCATTTTGTACAAGCTCTCATAAAGAAAGTTAATGTTTGAGCTTTAAAGTAAATGAGTAAACAAGCAGAAAACATATAATTTCATTTTACTTCTAACCTATTTGCAAAAAAAATTTATAGCTAAACTTAAATTGCTTATATCACTGAGACTGTAATATTTTATACAATCTATAGCAGAGAAATTATTTTGAAATCTTAAATTATAATTGAGTATTTTATAGTTAAACATACATTGTCATGATTTCTTGAATATCTTCAAAATTAACTACAAAAGCAAATTTTGTAGTCAACATAAAATCAAATGTTACTCCTTATTGACTCTATTATTCATAAATAAAATGTGGGCAACCATGGAACATAGCCACTTTTAATAAATGTGTAATGGAAGAAAGTCTCTTTGCTATGTTACATGATATGTTGTATTTTTAATGTGAATATCAGCAGTAATAAATAGCTCATCTGTTAGTATACTCCAGTGAAAACCAGGAAAATATGACGTATCATGAACTTCAAAATTAGAAAAACTTTTCAAGAATGACAAAAGGACATAGATTTAAGTTTGAGAACATGGGTTAAATGTACACATGTGTGCATAAAACGTAAAATAAAAGAAGTTTTAGAAAGAAATCAAGTAAAGTTTGTGACAGGATAATAGATTCCATAGAAATTCCTAAAAGTACATTGATATTACCTACAAAGGAATATTGTCTCTAGCTTAAAAATGACTCATTTAGTTACTTCATTTAATTTAGCTTTAGGGAATATTTTTTATATTTATATCTATTTCAATAAGAGAAACCATCTTTTTTCAGTCTACTGAGGCAGAGGTTATAATTGAGTGTAATAACTTTTAGATATTGGATACTACTTAAAGTTTATAGAAATCTATGCCTTTAGCCAAAGTAGAAATATGTGTCCATCTCTAATAATACTTTTCTTAATATTTCTTTATTTGACAAATCACTTTGCTGCAAGCTTTTTGTGCTATTAAGTACAGCTGGAGTTTTTTTCTTTATTTTTTATTCTGTTAGGTCCAAGAATTATTTAACTTTACAGGAGGAGAAAAGGAGTGCATAAAAATCATAGTACATTTTTTAGAGCCTATCTCAAAAGTTTGAAGTCCTCATTTGCTACTACCCAGTTATTTTATTCAACTAATGAATTAAAAACGATTTTGAGTATTAGAATAAAACCTAAAACCATGTGCTTCTAGAATAAACAACAGGAAAATAAATGACTTCGAAGTAAGCAGAGATTTCTTAAGGACTACTCAAAATACTTGCATTACAAGTCAAGTTAGTGAAATAAGAAAAAGGGCGAGAGAAGTCAATTTTATATTTTGCTTTTAATCATAAGTGGTTGTTAAAGGAAAACATTAACAACCTTTAGTAAAGCTATTTTGTGCTTCTGTGAATTTTTGTGTGTGACATCTCTTCCTAAAACCAAAGATTTTTGAATTTAAACTTAAAGTAAGATGAAATCAATTCATAGAAAATGAGACTAATTATGGAAAAAGAGAAGGTGCAGCAGATTTATGGGCATAACATTCACCTGCTTATTAAAAAGCCCTTTTATTATAAGACAGTATAGGGAAAGTAGCAAAAAATATTGAGCAAAATGAAAACCTGCGTTTGTTTATTCAGTACACAATGTATTTACTGAATGTTTAGTGCCAAAGACCTGCTTTTCAGGGGTTTTTAAACGGTGATGTCAGAATTATCTTGGCCAATTAAGTTCTGTTTACAAAAAGCAACCAGTAAACATATTTGTATTTAGATCCTTTTATTGATATTTAAGTCTTTCTTTTGTCATTTAATTATCTGTATCACAGAAACCTGTAAGGATTGTGTGTGTGTGTAAACCTATAACTTATTTTAATATGTATATACACTTTAGGATGTGTATATTTAAATCTGTATATTTGTGTGTTTCAGGGAATCCTCTCACTTATTTAAATAACTGCATTAAATGGACTTGAACTTGAATAAAATTTCTTGTTCTCTGCAATGAAGATTTAAATAATTGGAATTTATAGACATCATAGAATTGAAATAATTTGTTCTAGTTTTGACTAAAATTTGAAACACTAGTTTATGTAACCTTCAAGAAGAAGAAAATTGTATTTAATCCAACATGGTATAGATTATCAAAGGATGCTACAGGTTATCTTTGCCCAGAATTCTTTAAGACTGTTAATTACCTGTGTAAGAAATGAGTTAATTCTCTTGCAGATATCTAAAAATACTGTCTTTGTTTAGACAAATTATGTTATACTGTATAACTGAGGACTATACATATAACTACATCTCAAAAATTAGCAAAATATATATAGCAAAAACTCAATTATGGTAATTGCAGTAGTGGTATATGTGATTTTAATTTTTATTCATTATTGGCAAAATAGTATTACTTTCTGAAAGTCACTAAATGAAAATCAGTAAATGCTTATTTTTCTTTTTCAGATCATACATGTAGCATATTAATTAGCTACACAAATCATTTGACAGTTTTATTCATGATATTAATACTTTTCAAATATATGTTTGATCAAACATTTTTTAAAACTTAAAAAGTATCCAGAAAACTTAAACATAAGCATTTAAGTCATGCATTTTAATGATTATTGCTTTTCTTCTAAAATATGTTGTTAAAATAGTCATGGTTGTGAATTGGCACAATCTCTCAGTGCCTTCATAAAGTTCCCTTCAGCATAAATAAGTAAAGAATATGACATAATTAATTTTCAGAGATAGTTTTGATTTTTTTTTAATAAATACCTTTTTTTTTCATGACAGTATCTGACTCTCATCCAGGCTGGAGTGCGGTCATGTGATTCCAGCTCATTGCAACCTCTGCCTCTGGGTTCAAGCTATCTTCCTACTTCAGCCTCCCAGCTAGCTGGGACTGCAGGCACGTGCCACCATGCCGGGCCAATTTTTGTATTTTTAATAGAGATGGGCTTTCACCATGTTGGCCAGGCTGGTCTCAAATTCTTAACCTCAGTTGATCAGCCCACCTTGGCTTCCCAAAATGCTGTGACAAGCATGAGGCACTGCACCCAACCTAAAAGATTTAACTTTTGATAACTTTTATGGGTGTATTTGTGATGACATAGAAACCAGCTTGATGGGGCTGATGTGACAATTTAAATATCTAGAAGGATAATGTGAATCAACTGAGGTTGATTGAATCACATTATTTATATTAAAATTCACAAGTCTACCATAATATCTAGAGAGAGAAAGAAAAAGATAATGCTTAAACAAAAAGCCTTTTTAAGAAAAATATTAGCCATTATACCAAATCTTTACCCTGAAAATTTATAATTAAGCAAAGAATTAAAAACATCTATGTTCATTTTCTAGTAGAAACTTTATTTCTGGTTAACCAGATGGTTCCAGTTGATGAGAGACAGTATTCAATACAGGAAATGCCTCCTGCTAAATAAAGAAGTGATGATAGAATTAGACACCACCATTTTTCAAAACCTAACAGAATAATTAATTCAGCAAAGATTGTCAAAGAATAGTAAGATCACTAAGTGAAATGTTTGAGGAAAAGAACTGTTCAGATTAGGAACAAAGAAACAACCAAATGCAAGATGTAGACCTTGATTGGATAGGTAAATTTGAAAATACATTTTTCAGATAACATTAAAGAATCCATATCAGTTTTATCACATGTGAAAATGTATTATGGTTATATAAGAAACTGTATTTTTCAAAGAGTCTGGCTAAAGTATTTAGAATTAAAATGTGATCATATCTAAAATCTAACAAATGATAAAAATGTATAATATTTGTGATTATTAAATCAAAGCAATATAATTCATTCAACTTTTTTTTCCAACTTTTAAGTTCAGGGGTATATGTGCGGATGTGCAGGTTTGTTACATAGGTAAACATGCGCCGTGGTGGTTTGCTGCACAGATTATCCCATCACCTATGTATTAAGCCCAGCATCCATTAGCTATTCTTCTGAATGCTCTCTCTCTCGCCAGGTCTCACTTCTCAGGCCCCACTATGTGTTGTTTCTCCACATGTGGCCATGTGTTTCCATCATTTATCTCTGACTTTTAAGTGAGAACATGGAGTATTTGGTTTTCTGTTTGTATGTTAGTTTGCTGAGGATAATGGTGTCCAGTTCCATTCATGTCCTGCAAAGGACATGATCTCATTCATTTCTATAGCCGCATAGTATTCTGTGGTGAATATGTACCACATATTCTTTATCTAGTTTATCATTGATGAACACTTAGTTTGATTCCATGTCTTTGCTATTGTGAATAGTGCTGCAGTGAACAAAGGCATACATGTGTCTTTATAATACAATGACATATTCCTTGGGGTATATACCCATTTATGGGATTGCCGGATCAGATGGTATTTCTGCCTCTAGATCTTTGAGGAATTGCCACACTGTATTCCACATTGGTTGAACTAATTTACACTCCCACCAACAATGAAAAAAACATTTCTTTTTCACTACAGCCTAGCCAGCATCTGATATTTTTTTACTTTTTAAATAATTAGCATTCTGATTGGCATGAGTGGTGTGACATTGTGGTTTTGATTTGCGTTTCTCTCATGATCAGTGATGTTGAAAAGTTTTTTCCATAAAATTGTTGGCAGCATGCATGTCTTCTTTTGAGAAGTGTCTGTTCATGGCCTTTGCCCATTTTTTAATGTTTTTCTTTATTTTTTTCAGTATCTTGTAGGTGCTGGATGTTAGACCTTTGTCACATAGACAGATTGCAAAACAGTTACCTCTTCTCAAGAAGTATATGACTTATGAAAATTTCCGTGGAAACTGGGTTTTGCTTTTCTAACACATTGTCAGGCTGCAAAATTTCTAAACTTCTTTAGTCTTCTCTTTTAAACATAAGTTCCAGTTTCAGATAATCTCTCTCCAGCTCAAAGTTCCACAGATCTCTAGGGTGGAGGCAAAATACTGCTAGTCTCTTTGCTAAAGGATAGTAAGAGTGACCTTTCCTCCAGTTCCCAATTATTTTCTCATCTCAATCGACCACCTCAGCCTGGACTTCATTGTCCAAATCATCATCAGATTTTGGTGAAAACTATTCAATACATCTCTAGGAAGTTCCAAACTATCCCTCTTCTCCCTGTTACCCTGTTCCACAGTCACTTCACATTTTCAGTCTTTATAGCAATGTCCCACTCCTGGTACCAATTTCCTGTATTTGTCCATTTTCATACTGCTGTCAAGGTACTACCTCAGACTTGGTAATTTATAAACAAAGGAACTTTACTTGACTCACAGTTCTACTTGGCTGGACAGACCTCAGAAAACTTTCAATCATGGCAGAAGGGGAAACAGATACATCTTACATGGCAGCAGGCAAGAGAGCGAATATGTGTAGAAGGAACATCAAACACAGAACTATCGGATCCTATAAGAACTCAGTTATTATCAGGAGAACAGCATTGGGGAAATCCCCCAATGACCCAGTCACCTCCCCCAGGGTCCTTCCATGGACATGTGGAAATTATGTAGCTTATAATTCAGATGAGATTTGCATGGGGACACAGAGCCAGACTATATCAGTTCTCTAGTCCTTTTAGTTGTGATGTTAGGCTGTTAGCTTAAGATCTTTCTGGCTTTATAATATGACCATTTATTGCTATAAATTTATGGCTGCTAATGGGTTTTCCTTCCATATTTAGTGCTCACTTCAGGAGCTCTTGCAAGGCAGGTCTTGTTATGATGAATTCCCTCAGCACTTGCTTATCTGAAAAGGATTGTATTTTTCCTTCACGTATGAAGCTTAGTTTGGACAGATAGGAAATTCTGAGTTGGAAATTTTCTTTTTTAAATATTGGCCCCCACTCTCTTCTGGCTTGTAGGGTTTCTGCTGAGAGGTCTGCTGTTAGTCTGTTGGGCTTCCCTTTTTAGGTGACCTGGCCTTTCTTTCTGGCTGCCCTTACCATTTTTCCTTTCATTTTAACCTCTGTTGATTATGTGTCTTGAGGCTGATCTTCTTGTGGAGTATTTTACTGGGGTTCTTTTCATTTCCCGAATATGAATGTTGGCCCCTCTTGTTAGGTTGGGGAAGTTTTCCTGGATGATATTCTGAAGTGTTTTCCAAGTTGGTTCCATTCTCCTTGTCTCTTTTGGTACCCCAAGCAGTCATAGGTTTGGTCTCTTTTTACACCATCCCATATGTATCAGAGGTTTTGTTTATTCATTCTTTTTTCTCTGTTCTTGGCTGCTTTTCTTATTTTAGGAAGATATTCTCAGGCTGAGATTCTTTCCCCAGCTTAGCCTACTTTTAATACTTGTGATTGTGTTGTGAAATTCTTTTACTGTGTTTTACACGTCCAGCAGGCTAGTCATTATTCTCTCTAAACTGGCTATTCTGGCTGTCACCTCCTGTATTGTTTTATCATAATTCTTAGCTGCTTTGCACTGGGTTACACTATGTTCCTTTAGATCAGCAAAGTTTGTTTTATTACCCACCTTTTGAGGCCTATTTGTATCATTTCAGCCATCTAAGCCTCAGCTCAGTTCTGAGCCCTTACTGGAGAGGTGTTGCAGTCATTTGGAGAAGGGGCATTCTATATTTTTGAGTTTTCAGCTTTTTTGTGTTGATTTTTTTCTGATCTTTTTGGGTTTATCTACTTTCAGTCTTTAGGATTGCTGACCTTTGAATGGGGTTTTTGTGGGGTCCTTTGTATTGATGTTGTTTTCTGCTTGTTTATTTTTCTTTTAATAGACCACTCTTCTGTAGGTCTGCTGCAGTTTGCTGAGGGTCCACTCTATTCCCAAGTTGCCTTAGATTTTCCGGTACCTGCAGGTATCATCATTGAAGGCTGTGAAACAGCAAACATGGCAGCCTTCTCCCTCTGGAAGCTCCGTCCTGGGGGAGTACTGATTTGTTTCCACCTTGAACATTCCTTTAGGAGGTGGCTGGAGACCCCTATTGGGAGGTTGCACCCATTCAAGAGAAATGGGATCAGTAACCTGCTTAAAAGAAGCTGTCTGGCCAGGCATGGTGGCTCACACCTGTAATCCAGCACTTTGGGAGGCTGAGGTGGGCAGATCACCTGAGGTCAGGAGTTTTAGACCAGCCTGGCCAACATGGTGAAACACCATCTCTAGTAAAAATACAAAAATTAGCTGGGTGTCGTGGCAAGCACCTGTAATCGCAGCTGCTTGAAGGATTGAGACAGGAGAATCGCTTGAACCTACAAGGGTGGAGGTTGCAGTGAGCCAAGATTATGCCACTGCACACAGCCTGGGTGACAGAGTGAGACTGTCTCAAAAAGCAAAAAAAAAAAAAAAAAAAAAACAACCTTCTGGCTGCTTTTTAGTAGAGAAAGTGCTGTTTTTGAGTTCCCATCAGCCCCGATTGTTATGGGCTCTACAGGGCCCGAAGGCTGGAATGACTGAGAAGCTGGAACAAGCAAGGTGGTGGCCTGCCTCACCTCCCAGCTGCTTTGTCTTAGGTGGAAATCGGAGCTCTGTCCGTAGAAAGCTGGCTGAGTCCCAGCCGAAGCCCTGGCTGGGAGGTCCCACCCAGTGAGGAGGAATGGATCAGGGTCCCACTTAAAGAGGCAGTCTGGCCATGATGTGGCAAAGCAGCTGTGCTGCACTAAGGGGACCTTTTCATCCAGACTGTTTGCACCCTCCAAAGACAGCAGGCTGGAATGGCTGAGTCAACCGAACTGCGGAGATGGTAGCTGCCTTTTCCCCTGGTGAGCTCCTTTCCCCCTCAGACAGGCTCCACCCTGTCGCAATTAGCTGGCTGGAATTTCCAGCCAGTGAGTCTTATCTTATGAGGTGCCATGGAAGCGGGGCCCTCAGAACACCGCTGCTGGGCTCCCTAGATTCAGCCCCCTTCCTAGGGGTGTGCATGGACCTGCCTTATCAGAGTTGCACACACCCTCATTAGGGATCCTGGAGCCAGAGTATGCGAAGCTCCTGGGTTTGTGTGTGTGCCTGAGCAGCTACTCTGCTGGGACTCCACACAGTTCTGTGTGTTGGACCCTCGGCCCAGGTGGCCTGGGCTCATGAGGGGATCTCCTGATCTACGGGTCGCAAAGATCCGTGGGAGGAGATTGGTTTCCCCGGGAGGGTCACACAATCATTCACTACCTCCCTTGGTTGGGGGTGGGGATTCCCTGGCTCTGTGTTGTTCCAGGGTGGGTCATTGCCCCACCCTTCTTTCCTTCATTCTCTGTGGATTGAATTATTTGCCTGATCAGTCCCAGTGTGAGAACGTGGATGTTCCAGTTGAAGGTGCTGTATTCATTCACCCCTTTCATTTCTCTGCGTGAGTGCTGTGGACTGCAGCTGCTTCTAACTGGCCACCTTTACCCTGTCATGTAATTCATCCAACTTTATATCCTTTGTTCATCCTTTACTCCTTGGTGAGAAAAATTTCAAAATAAATATTTTTAAAATACAGAATATATTTCAGTTAGCCTACCTTTTACATTTACTTTACCAACATCCAGAACTGGTTTTCTGTTATTTAACATATATTCACATTACTTAAGCCATACACATTAGACATAATGAAAACTAATTATGAATATTCAGTAAAATTTATCTATAGGATCTAGAAGTCATTAAATTGCCTTAGTATGTTTTCTGCTGTAATCAAACCCAGGTTCATCTGCCCACTGCTTCAAAGCTAGACAGGAAGCACAAGGGTTAGTGGGAAGGAAAGCAGGTTCGTTTGGAAAGCCAGAGAGGTGGCAAACTGAGCAGACGGTGAACTGTAATCACAAATTAGTTCACCACCATCTCTAAAATGCATGATTGTAAAAAGTGGTGTGTGTTTATTTTTTGGATATTTTAAAGTTTTACAAATATTGTAAATATATATGTATTTCAAAAATATTAATGTCATAATAAAAACATGCAAAATTATTTAGTTATATGCTTCTCTATGTATGATCTGAAAAACATTTTAATGTACTATAGGTGTTTTAAAGGGAAACTTGGTATAGGAGACGTACAGGAGTGGTATAGGGTGCAGAGTCTGTGTGTCTTTGTTCCAAAGGCTTATCTTGGGTAATCATCCATCTGGATGTAAGTATGGCATTATTTTGACTTCAGCCCCATGGGGGTAGACTAATTTTTTGCAACTCCCCTTAAGAAGGAGGTTTCCTCAATCAAGGCTCCATTCCAGGTTTGTTTTGAGATTAGCCTTTGGAATTTCCTAAGCAAGGATATAACTGGTAAGTACACACTGACAGAGGGAAGTGTCTGGAGAGGGACAAAGGATGAAGAAGGGGTGAAATGGGAGGGAAAGAAGAAAAAGAAGTAGGTGATTAAAATATACTTTTAAAAATGCGGTTGCGGTTTTATTCATTTTACTTATAATATACTGTTGTATTTCCAAGTTTCTAAAATTGCAGGCCTCTGTTAGTTACCTAATTATTTTTTAGCTAAATATGTTTATAAAAACTTTGGTTAACATTTTCATGACTTTAGAATGCAGACTTGGACACAGGCAAATATCTGAACAGCAAATAGTAACTTTTCTTAGAATTTTTCTAACTCTACTTTGATTTCCAATTCTACAAGTGAAATTAGTTATAACAGATTTCTCTTGTAATTGTAGTTTCATTAACACTGTATAAAAAGTGGGAAAGTAAGAAAGATTCATGATCAAATTGCAAATCATCATGAAAGTACAAGACAGTTGAGAATATTAGTTTCTTAGAAGAATAATTTAGTTTCAAATTTTAAGGACACAGAGTAAGTTTGTTATTATCAATTTTCAAGTGAAATAGGAAAGTTTTATATATGATACAAGTAGCTGTGAATTGAGGAATAGGAGAAGAGAATATGGGTATTTAATGTGTTTTGGGTAACATAAAGAACACGATGATTATCCCGTTATGTAACAAGAAATGACCAAAGGATGATTGTCATTATTTGGGAGAAATGGCTTTGGTATTTTATGACTCAATTTTTGTAACAATTGATGAAAACGGGTCTGAAGTGATTTAAGGTGATGCAGTTATTTCATATACCAAATAAATAAGTTTGAGGTTTATTACAACCAAAATCATATTATTTACTGATATTTTTACAAATGTCTGAAAATTATGGCATTTTTGTTTTTTACATATTCTACCTCTCTTACACACACACATGCACACACACACTCAACCCCATACACACACACACACACACACACGCTCTCTCTTACACACACACACACACTTTTCAGGGAGTTTGATTTTCTTGAAACAGCTGAATTTATGCAAGTAATTTTTTTCAAGGAAAGAACTTTTGCAAAATGAGTCTTAAGTCAGTTATATGAACTTTATAATGATCAATAACAATTTGAAATATTTTCTTCAACAAGCCGAAGACATAAATGTTATTTACATCCAAATAATCCACTGATTATAAAGCTTTAGATATACATTACTGCTAGTAGTTCCTCAAGGGCCGAGGTCTGTATGTTCATAGGTTTTTATCATAGACAGCTCTCTCTAACCACACTTTCAATTGAGCATGTTTTCTGATTGTTCAATGTTAAATTATTTTCTATAAGTGTTTGCAATGTTATGTTGGTGAACAGCTTCACATTAGAAGTTTCTGTCATTAAAGAATAGACTTTTCCCTACATTATCATATTTTTCATGCTTAAATAAGATATCGAGAGAGTTTCATTTTAAAAATATGAAATACATTGTTCTGTTCCAGTGGGTTTTATTCACAGGGACAAGTAAATGTGCACATATTTAAGCCACAAAGAAGGCTGTTCGTAAACAGACTACTTGTCTTTGACTGAGCAGACCATTTTTATTTTAACTTAAATGTCCAGGGAGGTAGTATCAATTTCTATCAGAGTTTTATTCCTTGCAGATTTAATCTTCATTTCCGTTTTTGGAGTGTATTCTTTATGATCCGTTTTTATTTTACCTTATACCATTATTATTAAATAAATTGTATTAGCACATTTGGTATTTTTATTTTAGTTGTAAATTACCACTTTTGTAAGTGATAATTTGTTTTCAGAACTATTTTTTCTGACATACCTTATTAACCATGGTTTTAAAATAATCAAATACAAATTTCTAGAATTATCAGACAAAATGTACTAAGCAGAAATAATTGTTTATACTGGTTTTGTGTTTTGTTAAGGAAACTACCTATTGGGTATAAGTTTACCCTACGTCTAACTATGTTATAGTAATATGATAAGGGACTACAGGAACATTTGTAAAAATTATATTATATACATTATTTACAATATTTTCAAATATTAGTGGTTTATATAAAATTATAAATTAAGAGGGGATAATTATAAAGTCCAATGAAATGTAAATAAATATTCACAAATTAAGTACATAAAATAATCACATAATTCAAATGTCCTTTTCCTGAAAATATGAAAGCAGAGTTAGAAAAAACATCCTTTAAGTATGATAGCTTTAATATTACCTTTGCTCCTAACATTATAAAGTTACATTCTCCATTACTTGTTTTTAATATACTAACATTATAAAGAAATGGGGATGTGATATTTATTTTTTATATTAATTTTCAGACATAATATAAAGAATCAAATATTGGTTCTCTAATGTCTACCCAAGCCTCGTACGAGTTTAAATGATCCAGTAACACTAAGAGCATTTAGATGAATGGGTACTGTTTTAGCAACCTCTCTTCTTTGAATACTTATTACCATGTTCATTTTCACTAAACCTGAAGACAGTGCTCTAACAACATTTTAATATGTTTTAGAAATAAACTATAACTAAATTATCAGTAAGTTAACTACCTGAAATATAGCCAATACTGTGGAAAAGTAAAATAAAAATATTTTTTTATCTTCCAATTAATGACTGATTATTTGAACAAATTAAGAATGATTAATAATTCCAGGGTATAATATTCCCTTTCCATTCAAGATTAAAAATATAATTTGTGATATTTTAATTTTGATTAAACATTTACACATATTTTAACTATTATATAAATATATTTATATGACATATATAAAACTTATAGATATTCTACATGGAAATACTTCCTACTACATAATTCATTTAATATATTCTAGATTTTAAAAGAGTATATTATACTTAAATATTTTTGAAAAATATATATAAATATAGCATATTAAAAATTCCAGATTGTTGTGAAGCATTATATTTCATTTTATATAAAGGATACCATCCTAAAAATTATATATATTTATAGTAGTTCAGCTTGCCTTAAAAATTATATGTATGTATATGTAGTGCTAAGGATATTTCTGATCTAATTCACACATGCATATTTTCAAATATCTCCTGATTTGAGTTAATTTAATGTATTTATATTTATATTGAGGATATTATTAATTTGACATGTGAGGACTCATTAGTGAAAATGAATATTTAGTGTCATACCATATATCACCTTCACTGTGCAGAGCTGCTAAAACAGTATGGAACAAACCTCCTAAGGAAAATTTGATATAGCTTTCCTATGCTTTTCCAGACCTATTTTCAACACTGCTAAAAGGGGGGAAAATTCAAGAAGGCACTGAAGAGACCACCTCACCAGAACCCGATGTTACTTCTCCTCTGGATGTACATGCTGCAGCTCCATAGGAGCCAGGTTGGAAAAGTTTCTAGGAAAACAACATATTCATTTATAACATGTATTTTTTAAGCAGAAAGATATTTTTGTATGGGAATTTGTCATTTTAGGCCCCAGAATTGAGTACATTAAAAAGTTCACATTTTAGTTTCAACTTAACATTTATTTCTTAAATTTTTTAAAAAATATCAATTAAAAACATTTGGCTTTTCAAAAACATGTTTGAAATGTAATGGTTTTAAAGCATGCAAAATTAGCTAATTTAAAAAGGCATGTGTCTGCTTTACATAAGCCTAAAAAAAGAATATCAAGCTTTTATGAATCCATTATAATGATAGAGTTTGAAGTTAAATTATAAAATTTATGTCAAAAATTTCAAGCTCCTTTGTGTATATTATATAACTGGCAGTGGGTAATCTCCGTAATTCGTTTTTTTCCCTGTACTTCAAGCTCAAGGAAATGCATAATATTGCTCTTGGTTTTAAGTTCAAGTTTCAAAGTGATAAGTATTCATATGTTTATTTCCTAAGCCTAGGAGAACTCTGGAGATAAGATACAGGGGATTCCAAAATGGCCTTGAGAGGGCGTGTTTAGGCTAAAACTAATTTCAGGACCTAAGTTTTATAGTCAATTTACTGTGCAATAGCACAGCAGGATTTACTTCTCCTATCTAACTGTAACTTAGTATCCATTGATGACTCCCTCACTATCCATCCCAGCCTCTGGCGACCACTGTTCTCTACTTCTGTAAGATCAGCTCTTTTAGATCCCACATATGTGTGAGTTCATGCAGTATTTGTCTTTCTCTGCCTCACTTACTTCATTTCCTCCAAGTTCATCTGCCTTGCAGCAAATGACAGGATTTCGTTCTTTTTATGTCTGAATAATACTCCTTTGTGTGTATGTATATTTTTTCTTCATTCATCTGTTACCTGTTGTATTCTGAATTTCAAAATAGCTAGAAGAGAGGACTATGAATGTTCTCACCACAAAGAAATGATAAATATATGGTGTGTGATGTAATGTATATGCTACATACTCTGATTTCACTTTTACACAATGTATACATGTATCAAAACGTTATTTCCCTACTTCGGTCTGTTCCTTCTGCAGTTTTCATTGTTTTATAATTTCAGCAGTTCAGTTACTCTAGATAAAATTTGGATTCTACTTAATTTTACTTTTTCTCAAACTATATTTTCAATTGATCAACGGATATCTGTGATTTTACCTTAAAAATATATCCAGAATTTGCTTGACGTTGACCATCATTATTGGAAGCACTCTGGTTCATGATACCACCATCTTTCCCCTAGAATCATATAATCATAATATAAGTGGATTTTCTGATTCCATACTCACCTCCATGCACAATAGTCTGTTTTTCTATATAGAACTTTGCTGTTCAATATGGAATCCCAGAGCTGATGGAGTCCTTGAAATGAAGTAGTCGTCACTCACTCTGTATTGTCTGAATTGCAGAGTGAGGGAAATTCAGTCATCAGCTGACTCATACGTGATCAAGGTTAATGAAGTTTGTGTAGCCATGCATTCGAGTTGTAACAGGTTACCAGTTTACTCAAATACGTAGCATGTCTTACCTATATTTTTTAAGTAGAAAGATATTTTGTATGTATACAAGCCTATAAAACCCTACAAAATAAAAACACAGACGTGTTACTTCAGTCAGGTCACTTAACAATTCCATACGTAGCTTTCTCATCTTTAAAATAACTTGATACTACCTACCTTTCTAGGTAATTTTAGAGGGTTAAGTAGAATGATAAATTTAAAGCATTTAGTGGAGCACATTAATTACAGATTTATATTATAATTAATTGATGAAAAATACATATCTGTAAATACCAACACAATTAGTAGATTTAAGTTGAGAAATTTATATAAAGGCTACAGAAAAGTTAAAAAGAATAAATATATGATCTTGTTACAATTGATGACCCCACATTGATACATTATTATTAACCACAGTTCATTTAATTAGGATTCACACTTTTTGTTGTATATTCTATGGATTTAGATAAATATCAAATACCGTGTGTCTAGCATTATAGTCTAATACAGAATATTTTCCTTGCCCTAAATATTCTTCATGCTCATTCCTACCTAACCCTTGACAACCACTAATCTTTTTCTGTACCAGTTTTTTCATTTTCTAGGACATCGTGTAGTTTTATTTATACAATGTGTACCCTCTTAAGATAAACTTCTTTAATTTAGTTAATGTGCCTAAGTTTCTTCCATGTCTTTTCCCTATGTGATAGCTTATTTCTTTGTAGTGCTGAATAATGTTCCATTGTGGATGTACATGAGATTTTTGAAAATGGGATCCTGTACCTACTTTGGAATTCTCCCCAACTATTTTTAAATAAGTATAAAGGAAAAAATGTTTTTTATTTGGCAAAGTTTATCTTTGCATGACTCTGAAAATGGATGACTCATCTAAAACTTGGACTGTCTTATAGATCAGTTGTTTTCATATATACTTTATTTGCTTCTGTATGTCTTATATTTCATCGAGGAAAATTTCTATCATTGCTTGTCAACTACCACATTAAGTTGATTATGATTCCTCTACCTATATTCTTTTACTTTTTTTATTTTTTATTTTTTTTTAATTCTTTTACATTGATGTGTAACCTTGGTGTAATTTTGGCTATTTTTAAAGTTAGGAATCAGTAGATTGTTTAAGCTATAGGAAATGTCTTAGTAATTCTTATTGATGTTACTTTTTCTTTCCCTGAAGATGAGGAGAAGAAATATTAGATATTTTCTTGAATCGGCCAGCTTTATGAAAAAAATTCTAAGTATTTAAAACGTAATTACACTTTGATAAAAATAAATAGATAAAATTTTATTTCATATTATTATATAGATTTGTAGTAAAAGGAAATTTTTTATATTTGATTAGTGATCTTTCCATCTTCAGATACCCCTCTTTTCACCACAGACTCAAGACTCAAGATATTTATACTTATATAGCAGGTCTAAAATAAATGAAAATCTGGTCACAGTTCTATTTCTGAAACCAAACACCTATACCTAATTCTCAATAGTGTTTGCTAAGTAAAATTTAATCCATACTGATATACCAGAGAATTGGAGTAAGGTACAGAAGACTAAGAGGCCCCCAAAAAGATGGATTGCTTGAACTGAGATTGTCTTTACTCCCCCTGTGCTGTGTCTTTTGACTGTGTGCATCCTAAGTTCTGAGTGACCGGGACCCTGGGAGGTTATGCGTGGAGTCCCACCATGCTGTCAACCATTGCCATGTCTGAGTGACCGGGACCCTGGGAGGTTATGCGTGGAGTCCCACCATGCTGTCAACCATTGCCATGTCTGAGTGACCGGGACACTGGGAGGTTATGCGTGGAGTCCCACCATGCTGTCAACCATTGCCATGTCTGAGTGACCGGGACACTGGGAGGTTATGCGTGGAGTCCCACCATGCTGTCAACCATTGCCATGTCTGAGTGACCGGGACACTGGGAGGTTATGCGTGGAGTCCCACCATGCTGTCAACCATTGCCATGTACGGTGTTGTCCCTTTTCACAATGCTCAACAAAACTGATGTTAGGTGGATCCTGTTGTCTGCTGCCCTTGATTGCTAAATTACACCCAAGAACACTGTTCCAGTTTTATAAGTGCATAACAGGTCCAAGGTAAACGAGAATCTGGCCCAGTGACTGATTGATAGATAGAGAAAAAAAATGTACATTTTTTCACGTGTTTTGAATTTAATTCTAGTACAAAATTTAACTTAAATTATAAAAAATATTATTACATAAAACAGAAATAGCTATGAGTAGCAAAAGGTGTGTAGCATATGTAAAGACAATATAAATGTAGCTGTTGAAAGATGGACTGTAAATTCAAAATTTTGTTGTATTACTCATTATAAGCAGTGTGATTTGGGGCATATTACCTAACCAGTGTATGCCTCAGTTTCTTTATTTGTAAAGTTAGGTTAATAATAGTTAATACAGTAGTTTTCTACTAGTGTCTGTTACGTCTATCTATATCTTCATTACTAAACACTGAAATAAAATGAGATTTTTATAAAAAGTCTATATAACATTGCTGTGTAAAGTTATCTATTAGCACATGAAATTAAATCGCTATAAATAATATGGATTGTAAGCAGATGATATAGGGATAAAATGGGTAACAATTTAAATGACTCAGTAATCTTAAAAGGTGGGAAATATATAAGGAGAACTTATTTTATTCCTTAAATACTTGACTAAATGCAAAAACAATTATATTTCTCTACTTCTCTTTAAATGTCAGTATTTTCACTATTTTCTTTTCTGCTTTTCTTCTACTGTTTAAACTTATTCTCTCTTAAACATCTCATTTATGGCTACCATGACCTTAGAACGTTAAATACTTATCAAAATATTTTCTATAGCCCAGTCTTTTTTTTGTGGATCAGCACCATTTTCCTAATTCACTACTGAAAATTAAAGACTTAACATTAACCCTTTCGTCATCACAAATTCAACATTCATAGCTTTGAGGTCTTTGTGTCCTTACTTCTTAAAATTTATCCTTTCTGCGCAGTGTCTCCTAACAAAGTTCTATTCAGGGAGACTTCACTTTCAAAACTTACATTAACTTGTCATTGTCTCAAGTTACTGTGTTTAGCAGACATTAAAGAATCTTGAAAACCTGGTGTGTGTCACTTTCCTAGCTTCGTATTGTATCTTTCCTCATTAGCCTAATGATCCAGCCACAATGTTCGTATTACCATCTCATAAGCATAATTTCTCATGTGCTTCTGTATTCGTATTCGAGGTTAGCTCATTTTCTAGTCCTTGGTTTGGCCAAAACTACTCATGCCCTAGTTCAAATACTAATGCCACGCCCTCACCTATAAAGTCTAGGACCTCTTATGCAGAGACTCTGGGAGCCTGTAACACCCTTTGCACAATACTGGTGTAACCCTCATTGCCCTTGATGTTGCGAAAGATACTGAGTTGCATTTCTCTCTCTCATGATGTTGCAACTTTGTGAAGTCAGGAATTCTGTCTTTTTCTCAGTTGTAATATATTAGTTCTTGGAAAAATCACTGTGAGTATTGAATTTTTAAGGCTAAACCAATGAAACAATGGAAGGTGAAGAGAAATAAACCATTATTCATGGGTGGTAGTCTTCCAAAGATACCTTTATGCTTGATAACTAATTATTTGTCAACTCTTGAGCCTCCTGATTTTATAAAGTTACTTTGGAGTATTGCCATTTTAGTGTTTTTGTCCAAATTCAACTTCATCCACTTTTCATTGCTGTGTGTATTTATATTGCTGTATACACATCATAATTGCCTTGTCCATGTTGATACAGTAGTTTTCTACTAGTGTCTGTTACGTCTATCTATATCTTCATTACTAAACACTGAAATATTTTATTCGAATTTGTTATTTAAGAGAATTAGTGGTGGCTAATCATAATTTTTTTCTAATTTAACCCAGCCTTATCTTTTCTTCTTTTTCTGATTATTGTTTATGAATTATATTCTAGTGTTGATTTCTTTGCTTTTCTTTTTACTTAGTTAAGAATTGATATTCAGTGTTGACAGTGGAATTATGGTAATGAAAAATATTTCTTAGTCCTTAGTTTCTTCACTGTTATAGATTATATTTTCAAGAAAAGAATAATTGAGAAACTCTCTAGTAGAAGGCAGGTTTTCTCCAGAATGGTCAGTAATACTCTGCCAGGCAGATACTAGCCCATAGACTATACTTTTAAAAACTGCATTACTTTTTACCTATTACTTGATTTAATTCTTTGTTCTAACATACTTCATACCACGTTAGTGACATATGCCTTTGTTGTTTTTTTATTTTTGTATTAATTGAAGATACAGTTATTTGATTAATCAGTAGCGTGTACAAACTCAGTTATTACTGTCTCCTGGTAAATTACTACCAAGTCAGTTATTAATGCCTCCTAGTAAAAAGGCACATACTTCTTTGCTGAGAGAATTCAAGTATTTGAGATACAATCCCTGACATCAAGATGCTTATGGTATATATTCTATTAAGAATATAAACTTTATAAATCATTTCATCATAATTCTGGTTGACATAATATCTTATAGTTTAAAATGTCTTCACTGTGGAGATAGGTCATAACATCTTCATAATAACCTGAGGAACCCATATTATGTCCTTTATGATATAGATACAAACCTGAAAGTCAGATAAATTTAAGCAACTAATTTGATTTTTATTCAAATCAGAGCATCGAGGCTGTGGGTTAAATCATATCTTTTGATTGAAATTTCCAAGTTATTTATGCCGTTTCTCCTTTATCTATAAAACCAGTGGACATTACATTATAGAGTATATTATAAATGCAAACTGAGTATCATAGATCACACATTGTAGCAGTTGAGAGAAAGAAGCTATGTCTATGGTCTGCAGTAGTCATGAAAAGTGTCATGGTCTCCAGGAAGAATGACAGGAGTCAAGGAGTTGACTGACTTACTAATTCTCAGCAACCTAGGAAGCTGTGGTGGACGTGGTTTGAGCTGAGGGCAGACAGCGTGGGTAGACTTAATCTTGACAGTCAAGGTTCTTGGAAAGCTTAATCGTTTCTCATCACCCAGACTGAGTACTTGTCCCCTTGTTCGCCACTGTACTAGGAAGAGACCATCATCATTAAGCATTCCTCACTACACCCATCCATGTAAGAAGGTGAACTAGTTGTGGTCTGACACTAGGAATAGCTTGATAGGCACTGCCTAGTACTGTGCCTAGCACTGGATAGCTGTTTTCTAAACTTACTTACCGCTATAGTTTGGATGTGGCTTGTTTCCAGTAAAACATGTTGAAATGTAGTTGCCCATGTAATGGTATTGTGAAGGGATAGGGCCTTTAAGAGATGTTTGGATCATAAGGGCTCTACTCTCATGAAGGGATTAGTGCAGTTCCTGCAGGACTTGGTTGGTTCTTGTGGTACTGAGTTAGTTCTTGTAAGAGTAGGTTGTTATAACGGGGTTTGGCCCTCTCTGTTTCTCTCTGTTCTCTCTGTTCTCTCGGTTTCTCTGTTCTCTCTGTTCTCTCGGTTTCTCTGTTCTCTCTGTTTTTCTCTCTCTGCTCTCTGTTTCTCTCTCTTCTCTCTGTCCTCTGTTTCTCTGTTCTGTTTCTCTCTGTTATTTCTATTCTCTGTTCTTTCTATTCTCTCTGTTTCTCTCTATTCTCTGTTTCTCTGTTCTCTCTGTTTCTCTCTGTTCTCTCTGTTACTCTCTGTTCTCTCTGTTTTTCTGTTTCTCTCTGTTCTCTCTGTTTCTCTCTGTTCTCTCTGTTACTCTCTGTTCTGTTTTTGTTTCTCTCTGTTCTCTGTATCTCTGTTCTGTTTCTCTCTGTTCTCTCTGTTTCTCTGTTCTGTTTCTCTCTGTGTTTCTCTTTTGCATGTGCTTCTTACTCTTCTGCCATGTTAAAACTCAGTATGAAAGCCTTCACCAGAAGTTGCTTTCATGCTCCAAAATTGTGAGCAAAATAAAACTCTTTTCTTTTTCTTTTTTTAATTGTATTTTGGGCTGTTATAGCAACTGAAAATGGACTTTCTGCTACTCAGTGTTAATAATATTTGTCCTTTGGCAGACGCATAGTTTACAAAAGTTTTCTCTCATTGTGTAAGTTGTCTGTTTACTCAGTTGTTTCTTTTGACAGAAAATCAAATACTTCATGCTATCACTTATAATTGGGAGCTAAATGTTGAGAATACAGGGGCACATAGAGGGGAATGACATTGTGGTATGCCACAGCGTCTGTCTGTGCAGGGTGGGAGGAGGGAGAGGATAAGAAAAATAACTAATGGGCACTAGGCTTAATACCTGGGTGATGAAATAATCTGTACAACAAACCCCCATGACACGAGTTTACCTATGTAACAAACCTGCACAAATACACCTAAACTTAAAAATGTAAATAATGAATACATTCAACATAAAGAAATAAACAAAAAACAATAATATCTGAATTCAGAATTTCCTGGATTTTTCATAGCCCATGTTTTTCTAGCATATCATGATGCTAAGTTGGGGTTTCCATCCTGTATCGTATGACAATCAATGAGTTTATTTTTTTAAAAATGAGAAGTTAATTTGGTAATTCAGTTAAGTATTTATATTGTTAAAAAAATAAAGATTAAAATTTACATTTCTAATTATGAGATCATCATTGATTGAGATGTTTTATTTGGAAATTCACTTAGCATTTGTATTATTGAAAGTGGCAGCTCAATTGCCAGAATTGTATTTGTTTCTAGTTTAAAAATCTTTCCTCTTTCCAGTAAGATAGGCTTTAAAATTGCCTTAAAAATACACAAATAGTACATGGTAGCAGAAAAATGCTCAAATAATACCAAAATCTATGAAGTAAAGTATGAAAATGTATGGTTCCTGCATATATTTATAGAAGAAACTTGACTTTTCTCTTCCCATCTTCTTTTTACATAAAAGTAAGCCAGTTCTGTACTGTTTTCTGGTGTTAAAAGTTTGGTACCTGTATTTTAGACCCTTTTTAAAAATAAAAATGGGCTAGTTCTACACATTTTTCTGCTTATTGCTTTGATCTCACCTGGCAGGCAGCCATCAGCGTATGCTGACCTATCCACATTTGACATTCCTTCTTTCTCTTCTACTGCATATTCAAACCATTAGCAAGTCCTGTCTAGTCAATCTTAGAATTGTCATGTGTACTGCTGCTGTCCTAATACAGGCTCTGTGGTCTTTCCCATGGACTATATCAATAGCACTTTTGTTTTTTATTTGAGACATGGTCTGGCTCTGTCACTCAGGCTGGAGTGCAGTGTCACAATCTCAGATCACAGCAACTGCTGCCTCCTGCGCTTAAGGGATCCTCCTACCTCAGCCTCATGTGTAGCTGGGACTACAGGAATATGTCCTGTAGTCCTAGCTACACTCCTGGCTTATTTTTTTTTTTATTTTTTTGTAGAGATGAAGTCTTGCTGTGTTGCCTAGGCTGGTCTCAAACTCCTGGGCTCAGGTAATCCACCTGCCTCTGCCTCCCAAAGTGCTTGGATTACAAGCATGATCCCCCACACCTGGCCTTCAGTAATACCATCTTAACTGGTGTCCCTTCCTCACTTGCCTCAAGACAGCCAGCAGAATGACCCACCTGAATCACAAGCCAGATATTGCCATTCCTCATGGCAGAAACTCCAGAGTGGTTCCATGTCTTATTTAGAATAAAAGCCAAAGTCTTCTCAAAAGCCCGCCACAGCCTTGGTGATCTTCCTTCCCCAACTGTCTTTGAACTCAGTACTTTCAACTTCTCTTGCACACTAAGCACTTGTCACACTGGCCCCTTGCTGTTTGTCGTATAAGCTGGGCTTGCTCCCAACTTGTGTTTTTGATCTTACTCTTTCCTCATCCTTTAGTGCTCTTACCCCAGATTTTTTTCTGGCTTGGACCTCAGTCAGGCCTCAAATATCACCGCACGGGAGGAAGCGCTCCCTTAATATCCCACGTAAAAGAATACCTTCCTCATTCACTCACAGCTGCTTACCTAACCTTACGTTCTGTTTTTTTAGAGCACTTTTCACCAATGATATTTTTTAAGTTCTTAAAATCATTTTCTTTCCAAACAGGCTATCACCAAATAAAGGTTTTGTGAAAGCAGAAATTAGTCTTAAATTTTTACTGATGTGCAGTCTACATCTAGAATGCTATCTGGCACATAACAGGTTCTTAATTTATATTAAGTGAATTACTGAATGACTTGTCTGATTAATGAGCTACATTAATATCTATAATATATTTTAAAGTATAGATAAAACATAATTTGTCTATTCACCTATTGGAGATCTTTGTCTCTAATATTTTACTGAGTTAGAACACTGCTCAGTGAACAGTCTTGTGATGTGTTTATGTAGAATATGTTTCTAATAGTAGAAATGCTTTATCAAAGAATATGAAAATTTTAAATTTGATATTTTGCTGACATGGTACCCTCTACAAAGACATATCATTTGTTTCTTTACATTACTATTTTTTATCCACGGACATGCTATATATCTTACATTCATTTGGATTTCCATATAGTTTAATCATATGAATTTTATTAGTATATGTGCACAGATTTGATATTTATTCATAATGCAGCTTTTCAGTAAATATGCAAGGGATATTTATGGTTTTCATTAATGCATGTCTTCCAAGGAAACAGAGGGAAACAGTTTTTGGTGTGTGAAGAATTTCCCCTAAAGTTACAGAAATTAGGTTTGTTTCTGTTTAATATTTGTACTCCTAGTGTTTTCTTAATTCATTTTTGGTAAATTTCAAGACTAATGGCAAAAATGAATGTGTGATATTAAAAAAAGATACTGTGCTGATGCATTTGCAGAAGTAAACAGAAATTTAAAAATAAAGGTTGGGGTTGGGACTTTTTATTGAATAATCATTATTTTAACCTTCACGGATGGAATTCAATGACTTGAAAATACATATAATGAACAAAAACTCATTATCCATGTCAGTAAGTCTAATATTTCCTACCTTCTAACACATTATGCTAATAACTTTTCAGATGAATGCATTTTAATTAAAAACAGTTGTCAGTTGAAAAGCATTACTCACAAGTAGGAACAAATACAAACTGTGGTTTTTGTGATATGAAAAATGCTTTGAAGAAATCAGCTGAGAAATCATTTGGTAGCTATGAGGGATAAAAAATATTTAGAATACATCCTTTTTTATAGTTATATGAATTTGTGTTCAGTATGAAATTGAATAAACATGCCCTCTGAATTCCTGAGTAAATATTTCAGCAGATCAGTGTCAAAAGGTTGCTTAATTGAAAAATGTTCCATAGTGTAAAAGAACATGAGACATAATTTTAGAGCATCAATTTAATAAGTATGAATCTTCACAAGTATATTCCTAAGCCTTCTGAAAAAGTAGCAATCCATAGGCATAGAGAAGTGTTTTATGGATTGGTAATTACAAGAAAATTATCCCTCCATATTCTCCCCTCTTCCAGTAAGTTGTTGAGAAAAGCACTCATAAGGGACACATAGGTCATATTTACTAATCCTTGTGAATGAATTAGAAAGTTTAAATGTGTCCAGGTAGCTATGATTCATTGAATTGACTAAGACACTGTTAGCCCAGCAGACTTCAAGTGGAAACAATAACACAGTTACCCCAAAGCTGGAATGCAACTGTCAGGTTTTTGAGGTTCTGGGAGGAGAAATGATGGACTCAGCTGGCATTTTCATTCCTTCTAATTAAAGGTTATGACTTTGAAACAAAAAGATGATATGTGGAGTGAAATGCTACAGAGCTTCGAATTCCTTAAAGAGAGGCTGCTGTCGAGCTAGGAAAGACATTTTACAAGACATTAAAACAAATTTAATAAAAGGAGAGAAAAAGTTGCCCCAATACACAAACCCTGTGATAGAAGAGAAAAATAAAATATATAAAAAATCTGAACCAATTAATGAAAAAAATTAAAATTGAGTGAAGCAAAATACTTACAGACTTAACTGAAAGTATATTGAACAAAGCAGGAATGTGCTAAGTGATTTGGAAACTTTTAAAATAAAATAAGTATTTACAAGGAATTGTTGAAGAAAATTTGGTGAACAGTAATATATTGGCATTAGTGAATCAAAATATGAGATCCAAAAAGGATTGATATCTACAAAGTTGCTGAGGATTTGAAGATAAAAAGAGAAAAATAAGTGTTGACAATGTTGGATGGTTAAACTATGCTAGACAGAGGTTCTCAATTTAATTTTTAAAATTTGGACAGAATAAAAAAATGAGACTTCTTATATCTGAAAACCTTTTTATATACACAGAAGCAAGCTTTACTCAGTTTTAATGAAACTTGTCTACTTCACAATGAAGATAATTTGTATCTGGGAATATATCAGAGGCTCAGAGAATCTTGTAACTGACAAGTATATTAGAAGTTATTAAATTTTAGTTAGCTGTTAATTTCTGTCAACTTAGCTCTGATTGGTGTTTAAAAATAATGGAGTCCTTGAGAGTAAATAATCAAGTCATATTGGAGTTCTTAGAAGTTAAGAAAATAAGGGGAATAGAAAAATTAATAATTCTGTTAATTTTAGCCAAATAAAGAGAAGTATCCTAATGACCCATGACCCACATGTATTGAAAACGTAGTTATGTGTTTCTTTTTACTTACTTGGCATTCCTTTTTATTGCCAAATACTATTCAATTGTGTGACTATATCCCGTTTCATTTGTGCATTCATCAGTTGATGACATTGGGTTGTTTTCACTACATGTGGAGATAACACCAAACTGAAATATTTGACCAAAAGACAGAGAAAATGTGGTAGAGCTGTGCCTCACAGCAACCAGCTGAACAGAGCTCCTGAAGCGGGAACTCCCAGAGTTCTCAGCAGTGGCAGTTGATAGGGCTGTACTTCATATTTTCCAAAACTGTGACTTAGCTGCTCCTTCAATATTAGATTCTTTTTCCATGCTCTACTCTTGTGTCTTCTTTAAGAACTGGACTTTCAGTTCTGCCATTTGCTGAATCTCTCTGACTTTGGGATCTTAGACTCAACTTTCGTAAAACTCAGTCTCCTTATATGTAAAATGTGAATAATCATATTGCCCACCTCATAAGATTTTTGTGAGAACTGAAGTTTATAATGTAAAGTCTCTAGAACAGTGGTTTTATTCATTCAATAAATACTATTAATATTGATTATGGTAATATGTCATTAGAATAGTGGTTTTATTCATTCAACAAATCCTATTAATACTGATTACGGTAATATTTATGTCATGATTTTCATTTTCTTGCCCCAGCTATTTGCATGGTATTCTTATTGTTAGAGCTTTTATGTCACCCCACAGAGACACTCTACGCACTAACAGTTCTTCATTCCTCCAACCTCAAGACCTAGGTAAATAGTAATCTGCTTTCTTTTTTTATAGATTGCCTATTTTTGGCATTTTATATAAATGGAATAATACAATATATGTGGTCTTTAGAGCCTGGCTTCTTCAGAACACTTAGCTTAATTATTTCAGGATTCACGCAGTTGTGATTCTTTTTACTTGTTTAGTATGTTTTTATTACCAAATACTATTCAATTATATGACCGTATCACGTTTTATTTATGCATTCATGAGTTGATGGCATTGGGTTTTCACTTTTGTCTAGTAGGAGTAATGCTGCATGCACAGGCTTTTATGAAGAGCCTGTTTTAAATTCTCTTGAGTATATGCCTATGAATGGAATGCTGGGTCATTTGGGAGTGCTGTGTTCAACATTTTGAAATATTTCCACTGCTTTCGAAAGTGCCAGTTTACATTCCCACCAGAAATACTGGAGTGTTCCAAGCTCCGCATTTTCACCAAGCCCCGTGGTTGTCTAGTGTTTGTAGGCATCGTGGTGAGTCTGAAGTGGTTTTATATTTTGGTTTTGATTTGTGTTTCCCTAATGGCTAATGGTGTCGGTAGCTTTTCATATGCTTATTAGCCATTTGTCTATTTTCTTTAGAGAAATAGGTATTCAAATTATTTGCCCATTTTAAAATTAGGTTATTTTTTCTCTGTTGTCTAGTTGGCAGAATACTTACATATTCTAGATACAAGTCCTTTATCAGATATATGAATAACGAGTATTTTTCCCTCTTCTGTGGTTTGTTACTTTCTTCATGGTTTAATTTGAAGCACAGATATTTTTAGTTTTAAAGTATAATTAATCTCTTTTTATTATGGTGCTTTCCTATTGATGCCATATCTAAGAAATCATTGACTAATCCCAAGTGACAAAGATTTAGTCCTATAAATTCTTTTAAGATTTTTATAGTTTAGCTTTTATATTTAAGTCTGTGAACCATAATTTTTGTGTATGGTGTAAGAAAGGGGTCTGACTCATTTTTCTGCATGTGGGTATACAGTTGTCCTGAATTTTTTCAATAATAAATACATTGTTCATGAAATAGAAAAAATATCAAAACCAGACAAAGAAAAAAAAAGAGAGAACCACTTCTGCTTGGAGAGATTAGGGAAAGCGTAATTCATATGTAGTATTTGGTAGTTTCCCAAAGTGTGAATAGAAAAATATTAGAGCAAGAGAATTATAGGCACAGCTGGAAGAGAGAAAGTACCACAAAGTTAAAATAACGATTTCATTTTGGCAACAGTATGCAGAGAACCTGGAGCCTGAGCATAAACACACTCTGAGAAACTGGTACAAGTACAAGGAATGTCTCTGGGAAATGTCTCGGAATTATTTTACCCTGAAGCCAAGCGAGCTGGGACATTTGTTCTTCAGAGTAGTTTTGTTAAGGACTATTTTGAGGTATGTGGCCTGTGTTTAGCTGATGTGCTTGGCATCTGAGACCTGATACAGAGTGTAAAGTGGCCTCAGATAATGACTTTTTAGTTAGAGGTGAGAGCCATTAATGGGTTTGTAGTGAGTGTCCTCACCTTCTTGCCTAAGCGTATTTCTGGGCACATCAGAGATCTCCGTGCCTCAGTACTCCCTGGTTACGACCCAAGCGTGTCTGCCTATTTTGCCACTTTTGGCAATTGCATCAACCTTCCCTCTTATAGTTAAGTGTTGCCATCTGGCCTCTGCTATTCTTAAACCTCATCATTTCTACTGAAACTAGGGAACCATTTCATAAGCAGATCCTACCCCAATCTTCAAATATAGTCTACAAAGTACAAAAATGAGTTTTCATGATGGAGTGTTCTCATTAGCACATTTATCTTTTGCTTTAACGAAGAGATTGTCTTTAGGACCGTCACAGAAACATAGCCAGCTGGTGGATTCTCTAGTGTTATTTAATAAATCCATGCTACTGTATCTTGGAATCTTTTCATTCCTTCATCAAAACTGTATGCAAGTATTTTCTTATCTCTTTTATTTTAGGTCGTCATTTTATCTGCACGCTTCCGAGAAGCATACTAATAGCTGACTTCAGTTGCTATTAAATTCTGAGTCATACATGAATAATCTCCTATCAATCAACTCTGTCTTACCTCCTGGCCTCCTATCCTTGTCTCCCTTTCCACTCACCTTGAGATCCATTCTCAAGCATGTTTCCCAGTTCTTGCCTGTTCATATTAGCCAGGCCCTGCAATTCCTTTGATGAATAATTTCTTCCCTCACAATGAAGGGAGAAAACATTTATAGCTGGATTAAATTGAGAATTGATGCTAGTGGTTGGCCTAGAAGTCTTAAGAAAAGAGGGAAGGGAGAGAATGAAGAGGGCAGGTTTCATCTTGTCAGACATCTGAGGTAAGGCCTCTGAATGTCCCCCAGGTAAAGAGAGGCTATTGTCCTCTAGCAAGAGTGATTGAGCCACCTTTGCAGACCCACAGGTTTTAGGGAAATCTGGGACTCAAGTTGTCAAATGTATGTATTCATCTCTGTTGTATAACTTAGAACCTTATCTGTCACTTAAGAGGTACAGTAAGACTGCGAATTTATTATTCTTTGTGGTTCGGTTCATTGCACAGTCAGATCATGATGTTGATTGCATTCCTATTTGCCTTTTGGGTGCAGAGAAACATGTCTTTATAAATGCTATTATAAAAGCCTTGTATTTCACACCATACTCTGACTTGGAGGTAGCCTAAATTGAGTGTGTCATTTTCTACTTTGCCTAGTACATTGATGGCACTTAACAACGACCACTGTCTTTATAATTTCCTTTGCTACAGAAGAGTGACTCCAGTCCTAGATACACTGCAGAAACTGGTACAGTCTTTCTAGCTGTGTGATACTTTAGTTAACCACAGGTGAGAATGTTAGCAATTGAGATACTTCAGGAGGTCAGCCGTATTCACCATCCCACTTACCACCAGCAGTGGAGTCCATGTTACCCTTTGGCCAGTGAGTAATACAAGCACTAGGATACCTGCTTCCTAGAATAATTTTCATGCCAATTGTTTTAGTTGCAGTTTCCCCATAGCTGATGCTGAGATAAGAATTTTAAGTGTAGGTAGTTTATTTGGGAGATTCAGGGAGCATGGGTTGGGAAGGGGAAGTGATACAGAAAACGGATGGCTGCAGTAAATGGTGCTTTGTTAAGCTCCTTAACACCATGAATAAGTGGAGCCTAATCCTACCAAGACATTTGAGGAAATTGCATAAAACATGTCTCATGTACTAAATTCCATGAATTATTTGCTGTGGGCTTTTCCTCTAGGGATGTTGATTTCTCAGCACTTTCTGACCTGATGTGTACACAGAGAAGCCTTCTGCAGCTTTGATGGAGGAAAAAAACCCAGTGTTCACAGACAGAGCTGGTGTTAGAGCACCTGAAAGGTCTAAGGAAATGAGCAGAGCTCCGATGGCATCTCCCACAGAAAGGGGAAATTAATGTTAATTGATGTCAGACCATGCACAGCATTGAATGCCATGCAGGAAGTGTTTAGAGCTGATATTCTCTAAAGCAGAAACGCAGCATGATATGAATCATGCTTTAGGATAGTTACACCAAACTAGTGTGTAGAATGGATTGGAGAACAGAAGCCAGAGTCCAGAGTGTCGTGGAAGAGGGATAATAAGGATGATCTTCATCCTGTTTTCAGTTTTCACTGGGAATTGCTCCCAGTTCTTGTACTAAACCCACTTTTAGACGGCTTCACCAGATAGCACTCTGAGCCTACTCGAGCAAGAGAATTTCAGATAAAAAGATTCCATTTTCAAAAGAATTGAGAATTTAGTCAGAGAAAATTTGCACTGCTCCCTTTAAACTTAAATATTTTTTTTTTTTTTTTTTAGATAAAACAGATTAGCCTCATTTGGTCAGAAACAGCCTTATATGTAGAGAACCAACATTGTCCTTGCCTGCACTTGCTAATTTACCGCCTTGTTTATTCACCTCCAGGTGTCCTTTGAATCTCATTTAGTAATTCATCATTCTCTATAGAGGTTTACTAAAGACACAGAAATAGAAATTAGATGAGTAAGAGAAAAACAAATGAAAAGGGGGGAGCATGCCAGGCACGGTGGCTCACACCTGTGATCCCAGCACCTTGGGAGTTGGAGACTGGTGGATCGCTTGGGCCCAGGTGTTGAAAACCAGCATGGGAACGTGATAAAACCCTGTCTGTACAAAAAATTACAAAAATTAGCTGGGCACAGTGGCACGTGCCTGTAGTCCCAGCTACTTGGGAGGCTGAGACAGGAGGATAGGAGGATTGCTTGAGCTCAGGACGAGAGGTTGCAGTGAGCTGTGATAGTGCCATTGCACTCCAGCCTGGCAGGCAGAGCAAGACTCCATCTCAAAAGAAGAAAAAGAGCACTTTTCGGAATAATCTCAAACCAACTTAAAAGGGCAAAAACTGAGCAAAGAAAATGTTTTCATTTGCTCAGCACTAATCTAGTAATAGTGCATTTATTTGTTATTTTCACATACAACAACAATAAACCAAGACAAACTAGGCAAACTCAGATTTCCAGCCTGTCATGCACAAGTTTAATCCCCTGCACATTTTTAGCCACATTCAACTATTTCTGGGACTTATCCTCAAAACCCTCTTCTTTTCACCTTTCCAATGTTAAGGACTTTGTAACTGGGTCGACTGTGGGTATAATCAAATTTACCAACTTTTCTTTTTATATTTTATACTTTAGATTTTTACTTAAGGTGTTTTATCCAGCTCTCATTTGCTGGGAAAAGCAGCAGAGGACAAAGGTCTTACAGAGTGCCTACGTAAATTGGTTAGGAGTAACACATAAGCAAGGAACAACAAACTGGAAAGCTGCAGGAGGCCTCTGAGGGGGAAGACCTGTCTAAGCCTCACATTCCAGTGCAGGTGACCGCGGCTCTGTTACCATAAGCGTTGTGCTCAAGGATGTAAAACCCCTTCGTAGCACTACGACGTAGCCAGACTTGTAGGCTCCTTGTAAGGCCCACGTTCCATCAGCTGCATGTAGATAACAAGCTAAGGATAACCACACGTTCTTGTTTGTGAAACTCCAAAACCGCCACTGTTATCAGTCCTTAGGATGACACACCAGTTCCGGCTCACCGATTCACTCCACCATCACGCCACCCCTATCCTGTAGATCAGAGTGATTGTAACCAATAAATAGTGTGGATGCCCAGAGTTTGGGGCCTTTACTGTCTCCTCCAAAGTCATGAGTGCTGGCCCCCTGGTCCCACGTTCTCTCTTAATCTGTCTTTTTCTCATTCCTTTGTCACCACCGAACATGGGGTACCCACGGGTGATGTAGGGCTAGTTCCTACACCCGTTCAGAGACATTTGTTTATACTATGTATTAATGTACAATTTTACACTTCATATTTAAATCCGTATTCTTTGAGAATCAATCTTCTTATAAGGGTTTATGTAGAGAGGCAGTTATATCTTTCTTCATATAAGTAAGCCAGTTTTCTACTGAACAGCCAAAATAGTTGCACTGTGATTTTGCATGTATACTTTACGTGATACTTACTTCTTATATAAACATGGTCTTGTTTGAGCTCTGTATTTTGTTTCATGATCTGTTTCTCTGTTATTGTGTTAGTGCACAAAATTTTATTATTATGGAATTATAGTTTATTATATTTCAGTAAGGCAGGTTATTCTAGGAGCTTTTTTATTGAATGAGTTAGGTATTCTTGAAATGTCATACTTTTCTGTTAATTTTAGATTAAGCGTACTGAGTTTTTAAAAAATATTAAAGTGGTATTTTGATTAGAGTTGAATTTATAGATAAAACTCAGGGAAACCATTACTTACAGTATGAAAGCATCCCCTCAGTAATATGGATTACAGTAACCCATCCAAGGGCATCAGATGTGCTTTCCTTTATTCAGAAGGTCTTGTGAGACCCTTTTAGGGAGCCAGCTGGCAAAGCAGACATGTGGGTTGAAAGGACTCAGTCCTAGTGCCATAGAGCAGAGTATAGAAAAATGCCTCTGAAGCTGAGAGACGATGACTTAATGATTACTCAGATAGGAATTTACTGTTCATTAAAAATTTGGTTGAATTTATTTAAGTTCACTTGCCTAGAGATTTGGCGTATATATGTGTCTGCTCCCAAATTAGTTTGAACAATGTTTTTATTGTTATTGTTATTATGACTTTTTATAGGGAGGAGACTTGTGGATTTTTTTGTAGTACATAAGGTTATTATATATTTATTATCACATTTAAATGAATTTTCCACAATCAATTAAGGATGCTTTAGTTTTCTATGCTTGGAAACAGTGTTTCTGATGAGATTATACCAGAAAAATGACATATTTTTATGGTCCCGCAAAGAAAATAACATTCTCTTTTTTTTGTTTGTTTTCAAGTAGAAAAATGTAGTTTTTCTACTTTCTCAGATGTATATACACATTTATTTTTCTTTTAATTTATAAACTATTACATTTACCTTTTTTTCTGATATTTTCTGTGTTAAGTGTATGTTGGATCCTTAAAGTATACTGACTGAATGTAAGCTTCTTGTTTGTGGGAATCATCTTTAATTATGTCTAGGGGTTAGCTTAATTCTGTGTCCTTTTCATTTGTAATAACTTAGGAAAATAACATTTTCTTTGTGTAAGCATAAACATTGTGAAAAATCTGAACATTCCTAAGTCATGAAGAAGAAAGAAAATTCACTGACAATCCCCTCTTTGAAAAATAATCACTGTTATTTCAGGTTTTGAAGAGAACTTTTTCTCTCTTTGTGCTCTGTGTGTGTGCTTCTATACTGTGAATACACACATATACATGCCCATTATATAACATAGGTTACATAATATAATAAATTATTTGATGCATAATTTTAGATGATATATTATATATGACTTAATGTATTATATGACTGTCTTCAAAATTTTTATAGTGTACATATTGTTTTATAATTAATTTTTTCATTTACTAGTATGTTATGAATACTTGTTTCATCATTGAATATCTTTTTCACATTGAATTTTACTGACTGTATGACATTCTGTCATTTCATTTTTCCACAATTATTTTTCAAAATTTATTATCTCATGATAAACTCTAGAAGCAGAATTACTAGATCAGTGTTTTAAATAACTTCTTAGAATGTTTATATATGTTGCCAAGTTTTTCATGGTTATCATATACCAATATATTTTTCTAGATATTCCTTTTAACTGTTTTGGATTATTTTGTTTTAGTTGTTATCTTTTTAACAACATATAATTGAGTAACAACTGTGTGCGTGTGTGTGTGTGTGTGTGTGTGTGTGTGTGTGTGTCAATCACTGGAAGATCCTTTGTTTCTCAAGAACTTTGATGGATTTTTGTATTCACGTTTGCACACAGGAGACTGAGGGCTGCTGAGTACTCTGAATAGTAAAGATGAACTTGATGTTCTTGAAGGAACTTTGGAAGGAGGATGGATCTGCTGCTAACATGTAGATTGCAGCTGGATTTTGCTTATTATAAGATCTGGGAGTCTTTATCTTTTAAAAGTGACTATTTAGCAGTTGTTTGATAATTGGCATGTATCTTGTGTCTTCTGTAACGAGTCATTGTATATATTCTATTTATATGCTTGTTTACTATTTTTCTCTTTATGACTCATTCTGTACTTTTTTCTATAGTATACATTGCAGTTTTTCTACTTTCTCAGGTGTACATAATTATTTTTCTATTAACTTATAAACTATTACATTTACTTTAATTTTTGTTCTGATATTCACTGTGTTAGGCATATGTTACATCATTTAAGTTTACTGACTTGGAATGTAAAATTCTTGCCTGTGGGAACCATATCTAATTATGTGTAGTTTTTAGCTTAATTTTGTATCCTTTTAATGTTTGACCACTTAGGAAATATGCATTGCTTTGCTTATTGGATTTACCTGTGAACTTAAAATTGGATTTAAATCATAAACTTCCATTGAGAAAATGGTAAAAGCACACACACACACTTCTGTGTATTTTGTTTCATGAACATTTATTGATAAAACTCTCATTTCTGTCTCTTAAGAATATTGGATTAATCAGAAGTATATATGAGAATTAACATTTAAATATTTTTGTCAAGTACTTAGGTACTTTTGTATTTACAAAGAACCTAAGTACAAAAGTACCTAACTTAAGTACATTGGTTCCATATAATTTATTTTAGAGCTGAAAGATTTCTGTGACTAATGTGACCTTAAAATTCTGTGTGACGCATCAAAGGATTCCTTTTTGCTTTGCTAACAGCAATTTTAGTTTATTATTTTGTGGAATATAGTGTACAATATTCAGGGATAACGTTTTTCCTTGAGATTTGCTAAGTGAATGATTATTAAGCATTGTTATTTAAGTAACCCCAAATATTCTTTTCCTTTCTTTTTCTTAAGAAAGGATTAATGAAACTTTTTCTAAAGGTTGTTTGAAATAACAGGGTAAGTTTATTATACTGTCTTTGACATATTACAGAGTAGTGATTGTACCAGATTCTACATTAATGCATATAGTTCTTTATAAGCAGTTTTGCAGAAAGAATATAGGACATCTGAATTACAATCTGGGTAATTAATAATTTGTGAGATTAAAAAATAGAGTGTAGGGGAAGTTCCCAACCTTGGTCAGCAGTTTAAAACATCGCTTCTAACTTCGACTAATTTGATATTCTAAACAGTTTGAATCAGCACCATGGAATTATTGTAGAAGAATAATGCCTCTGCTTTTATAATTTTCCCATTACATATCCACTTACATGTTTTGTTTAAGAATCACTAAATAGAAATATGCCACACAAAACTAAATAGTGTAATTTATTGCAATTTTATTCAAGTCAGATTTTGTATCTGGCGCTTATAATTTCTATATATTTTTTAAATTTTTTATTGGATTATAGGTTTTGGGGTACATGAGCAGAGCATGCAAGACAGTTGCGTAGGTACACACATGGCAGTGTGCTTTGCTTTTCTTCTCCCCTTCACCCACATTTGGCATTTCTCCCCAGGCTATCCCTCCCCACCTCCCCCTCCCACTGGCCCTCCCCTTTTCCCCCCAATAGACCCCAGTGTTTAGTACTCCCCTTTCTGTGTCCATGTGTTCTCATTTTTCATCACCCGCCTATGAGTGAGAATATGCGGTGTTTCATTTTCTGTTCTTGTGTCAGTTTGCTGAGGATGATGTTCTCCAGATTCATCCATGTCCCTACAAATGACACAAACTCATCATTTCTGATTGCTGCATAATATTCCATGGTGTATATGTGCCACATTTTTCCAATCCAGTCTATTATCAATGGGCATTTGGGTTGATTCCAGGTCTTTGCTATTGTAAACAGTGCTGCAATGAACATTCGTGTACATGTGTCCTTATAGTAGAACGATTTATTCTATATTTAAGTCAATTAATGCAAACAAATCTCACTATTAAGCCATAGGACTGGCCAATGATCATGGATATAATTTCGCATGTAGGATTCTGACATCCAGCAAGCTTTGACCTTCCAAGAACCATTTTCATAAAACTGAAATCCTAAATAGAGGTATAATTTTTAATTAAAATACAAAGGGCTAATATGTTTTGAAAAACCAAGTCAAAACATATGTCATTGTGAAGTGTTAAAGCAACATTAATGGTTCAAAATATAACCTAATAAGGTATGTACAGAATCATGGTCTTAAAATGTTCTCTGCAAATTTTATATCCATATTACATATCTTTAATAAGAAATAACTCTTCTCCAGATTTTTGCATGAAGATTGTGCTTCTGTACAAACCAACATGCCACCAAATATTTTCTTGTTGTGACCACTGATAAATTTTCTATTAAAAATCTAGTATACGGCCGGGCGCGGTGGCTCAAGCCTGTAATCCCAGCACTTTGGGAGGCCGAGGCGTGTGGATCACGAGGTCAACAGATCGAGACCATCCTGGTCAACATGGTGAAACCCCGTCTCTACTAAAAATTACAAAAAAAAAAAAAAAATTAGCTGGGCACGGTAGTGCGTGCCTGTAATCCCAGCTACTCAGGAGGCTGAGGCAGGAGAATTGCCTGAACCCAGGGGGTGGAGGTTGCGGTGAACCGAGATCGCGCCATTGCACTCCAGCCTGGGTAACAGGAGCAAAACTCTGTCTCAAAAAAAAAAAAAAAAAAAAAAAAATCTAGTATACATCGAGTTGTCTTTATTTTAGTGGATCTTTCAGCATCATTTGATATGCTAAATACTTTCTCCTTCATTAATAATTTCCTTCTGTAATGTGTACAGGACATCACACTCTCAGGAGTTTTGTCTACCAATGTACAGTAACATGTACATTTGAATATTCATTTATTTCCTACTTGATGTTTATAAGAATTATTAATTCATAATATAATACACTTAAATAGTACACCTTTTACTTAAAGTAGAATGTTAATCGGAGTCAGGGCTATAGACCTTATTACTAACTGCAGCAGAGATAAATGATTTTATTAGATCTGTAAATAGTCTCTTTATTAAAGTGTTGCTCTGTTAAAGGATGTTTTCTAAGCAGCCTGGATATTACTTCACCTGTTCAGTTCACTCTCTCTGCTGACACAGACATATACCCTAAATGCCATTTTCCTCTGCTCTGTCTCTTCCCCCCATACACACACACACACACACACACACACACACACACACACACACACAGAGAGAGAGAGAGAGAGAGAAAAACAAAGAGTGAGAGATGAAGTACCTCTTAGTTGTAAACCTGAGTTTTCATCCTAACTTAAAATTGTGTGCACTGCATAATGCCCAGTGAGTCACGTGATGTTTGCAAGCTTTAGCTAAGTAATCTGGTAAGTCCGTGTTCGCCTGAGTCATCTTGATACCTCTAAAATGTGATGGCCAGGTTAGGAAATTGCTAAAAGTGTATGTATTTTCCATCTTATGCAATATATAGAATCATGACTTGAGCAGGAGTAGCTCTCCCATTAGTGGAAGCATTCAGAATTATTTCAGTTGTAATTTAAGCTTTCTTATTATTAATTTGTATATTTAGCAGATATTAACCAACTGCCATCCCTGGTGTGGGACCATCCTATGGGATGCTTCTGTGGGAAGGTCTGTGGTGAAAAAGAACATCCTAGCCCTAATAGAGCTTGCATTCTACTTAAATTTATCTTAATTCAAAGCCTTTGTGTGCTCCAACATAACCTTTCACATTCTTTTGGTGTTGTTTCTTCTTTTTCTTTGTAAACTCAGATGAGTCAATTCTATCTTTTAAATCAACTTCCTTATCCATAAATCAGGATAATATGCTTCGTTCTCTATAACATGCAAGAATAAAAATAAATGTGGTTTGTGAGATTATTTTCTGTGCTATGTTTGAAAGTCCTATGTAACCTAGTACGGTATTCATATATTGTTGAACATAAGACGAGGTAATTAAGATGCATATTTGCAATCCCTTTATTTATAAATCCTATAAATCTTCAAAGATAATATTTGCAGTATTTTACTCATTGTTTAAGTAAGATCTCAATATTTTAAGCCATTTAAGACCTTTGGAAATAGAGAAGATAAACGTTTTAGTAATTTTAATTATCAGAATATGTGACAGTTTTACGGGATGATCTATTCCTTCTTAGAATTTCTTTATTGCTATATATAGTGTTCCTGTTAATAGGACAAATCCACTGAAAGTAAAAAATTTAATTGTAAAACTTACTTTTACTCAGCAGTTGACTTCCAGATACACCAGTGAATTCTTAACTTTTTTATTAAATATCTTTGTAGTGCTAATAAAGAAGTTTTCCATTTGCCCAAAGTAAAATAGAAATGTATCTGCACATAATGCATTTGGCTTCTTGTTTTATTCTCCAAAGCTAGTTATCATTTAAATTCAGAGCCTTCACTTTTCTGCTTCAACAACAGATTTATGCTATTAACTACATGCCTAGCAGCAGAATTCAGGGCACTAATTTTCTAAGTTTATGTCAGTATATTGATACAAAGTGAATATTCAAATAGTTCTGAGGAAAATATAATATTAGAATAAGAAGACCTCCTTAACAAACTTTACTTTGATACAGAATACTAGATACATATGGTTTCAAAATTAAGCCACTGCAGAATCACATAATGAGATGCCCCTGTACATTCAGCAACTCTAGTTTATTTGGCTCATGCAAGGTAAGATGAAGAATGTTTGGAACACATCAGATATGTGTCATTTTGCAGCTTCTCATTCTCAGCCATTCTGCATTCTTAATCTTAGAATGAAGTTGAAGATTTTATTTCCCTTTTTGGCTCTCTTTCCCATTTAAATTTAGTTGATTTGGAGGAATAATTAGTTATTGTCATATACTACAAAACATTAGAAAACATGTTATATAAAAAACAAGGCTAGAAATTATAAATTTATTATGATTTTATTGTTATATATTTGTTTTAATCTATCTTTAAATTATCTTTTACCTTTGGGGAAAAAAATCTGAGGAATGTGTTATATCATTGCCATATTAACTAATCATCTCCCAACATAATGCGAGCTAATTTCAAAAAGCATTTGGTGTCGCTAAACAGACTAATAAAGAAGAGAGAAGAATCAAATGGATGCAATAAAAGATGACAAGAGGGTTGCCATCACCGATCCCACAGAAATACCAACTATCATCGGAGAATACTATAAATACCTCTATGGAAATAAACCAGTAAATCTAGAAGAAACTGATAAATTCCTGGACACTTACACCCTTCCAAGACTAAAGCAGGAAGAAATCGAATCCCTGAACAGACCAGTAACAAGATCTGAAATTCAGGCAGCAATTAATAGCGTACCAACCAAAAAAGGTCCAGGACCAGACAGGTTCGCAGCCAGATTCTACCAGAGGTACAAAGAGGGGCTAGTACCATTCCTTCTGAAACTATTCCAAACAATAGAAGAAGAGCGAATCATTCCTAACTCATTTTATGAGACAAACATCATCCTGATACCAAAACCTGGCAGAGACACAACTAAAAAAGAAAATTTCAGGCCAATATCCGTGATGAACGTTGATGCAAAAATTGTCAATAAAATACTGGCAAATGAATCCAACAGCACATCAAAAAGCCTGTCCATCATGATCAAGTCACCTTCATCCCTGGGATGCAAGGCTGGTTCAACATATGCAGATCCATAAACATCCATCACATAAACAGAACCAATGACAAAAACCACATGATTCTCTCAATAGATGCAGAGAAGGCCTTTGACAAATTTCAATAACCTTTATGCTAAAAACTCTCAATAAACTAGATATCAACGGACTGTATCTCAGTAAGATCTATTTATGACAAACCCACAGCCAATATCATGCTGAATGGGCAAAAACTGGAAGCATTCCCTTTGAAAACCAGCACGACAAGGATGCCCTCTCTCATCACAACCATTCACCACAGTATTTGAAGTTCTGGCCAGGGCAACCAGACAAGTAAAAGAAAGAAAGCGTATTCCGTTATGAAAAGAGGAAGTCAAATTGTCTCTATTTGCAGATGACATGATTGTATATTTAGTAGACCCCATCGTCTCAGCCCAAAATCTCCTTAAGCTGATAAGCAACTTTAGCAAAGTGTCAGGCTAAAAATCAACGTGCAAAAATCACAAGTATTCCTGTGCAACAATAACAAACAGCCAATTCATAAGTGAACTGACATTCATAATTGCTAAAGAGAAAATAAAACACCTAGCTATACAACTAACAAGGGATGTGAAGGACCTCTTCAAGGAGAACTGCAAACCCCTGCTCAAGGCAATAAGAGAGGACACAGGCAGATGGAAAAACATTCTATGTGCATGGTTAGGAAGAATCGATATTGTGAAAATGGCCATACTGCCCAGAGTAATTTATAGATTCAGTGCTTTCCCCATCAAGCTACCATTAACTTTCTTCACAGAACTGGAAAAAATCCACCTTAAATTTCATATGGAAGCAGAAAAGAGCCCACATATCCAAGACAATCCTAAGCAAAAATAAAATAAAGCTGGAGGCATCATGCTACCTGACTTCAAGCTATACTATAAGGCTACAGTAATCAAAACAACATGTTACTGGTACCAAAACAGATATAGACCAATGGAACAGAACAGAGGCCTCAGAAATCACGCCACACATCTACAACCATCTGATTTTTGACAAACCTGGCAAAAACAAGCAATGGGGAAAGGATTCACCATTTAGTAACTGGTGTTGGGAAAACTGGCTAGCCATATGGAGAAAGCTGAAACTGGATCCCTTCCTTACACCTTATAGAAAACTAACTCCAGATGGATAAAACCTAACACCATAAAAATCATAGATGAAAACCTAGGCAAAACCATTCAGGACATAGGCATAGGCAAGGACTTCATGACTAAAACACCAAAATCAGTGGCAAGAAAAGAAAAGCCAAAATAGACAAATGGGATCTAATTAAACCAAAGAGCTTCTGCACAGCAAAAGAAACTATCATCAGAGTGAACAGGGAACCCGAAAAGTGGGAGAAAAATTTTTTCAATCTACCCATCCGACAAAGGGCGAATATCCAGAATCTACAAACAACTTAAACAAATTTACAAGGGAAAAAAAACTCATCAAAAAGTGGGAGAAGGATCTGAACAGACACTTTTCAAAAGAAGATGTTTTTATACAGCCAAGAAACATATGAAAAAAAGCTCCTTATCACTGGTCATTAGGGAAATGTAAATCAAAACTGCATTGAGACACCATCTCACACCAGTTAGAATGACAATCATTAAAAAATCAGGAGACAACAGATGCTGGAGAGGTTGTGGAGAGATAGAAACACTTTTACACTGTTGGTGGGAGTGTAAGTTCAACCATTGTGGAAGTCAGTGTGGCGATTCCTCGAGGATCTAGAACTAGAAATACCATTTACCCAGCAATCCCATTACTGGGTGTATACCCAAAGGATTATAAAACATTGTGTTATAAAGACACATGCGCACATTTGCTTACTGAGGCACCGTTCACAATAGCAAAGACTTGGAACCAACCCAAATGCCCACCAATGGTAAACTGGGTAAAGAAAATATGGCACATATATGCCATGGAATACTGTGCAGCCCTAAAAATGGATGAGTTCATGCCCTTTGCAGGGACATGGATGAATCTGGAAATCATTATTCTCAGCAAACTGACACAAGAACAGAAAACCAAACGCCTCATGTTCTCACACATAGGTGAGAGTCGAACAATGAGAACACATGGACACAGGGAGGGGAACATCACACACTGGGGCCTGTTGAGGGGTGGGGGGATAGGGGAGGGATACCATTAGGAGAAATACCTAATGTACATGACAGGGTGACGGGTGCAGCAAACCACCATGGCACATGTATATCCATGTAACAAACCTGCACCTTCTGCACATGTACCCCAGAACTTAAAGTATAATAATTTTTAAAAACAGCATTTGGTCTTTTAGATTCTATATCTTTCAAATTATCATTTGTTATATTCTATTTTCCATGACTAGTCCCCGTTTGTATATTATAATTAAATTTTGAAGAAAAATAAAAGAAGTTATCTCCACATATTTGTCTCCCTTTTAGTCTATAACTGGGATCTGTTAGAAATTGAGGTAGACATAATTTTAGGGCTTCATAGTTTTAATATTAAAGGACATGGTCTTATAGCATGTAATTAAAAAATATAAAAAGGGAAGATTGGTAAGAGGTTTCAGACACACACACATACACACACACACACACACACGTGAAGCACAGGAAACATAGGTGAAGATGAAAGTACTTTTCCCCAGCTGTCCCAGTGTTATTAGAATACTTCCTTTTCTGTTTCCTACTTTCAGCATATTTAAGATTGGTTTTAACTGATTTTTCATTTCTTTGAATCAGACCAACCTTGCAGCTGTTTAGGGTCCTAAGGTATCTAGGGTGCGTGTAACCCCTTTCTCTCTGGGATACAGAGGTGAACACACTGGTCTGAAGGTAATTGCTCTTCGTTTCTTTGTGGTCTTAGTATGTTATCAGGACTTATCACTGCCTTTTGAAAATATAATTATCTTTGCATTAGTCTGTTCTGTGTTATGAAACAGACTATCTGCTCCTATTTTAAAACTTTAAAATTTATTTTTGAAATTAAAGCTTGTACTTTTCTTGATTTCTAAAGATTTTCAGAGGGAAGAACATATAAATTTGAAAGATTTATATTAGAACTTTGGATGGATGTGTCCATTTGCCAGCATATTATCTGAATATTATTTGCTTAGAAAGGCTGTTTCATTGCCTTATTTTTTTCTCCGAGAAAAGAAAGCAATCTGATTTCTCAGTGACCGCCAGATGCTTTAAGAATTCATTTCCTTTTTTTTTATTATTGTAATTGAGGTTCTGGGGAACATGTACAGATCATGCAGGATTGTTGCATAGGTACACACGTGGCAATGTGGTTTGCTGCCTCCATCCCCCCATCTCCTATCTCTGGCATTTCTCCACGTTACCCCTCCCCAACCTCCCCACCCCCTGCTCTCCCTCCCCTATCCCACCCCAGCAGGCCCCAGTGTGTGATGCTCCCTCCCTGTGTCCCTGTGCTCTCACTGTTCAACACCCACCTCTGAGTGACAGCATGCAGTGTTTGTCTTGTGACAACATGCAGTGTCTGTTTTGTGTCAGTTTGCTGAGAATGATGGTTTCCAGATACATTCATGTCCATACAAAAAACGACGAACTCATCGTTTTTTTGTGGCTGCATAGTATTCCTTGGTGTATATGTGCCACATTTTCCTTGTCCAGTCTATTGTTGATGGGCATTTGGGTTGGTTCCAGGTCTTTGCTATTGTAAACAGTTCTGTAATGAACATATGTGTGCATATGTCTTTATACTAGATCAATTTATAATCCTTTGGGTATATACCCAGGAATGGAATTGCTGGGTCATATAGAATTTCTATATCTAGATCCTTGATGAATTGCCACACTGTCTTCCACAGTGATAGAACTAATTTACACTCCCACCAACAGTGTAAAAGTGTTCCTATTTCTCCACACCCTCTCCAGCATCTGTCGTCTCCAGATTTTTTAATAATCACCATTCTAACTGGCATGAGATGGTATCTCAATGTGGTTTTGATTTGCATTTCTCTAATGACCAGTGATGATGAGCACTTTTTTCATATGTTTTTTGGCCTCATATATGTCTTCTTTTGAAAAGTGTCCATCTATATCCTTGGCCCACTTTTGAATAGGTTTGTTTGTTTGTTTGTTTTCTCATAAATGTCTTTTAGTTCTTTTTAGATTCTGGATATTAACACTTTGTCAGATGGGTAGATTGCAAATATTTTTTCCCATTCTGTTGATTACTGGTTCACTCTAATGATTGTTTCTTTTTTGGTACAGAAGCTGTGGAGTTTAATTAGATCCTGTTTGTCTTTTGGTTTTTGTTGCCATTGCTTTTGGTGTTTTAGTCATGAAGTCTTTGCCTGTGCCTGTGTCCTGAATGGTTTTGCCTAGGTTTTCTTCTAGGGTTTTTATGGTGTTATTTCTTATATTTAAATCTTTAATCCATCTGGAGTTCATTTTTGTATTTATTCATTCTAAGATGTAGGTGTTGAATATAGTGTGATAAGTCAATGTGTTCACAGGAGGAAATGAGAAGATTATTACACTCATAAGTTCCAGAAGGTCAGTACCTGCCATTCAGGTCCACAGGGGAAGCATTAGGTTTTGGTCAGGTGGTAGAAGACAGGTGTGAGGGGAAATCTAGGCTCCAGCCTTTACTAGGGTTTCTGAGAGAAAGACAAGGTGGGGTGAAATAAACACTTGGTGTTTGCTTAGTATAAATAATTCCTGTGGAACGTGGGCTACAGGGGTGATCGCTAAGTGCCTGGTACCTGCCTTAAGATGATCTAGGGCAAGGGAAATACTGGCTTGATGTGTGTGAGTAACACATCATAAGGGAGAGTTTGGGACTGTAAACTTGGGAGAGGCAGGCTTGCATATGAAGCTTGTGCACCAGGCCAGCCCTTTGCTATCTCTAATAATTGGCTAGCAATGAGAGGCTCAGTCTCTCCACCCTTACCATCTCCTCCCAGCAAGCTTTTTAAGAGGCCTAAATATCATAGAATACATAAAATGATGTTAGAAGACCTAGTTCTAGTCTAGTCCATGAAACACTCATAATTAATTTTATTCCTGGGTATTGGATTCCTTATGGTTATCATGAAAATGAAGATATCTGTCTTGCTTTATTGGACTGATGAAGACCAAATGAGTTGACATCTGTGAAAAAGTTTTGATTATTATAAATTTGACCGTAAGGATTATTGCATCCAAGATAACCTTGTAGGATGTGAAAGAAAGAACTCCTCAGGGTACAACTGATTCTTGTTTAACCAAAACAACTCATTGAGCAGGACACTTAGTTATAAAATTTTCCATCCACCTCTTTGTAATCCACTCTTGATCCAAAAAGGAGCTCACAAAATGACCATAGACAGAAGCCCTTTGTTTTACTCATACAGATCATGAAACAGAAATAATTTGCAATCGTTTCTCCCATGCAGACATGCATATTACTTGATTTGCTTTATTTAGCTCTTTTCTACATTATAAATTTATATTTTTTGTAAGTCCTACTTATTTTTTCTTAAAAAGCATACATGTGATTGAGGAGTTGTAATGATTTGGGTTCATTACCTATTATGCAAAACCTAGCAGCTGACAGAAGTGAGTAATAGCAAAATTAATGGCAAGTTTAATGATATACTTTATCTTGTAATTTGTACATTTACCAGGTTTAGGTACATCCAAGAATGTCACATTTGGATAATAAATTATAAGTTTGTTTTAAATAGAGGTAGGAACTATAAGTGGGACAGAGCTAAAGTTGCCCAAAAGTGTATGCCTGTAGTTTAGTTTTATAAATTAATTCAATTCACTTTCCTCCATCTTGCTTATTGAATTTTCTAATTCTTTAAGGTTCAAGTCCAGTGCATGCTTCTTGACTGAGCCTCTGAACCACTTCAGTTTATGAGTTTTGTTCTTTGAACATTTGCTATATAAGCTATTAGATTGTTACACTCAAACCTGGACTATCAATTAGGTTTTCTTAATTTGTTACCTTAAAGGTATCATAAACAATATAAATGAGTCCAATGAAAGCAAATTTTTTATCATCTTTCTTCACTTTCTTTACAGGACTTACATATACCATAAATTCTCTAAATATTGATAATTGCTAATTAACACATGATGTGAAGAGTTGACAAAGTGCTTTATGGAGTAAAAAAAAAGGCTTTTAAAGTAAAATGTTTACACTAACCACGTAATAATGAAGTAGAACATAGGTGTTAACTCTTTGCTATTAAAGAATAATTATAGTAATCTTACAGTCCAAATTCGATTTTAAAAAGAATTATCATCTTTAGACCCCAGGAAGGGAAGCCTCTGCTCCTTGCTAGAGCTTCAGATGGTCTTTTCTGGCTACATGCTTTCATGAAGATATAGCCTTGAGCGATAAGAAAATATGCCACTTACATCTTACGGTTTCTTTCTATACCACAGCACAGGTCAAGACCTGTGACTTTCCTGCTCAAATGGCCTCAAGTCTACTTTTAGGAGCTTCACAGACTGTTGCTGGGATTCGTCCTTCAATGGCTGTATTATGACACCGGTGTGCTCAGCCTAAGTTGACTGAAAGGCTAAAGTGGGCAGCTTTTTGAAACAGGGAAAAAATACAGCTTGTGTATGAGATGCTCATATATGTTCATATATGCTAAGTTTCTCAGGGTCACATATGCAGCATCTCATACACAAACACTGAGCTAGAGTCAGGTAAGGGCAGAGAAGTGGGGATTAACTAAGGTGAAGAGCTGGCTCTGTATGGCCACCACATGCTGCCATGGGGTTCTTAGGAGTCCAAATGTTTTAAACATGAACCTGAACTGTCAGATTTTTATGGAAGTATCTTTGCAAAGTAGGCTAATACTATGTATTTTAAGTTTGATCTTATTTAAAGAATGGAACTGCAGGCCATTATCTTAAATGAAACAACTGAGACACAGAAAGACAGATACTGCACGTTCTCATTTCTAATTGGGAGCTAAATAATGTGTCCATGTAGATGTAAACTGTGGAATGATAGAAAATGGAGGCTGGGGAGGATGGACGGGGGTGGATGATAATAAATTACTTAATGATTCAGACTGCATTATTCCAGTGGTGGATATGCTAAGGCCCTGTAATCACTTTATTTAGACATGTGGTATATGAGCTGCCACACATACATTTATACAAGTAAAACATTTATCACTTAAAAATATTTAGACATGTGGTATGTGAGCTGCCACACATTCTTGCCTTGGGACCTCCACTTTTTAGAGACCCTATTTATTTTAATACTTGGAATTATAACTAAAAGGTTATAATGACCCCTTGAAAAGCATGAAGACTGACCTCTGTCTTACTGAAAATCCATGTATAACATTTGACTGTCCATAAAAGTTAACTATTAATAGGCTACGGTTGATCACAAGGCTCTTTGATAACAAACAGTTGATTAACATGTAGTTTGTATGTTATATATTACACATACTGTATTCTTACAATAAAGTAAGCTGGAGAAAGGAAATGTCACTAAGAAAATCATAGCTAGGTCTGCTAGCTCATGCCTGTAATCCCAGAAATTTGAGAGGCCAAGGCAGGTGGATTCCCTGACCTCAGGAGTTTGAGACCAGCCTGGGCAACATGGGAAAATCACATCTCTATCAAAATACAAAAAATTAGCCAGGAGTAGTGGTGCATGCCTGTTGTCCCAACTACTTGGGAGACTGAGGGGGGAGAATTTCCTGAACCTGGGATATGGAAGTTGGAGTGATCCGAAATTGTGCCACTTTGCTCCAACCTGAGGAACAGAGTGAGACCCCATCTCAAAAAGAGAAACGAGAATCATAAGGAAGAGAAAATATATTTACTATTCATTAAATGGAAGTGGATTATCGTAAAGTGTTCTTCATCCTTGGAGTCTTTATGTGGAGTAGACTGAAGAGAAGGAAAGGTTGGTCTTGCCGTCTCAGAGGTGGCAGAGGCTGAGGAAAATTCACTTTAAATGGACTTACCTAACTTAAACTTGTGTTCAAGGTTCATTTTTATATATAAACCCAGTATTTCCAATAGGAAAAGTGTGCCTGAAATGTGATATGATTTCTTTATCTACTAGTGTTACATTTTATGGCAAATCTCATAGGCTTTTAGATCTGTATCAGTCTTGAATTTATATTCTTGTTTTCAGGAATCAATTCCAAATTTGTCTATCTGATATGTATTACTTTCTATATTCTCGAATGAAAAGAAATTTACCAATTCTATCTGTTTGATTGTTTTGGTACCTACGTCTAATTGTAATTTCTTTTATTTGAAGTAAAAGAAGAGATATTATTTTTCATCAAACATTACATACTTAATGTGAAAACAATGCATCATCGTGTTATGTGTCCCTGGATTGGAGTAGAATCACTTTTCCGATTATCTGTGTATATTTTGGTACTTCTCTATTTCTTGGTTTATATCTGTTCTGATTTAGTGAATACATATATTCTTTTCGCTTCAGACCCTTCTCTCCTTTTGAACATCTCCCCAATTGAGTGTATTTGTAGATAAGGAACTGTTATTTCATAAATCATATTTTCAAATAGTTTTTCATATTCGAGTTAAAGTTAATCTCATATTTTCAGAGAGCTGATTTTTGATGAACATGGTTAATGCTTTTTACTAATATGAAGCGATGTAGTCTGAAGATATTAAATGTAAGAATTAAAGCAGAATTTACTGGGAATGTAGTTCTTTACTCCTATATGGGAGAGTAGAAGATGGAGTAGAGACATTAATAATGTATATGCATTGCCTGAGAAACAAAATCAGTTCTAATTGTAAATTGACTCAAAATAAAAATAATCATTGGATGAGTATTTTAGATGCTCTCCTATAAGTAAATACATAGATTTTTAAACATTGATTTTGACAGTGTAAAATTAAACGTAGTTTTTACCATTATCTTGGTTCACAGTTATATTCAGAACGATCATATTGTGGTTCCAATGAGCTGTGATAGTGCCGGTTTGCCTTTAAGTGTCCTCAGAGAAACGTAAACCCATTATACATTAGGATGAAAGACATTTAGATGAGTAATTTCAGGTATGTTCCCATGAGATTATTGAATCACCCCGATAAACAATGTGTGTATACTGTAAAATTAAATACAGAGTTCAAAGGAACTCATTGTTTTATCTGGAAAATACCCTCTGGATTTCAAGCGAGAAACTTGCAAAAAATAGTTTTGGATAAAGATTGTGTTTAAGTTTATATGATGGATAATGTAAATTATTCTAGAAATTTACAGTAGATAATTAAAAGTACTTTGTGTCATACTAGTCCTATATACTGAGGAAAGTAGGCATCCTGTTAGAAGCTGTACTAATTGAAATTCAACTGGCCTTGATTTAGTAACCCTCTATAGCCAGTTAAAATGAGAAATTGCAAACAGAACGTGTTAAATAATCTTATAAACAACTGAAGTATGCTATCAACCAATAAAGCCCTTATTCACTATAGCAAACCATTTGTCATTTTCAGGATACTCTAATAGAAATGATAAACTATGATGACTAGCATGTTTTCCTAAAAATGCTATAAGGTTACCTGAATGTTTTGCATGTACTGAAAATTATCAATTATAACTATTCAAATAAAGTGGAGTTATAATCTAAATTTGCAATATAAAGTATGTAATATTAAATGAATGAATACAAACTGATTTCATAGTGCTTAAATATCTTTATTAAATCTCTTAAAGGACAAACAAGGTCCTTCTATTCAGTTAAGTGGCAAACTGCTTGTACATAAACATACAGAAGTGAAAATAATCCAGTGATCTAGCTCAGAGCAAAAGCCAAAGTGCTTAAAATGCTTATAATAAAGACTTTTGGTTTGACTACTCCCCGACTCTGTTCTTATTACCTAAGGTGCTTTCGGTGCCCACTTACACTGTTCCTCAAATACGCCTGTACACTCCTGCCTCCAGTTATTTGTAATTACTGCTTCCTCTTTGCAAGTTTCACTGTCTCATACCTAAGACAATGCTTAAATGTCACTACTACCCCAGTGGGGCCTTTTCTAGCCCCTCACCTCTTCTTAATCTCCTCGCCCTGTTTTCCCCATTGTAGTTTCTACCATATTATTTAGTTTTACTTGTTTCTACTTTTTAATTGTCTTTCTTCCCTCTAAAGTAAGCTTTATAAAGGCAGAGAGTTTTTGTTCAGCTAGTTAACTGCGGTATTTACAGTGTCCAGGGTATGGGAATGCCTGATAAATATTTATTGAATAAGTCTATTTTCTATTGTAATAGTCATGTAAATATTTAATTGAATATTGACAAAGAAAACATACCACAATTTGTGGCAAATTGTATATGAGGGAAGATGGGAAAACCAAAGTGTATTTTTTGTTTCTAGTTGTTTTGATAAGTTAATGGATGCTATTTAATGTGCTTAAAGTATGCCGGGAACTATCTAAAATGCTGTACATATATATATATATCTGATTTATGCCTTACAACAACCCTGTGAAACAAGTATCAGCTCCTTTACAGTGAAGAAACTAGAGATTAAATAAAGCTGTTATGCAATTAATGTGTAGGAAGGCAAGATAGGACAATTGACGCTAGAACCCGTACTTTCAACTAAAGGCTCAGGGTTAAAATGCTGCTCTATTGTTGCTCTGAAAAGCTTCATTTGTATCTTTTTAATTCATTTTTATTTTGGTTAAACAAAAAAAATTGCAAGTAATCATTTCTGTTTAATCACTGTGGTTTAAAGTCACTTAATGACTTTTTCCCTTTTTACAGTGGGATGCCATCACTGAAATGGATGAACATAATAGGCCCATTCACACATACCAGGTATGTAATGTAATGGAACCAAACCAGAACAACTGGCTTCGCACAAACTGGATCTCCCGTGATGCAGCTCAGAAAATTTATGTGGAAATGAAATTCACACTGAGGGATTGTAACAGCATCCCATGGGTCTTGGGGACTTGCAAAGAAACATTTAATCTGTTTTATATGGAATCAGATGAGTCCCATGGAATTAAATTCAAGCCAAACCAGTATACAAAGATCGACACAATTGCTGCTGACGAGAGTTTTACCCAGATGGATTTGGGTGATCGCATCCTGAAACTCAACACTGAAATTCGTGAGGTGGGGCCTGTAGAAAGGAAAGGATTTTATCTGGCTTTTCAAGACATTGGGGCGTGCATTGCCCTCGTTTCAGTCCGTGTTTTCTACAAGAAGTGTCCCTTCACTGTTCGTAACTTGGCCGTGTTTCCTGATACCATCCCAAGGGTTGATTCCTCCTCTTTGGTTGAAGTACGGGGTTCTTGCGTGAAGAGTGCTGAGGAGCGTGACACGCCCAAACTGTATTGTGGAGCTGATGGAGATTGGCTGGTTCCTCTTGGAAGATGCATCTGCAGCACAGGATTTGAAGAAATTGAGGGTTCTTGCCATGGTAAGAAACAAACATTTCAATACTTCATCTTGCGTTTAAATGATTTAAATTTTTAAATTTTTTAAAAAATAACCGATGCTAAATGTACATCTTCACGGGTGCACAGTAACGTTTTGATACATACGGTGTATGCTGGTCAGATCAAGGTAGTTAACATATCCATCATCTCAGACACTGATCTTTCCAAAATGATGATTTATTAAAAGCAAATGTTGTACATTTATTTTCAAATAATACATTTTTGAGTGGTATTCCTGACAATTAATTGTGAAAGGAATGGATTCATAGTAACTATAAGAAAATTGATGTTGTTTTTCTCCTGGGAAAGGTGTATGAAAGTGTACCAGAATGCTTTCAGTAAAGCAGTTAAACAATATGAATTGTTCTATTCACTGATTTTTATAAAGGAAAGCAGCATCAACAGCAGCAACAAAAAGTACTGAGATTCAAAATAGTGATTTCCCTGGTGTTCACATTTTTATGGTTTATAGAAATGTGACATTTAAAGACAGTAATAATTATTTCTATTATATTGAATAGTAATACTTGAATCAAACTTAAATGGAATTATATTTAAATAAATGAGGAATTCATACATTATTTCAAAAACATAAAAGCTAGTTTATATGGGTGTTATATGTGATGTGTTTGGTGGTTGACTATTGACCTGATCAGAGGTTAATTAATTGTTTGCTATTATTGCATAGAATTTTTCACTGTATAACACATTAGCTTCTCATTTTAATAGTAGTATTTGTGTAACATCTAATTGTCAGGAAATATTAACATTACACAATGCTAGTTAAGTTTAGAACTATACCTTTCACACTGTTATAACAATGAGATACCTATAATTTTCAAGATGAAATATTTACTTTTTATGTAATTTATTTTATGAAGGCTTATTACCTAACAAGTATATACATTCAAAATGTTTATAGTGCCCCAATAAAGAGCATATATTTGATTATGTTTAGATTTAGGACTCATAATCAAAACACAAATAGAAATAAAATTATTTCTTGATAAATAGTCTTGGGAAATAGTAATGTACTGGAGATATTTCCTGCTCAATGATAACTTCTTTAGAGGGTGTTTTCTATAGCACCAGCTTAATTTATTGATTTCTTTGTTGCTGTTATATTCACATTCATTAAAAAGGATGAGAATAAGAAAAACATACCTTTATGCATATAAGGGTCATGGATAATATATGTGCAGTTTTAAAGGTCTGTTTATAAAACACTTGGGTTCTTTACTCTTGAAAAGTTCACGAGGAACCATCAAGTGGAGAAAATATATGTGGAAGTAGAGAGTGAATCTGTATAATTAAAGGATAATCTGTACATAGAGAACTGGGCAAAAATTGATAGGATGAATTTAAAGAAAAGGACTACCTTTGGAAAAAAGAAATTAAATTTTGTTCACATATCCTACTCCTTATCATTCTGCATATTCCAAGTGTCATATTTAAAATTAAGGGTACTTAAAATTGAATCCAGGAATATTAAGGCTCTGTTTCTTAGAATTTTAGAGGATATGACTAATAAAAGGACTTTTGAAATGAAGGCTTTATTTTCACATTCACTTTGTTTTGTGCTCTTTGAGAGTAACTGATATTTTCCAGATAGTCATTCAGCAATCCGTAAATATGATCCAATAACTTGCTTATAATTTATTGAAGTCTTGACATCTCTTCAGGAGTAAATTTAGAATGATGCTATCAGTTCATATTAATCAATATTAGTGCTTTATCAGATGAAACGAAATCAACAAAAATTAAGTTCATTTTGTGATTAAACCTGCAACCATTTTTTTATTATTTTTCTACTATACTTAATGGTTATTGCCATAATTTCTTCTGTTTAGTTCTACTAAGCTAGAAAGCCAGGGTGAAGTTAATGATAATTCCTATTGTTTTATTTATTTCTATACCATGAGATCACTGTTGATGACTGCAATACCAGGTGCAAAAATTAATGATTTGATTTTTGTACAGTTTCACTGAGTAATTTTTTACTTATTAAAAATAAATTAAGAAATCTAGGGAAAAAAAGTTCACTAGAGCTGCCAGTGATGATTATGTTTTGTAACTAGAGAATATTAATATTTGCATGAGAAGTTTGTAGTATATACTTTACAAAGCATGAATCAGCTTTCCTCTGCTTTTAATCATGAAACTATGTTTCATTCAAATTTATTAATATAGTTTGTCAATATTGTTTATCAACATTTTTATTCACTTATAACAAGGATTTATAATGGAGAAAAATAAAACCATGAATGATCCTGGAGGGATCTAAAGCTATTTTACATTGGAAAGTGTATGTTTTAGTTTGTTCTCATACTGCCATAAGAACTTCCTGAGACTGGGTAATTTATGAAGGAAAGAGGTTTAAATGGCTCACAGTTCCACAGGCTTAACAGAGAGCACTACTGGAATGCCTCAGGAAACTTACAATCATGGCAGAAAGTGAAGGGGAAGCATGCGTATCTTACTCTGGCAGCAGAGGAGAGAGAGAGAGAGAAGGGGGCAAGTGCCATACACTTTCAAACAAACAGATCTCATGAGAACTCACTATCACAAGAACAGCAAAGAGGAAGTCCACACTCATGATTCAGTCACTTCCCACCAGGCCCCTCCCCTATAATTTCAAGATGAGATTTGGGTGGGGACACAGAGCCAAACCATATCAGTGCACTAAAGAAAAATTTATACATATGAATAACAGTGAAGTGGAGAAAACAATAAGATCTAAGGAAAAAATGTATTACGTATAATAACCATGTGTTTTTTGATATAGGCATACAATATGTGTAATAATCACATCAGTTTACCACATTTTAAATTATGTGGATGTTAGCCATTTCTTGCTAAAAATAATAAAGTTTTAAAAATATTTAAAGAATTATGTAAAAATCTAAGGGTTTATATGATTTGCTAGTATTAAATACTTGTTCTTCTTTATGGCATTTACTACAGAATTAAAATAACCAACTATGATGGCTAGATTTTTTTTTACTTAATATGCTTGCTGTATGAAATTTTGTTTTTATTTATATGTCTTAAAATATCTTCAGTGATTTGGCAAAGATAGTTTTGGACAAATGATAAACAGCCTCAGTTTATCTAGAGCTTCTATTTGTCTGCTTGTATCTTCTATCTGCAGAAACATGAGGGAGTCAGTACAGAACAATTGTTCATCATCTTGTAGTAGATGGCTGAAATTGGAAGAATTAAGTTTGAGTTGAGTATCTATGGCTTATAAACTTTGAAATCAGGTGTTTAATTTATAAAGTAGTGGTTATAATCACTGGATGATACATGTAAAACTATTAACAAGCACACAGGCCTGACTTTAATTGAATATAATGAATTGTTATTTACAAACAAAAGGAGTCAGAGTGAATGTGGTGACTACATTATTTTTAAAGAGATATATATTGCAGTGCTAGCAGTGTTCATTTTAGAGTACTCACTTTTTTGTGTGTTCTTGATGTTTCATGTTGCCCCTTTCTTTCCTCTCATAAGAATTTTATCATTGCTTTTATTGCCATCTATTCATAACTTACCTCACAAAAAAAATCTCTGAATTACATATAATCAAAGGTCAAACTAATGCAGATGTATATGAAAAAAACTGTAGTACAAGTAGAAATGTGACCACATATATAATGGGAAAAGAAAAAGTGAGTATATCACTATTTTCCTTCTAGTCTATTCTAAAAACAATTAATTAACCTAAACCATTTTTTTTTTGAGACATGGTCTTATTCTGTCACCCACCGAGGCTGGAGTGGAATGGTGTGACCGTAGCTCATTGCAACCTTGAACTCCTAGGCTCAAGCAATTCTCCTGCCTTAGCCTCCCAAAATGCTGAGGTTGCAGGGATGAGCCACTGCTTCCAGCCCCAAACTATTGATAATTTTGAGCATTTACTGTTTCTTAATCACTTTCTTAAGTGGTAGAGATAAATATAAATACGGCATATGTTCCGATTATCTACTGCTATGAGACAAAACAGCACAAAATATATAGGCTTAAAATCACAATGATTTATTGTTTTTCAGGGCTCAACTAGGTAGTTCTGCAGTATTACAACATAGTGCAATAAACGGAGGTCACTCATGTAGCCGAATTCCACTGGAAGCTTGACTGGAGTTGGAATGTCCAAGATAGCCTCTCATCTTCCAGGGCCTTTCTCTGTGTGGCCTCTCATCATTTAGTATCGATCCCAAGCTTTCCTGGAGTGTAGTTGCTGGTTTATTCACATAACCATCTGCAAAATGAGTATCTGAGGAGACAGCACAGAGAGTGTAGGGGACTGCCACCGTGGCAATATATTATTTCACAGTCAACTCTCTGGATTCTCCCGATGAATGTCTCTTCATCATGTGCAAAAACCCACACCCTCCCAAACGTTTATCCCATTATGACCTCATGCTGAAGTCCAAAACAGCGTGTTGAAATCTGTTCCAGATTCAAATGAAGTTTCGTTGCTAAGACCCCTGTTGATCTGCAGAACTAAGAACCCGTGAGTAAGTTATCGTTCCCTACACCCACAACACACATGGAACAGGGGCAGGAGAATTGGAACATATTCTCCCATTCCAAAAGGCAGGGAACACAACAGTCACTGATCCACTGAGTGTGAAGTGCAGCTGGTGTTTTCAGGGTTCCTGACTACAGGGGTAGGGAATGTTTTCTATTAGAGCACGGTTCTGCTCCCTGTGATTGGTTCTCCGTGTCTTTTGGCTTTCTTACTAGTATCTCGCCCCTACACTCTTACTCATCCGCTCTAAGAAATGCCCACGTGCTGGTTGCTAGTTTCAACAGCTTTCGGATGCCTCTTTAATTTGATCAACAACATTACGAAGTGCTTTTGCTCTCTTCCAAGTTATCACAGCAGCATTATTGCTACATGTTGACCTTTTAGTATTGCCAATAACAGTATCTTTACTATCTTCGAGCCTCTACTCAGTCTCCTTGCTATTCTTCAGCCTCTGCCATCTGTTCAGGCCCAAAGCAAATGCCACAGCTTTTAACTTTTTGTTATGGCAACACCCATATCTTGTACAAATTATTTGCTTATAGTTTCTACAATCTGGAAATCTGGATTGGGTGCAGTGGCTCATTCTTTTTCTATCTTATCTGAGGTCACTTAGGCAACTGCAGTTATTTGGAGGTTTAACAGAGCTGCATATCTCTGATGGCTTCACTCATGCATAATGCTGTGTCTGTTATGTTAGAGGCCCTAACACTGTATACTATCTAAATCCTGGTAACAGTTTTAGTATGTTTTATTTCAGGAAATTATTCTAGGTATATTTTTCTTTCTGATATATCAACTACAAGGGGTTACTCACCTTAGCATTCAAGGGATTTTATATACTGGCCTTGTCCTATTCTTTTCTCACCTCAGCAAGTTATGTTCACTATTCATTTATTTTGATAACTTTTGAACAATCCATGTGTTTTTGTATCTCTTACATTTTTTCATATTTTGCCTAGCTGCTTTTGTACTCTTTTTTTTTCCTGTGATGGCATTTCATTTATTCTTCAATGTCTAATGCAAATGTCATGCCTCTGGGTCTTCACAAAGTTAATATCATTCTCCTCCATGCTACAATTTGTGCTAATTATTTGTGTATCTGTTTCAATGGGGATGTCAGATGAAAGAAGTGCACTGAAGAATCACATGATGTGAGTGACCACAAAGCACTGAGGAGTTACAGGTACAGCCTGTTGGTTCTTCTGGGGAATCCTATGTTTCTTCTCATTTCTTTCTTTCTTTTTTTGAGACAGAGTTTTGCTCTTGTTACCCAGGCTGGAGTGCAATGGCGCGATCTCGGCTCACCGCAACCTCCGTCTCCTGGGTTCAGGCAATTCTCCTGCCTCAGCCTCCTGAGTAGCTGGGATTACAGGCATGCACCACCATGCCCAACTAATTTTTGTATTTTTAGTAGAGATGGGGTTTCACCATGTTGACCAGGATGGTCTCAATCTCTTGACCTAGTGATCCACCCGCCTCGGCCTCCCAAAGTGCTGAGATTACAGGCGTGAGCCACCATGCCAGGCCCTGTTTCTTCTCATTTCTGTGATAAAAAGTAAATTTCTTGAGGGAGTGTTGTGGCATTTTAGATCTGGAAGGCCTTAGAAAATATTTTTATCCATTGTTTTATGAATCAGGACACTAAATTACTGAGACAAGAATTTAATTTCCAAGGGCCACACAGTAGTAACTACTATTATATTGAGAATTAAAGTCCAGATATGTCTCAATCTGGCCTTTCTGTGTTTCCCTTCCACCTATCACCGATTCTTTCTCACGCTCTCATTTCCTCATTCCAGACACCCGTGCCCTCACTTTGATGTTTAATGTTTTCTTCCTGCCAGAGCCAAAGCACAGGAGCTCTGTTTCTCATTATTAATTAGGCCTCCTCTGCCTTGTATTTCTCTTCATGAGTCTCATGTGGACATTGCTGGGGCAGGATTTAAGCATCACTTTTGAACTTTATGCTGCTGAGGATGATGAAAAGATACATAAATGTGGATTTATCTGGAACTTTACTTGTAGAGATGATAAACAGGAAAAATTACAGTGAGACTTTAGGGATTTTCATAATTTGCTTGAATGAGTTTGAGAACTCTTGGCTATGTAACTAAGACACAGTAAGCTGATTTAAAATAGAATAAATCTGTATCTAGTCATACTCCATATCTAATGAATGATGTATATTTACTTTCATTTAAATAACTTACGATATTTTATCCTAAAAGTTGTACTTCTGAATGTTTGACTTTGTGATTCCCTTTTGCATAATATTGTTAAGGTATACCTATATCCAATTTCTGGAAGCACAAAAGAGAGCAGTACACTCTTATTCTTGCTGTATGAATTAGGCTTAAATAGATAGATGATATTAAGCAAGTTTGCTTAAATTTAAAATCAAACACAAGTAATTTCGGTTGCTTTATTATACATAATAATCAGATTTTAGTCTTGTTTCAAATCTCAGCTGATATTTCATAACTATTATAATTTTATTTCATAGTTCATAAGACTCATGGGTCATGTTGATGTTTCAGATTTAACATTGTTTTAATTTATTCTACTTAATGTCAGTCTTTTCTAAGGTTTTGAATTTAAAAATAACATTGATTTGCAAAGAATTATACTAATTTACATTAAATGTTCTTTCAATTTATATGTCTAAGACTATTTTAGCACTTTGGAAGAAATAATTGGAAACATCACGCAAAATCGAATGCAGTTTTTGCTTAGTTATATGAGTTCTGAAGTGGCATGAATCCTTAATAAGCTCATATTAACATTAATTTAGGATAAATTGCATTAAGGTAGTAGTATTTGTACTTAGAGATACTAGTTTGTGTTTAAAATTTTAGACCTGCTGAGAAAATATATATATGTATATATATATTGCAATATATATGTATATATACATATATATATACACACACACATATAACGATATATGTATACACACACACATATATATTGCAATAACGCCTTCTTTAAGCCTATAGGTATCACACAGTATAATTTAACAAAATAATATTTGTGAAAATTAAAATTCTGAAACACTGTGAATATTTAAAAACCTTTATTCTGTCTAGAAATATGCTTTAAAATTTTTTTTCTAGTAGTGCATTAAAATTCCAGATGAAAGGAGGGTGGCAATTTTCAGACCATTGCATTATTGTTCACAGAGGTGAATGGGATATACGGGGCCTTTAGTGACATTGTATTGATTTGATCTCTTGAAGAGTGTTGTTATTAAGGCTTCATGGCCCAGTCCTCTGCTGCAGTTCAGAAACATTTATGCTGTGTGTTTATGATCTTCTGTATAATCATGTTATCAGAGATGACTGTGGAAGCAAAGAGCATAAAGAAATTTGAGATACTGGGATTTGCTGGCATTAAATAAGGGGGTTTGTGGGTATGATTAAAAACTGAAAGGCAAGACTGGGATCAGAAAAAAAGGGCAGATGCATTGGCCCAGTTAGTATTTTCACTTTCTAAAGGTTCTCACACACTGAGTATAAACTCTTATATTATAACCTTCAATTCCAAACACAGCTGCTTTTTCCTGAAGCAATTCCAAACTTTCATCTACCTTGAGAAGTATATGGAATCAAGAAGACTGAAGAGTCTAAAAATAAAAGATGTTATTTCCAAGTGAAAAAGAGTAAAGTTGAATAATTACAGGCATAACTTGGACATATTTCAGGTTCAGTTCTAGACCAAGCAATAAAGCAAACGTCCCAGTAAAGCAAATCACATGAATATTTTCATTTCCTGGTGAATATAAAAGTTATATTTACACTGCATTATTGTCTATTAAGTTTACAATAATATTGGCTCTAAAAACAATGTACGTGTTTAATTTAAAAACACATTATTGCTAAAAAATTGCTAATGATCATTCGAGCCTTCGGCAAGTCATAATCATTTTGCTGGTGGAGAATCTTGCCTCGATATTTATGGCTGCTGACAGATTAGGGTGTCAGTTGCTAACGTTTTTGGTACCTGTGGCAATTTCTTAAGATAACACAACAATGAAGTCAGCCATATCAGTTGCCTCTTTCATGACAGATGGCTCTGTAGCATGGTAGGCTGCTTAATATCATTTTACCCAGAGTAGAACTTTCAAAATTGAAGTCAGTCCTCTCAACCCCTGCTGCTGCTTTATCAACTAAGGTGAAATAATATTCTAAACATTTTGCTGTCATTTCAGCAATGCAATGTTCACAGCGTTTTTACTGGGAATAGATTCCCTCACTTTCTTTACTCATCCATGAAGGATGATTCCTGATGTTTTCCAGTTTTATCATGACATTGCAGCAATTCATTGTATCTATCTTCTCTCTTCTTCTGCTTTTCCTCTTGCTATATCCACAACATCTCCAGTTTTTTTCTCCATTAAAGTCTTGAACCCCTCACTGTCATCCTTGAAGGTAGGTATCAGTTTCTTCCAAACTCCTCTGGTTGTTGATGATTTTACCTTCTTCCGTGAATGGTGGATGTTCTTAATGGTATCTAGAATGTTGAATTCTTTCCAGAATATTTTCAGTTTACTTTGCATGGATCGATGGGAGGAATCACTATGGCAGCTATGGCCTTAGAAAATATATTTTTTTAAGTCATAAGACTTGGAAGTTGACATTTCTCTGTGAATGATGGACAGATAAATGGATGTCCTGCTAGCAGACATAGAAACATTAATTTCCCTGTATATCTCCATCAGAGCTTTTGGGTGATCAGGTGCAGCATCAGTAAGCAGTACTATTTTGAAAACAGTCTTATTTTCTGAGCAGTAGGTCTCAACAGCAGGCTTAAAATTCTCCATAAACCATGCTGTGTACAGATGTACTGCCATCAACCTTTGTTGTTCCATTTATAGAGCATGGGCAGAGTAGATTTACCATCATTCTTACTGGATTTAGCATTTTCAAAATGTAAATGGGCATTGGCTTCCACTTAAAGTCACAAACTGCATTAGGTCCTAACAAGAGATTCAGCCTGTCTTTTGAAGCTTTGAAGCCAGGCCGTGACTTGTCCTTTCTAGTTATGGAAGTGGTAGATGGCATCTTCTTCCAACATAGGATTGTTTCATCTACATTGAAACGCTAAGTGTGGCCACCTTCATCAGTGATTTTAGCTAGGTCTTCTGGATGACTTCTGCAGCTTCAACATACAAGCACTTGCTGCTTCACCTTGTAATGTTCTCGTGTAGCGATGGCTTTTGTCCTTAAAGCTTGTGAAGCAGCCGCTGTTGGCATCAGTTTTTGTTTTGCAGCTTCCTCCCCTCACTCAGCCTTCATGGGATTGAAGAGAGGTGGGATCTTATTCTGGATTAGGCTGTGTCCTAAGGGAACGTTATGGCTGCTTTGACCTTCTGTCCAGATCACGAAAACTTCGCTTATCAACAATAAGGCTGATTTGCTTTGTTATTCATCTGTTACCAGAGTAGCACTTTTTATTCCTTAAAGAAATTTTTATTTGTAATAACAACTTGGCTAACTCTTTGGTGCGAGAAGCTTAGTTTTTACCTATCTCAGCTTTTGAGGCCTTCCTCACTAAGTTTAATCATTTTTAACTTTTGATTTTACGAAGGAAAAGTGCATCTCTTTTCACTTGACCCTTTAGAGGCCGTTGTAGGGTTATTGGCCTAATTTCAATATGGTTGTGTTGCAGAGACCCAAGGAGACAGGGAGGGAAGGGAGAATGGCCAGTCAGTGGAGCAGCTGGAACACACAATATTTACCAATTAAGTTTTCTGGCTTATGTGGGTGTGGTTGGTGGTTAACCCCCAAAATAGGTTGGAACATTAAAAATCACTGAGTATACAAAAATAACATAAAAAATCATTGATAATGTCTGTTATGGTAATCTATGATATAGTATCTATATTACATATAACAAGTATGTAAAAGTTTGAAATATTGCTAGAGTTAACAGAATTACCAAGTGTGATATGGAGACATAAAATGAGCACACACTGTTGGAAAAATGGCACCAATAGCCTTGCTTAATGCAAGGTTGCTATAGACCTTCAATTTTTAGAATATGCAGTATCTGCAAAGTGCAATGAAGTTCAGTAAAACAAGACATGCCTATATATTACAGTTTGTTCTTTGTCATGATTTATAAAGTACGTTAAAGTACAAACCTACTTGAAATTATAATTTTAGCAAATTATTTTACACGTTTAATATCAACTTTAGCCCATATTTTATTCTGTTAACTTGAAGACTGTAAGTCATATTCCTATAGGGCTGTCCTTAATTAAAAAGTTAAATTTATGTAAATAAATTTACACATATTTCTATGTGAGCATAAATTTATTCATTATCTCTATACTCTCTCCAGATGTGACTTACCCTGTTACCCACTGAAATGGTTCCTTTTCATATGAATTCTCCCTAGAATTTTAGTTCTACCTTTTAATCAAATGAAATGAATATGCATATATAGATAGTACTTGTATACATCAAGATATAGTAACAGTTTTTGTACCTTTCATTTTGTCTATCATTATCTCCTTTCTTCTGGGTTCAAAAAGTGTGTATTTTGGTTGTTCTGTTGATGAAGTTCTATGAGCGGTTAAGATTTTTATTTAATGGATATTTAAGAATAGCTTTCTCTTTCTTTCCCTCTTCAATGATTGTTTATTTGGATGTAGAATACAAGATGACAAAGATTTTTCTTCAACATTCTGAAAATATGATTTTTCCATTTTTGATAATCTGTTATTGCTAATGATCTGCCAATGGTTTTGTTGTCATTTCTTGGGAGATTATGTATAGCTTCTATAGTTTTTATTTTTAGATATATCTGGTGTTTCTGGCTGTGGATTTATTTTTTTTCCTGCTTTTAATTTTGTGGTTTTAACCTGAGAAAGAGAGAGAAAGACAGAGAGAGAGAGAGATTGCTTTCTTTTAATCTGTGTTTCTAGAATTTTTATGAAATATGTTTATTGGAAACTTTCAGTTTATTCTCTCTGTCTCTGAACTAATTTTTTCAATACTTAAATTGCAGCAATAATTTCCAGGTTTAGAATTTTCGCTTTGACTAAGCATAGGTAAGAGTTTGTCTCATCTATTGAGGTATCTTTATCTTCATTAGTTTTAGTTGTTATTTTTCATTCTTTTTGTTTCATTTCTGCCCACTGTATTCCATAATTCTCTTCCTCTTTTATGGATGTTATTTTATTCTCTATAGATTTTAAAGTCCCATTCTAATAGATTTGGATCAAATTAATCTGATTTTTTAGTGTGTTGCCTATATTTCTAAGCATTTGTGTCTATCATGTACTTTGGAATTGTAGGTTGACTTGTCTGGAAATTTTATATTTTATCTGATTTCTGTTTCTGTACCACTGGTTTTTTATTTGAAGAGTTTGTGGTTATACCAACCCAGTTCCCTAGGCCGTAATTAGAGAAAAATGTAAAGGGTGTAATAAATGTCCCAAAGAATTCAAATCAGGATTCCTGGTGGACAGGTAGTTCCGCTTTATACAATAATTCAGGGATCCGGACTTCTTACCTTCAGTAAAGCAGACACCTCTTAAAACCTTGTAGTTGTCTGCATCCAGCTCAGAGAATAGAGACCTGTGTCCTTCTTAGTCAACTCGTATTTAAAGAGTCACATATCATTTCCTATTACATGCCAACAATGACAGCAGTATGTGGCCACACAACTACAAATAGAGGGAGGTTCTATTAAATGTTGTTCCTAGCTCAGTAGTCACTTTCCACAAATAATTCTCCCACATAGAAAAGGAAGACCCAATGTTTCTAGGCACTTGGCCATCTCTGCAACAGTCTGTCACTTCATTAACGAAATATACATATTCATCCTCATGTACCTGATAATGCAGTTTTCTCCATCAAGCTCAAATAGTCCTTGAACCCCTTAAATGGATGAGCATAACACAGGCTGTCAGAGTTGATTAGCCACCAATAACTACATCGGAAATGGTCGTGGATTTCGAAGGTAGTGGAGTTGAAAGTCATTGAGAACAGTGACACACACCATTTAATCAGTGTTCAGGCCGGGCGCGGTGGCTCACGCCTGTAATCCCAGCACTTTGGGAGGCCGAGGCAGGTGGATCACAAGGTCAAGAGATCAAGACCATCCTGGTCAACATGGTGAAACCCCGTCTCTACTAAAAATACCAAAAATTAGCTGGGCATGGTGGCGCATGCCTGTAATCCCAGCTACTCAGGAGGCTGAGGCAGGAGAATTGCCTGAACCCAGGAGGCGGAGGTAGCAGTGAGCCGAGATCGCGCCATTGCACTCCAGCCTGGGTAACAAGAGCAAAACTCTGTCTCAAAAAAAAAAAAAAAAAAAAAAAAATCAATGTTTATATCTTTTGGAGAGCTTCACACTGCCTACCCAAAAAGATTTTCCTATTTCTTTTCCTTCCAGCTTTCAACCCAGCTAATTATTGCCTGAACTCATCTGTTTCTGGAAATAATAATATATGGTCAAATGTACCAAGTGGCAACCAACACAAAGAAATCATAGCTCTGGACCAGACTTCCAAGTTATTGCATATAAACGTTTTACCAAAACTATTACTATTGTATGATATAGATTTTCATCTCTCCATAGCCTCCTGTTACACATCACCTGTCCCCTGATTGCCAAGTCAATGTCACTTATTTTAGTGTTTCGTTATGGGTCTATTCCCATTAAGGTGTATGTATAAACACACACACACACACACACACACACACACACACACACACGAGAGAGAGAGAGCATGCAATATATATATATGGAGCTACACACATATAGCCATTTATATGTGTACACACATGTGTATATATATATATATGGCTATATATATGAGTATATGTTAGAGTTAAAATATTATCTAAAAGCTGAGATAACAGATAAAAGTTTCGAAGTCGAGAGCCTTCATATGTAGAAGTTAATTTTTCATTCATGTTACAGCCTACGGTGTGCATGTTGTTGAGGGCTTTCCGTCATACACAAAATAAGAGAGCTGTGCATTTTCTTTCTCCAGCTCTGTTATCACCTGTAGATTTGTTGTTACCCGCATCCAATGAGTGGAACATGTATTTATCCAGGCAAGGGAGCATATATAGTACACAAGTGCTTTTTAAAAGACTTACCATAGAAATAACATATATGTTATCAACAAGATAAATGTTTTTAGGGTAAGCTTAAATATTGTCATGTCAAATAATTAGAATAATCAGGATTTTTCTTTTTTGAACAGTAGACAGGTAGTAAGCTAAGATACATACATACATGTGTATATATCTTAGCAATCTAGATTACATTTGGGGCCTGATTTTTAGATTTTTAGCTGTGTCTTCTCTGGCCACAAAAGGCAAGACATTTCTTTAGAGCCTTCTTGAATCGCTAGTTCTCTGAGGATATTTTGATCTGAAAGTTTAAAGCAGGGAGCTTTTTACTTTTTTTTCTGTAAACTCTCCAGCCTGGTCAGAACTTGCCATACATATATGTATATGTATATGTATATGTATGTGTGCATTTGTATGTTTGTATGTATATGTGTGTGTGTTTCATAAAACCAGACATAAACTAAGTATGCCAAATTTAACATACATTTATTTTTATAAATTCAAACGTTATTCTCTTGATATAGAAATAAATATTCAACTATTTTGAAGAAACTGTGATTATTTTCATATAGTAACTACAAATAGCAACAGGGAACATTTGTGATAAACCCCCTGTAATAATAATTCATACATTGTTTGAAGAATAATATATCTACTATAAATACATTTAAGTTGTTTATTTGTATTTAAGATCTCTTGTAGCCCCTTGTAAAAAAGTCATCCCGGCGTGGACATAAACTCAGATATACCTTATGATGATATCAGAGGACATTATTAATATTTTTGAGTCCTTTGAGACAGTAACTTACAAAAATTTAAGAAATTACTGGTGTTCTCATTCATTTGACCTTTTTAGGAAGTAATACTTTTTTTTTAACTCAGTTTTTTCTTTCTTTCAACATATAATACTAATAATTGAACATTTGACTTTCACAAATAGCTCTCAATTATGAAAATGTCTGGTAACAAGTTATTGTTTTCCATTTGAACGTACTACAAACTATGTTTTTTAGAATGAGTGTCAGTAAATAAGAAATATAGCATTACTGGAAATGGTAGTCTCACTTTCACAGGGAACTTTAGAGTAGTAGTAAATTTAAAGGGATGGAGGTGTCCAGTTTCAAGTCACTGTATACAAGGGCGATCACCATGAAAAGAAGCATTCTGTACCAACAACAGATGGGAAGTTTGGGACCATAAAAATAAGGTCTGCTTTTCTGCTGCAATGGACAGAAAAAAAATGCATAAATTATTCCCATTATTTGACAATATCAAAAGGAACTGCCATAAAAAGTAATGAACACCTCTTGAAAGATGGAAACACTGTTCTGTTGGACAGAGATAAACAACTACTGTCTTGGTTAGAATTCTTTAAGATCACGGTATATTTGGTCTTTTTAAAAAAATGATTAATATTCTCATTTTTTGGTTTTATTTCTCTTCTTTTTTAAATGTTAACTACTCTTCAGAATTATGTTTTACCCCTTAATAATCAAGCAGCCTATATTTTTTAACTCTATGTTTACTAGTCACTATTTTTAATAAATTAAATGTAAAAATTGTGTTAATTTGTAAAACATTGAAGATTCTCTATTAAGTTAATAATTGCATTATGACTAGGAGCACCTTCCTCTTGAAGCCTGATTTTATGTGGGTGCATTTTTATGCAGATTGCTATTATGAACTAATTCACCATGGAGAGGAAATATTAATATTATATGTATGTATTTTTTTAAATTACCCCATAGAATAAATAGCATACATTACTTATGTAAATAAATATTTTTTATTCATGAGGGTTGTTTTATTTTTAGAAATTCTTCACCTATTGAGGTGACCATAAAATTTTTCTATTTGCTTATTCATGAGATATATTTAATATGTTAATATAAAATGTTTTATAAATATTTTATAAAATATATATTATTTTATAAACATAATATAAAATATGTTAACGATATAAAAATATATGTTAATAATATATTTCCTTAGATGACCAATCTTTGATTTAATAAAGTTATCGGGCCTTGAAGGATTGTTACCTTAATGTTGATTTCTATGTATTTTCTTTCATTTATTAAAAGTTGGGATAAGGAGATTTTATTGAATGCTATGAAACATAAATATTTTTGAGTGACATAAAGAATGTAATAGTTATATATACCATATTCTTAGATGAAAATGTTAAATAATTGGAAAATTTAAAATGTGAGAGTTGTAAACAAGTCAGACTCAAAATTCTTATTTTTGCTACTTTGAACTCAGCAAAAATTATGTTCCTTTATGTATAAAATAACAAATGCATTACAATATAAAGGAATACTGAAAAAGAATAATAAACTTGAAGAGTATTCCTAGCAGACATTAAAATGTATTTGAAGGAATATATTTAAAATGCATGGTATTAACTTTCAAAGAAATATTCGTCAATGTTATCAGGAGGTTAAAAATAGACTAAATTACATGAAGTAGTAAAAAAATGGTGAAATTGAGATTATTAATTAATGGGGACAATAGATAGATTGTTTATGTTGTAGGGGTTGATATTGGGTAGGGAAAGAAATAATCACTTGGGTGTAGGGCCTGTATTGCAATTACTTTTCTTTCTTGCTTTGTTTTTTTTTTTTTTGTTTTTTTTTGAGATGGAGTTTCACTCTTCTCACCCAGGCTGGAGTGCAAAGGCATCATCTCACCTCACTGCAACCTCTGACTCTTGGGTTCAAGCAATTCTCCTGCCTCAGGCTCCTGAGGACCTGAGATTACAGGCACACACCAATATGCCCAGCTAATATATGTAGTTTTTTTATTATACTTTAAGTTCTAGGGTACATGTGCAGATCGTGTAGGTTTGTTACATAGGTATATACCTGTCATGGTGATGGTTTGCTGCATCCATTGCCCCATCATATACATTAGGTATTTCTCCTAATGCTATCCTTCCCCCATCGCCCCACCCCCTGCTATTCTTCCTCTAGTCCCCCACACCCCCCCCAGGCCCTGGTGTGTTACATTCCCTTCCCTGTGTCCATGTGTTCTTATCGTTCAACACCCACTTATGAGTGAGAACATATGGTGTTTGGTTTTCTGTTCTTATGTCAGTTTGCTGAGAATGATGGTTTCCAGTTTTCATCCACATACCAGCAAAGGACATGAACTCATCCTTTATATGGCTGCATAGTGTTCTGTAGTGTATATGTGTCACATTTTCTTTATCCATTCTGTGACTGATGGGCATTTGGGTTGGTTCCAAGTCTTTGTTATTGTGAACAGTGCCACAATAAACATACATGTGCATGGGTCTTTATAATCCCAGTAATGTGATTGCTGGGTCAAATGGTATTTCTATTCCTAGATCCTTCAGGAATCACCACACTGTATTCCACTGGTTGAATTAATTTACCCTCCCACCAAGAGTGTAGAAGTGTTCCTATTTCTCCACATCCTCTCTAGCGTCTGTGGTCTCCTGATTTTTTATTGATCACCATTCTAACTGGCGTGAGGTGGTATCTCATTTTGGTTTTGATTTGCATTTCTCTAATGACCAGTGATGAGGAGCTTTTTTTCATATGTTTGTTGGCTGCATAAAAATGTCTTCTTTTGAAAAATGTCTGTTCATGTCCTTTGCCCACTTTTTGATGGGTGGTTATTTTCTTGCAAATTTAAGTTCTCCATAGATTCTGGATATTAGCCCTTTGTCAGATGGGTAGATTGCAAAACTTTTTCCCATTCTGTTGGTTGCTGATTCATTCTACTGGTAGTTTCTTTTGCTGTGCAGAAGCTCTTAAGTTTAATTAGATTCCATTTGTGTATTTTGGCTTTTGTTGCCAATGCTTTCGGTGTTTTAGTTATGAAGTCCTTGCCTATGCCCATGTCCTGAATGGTATTGCCTAGGTTTTCTTCTAGAGTTTTTATGGTTTTAGGCCTAATGTTTAAATGTTTAATCCATCTGGAGTTAATTTTTGTATAAGGTGTAAGGAAGGGGTCCAGTTTCAGCTTTCTGCATATGGCTAGCCAGTTTGCCCAACACCATTTTTTAAATAGGGAATCCTTTCCCCGTTGCTTGTTTTTGTCAGGTTTGTCAAAGATCAGATGGTTGTAGTTGTGTGGCGTGATTTCTGAGGCCCCTGTTCTGTTCCATTGGTCTATATCTCTGTTTTGGTACCAGTACCATGCTGTTTTGATTACTGTAGCCTTGTAATATCGTTTGAAGTCAGGTAGCATGATGCGTCCAGTTTTGGTTTTGTTTTGTGTTTTTGCTTAGGATTGTCTTGGCTATGGGGGCTTTTTTTTTTTAGTCCTTTATGAAGTTTAAGGTAGTTTTTCCCAATTCTATGAAGAAAGTCATTGGTAGATTGATGGGGGTAGCATTGAATCTATAAATTACTTTGGGCAGTATGGCCATTTTCACGATGGTGATTCTTCCTAACCATGAGCCTGGAATGTTTTCCATCTGTTTGTGTCCTCTCTTATTTCCTTGAGCAGTGGTTTGTAGTTCTCATTAAAGAGGTCCTTCATATCCCTTGTTAGTTGTATACTATGTTGTTTTATTCTCTTTGTAGCAATTATAAATGGGAGTTCACTCATGATTTGGCTCTCACCTCTATTAATGCTGTATATGAATGCTTGTGGTTTTTGCACATTGATTTTGTATCTTGAGACTTTGCTGAAGTTGCTTATCAGCTTAAGGAGATTTTGGGCAGAGACAATGGGGTGTTCTAAGTATACAATTATGTCATCTGCAAATATGGACAATTTTATGTCCTCTCTTCCTATTCGAATACACTTTATTTATTTTCTTGCCTGATGGCCCTAGCCACAGCTTCCAATACTTTATTGAACAGGAGTTGAGACAGAGGGAATTCTTGTCTTGTGCCAGTTTTCAAAGGGAATGCTTCCAGTTTTGGCCATTTGGTATGATATTGGCTGTGGGTTTGTCATAAACAGATTTTGTTATTTTGAGATATGATCCATTGATACCTAGTTCATTGAGAGATTTTAGCATAAAGAGCTGTTGAATATTGTCGAAGGCCTTCTTTGTATCTGTGGAGATAATCATGTGTTTTAATCTTTGGTTCTGTTTATGTGATGGATTACGTTTACAGATTTGCGGATGTTGAACCAGCCTTACATCCCAGGGATGAAGCTGGCTTGATCATGATGGATTTTGATGTGCTGCTGGATTCGGTTTGCCAGTATTTTATTGAAGATTTTTGCATCAATGTTCATTATGGATATTGGCCTGAAATTTTCTTTCTAGTTGTATCTCTGCCAGGTTTTGGTATCAGGATGATGTTGGCCTCATAAAATGAGTTAGGGAGGATTCCCTCTTTTTGTATTTTTGAACTCGTTTCAGAAGGAATGTACCAGCTCCTCTTTGTACCACTGGTAGAATTCAGCTGTGAACCTGTCTGATCCTGGACTTTTTTTGCTTGATAGTCTATTAATTGTTGCCTCGACTTCAGACCTTGTTATTGGTCTACTTAGGAATTCAACTTCTTCTTGGTTTAGTCTTGGGAGAGTGTAAGGGTCCAGGCATTTATCCATTTCTTCTAGATTTACTGGTTCATTTACCTAGAGGTATTTGTAGTAATCTCTGATGTTAGTTTATATTTCTGTGGGATAGGTGGTGGTATCTCCTTTATTATTTTTTATCACATCTATTTGAATCGTCTGTCTTTTTTTTATTAGTCTGGCTAGCGGTCTGTTTTGTTGATCTTTCCAATAAATCCAGCTACTGGATTTATTGGGTTTTGAAGGTTTTTTTGTGTCTCTCCTACAGTTCTGCTTTGATGTTAGTTATCTCTTCTTGCCTTCTGCTGGCCTTTCAGTTTGTTTGATCTTGCTCCTCTAGTTTTTTTAATCGTGACATTAGGGTGCCAATTTTATATCTTTCCTCACTTCTCTGGTGGGAATTTAGTGCTAGAAATTTCCCTCTGGACACTGCTTTAAATTTCCCTCTGGACACCAGCGATTCTGGTACATTGTGTCTTCATTTTCAATGATTTTGAAGAACATCTTTATTTCTACCTTCATTTCATTGTTTATCCAGTAGTCACTCAGGAGCAAGTTGTTTAGTTTCCATGTAGTTGTGTAGTTTTGATTGAGTTTCTTAATCATGAGTTCTACTTTGATTTCACTGTGATCTGAGGGACTGTTTGTTCTGATTTCCATTCTTTTGCATTTGGTGAGGAGGGGTTTACCTACAATTATGTTGTCAATTTTAGAATAAGTGTGATGTGGTGCTGAGAAGAATGTGTATTCTATGGTTTTGGGGTAGAGTGTTCTCTGTAGATGTCTGTTAGGTCCGCTTGGTCCAGATCTGAGTTTAAGTCCTGGATATCTTTGTTAATTTTCTGTCTTATTGATCTGTCTGGTCTTGACAGTGGAGTGTTAAAGTCTCCCAGTGTTATTGTGTGAGAGTCTAAGTCTCTTTGTAGGTCACTAATAACTTGCTTTATGTATCTGGGTGCTCCTGTTTGGGTGCATCTATATTTAGGAGAGTTAGCTCTTCTTGTTGCATTAATCCCTTTACAGTTATGTAATGCCCTTCTTTGTCTCTTTTGATCTTTGTTGATTTAAAGTCCGTTTTATCAGAGACTAAGACTGCAACCCTTGCTTTCTTTTGCCCTCCATTTGCTTGGTAAATCTTCCTCCATCCCTTTATTTTGAGCCTATATGTGTCTTTGCATGTGAGATGGGTTTCCTGAAAACATCACACCAATGGGTCTTGACTTTTTATCCAGTTTGCCAGTCTGTGTCTTTTGATTGGGGCATTTAGCCATTTACATTTAAGGTTAATATTGTTATGCGTGAATCTGATCTTGCCATTGATGCTAGCTGGTTGTTTTGACTGTTACTTGAGGCAGTTTCTTCATAGTGTTGATGGTCTTTACAGTTTGGTATGTTTTTGCAGTGGCTGGTGCTGGTAGTTTCTTTCCATGTTTAGTGCTTCCTTCAAGAAGCAGGCTTGGTGGTGAGGAAATCTCTCAGCAGTTGCTTGTCCATAAAGAATTTTATTTCTTCTTTGCTTATGAAGCTTTGTTTGGCTGGGTATGAAATTCTGGGTTGAAAATTCTTTTCTTTAAGGATGTTGAATATTGGCCCCTGCTCTCTTCTGGCTTGTAGGGTTTCTGCCAAGAGATTTGCTGTGACTCTGATGGCTGTCCATTTGTGGGTAACCCGACATTTCTCTCTGGCTGCCTTTAGCATTTTTTCCTTCATTTCAATCCTGGTGAATCTGATGATTATGTGCCTTGGGGTTGCTCTTCTTGAGGAATATCCTTGTGGTGTTCTCTGTATTTCCTGGACTTGAATGTTGGCCTGCCTCACTAGGTTGGGGAAGTTCTCCTGGATAATACCCTGAGGAGTGTTTTCCAACTTGGTTTCATTCTTCCCATCACTTTCAGGTACACTGATCAAACATAGATTAGGTCTTTTCATATAATCTTGCATTTATTGGAGGCTTTGTTTATTTCTTTTCACACTTTTTTTTCCTAATCTTGTCTTCTCACTTTGAGTTGATCCTCAGTCTCTGATATCATTTCTTACACTTGATTGATTTGTCTATTGAAACTTGTGTATGCTTCACAATGTTCTCATGCTGTGTTTTCAGCTCCATCATTTTGTTGATGTTCTTCTCTACCCTGGTTATTCTCGTTAGCATTTTGTCTAATGTTTTTTAAAGGTTCTTAGTTTCCTTACATTGTGTTAGGACATGCTCCTTTAGCTCGGAGAAGTTTATTATTACCCATGTGCTGAGGCCTGCTTCTGTCAAGTCATCACACTTCTTCTCCAGCCAGTTTTTTTCCCTTGCTAGTGTGGGGTTGTGATCCTTTGGAGGAGAAGAGGCGTTCTGGCTTTTGGTGAGTTCAGCCTTTTTGCGCTGGTTCCTTCCCATCTTTCTGGATCTGTCCATCTTTGGTCTTTGAAGTTGGTGACTTTTGGGCAGAGTTTCTAAGCAGACATCCTTTCTGTTGTTGTTGAAGCTATTTTGTTCTGTTTGTTACTTTTCCTTCTAATAGGTCCCTCTGCTTCAGGTCTGCCCAAGTTTGTTGGAGGTTCACTCCAGACTCTGCTTGCCTGGGAATCACCTGCAGGGGCTGCAGAACAGCAAAGATTGCTGCCTGTTCCATTCTCTGGTAGCTTCGTCCCAAAGTGGTACCTGCCAAATGTCAGCCAGAGCTCTCCTGTATGATGTGTCTCCCGGTTAAGATACATGGGGGGTCATGGAGCCACTTTAAGAGGCAGCCTGTCCCTTCAGAGCTGCCAGGCAGGGTCATTTAAGTCTGCTGAAGTGGAAACCGTAACCACCCCTTTTCCCACATGCCCTGTCTCAGAAAGGTGGGGCTTTGTAAGACCTTGATGGGCTGCTGTCTTTTTTTTCTTAAATGTCCTGCCCAGCAAGAAGAGAATCTACTTGACAGTCGGCCCACAGAGGCTTTGCTGAGCTGCCATGTTGGACTCTACCCAGCTGCTGTGTAAACTTCCCAGTGGCTTTGTTTAGACAGGCAATGTGGCCGGCGCCCCTCCCCACACCAAACTCCAACATCCCAGGTCGAGCCTAGGCTGCTATGCTGACTATGAGAATTTCAAGCCACTGGATTTTAGCGTGTCATTGTAGGAGCCAGAGGGAGACTCTGGTCTATGGGTTGCGGAGACCTTAGGGAAAGGTCTGAGCTGGAGTGCTGGAATTTCCAGAAAAGTCCCTGATGGCTTCCCTTGGCTGGGAGAGTGAGTTCTCTGGCCTCTTGCACCTCCCGGGTGAAGCTATGCCCCACCCTGCTTCAGCTTGCCCATTGTGGGCTATTCCCACTGTCTAAGCAGTCCCAGTGAGTGAACCAGGTACTGCAGTTGGAAATGCAGCGATCCCTAGTCTTCTGGCATGCTCTTGCTGGGAACTGCAGGCTGGAGCTGATTCTATTCAGCCATCTTGGTGAAAGCGTTTCTGTAATTTTAGTCGCCATGGGGTTTCACCATGTTGGATTCTACTTGAGATGGGGTTTCACCATGTTGGCCAGGCTGATCTCAGACTCGTGACCTCAGGTGATCTAACCAATTCAGCCTCCCAAAGTGCTGGGATTACAGGGCAATTTCTTAACTAAACCTCAGAAGAGTCACCCTCACAATTAAATGTGAGTTGAACTTTAGAAATTAGCATCCATTGTACTTAGTGGAGAGATCTATTTGGGGAACAGAGAAATCCCACAGAGTTTCTTGTCGCAGTAAAATAAAGCCTAAGGCAGTTATAACAAAATGAGGCTTACTTTTAGGTTACAAATTATGATTTTCATGCAAATTTACAACTGTAATGAAACAGTGACTTTAAAAAAAAATGATTTGCTTTCCTGTTTATTTTTCCTTTTACTATTTTTCTTTCTTCAAAAAAAAAATGGGATAAATGTACACAACATGCAGGTTTGCTACGCAGGTATATGTATACCTTTGCAGTTTCCTGTGCTATTGACGCATCCTCTAAGTTCCTTCCCCTCTCCCCCCACCCCAAAACAGGCCCTGGCATGTGTTGTTTTTCTCGGTGTCCATGGGTTCTCAATGTTCAACCCCCACTTATGGGTGAGAACATGCGGTGTTTGGTTCTGTTTCTTTGTTAGTTTGCTGAGGATAAGGGCTTCCAGCTTCATCCTTGTCCCTGCAAAGGACATGATCTAATTCCTTTCTTAGGGCTGCATAGTATTCCATGGTATATATATACACCATATTTCCTTTATCCAGTCTGTCATTGATGGGAATTTGCATTGGTTCCATGTCTTTGCTGTAGTAAGTAGTGCTGCAGTAGACATATGCTGCCTATGTCTTGATAGTAGAATCATTTATATTCCGTTGGGTATATACCCAATAATTGGATTGGAGTCAAATGGTATTTCTGGTTCTAGATTGTTGAGGAATCACCATGTGTCTTTCACAATGGCTGAACTAATTTACATTCCCACCAACAGTGTAAAAGCATTCCTATTTCTCCACAGCCTACCCAGCATCTGCTGTTTCTTGACTTTTGAATAATTGACATTCTGACTGGCATGAGATCATATTTCATTGTGGTTTTGATTTACATTTCTCTGATGATCAGTGCTGTTGAGCTTTTTTTCTTTTTCTTTTTTTTTTGAGTTGGAGTTTCGCTCTTGTTACCCAGGCTGGAGTGCAATGGTGCGATCTCGGCTCACTGCAACCTCCGCCTCCTTGGTTCAGGCAATTCTCCTGCCTCAGCCTCCCGAGTGCTGGGATTACAGGCACACACCATCATGCCCAGCTAATTTTTTGTATTTTTGGTAGAGACGGGGTTTCACCATACTGACCAGAATGGTCTCGATCTCTTGACCTTGTGATCCACCTGCCTCGGCCTCCCAAAGTGCTGGGACTACAGGCTTGAGCCACTGCGCCTGGCCGCTTTTTTCATATTTTTATTGAACATGAATTTCTTTTTTTGAGAAGTGTTTGTTTATATCCTATGCCCACTTTTTGATGGGGTTGTCTTTTTCTTGTAAATATGTTTAAGTTCCTTGTAAATTCTGAATATTAGACACTTGTCATATAGGTAGACTGCAGACATTTTCTCCCATTCTGTAGGTTTCTTTTCTTTTCTTTTCTTTTTTTTTTTTTTTTGAGACAGAGTTTCACTCTTATTACCCAGACTGGAGTGCAATGGCGCAATCTCAGCTCACTGCAACCTCCGCCTCCTGGGTTCAGGCAATTCTCCTGCCTCAGCCTCCCGAGTAGCTGGGACTGCAGGCTGCACCACCATGCCCAGCTAATTTTTGTATTTTTAGTAGAGACGGGGTTTCACTATGTTGACCAGGATGGTCTCGATCTCTTGACATAGTGATCCACCCACCTCAGCCTCCCAAAGTGCTGGAATTATAGGCATGAGCCACTGCACCCAGCCCCCATTCTGAAGGTTTCTTATTCACCCTCACATCAATTTCTTTTGCTGTGCAGAAGCTCTTCAGATTAATTAGATCCCATTTGCCAATTTTGGCTTTTGTTGTAATTGCTTTTGACATTTTTGTCTTGAAGTCTTTGCCTATGCCTATGTCCTGAAATGTATTGCCTAGGTTATCTTCTAGGGTTTTTATAGTTTTGGGTTTTACATTTAAGTATTTGATCCATTTTGAGTTAATTTTTGTATGAGTTGTTTTTTTTTTTTTTAGATATACATTATTTTATTTTTATTTATTTTTTTTTTAATTTTTTATTGGATTATAGGTTTTGGGGTACATGAGCAGAGCATGCAAGACAGTTGCGTAGGTACACACATGGCAGTGTGCTTTGCTTTTCTTCTCCCCTTCACTCACATTTGGCATTTCTCCCCAGGCTATCCCTCCCCTCCTCCCCCTCCCACTGGCCCTCCCCTTTTCCCCCCAATAGACTATCCAGGACATAGGAGTAGGCAAGGACTTCATGAACAAAACACCAAAAGCATTGGCAACAAAAGCCAAAATAGACAAATGGGACCTAATGAAACTCCACAGCTTCTGCACGGCAAAAGAAACAGTCACTAGAGTGGATCGGCAACCAACAGAATGGGAAAAAATTTTCGCAGTCTACCCATCTGACAAAGGGCTGATATCCAGAATGAGTTGTTAATAAAGGGTCCAGTTTCAGTTTTCTGCATATGGCTAGCCAGTTTTCCCAGCATCATTTAATGAACAGGAGATCCTTTCTCCATTGTTGGTTTTTGTCAGGTTTGTCAAAGATCAGATGATTGTAGATGTGTGGTGTTATTTCTGAGGTCTCTGTTCTGTTACATTGGTCTGTATGTCTGTTTTGGCATCAGTACCATGCTGTTTTGGTTACTATAGTCTTGTATTATAGTGTGAAGTTAGTCAGGTAGTATGATGCCTCCAGCTTTGTTCTTTTTGCTTAGGATGGTCTTGGGTATACCAGACTCTTTGATTCTATATGAAATTTAAAATAGTTTTTTTTCCTAATTTTGTGAAGAATGTCAATGGTAGTCTGATGGGAATAGCATTGAATCTATACATTACTTTGGCTAGTATGGCCATTTTCACAATATTGGGTCTTCCTATCTATGAGGCTGGAATGTTTTTCCATTTGTCCTCCCTTATTTCCTTGAGAAGTGATTTCTAGTTCTCCTTGAAGACGTCCTTCACATCCTTTGTTATCTGTATTCCTATGTATATTTTTCTCTTCGTAATGATTATGAATGGGAGTTTATTCATGATTTGACTCTCTGCTTGCCTGTTGTTGATGTAAAGGAATGCTTGTGATTTTCGCATGTTGATTTTATATTCTGAGACTTTGCTGAGTTACTTATCAGTTCAAGAGGTTTTTGGGCTGAAATGATGGGGTTTTCTAAATATAAAATTATGTCATCTACAAACAGAGATAACATGACTTCCTCTCCTCCTATTTGAATACCCTTTATTTCTTTCTCTCGCCTGTTTTCCCTGGCCAGAACTTCCAGTACTATGTTAAATAGGTATGGTAATATGAGAGCATCCTTTTCTTGTATGGATTTTCAAAGGGAATGTTTCCAGCTTTTGCCAATTCAATATGATATTGGCTATTGGTCATAGATAGCTCTTATTATTTTGAGATATGTCCCAGCAATACTAGTTTATTAAGAGTTTTTAACATAAAGAGACATGTTCCATCAATATGTAGTTTATTAAGAGTTTTTAACATAAAGGAATGTTAAATTTTATTGAAGGTCTTTTCTGCGTCTACCGAGATAGTCATGTGGTTTTTGTCTTTAGTTCTGTTTAGGTAATGTTTATTGGTTTGCATATGTCGAACCAGCTTTGCATCCCAGGGATGAAGCCAACTTGATCATGGTGGATATACTTTTTCATGTGCTGCTAGATTCAGTTTGCCAGTATTTATTGAGGATTTTTACATCTAAGTACATCAGGGATATTGGCCTGAAGTTTTCTTTTTTTTGGTGTATCTTCCCGTTTTGGGTATCAAGCTGATGTTGGCTTCATAAAATGAGTTAGGGAGGAGTCCCTCCTTTTCAATTGTTGGAATAGTTTCAGAAGGAATGGTACCAGCCCCTCTTTGTATTTCTGGTAGAATTCAGCTGTGAATCTGTCTGGTTCTGGGCTTTTTTTTTTTTTTTTTGGTTGGTAGGTCATTAATTACTACCTCAATTTCACACCTTGTTATTAGTCTACTCATTGTTATTAGTCTACTCAAGATTCAGCTTCTTCCTGGTTTAGTCTTAGCAGGATGTATGCATCCAGGAAGTTTTCCATTTCTACGATATTTTCTAGTTTATTTGCATAGAGATGTTTATAGTATTCTCCGATAGTAGTTTGTATTTTTTTGGGGTCAGTAGTGATAAACCCCTTTATCATTTTTTATTGTATCTACTTCATTCCTCTCTGTCTTCTTCTTTAGTAGTCTGGTTATCAGTCTATCTATTTTGCTATTTTTTTTTAAAACACAGCTCCTCAATTTGTTGATTTTTCGTGTCTTTATCTCCTTCAATTCTTGTCTGATCTTAGTTATTTCTTGTCTTCTTCTAACTTTCGGATTAGTTTGCTCTTGCCTCTCTAGCTCTTTTAATTTTGATGTTAGGGTGTCGATTTGAGACCTTTCTAGCTTTCAGATGTGGTCATTTAGTGCTACAAATTTCCCTCTTAACACTGCTTTAGCTGTGTCCCAGAGATTCTGATACATTGTCTGTTCTCATTGGTTTCAAAGAACTTCTTGATTTCTGCCCTAATTTCATTATTTACCCAGGAGTTATTTAGAAACAGGTTGCTCAGTTTCCATTAAATAATGTTGTTGGAGTGAATGTCTTAATCCTGCATTCTAATTTGATTGCACTGTGATCTGAACAATTGATGGTTATGATTTCAGTTCTTTTGCATTTGCTGAGGAGTGTTTTACTTCCAATTATGTGATCAATTTTAGAATAAGTTCCATGTGGCACTGAGAGGAATGTGTTTTCTGTTGTTTTGAGGTGTAAAGTTCTGTAGATGTCTGTTAGGTCCACTTGATGCAGACCTGGGTTCAAGTCCTAAATATCCTTGTTAACTTGTCTTGTTTATCCATCTAGTACTGACAGTGGGATGTTAAAGTTGTCACTATTACTGTGTGGGAGTATAAATCTCTTTGTAGGTGTCTAAGAACTTGTTTTATGAATCTGTCCTCCTTTATTCGTTGCATATACATTCAGAATAGTTAGCTCTTCTTGTTGAGTTGTTGCCTTTACCATTACCTAATGCCCTTCTTTATCTTTTTTGATCTTTTTTTGGTTTAAAGTCTGTTTTATCAGAGACTAGAATTGCAATCTCTGCTTTTTTTTCTCTCCATTTGCTTGGTAAATTTTTATCCATTTCTTTATTTTGAGCCTAGGTGTGTGTCTTTGCACATAAAATGGGTCTCCTGAATACGGAACACCAATGGGTCTTGACTCCCTATCCAGATTGTCAATCTGTGTCTTTTAATTGGGGCATTTAGCCCATTTACATTTAAGGTTAGTATTGTTTATGTGAGTTTTAATTGGGGCATTTAGCCCATTTACATTTAAGGTTAGTATTGTTTATGTGAGTTTTAATTGGGGCATTTAGCCCATTTACATTTAAGGTTAGTATTGTTTATGTGAGTTTTAATTGGGGCATTTAGCCCATTTACATTTAAGGTTAGTATTGTTTATGTTAATTTTATCCTGTCATCATGATGCTGTTTGCTTATTTTGTATACTAGTTGATGCAGTTTCTTCATAGTGTCATTGGTCTTCATATTTTGATGTGTTTTTGCAGTGGCTGGTACTGCTTTTTCCTTTCCATATTTAGTGCTGCTTACAGGGAAGGCCTGGAGCTCTTGCAGGGCAGGCCTGGTAGTAAAAAAATCCCTGAGCATTTGCTCATCTGTGAAGGATTTTATTTCTTCTTCACTTGAGAAACTTAGTTTTGCTGGGTACAAAATTCTTGGTTGGAAATTCTTTTCTTTAAGAAAGTTGAATATTGGCCCCCTCACTCTCTTCTTGCTTGTAGAGTTTCTGCTGAGAGGTCTGCTGTAAGTCTGATGTAAGTTGTAGATGACCTGACCTTTCTCTCTGGCAGCCCTTAACAGTTTTTCCTTCCGTTTTGACCTTGAAGAATCTGATGATTACATGTCTTGGGGTTGATCTTCTTGTGGAGTATCTTATGGTGTTCTCTATATTTCTTGAATTTGTATGTTGGTCTGTCTTGCTAGGTTGGGGAAGTTCTTGTGGATAATATCCTGAAGTGTGTTTTCCAGGTTGTTTCCATTCTTCATCTCCTTCAGGTACTTCAATCAATCATAGGTTTTTTCTTTTTATGAAGTCACATATTTCTTTTTTTTTTTTTAAAGATAGGGTTTCACCATGTTGGTCAGGCTGGTCTTGAACTCCTGACCTCAATTGATCTACCCATGTTGGCCTCCAGAGTGCTTGGATTATAGGCATGAGCCACCATGCCTGGCTGAAGTCACATATTTCTTTGAGGCTTTGTTCATTTCTTTTCATTCGTTTTTCTCTATTCTTGTCTGCATGTCTTATTTCAGTAAGGTGAGCTTAAACTCTGATAACCTTTCTTCCACTTGGTCGATTTGGCTTTTGATACTTGTGTATGCTTCACGAAATTCTCATGCTGTGTTTTTCAGCCCCTTCAGGTTGTTTATGTTCCAAGTACATAGACTAGTTATTCTGGTTAGCCATTCCTCTAACCTTTTATCAAGGTTCTTAGCTTCTTTGCTTTGGGTTAGAACGTGCTCCTTTGCCTTATCATGGGTATTTATTACCCCTCTTCTGAAATCTAGTTCTCTCAATTTATCCATCTTATCCTACATCCAGTTCTGTGCCCTTGATGGAGAGACATTGTAATCATTCATTTGAGAAGAGGCACTCTGGCCTTTTGGGTTTTCAGCATTTTTTCATTGATTGTCATCTTCGTAAGTTGTCCTAGTTTCAGTTTTTGAGGCTGCTGACCATTGGATAGGATTTTTATGGGGCCTTTGTGTTGTTGTTGTTGTTGTTGATGCTGTTGTCACTTTCTGCTTGCTTGATTTTCTTTCAATAGTCAGATCCTTCTTGTGTAGTGCTGCTGCAGTTTGCTGGGGGTTCACTTCAGGCCTTATTCATCTGATTCCCTGCCTGGAGATTATCACTCAAGGAGGCTGGAGAGCAGCAAAGATGGCTTCCTTTTCCTTCTTCTGGGACCTCTGACCTTGAGGGACACCAACTTGTTGTCAGTAGGAGAACTCCTGTATAGGGTGTCTGACAACCCCTATTGAAGGGTCTTACCGAGCTGGATGGCACGGGGAGCAGGACCTGTTTAATGCAGCACTTTGTACCTTGGTGGAGAGGGTGTGTTTTGCTGGAGGGAAACCTACTAGTTTGGGCTGCCCCAGAGACTGTGGCCACCCCTCACCCTTGGGGCTCAGGCCCAGGGAGATCCAAATTCTGTCCCTGATCCTCTGGCTGGAGTTACTGGAGATCCTGAAGGGACGTCCTGCCCGCTGAGGAAGGATGGGTCTGAGTTTGCCAGTATGTTGGGCTATGGGGACAACAAGTCTTGGGGCCAAGCTGTCCAGCCTTTCTGGCTCTAGCAGAAGAAAAGAGCAGCCTGGAGCTATAGAAATGGGTGCCACCCTTCCCCCACCCAGGGAGCTTAGCATGTTAGGCAGCTACCAGTCCCAATGCTGGTTGCTGCCCCTCTGCAAAGGAGCTCAAATGGCTTAGACAGCAGGCAGCTGCAGCTGGTGCTGGTCGCCCTTCCCTCTAGGTGTTTGGTAGGCTTAAGCAGATTCCACCTGAGCAGCTGTAAGAATCTGCACATTCCAGGGTTGGGACAGTAGGCTTGGGTGGCATGGGTTCCTGAGTGGGATCTTTCGATCTGTGAGTCCCCTTCCCCTTGTGGCTCTCAGGTAGGCTCCTGCGCCACTCTGCTCAAGGCATTGTGTTGGTATTAAATATGGGTTCTGGTCAGTCAAAGGGAAATTCTAGATTATTGGTAATAACTATAGCAAGAATTGGCAGACCACAACCTGATTGGCAAACCCAACCCATTTTTGTAAAGCGTTTTGGAATACAGCCAAGTCCATTCATTTACATATTGTCTGTGTCTGATTTCCAGCTATAGTAGCAGGGTTGAGTAGCTGTATTAGACACCATATGACCTACAAAGCTTAAAATATATACCATTTAGTCATTTAAGGATAATATTTGCATACTTCTGCCCTATAGGCAAATTAAGGCATATTGGGAAATATAAAGTTATCAAACTTGTTATTTTTTTAGTCATATATTAGTGTGTAGTATTTTTGTAATTAAATGCAGAATAAAACCTCTACTAGAAATATTTTCCTCAAAAGGTAGTCATCTTTTTATTCAGTCATTTGTTAAAGCATCTGTGCTAAGAAATATTCATTCAGAAGCATCCAATAGAGGATTTCATATTGATTTGTCTTAGGAAGCAGAATTTGTTTTTTATTAAATGCAGAAATATCTCAGAGAAGATATTATATTAGTAAAAAATGTAAGGATGTGTATGTGGGGGGGCGTGTGTGTGTGTGTGTGTTTTCAAAAAGGAGTGTTAGTCCAGTGATTGCTACTGACTTGTAACCAAGCTAAGTTTTGGCTGCATGCCATCTGAAAAGACAAACACATAAGAAGTAAGGTTTCATGGAAGGAAAGCAGCTTTATTAAAGTGTTGACACCGTGGGAGACAGCCAGACTCAAGTCTCAAAAAGCCATCTTAAATTCCCAGGCTGGGTAAAGGGATTTTAAGGGGAAGGGTTGCTTGGAAACTGCACACCAGTGTGCATGCACGGTCTGCTTGTTTTCCACTGGCTAGTTTGAGCAACAGACTATCCAGAGGCCTGGTTGGCGTCATCTCAGTAGGGGTCAGGTTAGAGATTAACTGCCCAATGGTTTCATCTTGAAAGGGAGAAAATTGGAACTGCCATCTCTACTTCATGTCTGGATTATTGTACCATTTGCCTTTGGAAATTTAAAGCAAACAGCTAGTTAGATAAATGTGTATCAGGAGACAAAGGAGGGGTTGTCTTTAAGCGAGTAAACTGGCTGTACTGGTTACATTAGGAGACATTTCTCAAGGACTCTTTTGAATACTAGGTAATTCTCTCATTCTACAACAGTTTGACTAGTTGCCATGACAGACACCAAAAATATATTTGTGATTTTTTTTAACTTCTATTTCTTTTTCAACTTTTATTTTAGATTCAAGGAATACATGTACAGGTTTGTTTTGTGGGTATATTGTTTGACACTAAGGTTTGTGGTACAAATGACCCTGTCACTCAGGTAGTGAACATAGTACTCAATAGTTAGGTTTTCAACCTTATCCCCCCACCTCTTTCCTCTTGTAGTCTTCAGTATCTATTGTTGCCATCTTTATGTCCATGAGTACCCAATATTTAACTCCCACTTATAAGTGAGGACATATGCTGTTCAGTTTTCTGTTTCTGCATTAATTTCCTTGGGATAATGGCTTTCTGCCTTATCCAGGTTGTAGCAAAGGACATTATTTCTTTCTTTTTGTGGCTGTGTAGTATTCCATGGTACATATATAGCATATTTTCTTTTCTACACAATTGGTGGGCTCCCATGTTGATTCACTGTGTTTGGTATTGTGAATCATGCCGTCATGAACATACACGTGTATGTCTTTTTGGTAGAGTGACTGAGTTTTTAAAAAAAAATGTACCCAGTAATGGGATTGTTGGGTCAAATGGTACCCACAGTGGCTGAACTAATTTACATTCCCACCAACAGTATATAAGTTTTCCCTCTGCAGCATCACCAGCATCTCTTGTTGCTTTTTAATTTTTTTTGAGACATGGTCTCACTCTGTCACCCAGGCTGGAGTGCATTGGCATGATCATGGCTCACAGTAGCCTTAATCTGCCCAGTCTGGGCTCAGATGATCCTTCCATTCAGGCTCTATGGTAACTGGAACTACAGTTATATGCCTCCATGCATAACTAATTATGTATATACATATATAATTAATTTTATATGCATATATATGTGTGTGTGTGTATATATATGTATGTATATATATATATATATTTAAAATAAACTGGGTTTGTCATGCTGCCCAGGCTGGTCTCAAACTCCTGCACTTAAGCAATCTGCTCACCTCGGCCTCTCAAAGTACTGGGTTTACAGGCATGCAACACACTGGGCTTGTTGTTTTTGACTTTTTAATAATAGACCTTTTCACTGATTTCAAATGGTGTCTTGTTATTGTTTTGATTTGCATTTCTCTCATAATTAGCTATGTGGAATATTTTTTCATGTGTTTGCTGGCTACTTATATGTCTTTTGAGAAGTATCTGTTACATTTGCCCACTTTTTAATGGATTTGTTTATTTTTGCTTGTTTGTTTTAGTTCTTTTCAGATTCTGAATATTAGACCTTTTTAAGATACATATTCTCTCCCATTCTGTAGGTTGTCTCTTTACCCTATTGATAATTTCTTTTGCTGTGTAGAAGCTCTTTAATTAGGCCTCACTTGTCAATTTTTGTTTTTGTTGCAATTGCTTTTGAGGTCTTAGTCATAAATTCTTTCCCAAGCCCAGTATCCAGAATTATATTTCTTAGATTTTGTTCTAGGATTGTTATAGTTTGAGGTCTTATATAAATGCATTTGTTATAAAAAAAAAAAAGTGTGAGTTAATGGTTTATAATCTTTGTGTGAAAGTACACACAGCATCAAATGATAAATTTAAATTATATTTTACTCAGTAATGATAAAAACAGATTTTCTGGGAACCATAGACTAAATTTCCAGTAGATTCTCATTGTTTTCTCCTTACATTTATATTATCTTGTGCTTTTAGCAATGCCAGATGTGTGTTTAGGAAGGTGTGATGGAGGCATAACAGACATCTGCTGTGTACCCACTACATCCTGAGGAACCATGAATTGCCATTAATTATCACAGTCTCTGTCAAACAATACACAAGTCCTTGGAACAGTACTATTTATAATTGTGCTGTTGCTTATATGAAGGAATGTATACTCACATGGAGGCCGGCCTTTGGCCCGCCTGCCTTCCTGCCTTCCTACCTTCCTTCCTTTCTCTCTCCCTCGCTTCCTTATTTCTCCCTTTCTTTCCTCTCTCTCTTCACCCCTTAACCCCATTCCCTCCTTCCCTCCCTACCTACTTTCTCATTTCTCTTTTTCTTTTCCCCCTTTCTTTTTCTTTCCTCTCCTTTCCTCTCTTTCCCCCTTTCCTCTTTCCCCTTTCTCCTTTCCTCTCCTCTCCTTTCTTCCTTTCTGCCATTGTATAAATATGCAAAACTTGTTTGGAGGAAATGGAGAAAATTATTGCTTACTACATCTCTTCTTTTATTAAAGTTCTTTTTGTATGTGTATACTTGGCATTCTTAGGAAAGGACTGTGATGTTGAAACATAAATTAGCAATGCTTGCAGAATTTAATGAGCTGCCTATGAAGGCAAAATATATCATGTAATAATTCTGTACCTACTAATGAAACACTGAAGAGTTCAGCATTGCACGTGGAATGTTTCTTTAAATGAATATCATTTCAAAGGAATGATGATCAAAGTATGTAAGAAATCCTAAAGGATCAGAAATTATTTTTTTGAACAGAGATAATTTTCCTTAACATGATAACAATGCATGTTTATTTCTTTGCTGTCTGATGGCCATGGAGTAGTGTATTTCATGAAAAAAAATGTCTTAATTTTGCTGTGGCAGCGTCTTTTCCCAGAAGATTAGCATATCAAGGTTTGTCTTATATATTCGTAAACTAGATAAAAGCGTTAATTCTAATTGAAATAGTGCCTTTAGTAGCTTTAATGAACCCTCCACAGACAAGGAAATTACACTGAAAATTATTGACAAAAGCTTTATCATTTGAGAAGAAAATAATTACCAAGATCATTGAATCATCTTGATCAATTTTCACTCCGTTGTCGAAGAAAATTACAAATTCAAATTAGGAGTAAAGGCTCGTGTTAAAAAAGAAGTAACATTATACAATAAAGTATTGTAGAAGAAAATCATACTAGTTGATCAAACTTTATACTATAAGAGAAAGCAGGGAAAAAGAAGTTCAGTTGGTAAAATCAGTATAACATAACAACTTAAAATTATTTTGTCCAGCTCTGTCATTAAGTAGGGCCTATAAGCAGTGGTGAAATGTTGTCCTAGAAACATAGCGTGTGTTTCCTTTCCAAAAAGATCCAGGAGTGTTTGGGTTACAGCCAGTTTCTTTTTTTAATGCAGGAAAATTATGCGGTCATGTCTGGACTGTCATTTCAATGTCAAACTAAATATGCTTTCAGAATAAAAGAATAAGTGTAGTAAGGGGAAAAACCCATTAAAACTATTCCCATCTCCAGTTTTAATATTGAAAAGAATATATGTATATTATTCCCTTTGGGTGGCTGAGGCGGGTGGATCACGAGGTCAAGAGATCGAGACCATCCTGGTCAACATGGTGAAACCCCGTCTCTACTAAAAATACAAAAAATTAGCTGGGCATGGTGGTGCGTGCCTGTAATCCCAGCTACTTGGGAGGCTGAGGCAGGAGAATTGCCTGAACCCAGGAGGCGGAGGTTGCGGTGAGCCGAGATCACGCCATTGCACTCCAGCCTGGGTAACAAGAGCGAAACTCCGTCTCAAAAAAAAAAAAGAAAAAAGAAAAAATATATGTATATGATTAATTAAAGTAAGTTATGTTTGGGAAAGACTATTAAAATGATAATCAGAAGGGGTACATTAAAACACAAATACAACAGAATAGCAGCAGATCAAGAGAGGAGTGGACACTGCTGGTGAGGACAGAGCTGGAGTCAGGAAGACGCAGCTCCCCGCATATTTGACAAGGCTCCCAGACTCTGAGAGCGTTATCAAGTTCACTGGGTGCACAGAAACAGATAATTTATTTTAAAATTAGAGACAAAAACTGCTAATAAATGAAGATCTCTGGGTAGTGATAATTTTATCTGGATTTCAAAATTTTCAACAGAGTCTCTACTGTAAATTTCCCCCCTACAATTCTTGCTTCTTTTAGGATTCTTTGTTAAATTTAATTATAGTAATGTGAGTGTTCCAATTTCAGGGAAAAAATGTAAATTAGATATGAAAAGTTCTAACAATAAATAGTTATTTACATTATAAAATATTTACTTTAAAATAAAATGTATAAAAATTCAGTTAAAATTTAGAGACACAATGAGAATTACTTATAATAGCTCTATTGAATATAATGACAAAATGAACTGTACATTAAAGTGTGCGATTTGGTAAGTTTTGACATATGTCTAAAGCTGTGAACCCATCATCACAACTCAGACAATAGGCATGTCTGTCATTCCCAGATTTTTCCTTATGCACCTATGTAATTCCTCTCTCCTTTCCCTTACTACAGCCAATAACTACGGCTCTATACACTTGTCTCTTTATGTTGGTTAACATTTTCTAGAATTATCACAGGCATTCTACAGTATCTACTCTTTTGCCTCGCTTCTTTAATTCGATATGATTTTTTTGGCATTTATTCATGTAACTGGATGTATCAGTAGTTCATTATTTTTATTGCTGAGTAATAAACATTGTTTGGATATACCACTGGTTGTTTATCCATTCATTTGCTGATGGGCATTTTGGTAGTATCTTGTTTGGGGCTGTTAAAAATACATGGGTTGAGAAGATTTATGGAGTAGCAGAGCAGGATGGCCAAATAGTAGCCTTTGATCATCCCACTACCACCACACAAGGACACCACACAAGGACACCAGTTTAGCAACTATCTATACAAAATGAGCATCTTCATAAGAACCAAAAATCAGGTGAGAATTCACAGTACCTAGACTTAGTTTCATATCACTGAAAGAGATCCTGGAAGAGGGTAGGAAATTGTTCTGATTTGCTGATGCCACACATTTCCCATCCACTGGAAGTGGCTGCGTGGCTCAAGTGAGAATCTCCGTGCCTGGGAGAGGGACAGTACAGCAATTGTGAGACATTGCACTGAACTCAGTCGTGCTTTGTAATAGCAGAAAGCAAACCCAAGTTGATCCAGCTGTTGCCCACCCTCAGAAGGAGTATTTAAATCAGATTTAGCCGAAAGGGAATTGTCCATCCCAGCAGTCACAAATTGAGTTCTGGCAAGCCTCACCACCACAGGCTAAAGTGCTTGGGGCCCCTAAATAAATGAGAAAATCAGTCTAGGCCCCCGTGACTGAAACTTCTAAGTGAAGCTAGGGCTGAACTTGACTCACAGCCACTGGACTTACGGGGCAGGTAACCTACTCAGACACCACTTATGGTGGTTAAGAGAGTTTATTCTGTTAAATGTCTTGGAGCTCCATTACATGTTATTTGTTTCTTTTCTCTTGCTGATTTCAGGATCCTTTATTCTTGATCTTTGGGAGTTCAGTTATTAAATCCCTTTAGGTAGTCATCTTTGGGCTAAATCTGCTTGGCATTCCGTAACCTTCTTGTATTTGGATATTGGCATTTTTTTCAGATTGGGATGTTCTTTGTTGTTATCCCTTTGAATAAACTTTCTATGCCAGTCTTTTTCTCTACCTCTTTTTTAAGGCAAATAACTCTAAGATCTATTATTTGAGGCTATTTTCTAGATCCTGTAGGTATGCTCTGTTTTTTATCCCTTTTTTGTCTCCTCTATGTATTGTCAAATAGCCTACCAATCCTTCTGCTTGATCAAGTCTGCTAGATGGACTCATGTATTCTTCATCTGTCCATCACATTTTTTCAGCTCCAAACTTTCTGCTTGATTCTTTTAAATTATTTCAATTTCTTTGTTAAATTTATATAGATAAGAATTTGGAATTTCTTATTTATATTTTTCTGTCTCCCATTTATTTTGGGTCTCTATTTACATGCATTTTTACTGTTTTATGTTCTTTCAGAGTTTATTAATGCTCTGATCATTTTTCTTAGTATTGATACAAGAATTTTCTAACCTTTTGTGTACTTCTTTCTGTGGCCTTGGGTAATTTTTTCACATATATGTGCTAATCATCACTTGGCCAAGTATTCGGGAGGCAGTCTACAAATTCAGTTTTTCTCTTCTGCCATCACCTTCTAGTAATCTATCTCCTGTGAAGTCTTTCAGTTAATGGCTGGAGCTATGACGCCAGCTATGTTTTCTTAACACAAGAAGACTTTCTGTCTCTTCCTTGGTTCCCCATCACTGTGTTGTATCCTGGGCACTTTCTTTAAGCATAAGTTGGAGCTATATTGAGGCTGATTTCATTTTATTCCTTTCTCTTGGGAATTACATGTTTCTCCCATTTTTTAGTCATTTCACCAGTGAATATATATTTATTGTGTGCTATACCCCTGTGGCCATAAGTCCTGATAGAACAGGTTTGACTTATCAGATTTTTAATAAACTAGAGAACATGTATATACACACAATGTGTGTGTATGTATTATGTATAATAAAACCATATACATGTTTATTATATTTTTTGCTTTTCCGTGTCTATTATGATTGGTGTGCAATGTTCATATGTAGGTGTCATCATTTGAATCATTGGCCCCAGTTTTTTATTCCTCCTTGTATTCATGCTTTTCCCATGTAACTTTGAAGTTCTTTCCACTAAAGCACACATGCTTTTCCAGATTCCTTGACTTTGGCCTTAGCAATAGGTTTGTTTGGGCCAATAGAATATGAGTCTAAGTTACAGGGTGCCGGCTCTGAGCCCGGGCCTCGAGTAGCCTAGCTTGCTTTTGCTTTAAGATCCCTCTGTCAACACCATGAGCCTTCCTGGTGTCTACTGGTGCAGGCTGAGCCCCAAACTGCAGTGAGGATCTAAGCCAGCCAAGATCTAGAGATTGAAGCAGTTACCCTGCCATGTGCAGGCTGGATCAGACGACCTCAGCAAACCCCAGAAGAAATGAGAGAGATGAAAAATATAGACATATCTGGATCCACTGACAATAATAAGATGAATAATGTATGCAGAAAGTTCACAGGTCAGATCATTGTAGTCAACTGGAAAACGTATCATGTAACTCTGGACAAGTTAGAAAAATGATATTTCTAGGGCAGTCCAGTTTACAAAATACTGAGGTGGACCTAAGTCTGCTGGAGCACAGATAAAGAGTCAAGAAAATGCAGGATGGAGAGCACAGCTATCACAGTGCTAAGGAGAACAGAAAACTAAGATTGTGGTTATATGGTCAGCAATAGGGGTCATGACGTCATAAATCCTCTTGTCCTGACTGGAGCACAGTCTCTGTGGGTTTCCCGAAAAAGGTTTCTCAGGAAGAGAGGCCCACTGGTCCAGTACAGTAACTTCTGCTAGCCTTGCGGATAAAAATTGACTTGCTAAAGGTGATCGTAAAATACAGACCCACCTTTAGGTTTATTTTTTTACACTGCTTTTATATAATTTTTATAAATTTCCCTTAAGAGTCTATTCCTTACCCATTTATTGTTCCTGATGTTCCATTATTGGAACACTAAGCTTATGGGAGTTACTTATTTCCCTTGCTGCTCAAGGTCATTGCCAAAGTCTGATTAAGAAAAAAAAAAATGTCTACCTCGGGCATAAATGGGTTAAAACATTGTTGATAAAGTGTTTTCTTCATTTTAATGGATTACAACTTAGGAAAAACCTTCAGCATAAATATCTAAATATTGTGGTTTCTATATTACTCGTAGAATGAGAGACTTGCAGCCAGAGTGGTCAAACAGGTAAGTGACACTACTTTCTCATCAATTCATCAGCAAGTTGTCCAGGCCCTACCTTCAAAATGTACGGCAAATCTGTTCCTTACTCTTGATCACGATTAATTTCGTAGGTCAAAGTTGGACTGTACAGCCTAACAGCTCCACGTTGTGCTCCAACTATCCGTTCTCCAAGGAGCAGCTGGTCGCATCTTTTATCTTTCTTTTGCTTTGTGTTGTCTTTAAAAGAATATCTGAACTTGGGGTCATGGCTCAGGATGACCAGTTTTCCTTCCAGGACCCAGCCCTTGCCGCCCCTACACCTTCACCTCCAACACTGGCCTCACTTCCTGTGGCTGCAGTTACGTCACTCATTGTTTAGAACTCTCAAAATTTCTTCCATGAGGGCCTTTGCATTTGTTGCTTCCTGTGTCTTAAATCTCTCCCCTTCTGTATAAGTCTTCTAGGGCCGCCATCCAGAATGACACAGAGATGTATTTTTGCACAATTCTGGAGGTGGAAAGTCACAGATGAGGGTTATGGGAGGGTTAGTTTCTGGCGGGATGCTCTTCCTTAGTGACAGAAGGCCACATTCTTGCTGTGTCATCACATGGTTTTTCCTTTGTGCTTGTGCACTTGTCGTCTCTCTTCCTCTTATCAGGCCTGAGCCTTCTAACCCAATTTAATCTTAATAACCTTTGTAAAGGCCCTGTCTCAAAATATGTCACATTGGGGATTAGAGTTTCAACCTATGCATTTTGGGGACACAAATTAGTCTATATCACCTTGTCATATCCCTTGCCACTCAGATCGTCACCTGGCCAATGCCTTTTCATTATTCAGGTGGTATTTCTAATATCAATTCCTCTGAGAGTTCTCCCTCGATATTGTTTAATCAGTGTGTGGTAACTCTACAGGACATGTCTGACTCTGTTCACTCATCACTGAAATTATATACAATCATAATTGTGCTTGGCACATATGATGAAGCATTGAGAAAACACTTGTTGCATTAATGCTTTCTTCTAATGCTGGTTTATGGGCATAACTATTTCTGAATGTGCCATTTCTCAAAGGCAGGCACCTGAGGTTTGTGATCTATGGTGTTATCCAAATAAAACAGACACAATACTATTAAGTATACAACTGAATTTAGCAGTTGGTGTCTTGAGGAGTTACAACATGTCACTATTTAAACAGGTTATCGTATTTTTTCAGTAATTACCCCAGGCATATTAAAATGAAACTTCCCCCCCTTTTCCCACGAGGTAGCATCTTCTGTGACTCTTATTTGGACAAATGCTATAACTTTTCATCTATTTGAGTTATTTATTTTAAAATGCCCGTCTCAAATTACACTCAGCGGTTTTTCTACATTTACCATCTGTAATGACAGCTCTTATGGCTTTAAGAGTATTAGGTTATGGGTGGGCTTCAAGACGTCTCTTTTCACTCCCGCTTCTAGACGCCAGCTCCATCTGTGACGTGACATGAGCAGGCAAATACCTTCTTGATTGGCCCAATCAGACTGCAGTCTTCCTTCCTTGGGTGGTTGTTGCTTCTCAGGCTGACACTTACTCCAGATGTCCTCTGCATGGCTGGCCTCCTCATTCCTGTACTTCTGTATGGTCTGTGTACTTCCTTTTGAGAATTACATAAGAGCTGTTTCGCTTCTTGGATCACTGAAGAGGCAGGTCAAGATTCAACTCCACTTATTTAATCACTTTATTCTTCATCAAAATCCACAAAGACTGATTCTAGCATATATTTTCTTTGTTTTCCGCTTGAATGGGTGTTAGCAGGTCAGCTTGAGCACAGCAGCATTATTTTCATCCATCATGCCCAAGAGTAATACATATCCTTGCTTCATCAAACAGGAGGACAAGCTGCTTACTAGGGTTCCTTCTCTTAACACCTCCATCTCTCTGTTGATCATTGCTTTGGTGCTTGGGCAGCAAGAAAGTATCTCTGGATCTAGTGCCTCACTAACAGTTTAGAAGAGAGAATGGATATGGTTTAATAAACGAAGGGGACCTTTCAGGCCAGCCTGAATTTATGAGGGATTCTTTTGACCAAATCTCACTTCACATTGCTCCAAAGGCCATTTTCTCTCATTGCTCAATTTGCTTTATTTCCTGGGGCCATTAAAACTGGCAAATCCTGATAAAATATTCCTTGAGTTAGATGGACCCATAAACTTTGGGAATTAGGAGTTTAGATTTCTAGAAATAATTAATTTCAACTTGGACTTCTATTAAAATTTCTAGGCTATGGGAAAATTCCAATTCAGCATTCAATATCCGTAGCATTTTATAGCCTAATGCAATACAGTGAATATTCAAGTAAAATGGAAATTTTATATGAAAACAAATTGTACCTTTTCTCTTTTTATTTTATCAGTAGTTGGTCATTTGGACTCTCAAGTTATGTGAGATTAAATTGTGTGTCAAGTGTTTGATACATTTCACAGTGTTTAATTTCTAATTATTTTGAATATTTAAAAGTGTTTTCTATGGAATAATTTAAAGTGTTTTAATTTACATTGTAATTTTGTTTTATCTTCATATCTCTTTTTTAAATTTGAATTTATTTCTCATGAGGGGTTGTCCCTAACCAGAATATTATTTCAATTTCAAGTACTCTATTCTTATTTATTTTTATCTTTATAATTTGCCTTCTAAAATTTTTTCCATGTTCTTATTTTGCTACTGTATATATTTACTTAGTGATGTGTTGGATATGATATTAGCAAACAAGACTAAAAACTATTATCAGGAAGATATGTTTTCAGCTTTAGAGTATATGACTTTTAGAAGTAAAATGTTAGGTTTTTTTTTTTTTACTATTTTACAATATTTCTTTAAAAACTATTTTGTGTTTATATTCATTCAGATAAAAATCCTCGAATAAGGAAATAACTCATTTTATCTGCTGAAGAATTATAAAATTCAATTATGCATAAAGACAAATATCACCCTGAGTAAAGAATCATCCATAAGATGAGCAGAATAAATCTACTGCAACATTTACACTTCATATTCTGAAACTGATTTTTATGCATTTTAATGGAAGCAATATTTTGCATTTGAGTACATTACATGGGAAAGTAAAATGTCAAGGCTTATTCCTCACAGAGTTCACAATCTCTGTTTCTGTCTGTTTCTGTATTTTTCTTTTTACTTAGAGGAATTGTTATGAGATGATCTGGTGGTCAGTTCATTTCTCATTCTTTTAGAACAATAATTTACACATTCAAGTCCTAATACAAATAAATATACCCTGTGTTCGCAGGGGCCATTCTTACTCAATTGAGATCTAGTATAACAGTAGAACAGTAAATTGAATACAATCTTATTTCTCAAATAGATAACTTTTTACAAATGGCAAAAGACATAAATATTCCTGATATGTTTAAATTTTCGCTTTTATTTGAAACCACTAATGCTCAAATAACGTATTGTTCTCAGTCATGGGAAGAGTTGATAAGGTGTGATCTATGTCTTTATTGTAGTTTGCTATGATTCCATATAAAGAGCATGCCATTTTATGACTCACTAATGTAATGAATAAGTACATTTTCAGCTTTAGATTTAATGCACATACCCTGACATTTTGCATCTAATTGATCTGAAAGAAATTCTAAAGACAGTTGAACACTTTAGATTCTCAAACATGAAGAATTTGAATAAAGCATGAAAGCTGTTCAACCGCTACAGCATAGGGGAGATAGCAACACCTATGCCATGAGGTTTTTATGAGGATTAAATGAGATTATGTACATAGAGGCTTTAGTATAGCACCTCTCACCTTATAAGCATTCACCATTATTATGCAACATTTCTTTTTTTTTTTTGAGATGGAGTTTCTCTCTTGTTACCCAGGCTGGAGTGCAATGGTGCAATCTCGGCTCACCACAACCTCCGCCTCCTGGGTTCAGGCAGTTCTCCTGCCTCAGCCTCCTGAGTAGCTGGGATTACAGGCATGCACCACTGTGCCCAGCTAATTTTTTGTATTCTTAGTAGAGACAGGGTTTCACCACGTTGAACAGGATGGTCTCGATCTCTTGACCTTGTGATCCACCTGCCTTGGCCTCCCAAAGTGCTGGGATTACAGGCATGAGCCACCACTCCCAGCCCTCAATTTTTTTTAATAAAAACTAATTTAGAATCCGATTTGGGAAGAGAGAAAGATAGAAAGAGAAAGGGAAAGAGAGCTAGAGCGAGAGATTGAGTAAATGGGATGAATGAAAGAGTTGATTAAAAAACAATATCTGCTATTAGTACTTTGGGTAGAAAACCTTTATATTAGTCCTTTGCCAGATGCATAGTTAGCAGAAATTTTCTTCCATTCTGTAGGTTGTCTCTTCATTCTGTTAACAGTTTCTTTTGTTGTCAGAAGCTCTTTAGGTTAATTATATCCCTTGTCAATATTTGCTTTTGTTGCGATTCCTTTCAGTGTCTTCATGAAATCTTTGCCTGTGTCTATGTCCTGAATGGTATTGCCTAGGTTGTCTTCTAGGGTTTTCATGACTGGGGTTTTACATTTAAGTCTTTAAACCCCCTTGAGTTAATGATTGTATGTGCTGTAAGGTAGGGGTCCAGTTTCAGTCTTCTGCTAGCCAGTTCTCCCAGCACCATTTATTGAATAGGAAATCCTTGCCTTGTTGCTTGTTTTTATCAGGTTTGTTGAAGGTCAGATAGCTGTAAGTGTGTGATCCTATTTATGGGTTTTCTGTTCTGTTCCATTGGTCTATGTGTCTGTTTTTCTACCAGTGTACCATGCTGTTTTCGTTACTGGAGCACTGTAGTATAGTTTGACCTAGGGTGGTGTGATGCCTCCAGCGTTGTTCTTTTTGCTTTGGATTACCTTAGCTGATCAGGCTCTTTTTTGGGTTCCATATGAATTTTAGAATAGTTTTTTCTAGCTCTGTGAAGAGTGTTAATGATAGTTTAATGGGAATACCATTAAATCTATAAATTGCTTTGGGCAATATGACCATTTTAACAATTGATTCTTCCAATCCATGAGCATGGAGTGTTTTCTCCTCTGTTTGTGTCATCTCTGATTCTTTGAGTAGTGTTTGTAGTTCTCCTTGTAGAGATCTTTAACCTCCCTACTTAGCTCTATTGCTAGGTATTTTGTTCTTTCTGTGTGTGGCAGTTGTGAGTGGGAAATTATTTGTGACCTGGCTGTCAGTCTAATATCCAGCATCTATAAAGAACTTAAAACAAATTTACAATTAAAAATAAACATTAAAAAATAGGCCAAGGGCCTGAAAAACACTTTTCAAAAGAAGACGTGGCCAATAATCACATGAAAAAAAGCTCAACATCACCAGTCATTCCATTTGATCTGGCAATCCCATTACTGGGTATATATCCAAAGGATTATAAATTTTTCTATTATGAGAAATGCAAATCAAAACTACAAGGAGATACCACCTAACTATTAAAAAATCAAAACTAACAGATGCTAGTGAGGTTGTAGAGAAAAGGGAATGCTTATACACTGCTGGTGAGAGTGTAAGTTAGTTCATCCATGTGGAAGACAGCATGGTGATTCTTCAAAGACCTAAAGACAGAAATACCATTCAACCCAGCAATCCCATTACTGAGTATATATCCACTGTAATATAAATCATTCTATTATAAAGACACATGCATGTGTATGTTCATTGCAGCACTGTTCACAGTAGCAAAGACACGGAATCAATCTGAATGCCCACCGTTGATAGACTGGATAAAGAAAATGTGGTACATGTACACCACAGAATACTATGTAGCCATAAAAAGGAATATAATTATGTTCTTTGCAAGGATTTTCATGGAGCTGAAGGCCATTATCCTTAGCAAATTATCGCAGGAACAAAAAACTGAATACCACATATTCTCACTTAGAGATGGCAGCTAAATTGTGAGAACATATGGAAACATAGAGGAGAACAACACACACTGGGGCCTCTTAAAGGGTGGAGGGGAAGAGGAGGAAGAGGATCAGAAAATACAACGAATAGGTACTAGGCTTAATACCTGGGTGCAGCAATAATCTGTACAACAAACCCCCGTGACACAAGTTCACCTATGTAGTGGAACTGTGCCTGTAAACCTAGAATTAAAATAAATGTTAAAAAAGAGTAGCCACTGGAAGATAAACCATTTCCAAGGGAAAAAACACCTCCAAGGAAAAAAAAAAAAAAGGAAACAAAATACACTTTTTATAGTAGAATGTGTTGATTCTTCTTGAAGAATACTAGTCTCAGTAGAATTTTAGCCTACTAAAAATTGGCATGAATAAGCATTAACAGGTTAATGAAGTCTCTGTCTGAAAGAAAGTGAATCAAGTTGCTTGTTTAACTGTACTGCAGTCAAACTTTTAATGCTTTATAATGGTCTCAGTTCCTTTTATAGCTCTGAGGAAATAGTTTCTCAGAGGCATATTGCCTTTAAAAAAATGTTTATTTTATTAACATCCCTTTGTGACCATAACTACTATTAGGTGGTTGGAGTAAATGATCTTACTGATGACCTTTTTCTATTTTTAATAGTTGTTACTCAAGAGTGATATGCAATTGGGACACAAATTTTCTTCCTTCAGACTTACTCCTAATTCCCATATCTTGGTCCCCCAAGGTAGAATTGTGTGCCTAGAATTCCCTTTAAAACTGTCAATGGCCGAATTTTCATTTGTTAATGTCTGGCATTTTAAACAACTTGGGCATCATTTAAGAATTTTCATGTTTTGTTTTGCAATTTCAAAAGTGGAAAATAAAGGCATACGGAGGGAAGGATTAACAGTACTTGATTCGACCGTCCAGAATTGATGAAGGAACTGGTTTTCTTTATGTAGGGAGGAGAAACCTGAAGACTCATGTAGTAACTAGCTCTACAGAGGGTAGAAGTAAAGTGCTGCTTTAATGTCCCTGGTAAATTTGTAGAACTTATTTAATCACTTTAAATAACAGTTTCCCCATTTGCAAGATGAAGATAATATTTCTGCTTTATGACTGTTTGACGAGGATTAAATGAGACAATATAGATTAAATATTGAATATACTGACTGATAATAATGGGAGATCAATAAAAGTGTCTTCCTTTCTCTTGTCTTCTTTAATTGATGGTACAATCACTATGGATATCAGAATGGGAAGTTATAGCTGTGATTACTTAAAACGTTCAGAAACATTATGTGTTACAGGTTAGCTGTAGAATACCCTTTCTCTTTCTTTTCCTCTTTTTAGGGAAAAAAATGCAAAATTATTTTTCTGAGGAGCAAGTACAGTGATCTTCACTATCAAATGTTATTTCTGAAAGAATTTAAAAAGTAATGGTGATTATTTTTCAGTTCATTAAATCTGGAAAGTCATTATTCATGTGCTATTTATAGATGCTATTTGATTTCAAGATCATAAAAAGATACTATATTTAAAAATTGTGTAAGTGATATATGCTTTCTCATTAAAACAAGTAATTAATAAAATATATTCTCATGGATCATAATAAAATATAAACATGTCATTTGATAATTTTTGTTTAATTCTTGATCTGTTCAGTGTTTTTAAGTATAAGCACATCTTTTTGCTTAAGGATGAACATTCACCTCAGAGTTAATGTATGTCTTCCTTTTTCTTTTAATCATTGTATATAATAGCTTCAAACATTTACAAATAAGTAAATTGAATATTGCAATTTCATAAAGTAAAAATGAAAGTTAGAACATCGATTTAAGTATATCACAATTGGAATTAACATTAACACTTCTTGCAAAATAAGAAGAAAATTCTAATATGCGTGGAGTATCTTACTCCACATTTTGACTGAATGTAGATAGAAAAGTTAGTATTTATTTTCTTTGTTAAAATACTGAGTTATCTAGATATAAACAGAGTAATTTGGTGAAAATTATTTTCTAAATTCCATTTTTTATTACAGCTTCTAGTAGGATTAAGTTATAAAAGTAAAATAATTATATAATTATATAAAAATTATATATAATTTTTAAAAGTTTAAATCCCTTGTGATGTTTTTAATACATTTATTTTAATAAAGACAGTTTTTAAATTTATTTGAAGATAAATGAGGAATAGGCCTAAAATTATGTAAGAGAAATACTAATCCTCAACAAGAACTGTGCTGAAAGAAAAAAGCTAGAAAAAAAATGCTGAAGCACAAAATAATACATACAGAATTATACATAAATTTTTAAGAACATGTAAGCTACTATATTCTGACAGAAATCAGACCAGCAGTTAACTGGAGCAGAGTATGTAGGGACAGATGAATTGCAAAGAGGCAAAGAAACTCATGGGGGTGATAGTAGTGTTTTGTAACTGTTGTAGTGGTGGTTTCATCAAAATGAGCAATCAAATTGTTCATTCATCAAATTGGCTGCACTTTGCAGTAATTATATCATCAAAAGAACAAGAACAATCGTTTCACCTCTTTAGTTTTAAAGTAAATAAAATACAGAGGCAATATTTTTGTTAACCAATGGATTAAAAATAAAATGAAAACAAACAAACAAAAAAAAAACATACTGGTATCATTTAAATTTACTAAGAAAATGGTGGCAGACTTTTAGATAAGCAGTTTGGTACTGTATCTCCAGGGTGATCAAACATATCCTTACCCTTTGACATACCAGTTTTGCTATCATGAAACCGTCAAAAGAATGATGCAGGACAAAGTGATATGCAAACAGACTTTCTTTCCTGAGTGGGTTATTCTACTAGTTTTGACTCTTACTCCAGATATTCAGCTGTGCAAAAAATATCTTTCATTTCTCCAAATCAATGGAATCTATTCTTTACCTATTTGCTAAGAAGGTAGAAATTTACCTTGAGTTACTACTACCGACTTCACCAAATTGTGCCAAGTTGCTGAAGCCTAACTTAATACCTATGAATCAGGGACATTCGTCAAATCATCTGCTATTAGTTTACACTGGACCCCATTCCAGCCTGTACTGTTCAGAGGTCTGCTGTCTTCCTACCACTCTCTGAGAAAGGCCATCTTTAGAGAGGATGAGGTACCCCGTATAGCCTAGTTGATTTGCCAGGTAGGAATTCCTTTGATGTCTTGCCATGATCCAGAGTTAGAGCTATGGAGCAGAGCTTATGTCCCCACTACTTCTGTAACCCCTTTAGTCGCTTAACATTTTGTCCTCCTTTTCCTTGCCCACTAAAGTTCTTCTAACCTCTCTTCCCTTCCCAGAATATCTAGCATGATCTTTTTAGTGAGCTTGGCTACTTCTCAGAACTTGGGTGTAGAGATGTGTGTGGTGCATAAGTAGTACCTCATAAATTACCCTCATAAATATGTTTTAATGATGAGTTTGTAAATTAGAAAAGTATCTAGTGGATGAAATATTATTGCTAAAATTGAAAAATAGAAGCAGAATACAAAATTGTATTAACTATGAATATGATGTCATAAGAATAATGTATACTATTTGTTATGATAAGATAAATTATGGGAGCTTTTTCATTGCTCTAAACTATGCAGTTTGTGTGTGTGTGTGTAATTTATTAAGAAAAGTACATGTGTATTATTTAACATACTAAAGTGTGACTTGGCCAATTTAAATTCAAAGAGTTAAAGAATACTCATTGACTGTAATTGAGGTCATCCTTTTTATTCAAGTTTTTCAGGGGAGGAGGGACTGGGAAACTTTGAAGAAAAGTTAAGAAATTCTTAAAAGCGTAACAGTGCCACAACCAAGGAATACAGGAATCCTGAGCCAGGAGTACTATGCAGAGGCTGCTGGAGACTCGGTACTCTTGGAAAGGTTGTTATGAGATGGCTTAGGGTATAGCAATTTAAACTTTGCTATGCGTATACTACTTTATTGAAATAGCATTTTTAGTCACAATCATGGTATTTAAAGATTTCTAAGTGTGCACTGATGTTAATCAAATCATTCTAAGTGGTAGAAAATAATGTAGACAAATTTTAGCCTGGGAAAATTTCCAAGCTAATTTTACTGATACAGGTTCAGAGGTGGTCAGTCTATCAGCACAAGTAAGCAATGAAGTAAAACTCTGAATTCATCGCCATGTATATCATGGATCTTTAAGAAAATTCATGTAAAAATATTCAAAACAACTAAAGATCACTAGTCAGCAAACAAAGGAAAACATTCTGGTTTTACTCATGAAAAGTGGTGTTTGGCTGATAAGAGTATTAGAATGCTGAACATCTTTCCTCTCTAGAAAATTGCACATATTCTTAACCCAATAACCAGAACAAAAGATGATGATGAATGTTAACTCAGATTTAAAAAGAATCTTTGGCGCCAGCCGAAGTTGCTGTTCTTCCCTGTTTATGCAGCTCACCGAGGATTTTCAGCCCAGGGAAGATCTCCTGTTCTGTGGGTTGTAGAGGGCTTGGGTGGAGCGCTGTATCTGAACCAAAGTCCCAGATGGGGAGAAGCCCCAGTCCTCTGGTCGGCTGCATGCACCTCCTGGGGGGGGCAATGCCCTATTTGATTTATACCCACTGTCCGACCATACCCACAAAGTGAACCTGGTACCTTGTTTGGAGTTGTGGAGACCACTTGGCTTCTGCATCTCTCTCGCTGGGAGCTGCTTTCCAGAGCTCCCATCTGCTGGTGCAGGGGCCATCAGCATAGATCTAGGCGGAAGCACTGGCTGATGCCAAGAAATCCAAAAGGCCGGTGGGACTGATCTACCCGCCCCCCAGAAGGAAGGGAAACTGAATACAGGGAAACAGCCCAGACAGCAGGATGGTCCCCACTGGCCGCCCCGCACAAAGCCCAGCAGCCTAAAATACTCTCACTCCCGAGGTACCCACCCAGAACATCAGTTAGAGAGTGACCAGGAATGATCAAGCTCGCAGGGGAAAGGGAAGCTGCCATTGCAGAAGCCGGCCTAGTTTTTCTGAGTAAATAAAAGACACAGCAGCTCCACTGAATCTGTGGCAGCCCAGCAGCACCTCTGCAGGTAGACAAAGGAAAGGCCACCTCCCCAAGCAGCTACCTGAGATCAAAACTATACAAACCCAAGAGATGGGAAGAAACCAGCACAAGAAGAATGAAACCACCAAAAACCTCTGCCCCACCACAAGATCATAACTCCTCACCAGCAAGGGAACAAAGCGGGATGGAGAATGAATTTGACGAATTGATGGAAGCAGGCTTCAGTAGGTGGGTAATAACAAACTTCCCTGAGTTAAAGGAACATGTTCTATCCTAATGCAAAGAAACTAAAAACTTTGAAAAAGGGTTAGACAAAATGCTAACTAGAATAACCAGCTTAGAGAAGAACATAAATGACTTGATGGAGCTGAAAAATGCAGCATAAGAACTTCATGAAGCATACGCAATAGCTGAATAGATCAAGCAGAAGAAAGGATATCAGAGATTGAGAATCAACTCAATGAAATGAAATGAGAAGGCAAGAAAAGAGAACAAAGAGTGAAAAGAAATGAACAAAGCCTTCAAGAAATATGGGATTATGTGAAAAGACCTAATCTATGCCTGATCCGTGTACTGGACGATGATGGAGAGAATGAATCCAAGCTGGAAAACACTCTTCAGGATATTATCCTGGAGAACTTCCCCAACCTAGCAAGGCAGGCCAACATTCAGATACAGGAAATACAGAGAACACCACAACGATACTCCTCTAGAAGAGCAACCCCAAGGCACATAATCATCAGGTTCACCAGTGTTGAAACAAAGGAAAAAATACTAAGGGCAGCCAGAGAGAAAGGTCGGCTTCCCCACAAAGGGAAACACATTCGGATTCACAGTGGATCTCTCAGCAAAAACCCTATAAGCCAGAAGAGAGTGAGGGCCATTAGCAACATTCTTAAAGAAAAGAACTTTCAACCCAGAATTTCATATCTAGCCAAACTAAGCTTCATAAGTGATGGAGAAATGAAATCCTTTCCAGACAAGCAATTGCTGAGAGATTGTGTCACTACCAGACCTGCCCTACAGGAGCTCCTGAGGGAAGTACTAAACACAGAAAGGAAAAACCAGTAACAGCCACTGCAAAAAAGAAGCAAATGGTAAAGACCAACAATACAATGAAGATATTATGCCAACCAAAAGGCAAAGCAACCAGCCAGTAATAAAATGGCAGGATCAGATTCACACATAACAGCATTAACATTAAATGTAAACAGATGAAATGCCCCAATCAAAAGACGCAGAATAGCAAATTGGATAAAAAGCCAAGAACCATTGGTGTGCTGTATTCAGCAGACCCATCTCATGTGCAAAGACACACATAGACTCAGAATAAAGGGTAGAAGATTTACCAAGCAAATGGAGAACACAAAAAAGCAGTGGTGGCAATCATAGTCTCTGATAAAACAGACTTTAAACCAACAAAAATCAAAAGAGACAAAGAATGGGGCATTACAGAATGGTGAAAGGATCAATACAAGAAGAGCTAAATATTCTAAATCTATATGCACCCAATACAGGAGCACCCAGATACATAAAGCAAGTCCTTAATGGCCTACAAAGAGACTTGGACTCCCGTACAATAATAGTGGGAGACTTTAACACTCCACTGTCAGTATTAGACAGATCAATGAGACGGAAAATCAACAAGGAAATCCAGGACTTGAATGCAGATCTGGACCAAGCAAACTTAATAGACATTTACAGAACTCTTAACCCCAAATCCACAGAATATATATTCTTCTCAGCACCACATTGCACTTACTCTAAAATTGACCACCTAATTGGAAGTAAATCACTCCTCAGCAAATGCAGAAGAATGGAAATCATAACAGTCTCTCAGACCACAGTGCAATCAAATTAGAACTCAAGATTAAGAAACTAACTCAAAACTGCACAAATTCAAGGAAAAAGAACAATTGGCTCCTGAATGTAGACTGGATAAACAAGGAAATGAAGGCAGAAATAGACATTCTTCAAAACCACTGAGAATGAAGACACAACATACCAGAATCTCTGGGACACATTTAAAGCAGTGTCTATATGGAAATTCATAGCAATAAATGCCCACATGAGGAGCAAGGAAAGTATAAAATCGACATCCAATCATCAAAATTGAAATAGAGGAGCAAGATCAAAAAAACTCAAAAGCTAGCAGAAGACAAGAAATAACCATGATCAGAGCAGAACGGAAGGAGATAGAGACACAAAATTCCTTCCAAAATCAACAAATCCAGCAGCTGGTTTTTTTGAAAAGATCAACAAAAGAGATAGATGACTAGCCAGACTAATAAAAAAGAAAAGAGGCAGGAATCAAATAGATGCAATAAAAAACAATAATGGGGACACTACCACCAACTCCACAGAAATACAAACTACCATCAGAGATCACTACAAACAACTCTATACACACAAACCAGTAAGTCTGGAATAAATGGATAAATTCCTGGACAATTGCACTCTCCCAAGACTAAACCACGAAGATGTTTAATTCCTGAATACACCAATAACAAAGGCTGAAGCTGAGGCAGCAATTAATAGCCTACCAACTAAAAAAAGGCCAGGTCCAGACAGGTTTACAGCCAAATTCTACCAGACGTACAAAGAGGAGCTGGTACCACTCCTTCTGTAACTATTCCAAACAATCCAAAAAGAGGGAATCCTCCCCAACTCATTTTTTGAGACCAACATCATCCTAATACCAAAACTAGGCAGAGACACAACTAAAAAAGAAAACTGTAGGCTGATATCCATGATGAACATTGATGCAAAAATCTTCAGTAAAATACTGGCAAACAAAATGCAACAACAAATCAAAAAGCTTATTCATCATGATCAAGTAGGCTAATCCCAGGGATGCAAGGCTGATTCAACTTATGCAACTCTATAAATGTAATCCATCACAAAAACAGAAACAAAGACAAAAACCATGTAGTTATCTCAATAGATGCAGAGAAGACCTTTGACAAATTCAACAGCCCTTTATGGTAATAACTCTCAATAAACTAGGTATCAATGATATGTATCACAATATAATAAAAGCTATTTATGACAAACCCACAGTCAATATCATACTGAAGGGGCAAAAACTGGAAGCATTCCCTTTGAAATATGGCACAAGGCAAGGATGCCCTCTCTTACCACTCCTATTCAATATAGTATTGGAAGTTCTAGCCAGAGAAATCAGGCAAGAAAAAGAAATACAGGGTATTCAATTAGAAAAAGAGGAAGCCAAATTGCCCCGATTTGCAGATGACATGATTGTATATTTGTAAGACCCCATGGTCTCAGCCCAAAATCTCCTGAAACTGATAAGCAAATCCAGTGAAGTCTCAGGATGCAAAATCCGTATGCAGAAATCACAGGCATTTCTATAGGCTAATAACAGACAGAGAGCCAAATCAAAAGTGAACTCCCATTCACAATGGCTACAAAGAGAATAAAATACCTAGAAATACAACTAACAAAGGATGGAAAGGACCTCTTCAAGGAGAACTACAAACCACTGCTCAGTGAAATAAGAGAGGACACAAACAGATGGAAGAACATTCCATGCTCATGGTTAGGAAGAGTCAACATCATGAAAATGGCCATACTGCCCAAAGTAATTTACAGATTCATTGCCATCGCCATCAAGCTACCAATGACCTTCTTCACAGAACTGGAAAAAAACCACCTTAAACTTCATATGAAACCAAAAGAAAGCCTGAAGAGCCAAAACAATCCTAAGCAAAAACAACAAAGCTGGAGGCATCATGCTACCTGACTTCAAACTATACTACAAGGCCACAGTAATCAAAAGAGCATGGTACCGGTACCAAAACAGAGATATAGACCAGTGGAACAGAATAGAGGCCTCGGAGGCAACACCACACATCTACAACCATCTGATCTTTGACAAACCTGACAAAAACAAGCAATGGGGAAAGGATTCCCTGTTTAATAAATGGTGTTGGGAAAACTGGCTTGCAGTGTGCAGAAAGCAGAAACTGGACCCTTTCCTGACACCTTACACTAAAATTAACTCCAGATGGATTAAAGACTTAAACATAAAACCTAGCACCATATAAACTCTAGAAGAAAACCTAGGCAAAACCATTCAGGACATAGGCATAGACAAGGACTTCATGGCTGAAACACCAAAAGCATTGGCAACAAAAGCCAAAATAGACAAATGGGACCTAATGAAACTCCACAGCTTCTGAACAGCAAAGGAAACAATCATTAGAGCAAACTGGAAGCCTATAGAATGGGAAAAAATGTTTCAATCTACCCATCAGACAAAGGACTCATATCCAGTATCTACAAAGAATCAAAGCAGATTTATAAGAAAAAACAAACCCATTAAAAATGGACAGAGGATATGAACAGACACTTTACAAAAGAAGACATATATGCGGCCAACCAACATATGAAAAAATGCTCATCATCACTGGTCATTAGAGAAATGCAGACCAAAACCACATTGAAATACCATCTCACACCAGTTAGAATGGCGATCATTAAAAAATCTGGAGAAAACAGATGCTGGAGAGGATGTGGAGGAATAGGAGCACTTTTACACTGTTGGTGGGAATGTAAATTAGTTCAGCCATTGTGGAAGACAGTGTGGTGATTCCGCAAGGACCTAGAAATAGAAATTCCATATGACCAAGCAATCCCATTACTGGGTATATACCCAAAGAATGATAAATTATTCTAGTATGAAGACACATACACACTTAAGTTCATTGCAGCACTGTTTATAATAGCAAAGACCTGGAACCAACCCAAATGTCCATCAACAATAAATTGGATAAAGAAAATGTGGCACATGTATACCATGAAATACTACATAGCCATAAAAAATGATGAGTTCGTGTTTTTCATAGGGACATGGATGAATCTGGAAACCATCATTCTCAGCAAACTGACACAAGAACAGAAAACCAAGCACCATGTGTTATCACTCATAGGCAGGTGTTGAACAAGGAGAACACACAGACACAGGAAGGGGAGCATCACACACCGGGGTCAGTGGCGGGGGTTAGGGGAGCGACAGGGCGGGTGGGGAGGGATAATGAGGGGAGAAATACCAGATACAGGTGATGGGGGGATGAAGGCAGCAAACCCCCTTGCCATGTGTGTACCTAATGCAACAATCCTGCATGATCTGCACATGTACCCCAGAACCTAAAGTACAATAAAAATAATGATAAAAAGAATCCGTACTTGCTAAAATGAGAGACAAATAAGTTAATATTTATTCAATGGAAATGACATTGAGTTTCAAGTAGACCATGTATTTGATAAGAGCCTCAAATTAAAGCTGCATAGTTGAAGACTATAAAATGCTGCTGTGTCTAATCACCCCCAAAATTATAATACGTCTTTTATGAAGTAATGAAAGCTTGATATAAAAATGATACATCAGGCTGTTGTGGTTTTAGAACTCAATATTTTCTGATAATTTTTCTGAACTAAAACAGCAACAACAAAACCTCAGACTTTGGATTTGAAGGGGTTTACCTTAGAAGTCTGTTTAATTTATCTTTTAAACTTATTGCTGACTGCAGTCTGCCCATCGGTGTCACATAATAAAGTTTATTCTAGGTCTACAGTCTAACTGGCAGTAGAACTTTAGGAAGAACATTAGGTACAAAAAGCTTTCTTGACAAGATTTTATTTGAGCGTTTTTTTCTCAGCTGACATAATCAAATTATTCCAGCTGATAAAAATGATAAATAGTAATATTTGGATTATAGTTTCATGTTTCTATGGAAAACAGTTTGATCTTAGTGATGAATTTTGTACTTTCTAACCTCCAATATGTTGTTAACCTGAACAGATCTGAGAAAACTAAACTCTGAATCTGTTCCTTGGGGAGATTTTACAGTCTTTGCAATTATCAGTGCTACGGGTGTACATTATCACAACCTCAATATTTTCAGTATTATAGACTTAATTTATAAAATGATGTCCATGAAAACACCATTGTGAGCAGTTTGTTCATCTAATGAATCTCTTTCAATTTCTGTATTGGCAAAATGTGTTCTTTTAAAGGTTGTTTCTCCTGCTTAACGTCTCTTCCAGCAATAAGTTATTTTTTAAAACATCAAAAATTCAGTTGTGTGTGAGCAGATGGCTTTTTGGATTTTTCTTTACCTGATTGCTTAACGTCACCTAGGTTTAGGTATTATTTTTAGCATATTGCCTATACCAGTTGTTTTCAAATTAGCATAAGCAGTCTTCTGAAATGAATATGTGCAAGCACACACACATACACACATGCATACACACACACAAAGTTTTACTGTTTCTATGTTCCAGTTTGAATTGTTCATGGAACTACAATATATAAATCAGTCAGATGGAGAGGTCCTCTTGTCCCTTTTGAACTTTTGTGAGACCTCATAGCAATTAAGGTTTCTCACACAGTAGTTTTAAAACTTCCTTTATCATTATACTGTTTGAGTGCTAAAATTTCTTTTGAAAGAAATAAAATGATAGCCATATTTTTACATGCAATAGTTCCAGAATATGCTGGCAAACTTGTAAAAATAATTTAAGGGTAGGTTTAAATCCTATTCCTTCTTTTTAGCACCCTAACTTTGTTTTGCTCTCAATTAAGATTTAGAGTTTCTCCAAAAATCCTTTTAGAAACAGGTGAAATTCTGCTAGAAGCATGTGAACTATTTATATAGGATAGTTATTATGGGCCAAAACCACCCAATTTTCCTGAAAAGAAGTGCACAAGCACTCTAGGAATTTCCACTGTTGTTTTATCTTACTTCTGTTGGGTCATGTTTCCTCTGTCTTCTTTTTGCTTATGCTATATTAAGAACCTTACCTTTTCTGCAAGTCCCTCACCAGGATGCTTTCAGATAAAATTTCCCTTTTGTGTAAAATGGGACAGATGAAAAGTAGGTTTTGTTGATACATAACTTAAATAGACAGTAGGACTTTTTACATAGTTTCCTCTCACCATTCTTCTTTTTGTCAATATCTCCACAACTATATTTTGAAACAGTGATATGCCCCTTCTGGTTTTGTAAGTATTGCATTTTCCTCGACTTTTTGCTATTATTTCCTTAATGATAAAATTCTTCCCTACTTATAGTTCTATTTTTGCAATTTTGGCTTTCAACATTATAGGATTTATGTAGCATATTATACATTTGAAAATAATTTTCTTTAAATATTCAACTTCTTAACATGTAAAGATTGGTGTTACTTCATTTCTTGTCAGAGATACCCGCTTCCTGAGTGACCTTGACTTGATAATGTATCTTGGTATATTAGTCACTTGACAATGTACCCTAATGTTTCTTTGCTATGATAAAATAGATGATAGTTCTTTCATTTAATATTTATTGTATTTCATTAATTAGGGTGTTGTGGGCTGAATGTATTCCCCAGAAATTCGTATGTGGAAACCGAATTCAGTGTGAAAACACTGGGAGGTGGGACCATTAAGAAGTAATCAGGTCATGAAAAAATGAACCCTCATGAATGGGAGCGGTGCCCTCATGAAAGAAGCTCCAGAATCCTTCCTTGTCCCATCTGCCTTGTGAGGATACAAGAAGGTAGTTATTTATGAACAAGGAAGTCGTTGATGCTTTAAATCAGTTTCTATCTTGCTCTATTTTTGGTCCCTTCCTATTTTGTAGAAATAATATTAGGCCACAGAGAGGATTAAATATGAAAATGTTTTCAAAGATTTCAAAGACAGACATATAATACACCAAATAGCATAACTATTTTTATCTCCATTATTAATATAGTTATTTTCTTCATCATGAGCAGAGCAAAATGATTATTAAAAACTGAGTTGTGTCTTTTGCAGTTGAGTCTTCCTGGCAATTTTCTTACCTAGCTTAAAAAGATGGCATTGGCAGCTAAGTCAATTTTTTCTTTCTCCCAAATTGGACATTCTTCTATTTGAGTTTCTTTATATACACAGAGCAGTAGTCAATTCAAAGGGGAAGAGTCCTGGTTTTAAAGGGACAGTCTCGAGCTCTATTCTAGGCAGTGCCCTTTGCTGGAGATTTTCCTTTAACTAACCACTTAACATTTTACACTTACCTTCATCATTATAAAATACGGTCAATAATCTTCCTAGATGACTGTAATAGTCATTACATGACCTTCATGTTAAATGTTTATCTTTTCTTTATGCTAGGAACATTCAAATTATTCTCATCTAGCTGTACTGAAATGTATAATACATTATTGTTAACTGTAATAACCTTGCTGCTCTTTTTAACATCAGGTCTTATTTCTTTTATCACGGTGTATGTTATTACAGATTAATCAACCCCTCTTCATCCTCTCTCCCCCTATTCTTCCTGGGCTGTGGTAACCATCAGTCTCATCTCTGTCTTCATGAAGTCCAGTTTTTACACTTCCAATTATGAGTGAGAACATGTAGTATTTGTCTATCTGTGCTTGATTATTTCACTTAACGTAGGACCTCCAGTCCCATCCATGTTGCTGTAAATGAAATTATTTTTGTACATTATATATGACTCATTTTCTTTCTTCATTCACTGATGGGCAGTGAAGTTGCTTCCGTATCTGTACTCAAGCCTGAGCAACAGAGTGAGACTCTGTCTCAAAAAAACATATATTAGATTAAATTCAATTTTAAAAAGAGCAGAGTTTTTAGGGCTGAGGGTGGTAGCCTCATCATTCCCCTTTGTCTCTGGCTGTCCTCAGGAATATTTGTCTCTTCAGACACTTGGAGTGCTTCCTTTGGGTTGAGCCATGGACCCGACTGTTGTCAGAGCCCAGTGGGGAAGCTGGTTGTCTATATCAGTCTTACATTTTTCCAGTGTGGAAATTGTGAGTCAGGGGGGAAATGTTCCACCTGCTTGATATCAGGCAGATTGAAGGGAGGGGCATCACAGATATGGAAGTCTGATATCCTTACTGTGTGCTCAGAGTTCTTTCACGTTTCTGTAGCCCTGGAAACTGTACTTCAAATTTGACTCTCAGATATTTCTGGTGATAATCAAGGCACTGTATGTTTGATTTTTGTCCTCTGTGCAGGGGATTGAAGCCAGCCTGCTTTCTTGCTACCATTTGAAACTGGAAAACTTCTTCAGGGATACATTTAAAGAAGTTGTACATAACAGCCTAAAGAGGCTGGAAATGTTTATCTTATCAACAACATAGACAAAATATGGCAATGGATGCGCTGAGTTAGGGAGGGCAGGAAAACAGGATGGCCTAAGACTCAACATATAAGTTGGCAATGTATAAGTATTTAGGAAAGAGGAGACTAGAAAGAAGGAGTTAGTAAAAGGGAAAAAATGACAGAACAGGAAGTATTAAGGAAGAAAAACAGTTTAAACATATTCAACTATATGGAATGCTGCAAAAATGTGAGTGAAAATGAAATCCGAGAGTAGTTCATAGGAACTGCAATTTATAGAACTCAGATAACTTTAAAATACAATTTGGAGGGTGGTAGACACAAGCCTGTTGGAGTAGATAAAAGAATGAATGGGAAATGAAGAAGTAAATTAGCATTCAGAGAAAAATTATGTAGAAGAGATATAATTAGTTGGAATAGATTATGAGAGTCATGGAACTTTTTTAATTGGAAGAAAGTAGAATATTATGGGTATTTGTATTTTTGTTTGATTTTTAAAATATCTTAATTTGGGGCATTTTACTTTTAGCTTGTGATTTCAAATATTCTGGAGAAATAAGATGGTTTTACAACGAATGTTTATGTAAAATTTACATGTATTCGGCAGTAAAGAGTTTGAAAGCTGACAATGGTTTGCTATAAGTTGACGGCTTTTAATCCTGATGTTTTGTTGCAGCCAAGGGACATTTTGAAGCAAGCTGTTAGGCAGTAAGTCTTGTAATATAATTGGACACTGAGCACAATGCAGTCTCAAAGTGAGCCTCTGTAACCTCTATACTACTGAGTTCAATAAAACTGCAGAAGACAACGAAGAAGAAACTGACTCAGAACTGAGAAAAATAATTGAACAGCTTAAAACTGGACATATCATGCTGTCATTTGAGACGTGCTACTGACTCCAGAAAGAAAGATTAGTCGTTACAATGAGTAAGAACCATACCTGCTAGTTATAATAATGATAATAATTTTGCAATTTATTATAAATTCGTACATTTATCAGCAGTTAATTCTTGATGTCCAACCGGAATTGTGAATTTAAGCATTCTTAACTCTTACTGCCTTTATTTTAAATAAATTTTAGATACTTCCCATGTGTGTCTTAAGTCTAAAGTATGGACAGACACTGAAATATATTCAGCATAAACGAGTGACTATTATAAAATGGATTTTCTTATAAGAACTTTGAATTAACACCTAATTATAGATCATATTTCATAGCACAAACAACTTCATTATATCTGAGAGTTCATATCAAAATGGGTTTTAAAAGTAGGAAAGAAAAGATAATAGATCTTTATTAAGGTGTGCAAGTCGTTTTCAATTTATCATGGCCTTTGCTCTTAAGGATAGAAAAGCTTATTATGAACTCTTCATGCTGTGGGAACTTGATCTCCTTGGAGTGTTTTCGATATTATTATTTCAACTCTCTTTCTCTGATCAATCCAAATTGATTTTAACATAGCTATAATGATCCAAGCATTCATATCCTTCCTAGAGATGATTTCTGAAAGAAAGTAATTTCATTCTTTGGTTATGCCAAATTCTTAAGAGATAATTTATTTCATAATCTGCAACAGCAAAGTGATGATACAGTTGTTTACCTTGGAGTGAGGAAACTAACCATTTGTCCTCTCCTCTTACCTGTATTTTATGTATGCCCACAGATTCAAAATTTTACATATCAGTGGTAAAAATACCGTTAATTCTGATGTTTAGAATTTAATACTGACACTGTTAAAAGGAATGTAACACTAAACTCCCTATTTACTCAAGAATTATAATAATCTTTACCCTTATGCAGACAATATTTTTTATTGATCTTCTTCCTCCCCAGTTGCTTATTTCTGCTTTTGCTCATTTATAAAAGTTTGAGGTGAATTAGCATACTATCTGTAGTTTTTTATTTTCTTTTTTTTTCTTTCCTCCATATTATGAGTACTACTCAAAAACAATGAAATCAATTATTCCACCTCTGCGGGGTCAATTTTCTCAACCTTCCTGTGCATTCTGACAGTATTACAGATACACCTATTTTTTGAGAGCATTTATCCCATATTTTTACATACAAATTGCCACTTGACTATTTATTTATCCCTTGAAATTAGATATCTTTCCTAGTTTTTACCAATTCTTGGCCCTCTGACTTACAGCCTGGAAAGGGACTGAAAATTTTGAGTCTACTGAGAACATTATTCCTGGAAGCTCTCTTATAATGTTATGAGGTGAATTGTGTTATTTGGGAGAATTTTACCATGTTGTAACTGAGATATAAACCTCCTAGGAAAGGATGTCCTTTCTATGACTGCCTGCTCCAAAATCCACATATTTATGTTTGACTGTATTTCAATCCTGATGTTTGCCTTTTTAATTAGTGGGTTGGTACTTGTGTTACTCCATTCTCACATCGCTATAAAAAGACTATCTGAGACTAGGTAATTTATAAAGAAAAGAGTCTTAATTTACTCACAGTTCCTCAGGAAGCATGGCTGGGAAGCCTTAGAAGACTTACAATTATGGCAAAAGGTGAAGGGGAAGCAGGTACATCTTATACGGCCAGAGGGAAAAAAAGAGAGAGTGAAGGGAAAGAGGTACACACTTTTAAACAACCGGGTCTCCTGAGAACTCACTAACATGAGAACCACAAGGGGAAAATCCTTCTCCATGATCCAGTCACCTCCCGTTAGGCTCTTTCTCAATTATACTTCAACATGAGATTTGGGTAGGGACACAAATCCAAACCATGTCAGTACCTGCTACCTCAATAAGACAAACCTAAATGGTCCTGGTCCTAGAGCTATGTCATAGTTATCCAGGGTATAAAAACAAATATCTGGGTCACATTTCTGAGGTAGTGTATGATAAAGTTTGTATATTTGTCCCCACCCAAATCTCATGTTGAATTGTAATCCTCAGTGCTGGAACTGGGACCTGGTGGGAGGTGATTGGGTCATAGGGTGAATCCCTCATGAATGGCTTAATGCTGTCTTCATGATCATTCTTATGAGATCTGCTCCTTGAAAAGTGTGCAGCACCTTCTCCCACTCAGGCTCTCTGCCTTGCTTCTGCTATGTTGCATCTGCTTCCCCTTCCATCATGATTTTAAGCTTTCTGAGTCCTCACCAGAAGCTGAGCAGATGCCTGGCATTATGTTTCCTGTACAGGTTGGAGAACTGTGAGCCAATTAAGTTTATTTTCTTCATAATCTACCTAGTCTCAGGTATTTCTAACAATGCAAAAATGCCCTAATACTGTGTTGTTCTTATTTCAATTAGCCCAAATTTTTGAAATTTTGAACATTTCACTCTCACCATTGAAGGGGACTGTACCTTTTGCCAGTGTTTGTTGCACATCTCCATGTCTCGGAATTCTCCGTGACTTTGTTTACACAGGTGCATTTAGAACCGCCTACCCGAGCCTCAGTGATGGTAGACACCCCTCTCCCTCTCCAAGCTCCACTGTCCCAGGTGGAGCTCTTGACTGCTGTCCTGGCTGTGAGAATTTTAAGCCAATGTATCTTAGTTTGCTGCTTTTCATGGGGTGAGACCCATTGAGCCAGATCACTTGGCTCCCTGGCTTCAGCCCCCTTTTTTATTTCAGGGGAATGAGTGGTTCTCTCTCACTGGCATTTCAGTTACCACTGGGGTATGAGAAACAAACAAACAAAAAACACAAAAAAACTGCTTCAGCTACCGTGGCCACCCAGTTTCGTGCGCTGCTATTGTAGGCGCCAGAGGGAATCTCCTGGTCTGCGGATTGTGAAACTCTCTAGAACTCAAAATCAGTGTGAGGTACTTGGCTTCCTGTAGTTGTAGCCATGTTTCCAACCATGAGAGAACTCCCATTCTTTGGAGCAGGCAAGGTTTTTCAGCAGGAGGGGCTGTGGACTTTTTTAATCTCTCACTAGGCTGTGAGTACAAAAGTGTACACTTAGCTCCATCTGTATTGGAGCAAGATCAGACATACCGCCCCATGTATAAACAGTTCAGAATAAAATCTTGACCACCACCTAACCACTCACCTTCTCTGCAGCAGCCAGTCTACAGCCGGTTATGATAACCTGGCCTGACACTGTAGCTCCCTGCCAGCTTGATCTCAGCAGGTGGGCCCTTAGAGCAGACTAGGTGGCAGAAAAGCAGCTTTAATAACAGAGTGGAAAGTGAAGCAGCTCTCTTACTGCAACCACTGACTCATATAAGTAATTCTCCAATCTTGTATTTTATCTTTTTTGTTTAATCCTAGCACCCTTTCCCCCCCAGGAAAGAAACTCTGAACTTGTATGCTTTGTTTTTGAAATCCCTAAATATGTAGAATTGAACCAGCAGTCTTACCTTCTGTATTTCCCGAACCAAAGGAAAGATAGCTAAGGCCTCAGTCCTAATGTAGTACCAGAGAGAACATGTAATACCTCAGTGGTAGCTCCACATACAGCCCAATTCTCCCTTGGTAGGGACAGCTAGTCGGTTGTGTGTACACAAACCAAGCTGCCTGTTCTCTCCTTCTGGAGCTTTATAAGGCCATATGTCTCAGAAAGTTACCTTAATCCTCTGAGCAGGAGTATAATGGACACTTGGAAAACACCACTGGGTCACTTTATATATCATGAACCCTGGAAGACCTTGCCAAGAGTAGGGGGATTTTCTCTGCTGATGTTCTTCAGGAAATACTAAGAGAAGACTAACTGATCTTCTACCAAACTGCAGAAGCTACAGTGTTACAGACCTTTTCAAAGCAGTCTCCACAGCTGGATCACTTCACCTCTGCCCTCCCACCTGGGTGAGCTGCGTAATCTTTAGTTAGGGCTTTTGCTTCTGTGACTCCTCAGTGATCATTGCCTCTTCTAATACCAGTCACGATATGAAGCTTCTAAAGTGTAGCAAGTATACAAGTCAAGATATTTATTATAATATCTATAGAGATGTTTCCCAGGCTTTTTAATATATTGTCATACAAAGAATCCTATGTGTTCAGCACACTGAGGTCAGCCTATTTCTTGCTAGAAGTGGTTGACCCCAGGGGCTGCCCCAGATACCGCCCAAAAGCCCTGATGGCTGAAGGAATCTGTCCACACTGGTTGGGAATCACAGATCCATGCAGAACTAAATTCTTTAGCAGGGCATTCATGGTTCTTCATAGACTATTTTCCAACATCATCTCTTTCAGCCAATATATGGTCTCCATACGCTCAGTAGAGTTTTATCCTTCCTACATTTACAGATGCTGCTTTCCAAACCTAGAATACCTGCTCAGCCTTTCTACAGGTGACAGAGTCCTTTTTATCTTTTAGGATTCAGCCAAATACTATGATCTATTTTTGCAGAGAGATTTAGGCATTCTGTGTTTCTTTAGGATCTTGTTCATGCCACAGCTTTAAAATATTTCACATTGGATATCACTGTTTCTCCATTAATCAAACACTCCAAGCAAGAAAACGAAATTAACTTTTGATTGATCAACCTCTATATACCAAGTATAGTGCTTAGTGCTTTTACAGACATCATTGCATTTAACCCTTTATGTTATATAAGGCAGGAACATTTTTGCATAAGAAAATGATAGTTAGAATTACCTTACAGCTTTCTTAAGGTGTGAAACATCTGGCAAGTGATGAGGAGTGAATTGCATTAATGTTCTCAAATTTCACCAACCATGTCCTTCTCATTTGTCCAGTTCTTTAAAACCCAGCCGAACATGAAGATACCCATCAAAATGTTTAACAAATGAAAGAAGAAAGGAACAAAACAACAAAGGGAAGGAAGGGAACATTGAAGGGAAGGATACAAAAGGGATCAATAAACCGAACTACTGCGTTCTAGGAAAAAAGTTTCGGGATTTGTCTGTGGGACACAGATTGAGTTGGCTTCTGACTTTCACATAATTGTTGAACTGTACATTAGAATACAGAGATAGAGTAAATGGAATAAAAAAGTGGGGCTGATGCATAAAAACTTAATCACCTCAACTTTAAAAAAAATTAAAGCACATGCATTAAGATAAATACAAAGAACTTTGTCTTTTTCAAACAAAAATCAGTCTTTAGAAAGTCTAAGCAAAAGAACTCTTCTCATATGGATACCTTTGTAGAAGGAAGCGTTATTATGAAGTATTATATCAATTTGAATAAATTGAATGTAAATATGTAGTTATTGATATAGTTTAATAACTAATATTCTATGAGGCACTTTGAATTTAGTTTGTAGTTAAATATGGATGCAAATGTTTTAATAAACTATGCTGTTTTTAAGACTTTAAGTAATATTTGCAGTGATCTGAAATATCATCTAGTGAAGATAAAGTTCAGTAATTATAGTTTAAAAACATAGTTTCTCTTTCTCAAATCTACCGTTTTAAAGAAAATATCTGATACTCGTATTCCATAACATTGTGTAGTTTAGTCAAGATTATCTCCCTGACAGATGACTACATGCAAAGCTAATTGCAATATGACTGCGAAGGGTCAGTATGTCACAATATGACTATGAAGGGTCAGTATGTCACAATATAATGAAAAAGTGCCATAAATAGCTTAAAGCAAAAATCTCATCATCAATGCTTATTTGACATAGTATGACAAGTGTACAAAGCTCTAAACTGCTTTACCCATTTCATTTTTTTTCTTTTCTTCCTTGAAAAGAAAATTGTTCTTTCTTTCAATAAAAAGAGAGAAAGATTGATTGTTCTTCTTGTAAATAAAAAGAAAGCTAGTTAGGTACTCAAAAAGAAATTGTCATAAGTTACACAAAAATAGATACATCTCTGAAACTAAAATGTCTAATTTCATTGTTTTGGAAATTTTATAAAATATAGTGAAAACCAATTACTCATAGTCCCATTACACAGAGACAATATACTTTGTACGTTTTTTACAAAAGTAGTGGTTTTAAAATAATCGTGTGTTTTTCAGCTACCTTTGACCACTACCCTTCTTGAAATGATGGGTACATATGTAGGTATGTGGGTACATATGATGGTGAGATTTTGTGGCCATTCTTCTGTATTGATTTTATTTTCACAATATAATAAAAAGCAAAGTACCAGCTGAGAGTGTTGGAAGGTGGAAATATTGAAGATTTGAAAACCTGGTGTAAAACAGATAGCCAGGAGTCTGGAAATGAATGTTCTAGGGAAGTATTAAAGTCCTCAAGACACAGAAAATCTCTATTTTATGCAGATTCCCCTGTTGATTAGAAAAAGAGACATTCTTCCTGACTTACAAAGCGAAAATAACCTTAACACCATATCTACACAAGGGTAGTATAAAAAAGGCAAATCAAGCCATTTGTATATTTGAAAAAAGACATCATAGTCCTAAAGAAAACAGAAGCCTAAGTGCAATGATGTGCAAAAACTAATGTAGCATGACCTGGTTGGATTTATCCCGTGGATTGAAGGATATTTCAACATAAAATCTTTTAATATAATTCATCACCTTAGCCAATTAAAGGAGAAATATGATCATCTCCATAGATGCAGAAAAATCCTTTGACAAATTTTAACAGCTACTTATGGTAAAAACTGTTGGCAAAGTAAAAATAGAACACAATGTCCTTAAAACAGTAAAGGATATATTCGAAAAACTTACTTTATTTCAAAAGTTTAGATGAATTGAAGGACACGACAAGATGCCTCCTACCACCGCTTCGTTCAACAATTTGTCTGATGCCCTCATTCTAGAGATGGAAAACCTTTAAGAATGGAAGGAAATAAAATCGTGATTTAGAGATATTATCTTTATAGAAAATCCAAAATAATCAAGCAGTAAGCTTTCCAAATCAATAATATAATTCAGCATATCACTGAACAAAAAATCAATTTCAAAAAGCCAGTAGTATTTCTATCTACCAACAAGAAAGAATTAAAAATTATAACTGAAAGAAAATTCCATTTAGAAATATTGTTAAAAAGCATAGGGGACCAGGAAAAATGTCCTGCAAAAATTGTAAAAAATGATTGCAAAACTGGCCAGGCGTGGTGGCTCATGCCTATAATCCCAGCACTTTGGGAGGCCAAGGTGAGCGGATCGTGAGGTTAAGAGATCAAGACCATCCTGGCCAACATGGTGAAAACCCATCTCTACTAAAAATACAAAAATTAGCTGGGCATGGTAGGGTGTGCCTGTAGTCCCAGCTACTCAGGAGGCTGAGGCAGGACAATTGCTTGAACCCAGGAGGTGGAGGTTGCGGCGATGTGAGATTGCGCCAGTGCACGCCAGCCTGGCGCCTGGTGACAGTGAGACTCTGTCTCAAAAAAAAAAAAAATTACAAAACTTTATTAAAGATCAAAAACTAAAACTTAAGTAAATTACCATTTGTATAGAATGGAAGCTTCAATATTAAAACAGATCAATGTACGTCACTAATAAAAACCTTATACATGAATTATCTAAATAAATAATTCAGCTTAAAATTTTTATTTATAATGAGTTTTTCTCAGTCTTGTTTAGGAAATCCATATGTACCCTGTCATCATAGACATTCTATTTTTTTTAATTTTTTAATATTTCATTTTTATATTAGTTTTTTATCAACCTGGATTTGAATTTGTGTATGGTATAATGGTAGGGTGTATATGGATTTCTCAAACAAGACCTGGTAAGATAAACTATTTAAAAATACTGAACATATTGATTTATTTAATATTAAAGTTCTATAAGATATAAGAAACCAGAAGAAAAATGGAAATACTATCCACATTTTATTTAAGGGATGGGTAATTTATATTATGTGCCTGGAGTCTGTAATACAAAAAGTCTGTACAGATTATCTTTTACAAATTAAATCTGCAGTGAAACTTTCTTGAAATCTAATATTTGTAAAATAGTACAGAGTACTAAATAAGTGGATGGTATAACTTCAGTTGGAATTAAATAAGTAATTAGCATTGGAGTAATAAGTGCACTGACAACTCAATCAAAGCGTCATTTATTTTTCTCCTGAAGGAAATACTGGAGAAATGCTGTAGTTGATGTAAATTTCAGCAAGACATTGGCAATCATTCATGGTGGCATTATTGACAAATGAAGTTCCAGGATTGTTCAATAGTGGATCAATGTCTACTTTAATAGAATTCTCTGATATATATTATAGCACTCTACTCATAGAAATATCATGTTTTAGTTTGATCAATACAGTTGATAAACATATAAAATGGTTTGTTAAAATCAAGAATTCAAATATGGAACATATAAATAATTCAATAAAACAAACATAATGTCTGCCCAAGATGAAGGTTTATTTTGATGCTTTAGCTATAGGGCTCGTAAACTAATAGAAAAGCTATGACAAGCATATATAATCATGCTAAGGCTGAAAATTATTTTTGACTGGGAGAATAATTCACTAAAAATACAGTAGTTGGGCAGTGACTTGCTGGAAGGGTGGGGTTTAGTAAACACAGGCTGGAGTGAGAATGGTTGCAGGTAGAAGACACGGCATGTGAACAAAGGCAGAGAGAGGTGAGAAATTGAGATACATAGTCACAAATGGCTTCAATGTGACGTCTAGGGATCAAATTAAAAGTATTTTGAATGCCATGTTACAGCTTTGGGGATTTATTCATTAAACAATGGAATTGAATGTAATCGAACATAAAGATTATTCTTACAGCAGAATGTGTGATGTATTAGATTAGTGAGAGACATCGTAAGAAAGACAATAATTCTAACAAAATAGAATTTCATTCTGAGCTGCGACATTAGTGATAGGTGGGAATGATGTGAGAAAGACCACAGGGGTCATTGGATCTCTGATATTTGTACATGGAGAAATTATTCATTTAACCAATATGCATTGATTGGCAAGTAATGGAGATAAAATTACTTTTGCAGTGAAAGTAATTTGCAGTGAAAAAAACTGCAAAATCCCTCCTTTTAAAGACCTTATATGTAAAGGGGAGGAGAGACAGATAATTAACAAAACCCGCAATTACAACTTATAATAAATTAACAAATGCTACAGAAAGACGTGAAGCAATGAAGAGATAATAGGAAGTGTGAGATTTGGGTGGTGAAGGAGGGGTGTGCGATTTTATGTAGAGTGATCAGAAAAGACCTCATTCTGAAGGTGATATTTGAGTGAGGACATGAAGGAGTTGAGGGTATCCCCTGGGATATTTCAGAAATACTCTTTCTTTTTAGAAGGAGGGGCAGGAACAAATGCTCTGAGGCAGAAGCCTGTTGGAAAAATGTCAGGGCTGGTGGGGCTTGGGTGATTGAGTGAGTGGGTGACAAGGTCAGAGAGGTACAGAAGTGCACCCCCTGTGTGAGGGCAATGAAGTGTAGGGATTTGGTTTTTACTGCATGGCACATAAGATACCTTGGAAAAATTTGATCAGATAAGTGTTACAGGCTGACCTGTTTGTTAATAGCGTCTCTCTGGCTACTATTCTGAAAATAGATTGAGTGGAACAAAGAGGAATCAGTGAGAGCAGTTAGGATCTTTACTAGAGGAAGCACCTGGAAACACTGCACATTATCCTGGCAATTTAATTTGGAGCAAGTATGGCTGTTAATTTGGTGAATCCTGTAGAAAAATTAGGAAGAATAACAGATGTGTGGTGAAGACAATAATGCTGGTACTGAGTCATGCTGAGTTGTAAGAACACATAGAGCTTTTTTTTTTTTTTTTTTTTTTTGAGACGGAGTTTCGCTCTTGTTACCCAGGCTGGAGCTCAATGGCGCGATCTCAGCTCACAGCAACCTCGCCTCCTGGGTTCAGGCAATTCTCCTGCCTCAGCGTCCCGAGTAGTTGGGATTACAGGCACGCACCACCATGCCCAGCTAATTTTTTGTATTTTTAGTAGAGACAGGTTTCACCATGTTGACCAGGATGGTCTCAATCTGTTGACCTCGTGATCCACCCACCTCGGCCTCCCAAAGTGCTGGGATTACAGGCGTGAGCCACCATGCCCAGCACATAGAGCTTTTAAATGGGTTTGGTGATCTCAATTTACAAGTCATCTTCATCAGAGCTTATTGATACACAATTATTTGGAAAATGTATGTCTTCATGCATTTTAGGTCATTATAAAGGAATGAATACACAAAATGATCTCAATTTACAAGTCCTCTTCACCCAGAGCTTACTGATACACAAATTATTTGGAAAATGTATGTCTTAATGCATTTTAGGTTGTTATAAAGGAATGAATACCCGAGACTGGGTAATTTATAAAGAAGAAAACATGGCTTATTTGGCTCAGGATTCTGATGGCTGGTAATTTCAAGACCGGGCATCTGGCGACGGCCTCAAGCTATTTCCACTCCTGATGCAAGGCACAGGGGAGACGGGAGGAAATGAGGGCTAGAGGAGTGCTAGAGTCTGTAACAACCAGCCCTTTTGAGAATTGATAGAATGAGAACTGACTTGCCCTGAGAGAAAACATTATTCTATTTATGAGGGATGTAGCTTCTTGACTCAAATACCTTCATTAGGCCCACCACCAAACTGGGGATCATATTTCAGGATGAGGTTTGGCAGAGACAAACATCCAAACTATAGCAGTGTGTTTAGTGAAAAACTGTTGAAACTTCAAAGAAAAGACTTGCTAACAGGTAAGAAAAGTAACTGTTTTTCAACATTTCAAAGCTATCAGACAGAGGACAAGTTAAATATTTTCTTCTATATTCATCTAATCCTCTTTCATTGACAAGTTTTCCGAGGCACTGGACTCAGACCAAGGGATTGCGATATTCAGACACCCTTGGGCAGGTCAGGGTCACAGTATCTCTGAAAAGTTCATGATGGGAATCCTCCAAGTAAGCATTGGGTCCAAATGAGACCAGGAAGAGAGACACTGTGGATACAAAAGCAAATTGCACCCAAGAGGACTTGACTAGGGAGAAGATTTGTTGCAAGACATAAGAAGCAGACATGCCAGAAGCAATTCATCTACCAATTAGCAGATGCACCCAGTGGCTTTTTATAGACTCTTGAGCTACATATGACTCTGGGGCCAGAATGTGTGTCAGAAGGTTAAAAGGCACAGCCAGTAAGTAAGCTTAGAAGAGAAAGTGAAAGATTTTTATGTTTCCCAAAAATGGAATGTGTTCCTTTGAGAGCAGTGAAAGTACTGATAAACTAAAATGGAGGGCTGCCTATCAGAAATAATTTTTAAATGGATATTTCAACAGAGATAAGGAAATGGAGTTCACGATCTCTATAATACTCTCCAGTTCTAAAAATACATGGCTGTGAGATTTCTGTGTCTTATATGGAGCACAAAGATTGCTTGTGATAGTTGCTGCCTTTTATGATTCTTACTTTATTTTTATTTTTTCATAGACTTAAACTAGAGACACTAAATACTGTTCTTTTATTGAGTACTACCCATGTGAAGTTTACTATGAAATAATAAAATTCTATATTTCATGCTGATTAATAAGGGATAGAGATAAAAATGTGATTCTCGGCATAACCTTGGAATTCACTCACTAAATCTGTCTGCTAATAAAGAACTTGAATTTACATAGTCCTCATATGAAGAATCCTTTTGAATGAGGCTTCTATTGAACGAAATTATAGCTGTAGTCAGAAAGAATAAGTTTACCCAGGAAACATGTCCAATGATAGTATTTTAGACAGGCTTGTCGGGACCCTTAGAGAACTGTGAAAATTGAGAATGGCAATACCTACTGGAGGCAATCTATGAAACAATTAATAAGCTATCCATCACTCATCTGTTTAACACTAAATAGTCTCCATAGTTTTATCTGCTGACAAAATATCTTGAAAACAACCACAGGGACATTTAGGGTTTGGGAAGTATCACTGGAGATCTGCATTTTTCTCTAATAAATGGAACAAAGAAATACTTATTAAATCTCTTCCATAAGGAGATGTAGTATGTATATTTATGTGTAGCCCAGAGTTTGTAGTGCTTCAGACTAGACTCCTGCCATCCTGGAAATGGCTGCTTTGTAGAGAAGGTAACAATGTACAAAATAATTACAACACCAGACACGGTAGGCTGTGTGCCACATGAGAGATTTACAGTGATATGCAGAGTCTCATAGGCATGTCACCTACATCAGAATAACGTGGAATACTTTGTAAAAATAAATATCCCTTGACTCTATTCAGTCCACATCCATGGAACCAAAAACTCTGTGTGAAATCACTAATGTGTATTTTAAAAACTCATTAGATATTAGATATGTACCTCCAAAGTTACATAACGGTTACAGTAGTTTTCAGGAGGAAGACTGCTTCTAGTTAATTCAGTGGTTCTCAATCTTAGAACCACAGGAGTTAGTTGGAAAGCTTCACCGATGTTTAGATCTCACCCTTGGAAATTCTGATATAATTGTTCCAGATTGCAGCCTGGACACTGATTATTCACATCCAAACATAATAGAAGATATATTCCAAATGTCATAGTCTGTATAAGACATCCATGGTACCATACATCTCATACTCCATCCGCTAGCCCTAGTGAACTACTTGAAGACTCCAAAGTAGTGATGATGTTGACATTTAAAATGATAGTAATATTTAATATGTATTTTGTTATTACTGTGTGCCAACTGTAAATTGTTCTGTCTTCATGAAAATCCTTTGATATGAATGCTATTGTCATTACCATTTTATAGATGAGGAACAGAGACAAAGTGACCAATGCGACTTGGCTATGTCTACGTGGTTAGTAAGTGACCAAACTGGGATTTGAACCCAAGCAGTCTGGCTCTACAGTGCACACTCTCAGATTATGCCACCCCCACACACATGCTGTATCTCCCCCATGCCTGCCTCACGTGGTTGAACTGTTTATACTACCTTGAGATACCCTCCTCTAACCTCTTGTATGATAATTGTTTACCCGTTTTCCATTCATAGTTTAATGTCACCTCCCTACAGGAAGTTTTCCCTGCCTCCTACTCAGAGAAGTGATGCTTCTTTTGAAGTTAGTTGCCAAAGACTTTTATTTTTTTGTCTGTCCACATTACTGTGTGAGTTCCTTGAAGAGACTATGTTAAGTATATTTTTATAGCTGTCTTAACAATGTCTGCAACATGGTAGCCACTCAGTATTTGTTGATTCAGTGAATAATTTAATGGGGGAATGCATCATCGAATGTGTGGGAAAGTAAAGGTGTGTTTTGGTCTTTTAAGTAAATTAATTGAATTAGTTGATTAAGAAGTAAAGCCAAAAATGTTTCAGAAGCCATTATCAAGCTGCTTTAGTTCCTGACTGGGGTTTGGATTTCATTTTAAGATAGTAGGGGATTATTGGGGATTTTAAGTAAGGAAGTCAGATAATATATACCGTTTCTACCAATGACACTTGATAAACCCAGGGGACCACCTAGGAAATCCTGTAAACAAGCCTTAAACATCCCAAGCTATCTTGAATACAACGCCATCTCTATCATTGGGGGTCTACTTCCTTCTAACCAAATACACACTGTGAACTATGGTGGGGGACAGAAATATGTGAGAGATGAGATGGAGGAGTGGTGCTAAGCCCAGTTCCAAGAGGTGAGGTGTATATAAAATTAGTTGCAAATGATCTGCAAAGCATAGCATATTATCTGGACCTTTAGAAAAGTGTGATTCACCAGAAATGTTAAAAGCATAGGGATTAATTAGGAGACTTATATAAGATATTACAATCTATATGAAGTCATAAAGATATTTTATCATAGAGCCTTTTAAAACTGAATCTTTCAATGTTTATGTCATCTCGGAATAAGCAACGAGTATAGAGCATAAAGAAGGGTGCAGGGCTGTAGTGAGTAAGGGTAGAGGTTCTGTTGAGAGTACACACAGGTTCCGTCTGGTCTAGAGAAGGACTAGCAAGTTCAATTCGAGCAGAGCTGTGAGATCAGATGGAGTCCATGGGAACATGTGCTGGTGCTAAGATAGAACCAATGGGTGAGCCAGAATTGGAAAGAATTAAAGGAAAGTATGGAAATTACTCTCCTGACCGCAGCAGGCATGTAAAAATTATTACTGAATTAAGTAGATTAGAACTGACAGAAGACTCAAGCAATGATTAAATCCAGACAAGCTACGGAGAGGAAGGTCCCAAGAACCAAGACATGTTATGCAAGAATGGACACATCTCAACAGCCTGGGTTCTGGGGAGTGGCCCCAGTCAGCCTTAATAAGAGCCACTGTGTCCTGTACAACTTCATTGGTAGGGCACTAATTACACTTTTCACGTGTTATTTTATTTTGACTTCTTACACAAATCTGATAATGTAGTTTAAGCAGACATTATGCCTTCCATTTTACATTCATCAGAATAGAGGATTATGGGTATCTCTTCAGAGGCACATTTACCATGTAGCTAAAAAACTTAAGCTTCAGAGTACCTCATTTTCATGTGTCTCTTTCAAAGCCCTGTATCTCTATCTTAGAGAAGGCTTCCAATTATGTAATTGCAGGAAAAACACAATCTTGATCTGCCCTGTATTTCACCTAACCTAGATGGCAGTGAGTGAGGTCAGAACATCAGAATCAGGGTTCTTTCTGTTATATTGTCACTGGGGGAGCAGGGGTGGCATCTCAAAGACACTCCCAGTTCCCCAGTCCAAGGTTCTTGGCCTCTCTTACCCTGAAGAATGGGGAAAGGGGCCCTGGAGATACGGTGAGTTTGCCATTTGAATAAATATCATGGACCCAAAGAATTTTGCAGGGAGCAATTTATTAGGCAGAAAGACAGAAAGAGACAGAAGGAGAGACTGCTCCCACGCTGACATGGGAGGGGACCCAGAGGAGGAATCTGCATAGGGAGGGAGCTGTGGGATTTTAAGCCTTGAGTTATTCCCTCCCCATTCATGTTCTCATCCAAGGAGAGGAGTTCTTTCAAACTTCCTCTGGAGTGATCCAACTCTGACTCTGATACCAGAATGGCTGCTTGTCCACAACAGAGCCCCCTCCTCTCAGAGCATTTGGCCCAGGCTTTTTGGACAAAGAAGCCCACCTGGATTTCTCCACCAACCCATGCATGGGAAACCCAGACAAAGAACTTTACGTTCCTGGATGGAGGATTGGAGCCAGGAAACTCTTGCCTTTGAAACCCTGCCCCCCATGGACCTGGGAAGAGCCCCTCAGTCCCCCCTCTGAACAGGAAACTCCAACTTCTGTTGGGACAGGAGCGTCGATCACTCCTTAACTACTTCCTGCTGAATTGGGGCGTAGAAGGGGCCCTGCAGTTGGGGTTTCTTCCAGAGAGGAGTTTTCTAAGGGTGCAGGTTGATCCGGAGGCCCACAATAGAATTTATGAGCCAAGGACATCTGGGGTTCCATTTGCCTTATGGCCTCAATTCTAGAAGAAATGAATTTGACAAGAAGGTTAAAGATGAGAGGCCCAAAAGGCCAGCAGTAATAGATGGTTTTAAACGGCCTAAGAAGGTAGAGCCAGGACAGCCAGTTGTTAAACAAACTCCATAATCCTAGTTTTGTTTTTTTTTTTTTGAAGATCTTTAGCTCTGAGTTTGATTGATCCCTGAGTTCTTTAACTTTGCTTAAGACAATACCCGACTGGTTTACAAAGTAGCAGCATTCTTCTTCTAAAATAGGTTCCTCCTTTCTCTGCCCTAAGCAGATCAGGGCTCTTCTGGGGCCATTACAAGCTGCTTCTGCAGAGGGAATTAGCAGCCTTTTCCTGTTATAATAACTCCTGAGCTAGCACATAGTAAAAGTGAGTAGAGGTCGTAATTCCTGCAATGCCAGTACCAAGTCTTCGTATTATTCCACCCCCTCTCCACTGTGAAAGGAATCGTTGGAGTTCAAGTATGGCGTGGCCTTGGCAAGAGAAGACTCTGCATCTGAAAGTCGTTGTAAATTGTCATGGTGAGGGCACTAGGGAGGAGAGGAGAAGAGCAGAGCTATTAGGCTAATCCCTAGGGGCAACCGCACAGAGTGTGGTCACAGATAGTATCCCGTTAATACCAGGATGTAAGTTAGACTCATAGGTAGTTACTGTCCTGGGGGATCTTGTCGGAAGAGCAAATGTAGATCCTCTGATGGCTCGCAGGTGTGTGAAGGGTCGTCTCTTGGAACTCAGGCTGCAGAGTGGAGGGCCTGTGATTTTCTTCAGGAGGTGTCCAAGGCTTCAGCCGAGTGTGATGAATCCATGAGTCAGTTCCCCCCACCTTAACTGCTGTTGAGGTAGACAGAATCACTGAAAATGGTCCTTCCCGAGATGGACCTAGAAAGGGAGAGTCTGGTGGGAGAGACTTAACATGCAGTAGGTCTCCAGGGCAGAAAAACTCGTTCCCCTTTTCCCTAGGGTGTACTTCAGGTAAGGTCCCTAGAGCCTGTTGGTACTTAGCCAACAAGGTTATATCTTTTATTTGATTTGCTGTTTCCTTGTCTAATACAAGATTATTAGTAAGAAAGGGCCATCCATAAAGCATCTCATAGGGGCTGAGTCCTCTTCTCTGAGGAGAGTTTCGAGCCGCTAAGAGTGCTATTGGTAATAGAGAAGGCCATGGGCAGTGGGTTTCCTGGGACAGTTTCTTAGGTGTCTCTTAGGAATTTCGTTCATCTTCTCCACTTTCCCTGAGGACCGAGGCCTTTAAGCGCAGTGGAGATGATTCTGTATTCCTAACACTTTGGAAATTCCTTGGGTCACTGCAGCTTAAGGAAGAACAGGTCATCCGAATCTAGGGATTATTTCATTTATCAGGACTTTCATTACCTCTTGGGCCTTTTCTGTTCTACAGGGGAAAGCCTCAACCCCGTTGTGTAGGTATCTGCACATACTAACAGTTATGGATATCCTGGAGACTTAGGTGTATGGGCAAAGTCCACTTGCCAGTCCTCACCCGGGTAATGACTGGTTCACTGTTCCCCAGGAGGAGCTTTGCGATATGCCGAAGGATTATTTTTCTGGCATATTTCACATCCTTTGACTATATGATGTACAGCCTTGAAGAGACTTTTTCTGTAAATGTAGATTTGGCCATTTGATATGTATTCTCTATACTGACACAGAAGGTTTGATGTAGGGTTTTAAGTGCTTTCCACTGGCTGGCAGCAGGTGGGAGTGCTCTTCCCTCGTCACTAGCTAGCCATCCTGAAGGAAGATTATGTCCCCAGGAGATTGCTCACTCTACCTCCTCTGATGAGTATTGAGGTCTAGTTCCCTGGAGGGGGCTTTTCCATATTAAAAGTCCTTCTGTAAATTCCTGTCTAGCTGACCTCAGCGCCGCGATTGCCCTCTGCTTCCCTCTCATCTTTCTGGTGACCTCAGCAGTGTAAGACTGCTACCTCCTTGGTTCTTGGACAGCTTGTAGGAAGTCTAAAACTTCCTTACAATATTTAATGGGAATTCCTGCCAAGGTTAGAAACTCTCTTTCCTTCCATATGGCAGCATGGTCCTGCAGAACCAGGTCAGCATATGTGGAATCTGTGTAAATGTTTATTCTCTTTTTTTTTCCTAACTTTAGAGCTCAAGTGAGGGCTACTAGTTCTGCCAGCTGGGCACTAGTTCCAGAGGAAGGGAATTATTTTCAAGCACTGTTTAATCACTGACTACTGCATATCCTGCCTTTCAAACTCCATTTTCCATAAATGAACTTCCGTCAGTGTATAAGTTAAGGTCAGGATTGGCTAAAGGAGTTTCTAAGAGATCCTCTTGAGCTGCATAGTCCTGGGCTATAACCTGCCGACAGTCATGTTCTTCATCTGCCCCTTCCTCAGGAAGAAAAGTAGCCGGATTGAGGGCTGCACATGTGCGCAGCTGAAGTACAGGCCCTTGGAGCACTGAGGCCTGATATTTGAGTAAGCGGTCGTCAGACCTCCATAAGCCTCCTTTAGAGGCCAGAATTCCAGCTGCATCCCGTGAAGTCCATACAGTTAGATCGTTCCCTTGCACTGTTTAACAGCTTCTGACGCCAGTGCAGCCACCGCGGCTATGACCTGAGAGCAGTGTGGCCAGCCTTCTGCTACCACGTCATTTTCCTTACTTACGTGTGTCACCGGTTGTGGAGTGGTCCCCGAGTCTGGGTAACAACCCTCAGTGCTACTCCTGACTTTTCTGTAACATATAGGGAAAAGTTGTTCCCTGTAGGGAGGCTTAGAGCTGGAGCCTGCGGTAGCGCCTGCTTTAGGGTCTGAAAGGCTGCCTCAGCTATAGGGTCCCATTGTATTAGATGGGGGTTAGCTTTCTGGGTTTCCTTAATCAGAGGGTATAGGGGTTTGGCTGTTTCACCATATCAGGGAATCCACAATCAGCAGAAACCTGTTATTCCTAAGAATCCCCATAACCATCTTAAGGTTTTTGGACAGGGGAAATCCAGTATGGGCTGGAGACCTCCATCAAGGACCCAAGTGCCCTAAGACAAGACAGGCCCTAGGTATTTTACCTCTTGCCTACAAAATTGGGCTTTTGATTTCGAAAGTTTATATCCACAGGTGGCTAGAATGTTTAGGAGGTCCTGGGTGGCCTGCTGACACTGGGTTTCTGAGTTAGCAGTTAAAAGTAAGTCATCCATATATTGAAGAACCAGGGTACCTGGATGTGAAAAATGACTAAGGTCCTGTGCTAGAGCCTGACCAAACGGCTGGGGGCTATCTGGTCCTGTGCTAGAGCCTGACCAAATGGCTGGGGGCTATCTGGTCCTGTGCTAGAGCCTGACCAAACGGCTGGGGGCTCTCTCGAAAGCACTGAGATAACACTGTGCAGGTAAGCTGAGACTTCTGGTCTAAAGGGTCTTTAAAGGCAAACAGAAACTTGGAGTCATTATGTAATGGAACACAGAAAAGGGCATCCTTAAGGTCCAGGACTGCAAACTATTGTGCCTCTCCTGGTATTTGAGAGAGCAAAGTGTATGGTTTGGGTACGGCTGGGTATAAAGGGACCTCACCTTCTTTAATAAGCCTGGGATCTGGCACGAGCCTCCATTGTCCATTAGGTTTTTGTGCTCCTAAAATTGGAGTATTACAAGGTCTGTTACAGGGCTTTACTAGACCCTGAGCTAGTAAAGTAAGTTCCTTACAATATCCTGTAGCCCTTTTGTGGCTTCCAGTCTTAGCGGGTTCTGTCTTTGGTAAGGAAAAGAGGTGGAATCCTTTGGCATTATTCGAATTGGGCATGCATTCTTTGCTCGCCCACATTGTCCCTCCATTGCCCGAACATCAGGATTAATTCCTTCTTTAAATAGTGGGCAGCAGGGAAGGATTTCTCTGACGATGTCCATATAGATAATGGTGCCTGCCTTGGCTAATGGGTCCTGCCCTACTCAGGGAGTGGGACTTTCTGGCATGAGGAGGAAGGCATGGAGAGTATATCTCCCCAGTTACAGCTTAGGGGTTGAGAGAAGTATTGGGAGACTGCTTGTCCTAGGACTCCTCAGACAGTTACACACTTGGAGGACAACTGTCCAGGATGGGAAAGCAAAACTGAGAAGACACCAGGGTCCAGAATAAGATCCACCTTCTCGCCTTTGATGGTTAGCTTTATCCGGGGCTTGGTGAGGGTGATGGCTTGTGCTGGCACTTGCCCTGGCACCCTCAGTCCTGCTGTTGGGTCATCTGGTTAGCCACCTCAGGCCCTGGGAACCTTCATTCCCTGGGACCGTGTGCCTTCCAGTGATCCCCTTGGCACAGTGGGCAAGGGCAAGGAGGTGGTCCGTTCCACTGGGGACAGTCTCTCTTCAAGTGTCCCAGTAGGCTGCAGCAGTGGCAAGCTCTGCCACAGTGGCGGCTAACCCAAGCCTTTCTCTCTTCTGAGCCCCTTGGGACTGCTTGCCTGAAGGCCGGGACCAGGGCTGTGGCTTTGTTCAGGTCCTTCTTTTTCCTTTCAGCCTGTTGCTCCTGTCTCTATTATAGAACATTGAGGTTGCTAGATTTAGTAATGATTCTGGACTCTGTTCTGGCCCCAGGGCCAGCTCCTGGAACTTCCACCTAGTGTCTGCTGATGGTTGCAGAATAATTTTGTCTTTTAGTATTAGTTGACCCTTGCTGGAGTCCGGTAACAGGGGAGTATATTTTCTTAAGGCCTCCTGTAAGTGCTCAAGGAAAGCTGTTGGGTTTTCTTCCTTTCCCTGAGTTATGGGGGTTAACATCGCATAGTTCATGGGCTTCTTTCTATTTTGCCTGAAACCCTCAAATATGCAGGTCAATAGGTACCTATGACTCCAGTCCCCTGTTCTGAGTCAGGGTCCCAGCGGGGGTCCATGCTAGTGACTACTTGTTTACCTGTAGGGAATCTATCCTTCTCCTCTGGCTTCATTTGGTCATGTACTTGGGTAAGGTACCATGTGTCCCCAAACTCTTGAGCCACTGCTAGAGGAGCCTGTCTCTCTCATTGCTGGTTAGGGTCTGACTACGCAATACATGATATCTTTCCAGTCTAATTCAAAAGACTCACTCAGGCCCTGCAGAACATCTGTGTACCTCTCTGGGTCATCTGAAGGTTTTCCTAAGTCTGCCTTGATTTGCTTTAAGTCAGAAAGTGAAAAGCGGGTATGACTCTGGTTGGGCCAAATTCTCCTCCTACTGCCTGTAGGGGGCAGTGTTGGGGCATCTAGTAGCCTGAGGTGTCTTGGCCAATTTGACCTTCCCTGACTCCTCTTGGGTTATAGGAGCTGAGGAGACCTGGTCAGCATTGGTGGAGACAGGAGCCACAGGGGGTCCTAAATGTGGGGGTGGTCCTGAGGAGGGGCCAGTAGGGCACAGGTTACAGCCTTACATAGCTGAAGATTGTCCCTTAGAGAAACGAAAACTTGCACATAGGGGACCTCCATTTACCTTCCCTCTTACAGAACAGGTCTAATTGTAGGTGTTATAATTTACACTTCCCTTAGAAGGCCAGGTTTCTCCACTCAGCAGGGGGTATTGTGGCCACGCTGTTTGGCAGCCGCATCGTTCTGCTGCTGCTTCAAAGATTGTGGGTCAAATTGGTTCCAGGTTTCCAGGATACACTTTAAGGGTGATCTTGCCTTGGGAAAAGTGGCAGCCATCTGAAATGGAACACAGGGATACCCGCATCCCCGGTTACTCCTTGCTAGTCCTGGGGCGCCCCCAGTTACAGCACCTTGTAGTTTCCTTGCACCCCGGATGCGTGATCATCTTCTGCCTCCCCATGTGCTGGGTTTAATCATGCGTGCTGGTGTCATGGGCACATGCTCACTGTCTAAATGTCCTTATGGCACCTTAAGGACATAGGGCCTACTGGGATCAGTGGCCCTGTCCTGGAGCGTCCTTGAAGAACTAGGCCAGTGAGGCTTGGGTGATGGGTGCCAATATTCCCTAGCAAGAGTTCAATTAACATAGGCCTGACCACAAACCTGCCTAGGAGGATAGGCTTCTTGAGAGAGGCCTCTAAGCACAGTAACCTTAAGGTAATGGCTGGCTGCATGGCCGAGGCAGGACAATGCCCTTGGGACACACGCCTTCTCCTCCACCCCACTTTCCATTATAGGAATATGCCCTAAGGTTGTGGGGCCTGAGACCAGGTCTGATCATGGTATTCTGGATGGAGAAGTTCTGCTGTGTGGAGAGCCAGCGCTAGGCAAGACAAATGGCACGTCATTGGAGTCTGGCACCACTCAGTTGCATTGGGGAAGTGCAGATGACAGATAACAAAATGTCTTATAGCCTCTAGTACCCGCTGACAGACTCTGGCTCTGTTAAACCTAACCTAACACTGTGGCCTAAGGGAACTGTTTCTGTGTATTGTAGGAGGTCCTCATAGGCCTAAGCCTGAGGGCACCGTGGTTAAGGGTCTCTTACCATCCCAAGAGCCTCCAAGTCCTAGCAAAAATCGTAATAGTCTCATGTGTAGGAAATATTTTAGAAAAAAGACCCTGGAAGAAGCTTGCCTCACGGAAATCTAGGCCCAGGATGTTGGGGCCCTGAAAGGCTGGGTGTGGTTCACATAGGTGACTTTTTCTTTAGAGGTTTAAGCAGGGCTTCAACCTCGATTGGACTGAACTGGGAGTTTGGGACCAGTTCACCCTTCCTCATGCCAACCCTCAGCTTGGCCCAGAGAAAGAACAGCCAGAAAGGGAAGCTGGTTCGGAGAAAGCCTGACACCTGTGTCTTTAGAACAGCCACGCTTTTGAAAGCGTGAGTGTGGCTTGCATAGGTGGCTGCCACTCCAGCCACCTGGGCCCAGTTGCCAGCTGTGCATGGCCCCACACAGTCCTGGCTACCTGGTGCTTTCCACAGGTGGTGCCCGCCCAGCCTTGCCTCTACCACTGCTCCTAGATGGCTCCCCTGAGCCCTGTCTTTACCTCCTTAACAAATGTAAAAGAAGTGAAAGGACAGATTAGCAAGTGAAAGGGGTCCATTGTCACTCACTGCTCCGAAATCTGGTGTTCTCCTGGCTGGCTTGCCAAAAGATGTGACTGGGGGGAGTGGGGGGATCCAGAAGGTGCTTCCAGTTCCCCGATCTGAGGTTCTTGGCCTCTGTTACCCTGAAAAATGGGGAAAGGGGCCCCAGAGACATGATTAGTTTACTGTTTGAATAAATATCGTGGACCCAAAGAGTTTTGCAGAGAGCGATTAATTAGGCAGAGAGAAAGAAAGGGAAGGAGAGACAGCTCCCACACTGCTGTGGTAGGGGATGCAGAGAAGGAATCTGCATAGGGAGAGAGAAGCCGGATTTTAACGCTTGAGTTATTCCCTCCCCATTCATGTTCGCTTCCAAGGAGAGGAGTTCTTTCATACTTCCTCTGGAGTGACTGAACTTTGACTCTGATACCAGAATGGCTACTTGGTCCACAACAGACCCCCCTCCTCCCAGAGCTTTCCGCTGCCTTTTTGGAGGAAGAAGCCCACCTGGATTTCTCTACCTAGGCTGTGCGTGGGACACGCGCATGGGAAACCCAGACAGATAACTTTACATTCCCAGATGGAGGGGTGGAGCCAGGAAACTCCTGCCTTGGAAACCCCACCCCTCGCCGACCCAGGAAGAGTCCCTCAATATCAATGTCTGCTGTCTGCCTTTGGCGTCATTCATGGCTAGGTGGTAACCAACACCTAGAGGGCTTACCCTGCATGTGAGATGACAAAATTCCAAGCAGTCAGCAAGTGCAGAAAGCATAGTACTGGGAAGGCGGCAGATTCTGACATAGCTAACACAAAGAAACAGATGAAGAAAATTACCTGAATCTCTAAAAAGAGACACTTCATAAAGACTTACAAACTTAATATTTCTTTACAATGATTTAGTATATGAATGACTAAAAATAGGTTTCATATTTGCTCTGGTATTCATGAACACCAGATTGCAGTTCACAAACATGATTGCTGTGAAGCTACTGAAAATAGATATTAGTTATTGCAGAAAAGAATGCAGCATTGTGACTTCTAAAAGGGGGCATTCCTCTACTTTCATTTATTTTCCCCTTTGCAAGACTTTAATAAGTGCATCATTACAGAATGGCTTAAAATATGACAAAAAAAAGTAACTAAACAGATTATGTAACTGCTTAAATAAGGAGAGGAATGAATGTCCGTTTTGTGAGTCATGATGTCATTATGCACCAACATGAGGAGAAACTCTTTGTATGTGGTTCTGAAAAACATCTTGAATATAATAACAATATGAAATAAACATTTCTTCTAATTATTCCTTCAAAAAGCTTTTTGCTCAGAAAAATGCATTCCTTTTCTAATTTTTGCCTGATACTAAATTTTATTTAGCCTGTTTATGTATTTCTGTATGCATTTAAAGTTTCTAGGTTTCATTGTAACTGAGTAATTATTGTGAGTACTTATTATCTTTTTTTTAAACCTTTCCAAGGCTAATGAAACCTTCACTTTCTCCCATTGCCCTACCATTTAATTTTTTTTTTTTTACTTTCTTAAAAAATTTCCCCCCTTTTGGAAATAATGAGGATGAATCTGCTTAGCTGTGTTTTTGAAAAACTGAGACTAAATTTTGTAGACGTTCCTGGTTCATAGCAGCAGAATGGGAACTGGGCCAACACATTTGATGTGTGTTCCTCCTAGAAAATGTTGCAGACTGACTCTTAAAAAGCACCAAATGAGGCATATATTCTAGGCAACCTGCATTAGAATGAGCTGGGTTGCCTATTAAATATGAAAGTTAGTGTGTTCTGGCCAAAAACCCGTTGAACCTGACCCTCTGGGAGGGAGACTGGGGACATGTATTTTTAACAAACAAACTTACAGGTGATTTTTATTCACATTAAAGTATGAGAACAGAAGCTTGTATATAGCCTACTCATTTAAGCCCTTGGAGTGTTGCAAATGTATTACGATCTAGTCACAAAGAATAAAAGAATACCCCTCATCCATAGGGGGAACTTGGGAAATCTTAGCTTTAAAACCTCTACTAATTAAGATTCATGAGTAGAAATGGTTTGTTTATAGAAAGATTTTGCCTGGATCATTAATTTTTAGGAAGGTTTATAATCTTTTAGGAGTTAGATTCATATGGAAATACACAAGGGTTTGCAGACGACACTAAAACGAGCAGCTGAGTACTTGAGTGTGGTAGGAGACATTAAGGAAACAGAATGCTTGTTAGATACAATGTAATGCTGAGGAAGAACTGTCCTCCAGGCATCTACTTCCTTATAAAACACTGGAAAATGATTTTTCTAATGGCAAATCATGTGCACGGTTTTTCAAGACTCTAATTATGTGAAATAGCATTTCCTTTAACATCACTCCTTTAAGTTCTGTATTTTTAAGGAAAAATAATGTATTTCCTAGGGGTTGACAATAATAAAAAGCTTAGTACCTAAAAAATATAGCAAAGGGCAAGACTAGGCATTTTAGAAAACGCAATTTTGCATTTTTAACTTGGGAAGGTTTTCATCTGACATAATGAAATATGATATTTTAAATTAAATTTTAAATTAAAAATTTATTTAGTTTTTTTGTACACTTAAAATATATTCTAAACGTGCATATTCTGTATTTATGATTTGCCTAATATTATTCTTTCTTCTGCAAAAGAAGAAAGTTTAATATGACTTTAACCATAATACCATATTTCTAGTACCTTGATTATTTAGAGAAAATCTAGATTAATGCTTTACACAGAATACTAGAACATGTCATTCATCTCATGACAACTGATGTTATCCTGGAGTGGACAATACAGCATCCCAAACCTATCTTACATCTATTTGCTGTGTCTGAAAGTCACAGTTTACACTTGTTATGCCAGCCTGCTTAGCAGTGCTGCCCCCGTCACTGCTGTGTCTGAAAGTCACAGTTTACACTTGTTATGCCAACATGCTTACCAGTGCTGCCCCGTCACTCTCTAGTATCCTGGTGTAGATAACAAATTGTATGCTGACCCTAAATCTGACATCCTTAGGTACTTGGAAGTACAAGTCCCTCCTATTTAAACATTGTCACAAATCTGTTCTTTCGTTAGCATCCCATGATAGGTAACAAAGGCACTATCACAAGAGAAGGGAGGAAACTGGTCTTCTAGTTTGCCCTCCTCTGTACTTTGGAAATGTTTGCACTCACAAGTGTCATTACCTCTTGTTGGCTCTTGGCCTCATGGATTGTAGAACACCCACAAGTAGCAAAATGTCCAGATTCATCTGTGCTCCTGGCATCTTGAGAGAAGAAATATTGCTTGGATGTGGACCCGGACTTGACAGAGCTCCTTATCATAGTGCAGCTGAATATGAAATGGTGGAAGTGTTTCAGCACAGCGGCTGAGATCTTAGCCTCTGGAGTTAAATAAACCTGGGTTGGCCGTGCGCGGTGGCTCAAGCCTGTAATCCCAGCACTTTGGGAGGCCGAGGCAGGTGGATCACAAGGTCATAAGATCAAGACCATCCTGGTCAACATGGTGAAACCCCGTCTCTACTAAAAATACAAAAAATTAGCTGGGCATGATGGCACGTGCCTGTAATCCCAGCTACTCAGGAGGCTGAGGCAGGAGAATTGCCTGAACCCAGGAGGCGGAGGTTGCAGTGAGCCAAGATCGCGCCATTGCACTCCAGCCTGGGTAACAAGAGCGAAACTCTGTCTCAAAATAAAAATAAAAATAAACCTGGGTTTGCAACACAGCATCTTCATCTAAGCTGCCCCTTCTCTGTAAAGTGGAGTACTAGAAGTTCCTTCTTCATTTCTCGTAGGTCTGTTGTGAGGTATTATTGAGATAGGAAATTTTTCATAATACATAATACACAGTACCTATTGTTTTGACTGCTACTGCCACCACCACAATTATTGCTACCAAGACTCTTGCTTCTTCTAAATGAATTATACACTGCTCATAGGAAAATGTGAGGAAATAGTTTAAGTTTGAAAGGATATATGTGATCATGATCCCTTTCTGTTGGCTTGTTCAAGATAAATTGCAGGCTTATGTAATCTATCCTTGCATTTAGTCAGCTAATACGTACTGGTATGGTCTAGAATATAAAGGAAAGAACTGTGACATAGGCATGATTTTACTCTAAACTGGCTGCCGGAGATATTTCATCACAGTTAGTGTTAACCATCATCCCACACACTTTTCCTATATATATATCAATATTTAAAATTGATGACTTTGATAACTAAACCTTATCCCATTCTGCCAAATGGAAGGGATACTAGGAAGAATTCTTTGTATCAGGTATACACTGCTGGCCTCTTCCAGGCTTACCCATGTAGCTGCGTACAGCAGGCAGGTTCCCTGGGGATTTGGGCTAGCTGCAGATGCTGTGATAGGTTGGTCCCCCTCTTCATGTGGTCTTCTGTCCTCCAAAGAGACTTTGCTTTGTCAAGAGGGCAAGTCCCAGTGTGAAACCTCTGCTTGGGTCACATTTGATGACGTCACATCAGCCACAGCAAATCACATGACCAAGGCCATAGTCATTGTGTGAGGGTCATACACAGGGTGAAGTATCAGGAGAGCTGACTTATTTAGAGACATTAATATCAGCACCTACCACAACTATCATATACAGTTATTTATTTATTTATTTTTTTAAGACGGAGTTTTGCTCTTGTTACCCAGGCTGGAGTGCAATGGTGTGACCTCAGCTCACCGCAACCTCCGCCTCCTGGGTTCAGGCAATTCTCCTGCCTCAGCCTCCTGAGTTGCTGGGATTACAGGCACGCGCCACCACGCCCAACTAATGTTTTTGTATTTTTAGTAGAGACGGGGTTTCACCATGTTGACCAGGATGGTCTCGATCTCTTGACCTCGTGATCCACCCACCTCGGCCTCCCAAAGTGCTGGGATTACAGGCGTGAGCCACCATGCCCGGCCCACAGTTATTATTTTTATAGAAAGGGTATACTCCTAAGGTGTACATAAGACTGGGGTATTTGACCAGGCTTTATAGCTGAACTAGATATTAATTCCCTCTTCTACTTCAGCATGAAAGAGCTTCCTGTGTTATTTCTAAAACCAGAGGGGAGAATGGAGCATTCTTATAATGAAGCATTAATTTAGACCGTGATCCTTTATCATGGGTAAGCGCTGAAGTTTCTTTGTACAGAGTAAGATGAGTTATCTGCTTTTATTCTGTTCTTGGGCCTATTATATGTTGCATTCTCATTTTTTCCTAAATAATAATATTGACTTTTCTATGGATTTCCTATTTTAATTTAAACAACATTTTCACCACAGTTTTTAGTTTTAAAAAGTGAAAATAATTTACAGTATTTAAGTGCATTGCAGAGAGAAATAGGTAATCAATTTAACTATTTCATTCTAAAATTTAATAGTCTGTATTTGTTCTTACAAACGTTACCACATGTTTACATATAGAAAGGTATGCATGTTTATATATAAATATGTGAATAAATCAATATGTATATATATATATGTTAAGGTAACAAGGGCCCTTTACCTGAAACCTAGATTACGTAAATTTAGCTAGTATAATCTAAGAGTAAGGAGTTTTTTGTTGTTGCTGTTATTGTTTTTGAGACAAGTTTGCTCTTGTTACCCAGGCCGGAGGGCAATGACATGAAGTCTGCTCACTGCAACCTCTGCCTCCTGGGTTCAAGCGATTTTTCTACCTCAGCCTCCCAAGTAGCTGGGACTACAGGCACACGCCACCATGTCTGACTAATTTTTGCATTTTTAGTAGAGACAGGGTTTCACCATGTTGGTCGGCTGGTCTGAACTCCTGACCTCAGGTGATTTCACCCACATTGGCTTCCCAAAGTGCCAAGGCATGAGCCACCATGCCTGGACTAGAGTAAGGAGTTTTTAATCAAGTTATTTTATTGTTGCTTTCAATGTACGTATTCAAATGATCAAGAAATCATTTTCGGTTACTCAATAGCTTAAATTCTCTTATATAAAATGAATTTCTCCTTAATCACTTTTAGCCTACAACTGGACTTTTAAAAATATTTAAAGATCTGTTAATCAATTCTACTGATTTAAAGAATGATCTAATAGAGGCGGCTTAAACAAGGCTTCTTAGTGATTTACGTCAGTAAGATTGTTTTATATTTTTATATGTAAAGTGATTTATCAAAAACACAGAAGACTCAGACTAATGCTGAAGGGACAATATCTTTCTGATGTCAACTGAAAGTTAACCTCAAGAGCTTGGGTTATTTGTTCTACAGCTGGGGCAGCAGCAGAGGAGTAGGGGGAATGCAGGTTATCTCTGCCTGAACAGCAGAGTCTTGAAATCAGACACCAAAAATAGGAGACGAGGAAAAAGACAAACCTTAAGTAAAATATACAAAAGCAAAGCAACTGGAAAATAAGAAAACTATTGTTTTCTTGGCGGTAGGAGCAAAGAGAGAAACCCCAGAAGAGAAGAAAGCAAATATATGCCTCTTAGTATCTGATTTTCAGAGTCATTAAACCTGGTCTCTGAGAATCAAATTTTTCTTCTCAAATGATTTTTCTTTATAATAATAGCCTATGCAAAATAAAACCAGCTGTCTCAAAGGAAAACACACATCTTTCCTTGCATTGTGAATGCTTTGATTGGAAAGGAACTCTCAGACCCCTGAGGGCATTCCTGTCTCTTGGGGAAGATGATCATTTTACGATTTGGTAAGTGTAACACACATTGCAATTCCTGCAAGTTGTTTGACTAGTATAAGGTTTTATGTTTTCAGTCATTAGAAGGAGAAAATTATTTCTGATATATTATCATCAAAGATATTGTAATGTGGGGACACAGGAAGAGAGCACTTTTCACTTAGGCATTACTGAGAGCTGAAAAACAAATCAGATCATCATAAATCAGCTCGTTTTTACCCACACAATTTTGTTGTGAATTTTACTAGATTCATTATAGATATACATTAATATAGTTGTCAAAAGAATGTATAATAAATATTCACAATTATTGAAATTTATCTCTCAATTACAAATGTGTTGAGCATATCCGTAGTAAAATAAGACATAATGTTTATTGAGCACTTCCTGTGTTCAGAACGTTAAATCCAGTACTTCCTTTTTATCATTTAGTCCTCTATTAGATAGTATGCTCTTACCATAGACAAGAAAACTGAAGTTAAATAATCAATATGGTATAGATAGGACAGTGTCATTCAAATTAATAATATTAAATGCCTTATACTATGGGCTATAATTGAAGTAAACTAAAATATTACAGAATACATACACAGAATAAAAAGTAATTTCAGCCTTTCATCAAATGAACGAACATACATATTATAATCTGAAGTCCTTTAAAATTAAAAGCTGTGCTACTTCTCTGGAATTTAGAAAAGCTACTTTGTGACTGATTTGGATGCCCCAAATATCAGCTGAGAAAAGTCCATTGAATTTGTTTTGTTTACATACTTTCTTGTAACAAACAAAGAATTACACATTTAAAGTGAATCATTAATTAATATGCTACATGATTTTAAAAAGTCAGCTAACACCCCAAGAACATAGTTAATGAACCCAGAAGAAGAAAGCTTAGCCTAGAGAAACAGGTAATGGTGGCTTGGATAGTTCAGGGATGTCAGTAGAATAAAGACTTGCCAATCTTGGTAACAGGCATTACAAAATTATGTAAAGAAGAAGTAGCTGAAGGTTTTCTTATAGGACCCAAACACCGAGAAATGAGCTGTAACTGCCACAGGAAGTGCTCATATCCAAGCATAGAAAAAGCCAGCTTCTGTACTTTCGGCCAGAGTCTTTCTCCTCTTGTTTTTTTACATCAAATAGACGTTGATCAGCTTAAGCAGTTGCAAGGATCAGCCTTGTATTTCTTCAATGTTTATAGAACTGGAAATCATAGAAAACAATGTTTGGTTTAAAATGTAAATAAAACTACCACTATACGTTTATGGCAAGGTAGGATGGGAAAATTAGCTCGGGGAAATATAGAGGATGAAAAGGTAGAAAGAAATAAGACAAGCTTTGGATAACCTATCTCTGAAAGAAGTCACTTAACCAATGGTGCCCTGGAAGAAACCAAGATAAAGCAGGGAACAGGAAAGAAGAGAGTTTGTTCATTCATTCAGTCATTTATTTATTTAACAACTGCTGAAACACATACTATAGTATGTCCTGGGTACTGGAAATATAGACATAAAAAGGCATACTATGTACCTTCAAGGGGCTCCCAATTTAGTTGGTGAGGTATATTTGTAAAGAAAGAAAACAAAAATTGTATTACAGAAATATTTATAGTATGGATGTGAGAAAAAGGGAGACACCTGTTCAGCCTTAGTCCTTGGGGAGTAGAAGAGAGAAAGGAGGTGAAGATTCTCATGACTATGTAGCTTTGTTGTGTCTTGAAGAATGAACAGGGATTACACAATCATACAAGTGTATAATAGAGAATGGGGATTATAGGAAGACACAGTGACACATTATACAGCCTGTAATTGTGATGTAGAGTAATATGTTTAGGAATTGAATGTATCACACTGATGGATGTATCAGCCAGAGTCTAATAAAAAGAAACCATATAGTAAATTGGACAGGAATTTTTTAATATAAAAATTAATTGTAACAGGATTTGAGTAAGAAGAGATTGACTAGTAAGAAGTAAAGAGAACTATAAAGGATGACTGAATAGCAGAAGGCAAACCACCACCCTTAGGCAAAGAGTTCTCGAGATAGAATGGGGAAAAAATTTTGCCATCCGTCCATCTGACAAAGGTCTATCAACCAGCATCTACAAGCTGCTTAAACAAATTTACAAGAAAAACATAACCCAATTAAAGAGTGGAGAAAGGACATTGATATGGTTTGGCTGTGTCCCCACCCAAATATCATCTTGAATTGTAGATCCTATAATTCCCATGTGTTGGGGAAGGACCCAGTGGGAGATAATTGAATCGTGTGGGTGGTTCCTCCTTATCGTTCTCATAGTAGTGAGTAAGTCTCACGCGATCTGACGGTTTTAAAAGGGGAAACCCCCCTCACTTGGTTCTCCTTCTGCCTGGCCTGCCACCATGTAAGGTGTGCCTCTCACCTTCTGCCATGATTGCAAAGCCTCCCCAGCCACATGGAACTGTGAGTCTGTTAAACCTCTTTCTCTTTGTAAATTACACAGTTTCTGGTATGGCTTTATCAGCAGCATGAAAACAGACTGATACAGACCTGAACAGACACTTCTCAAAAGAAAATACACATGTGAGCAACAATTATATGAAAAAAAGCCCAACATCACTGATCATTAGAACTGCAAATCAAAACCACAATGAAATACCATAAGGAACACTTATACACAGTTGGTGGGAGTGTAAATTAGTTCGACCATTGTAGAAGACAGTGTGGCAATTCCTCAAAGACCTAGAGTGAGAAATATTATTTGGCTCAGCAATCCTGTTATTGAGTATATACCCAATGGAATATAAATCATTCTATTATAAAGATACATGCCTCTGTATGTTCACTGCAGCAGTATTCACAATAGCAAAGACATGGAATTAACCCAAATATCCATTAGTGATAGACCAGATAAAGAAAATATGGTGCATATACACCATGGAATACTATGCAGCCATAAAAAGGAATAAATGTCTTTTGCAGGAACATGGATGGAGCTGGAAGCCATTATCCCCAGCAAATGAATGCAGGAACAGAAAACCAAACACTGAATGTTCTTAGTTATATGTGGTAGATGAACAATGAGAACATAGACACAGCAAGAGGAACAACATGGACTTGGACCTGTGGTGGGGAAAAGGAGAGGGAGAGCATCAGGAGAAATAGTTATGCATGCTGGGCTTAGTATCTAGTGATGGATTCACAGGTGCAGCAAATTACCATTACACGTTTACATATGTAACAAGCCTTCACATCCTATACATGTACTCTGGAACTTAAAATAAAATTTTAAAAATATAAAAGAAAGGACAAGAGAAGCATTAACAAAAAATAATTAAATACTTAATGAAAACCCTTCATATTCCAGTGTCTCTCCAGCATGCACTTCTGACTGAGCTTAAAATCATGTCAGCTGGTAAGTAAAATAATAATTAAATGCCCTAGCTCAATTTTTGTAAAACAAACAATGAAAAATAATTTTGCAGTTCAGGGACAATAAATTGATAACTGGCAAAATGGACTAAAAAGTGCTTGGAGATATTACAAAAGGTATAGGGGAGAAGCAAATTCAGATGGTTGTGGACACATGGAAGAGACGAGGGCTCCGGAAATTTCATAGTCCACATTCTGTAATGTATGAGAGAATCTTGGTTCTGGATCCAGAACCTAATATAAATAGGTATATAAATGCTGGATTTATGCATACACTCTGAGACTGTAGAGGTAAATCTAAAGCAGAAAACTTGTAGACTGAATTTGTCATGGAGTAAGCTCTGTTTTTCTTTAACTATCAGTTCATATAGAATCCTTGATTTATTAGAACCATGTGTGACAATATGAATATCAAATTTTATCATGATTTGGGCTAAATAATATAAAGTGATCAATGATTACACGTGTGTTCCTGTCAGATTTTCAGAGAGGCTTACCCTCACCCAAAATCCCAGCAAGATTATTTTCTTGCAAAATTCTCTGAAGAGCCAATTTCTCTTTCTTCTTAATATTTACTTCAATTCATAATAACACATTAATACATGGTGGTTGATAAAGCCCGTATTCCCCACTAAACTGCTGGCTTCGAAAGATCAGAGGCTATTTTTGTTCTCTATTGTTTTCTGAATGTCTGGTCCAGTGCCTGACACATGTCAATAATATCCGTTTCTTGAATGAATAGCTGAACAAATCAGTTTAGATTTTGCTGAGATGATCTTGATAACCCAGAAAAATATGTCTTTTCTCATTAATGCCATTTAGAAGTAATGACATTTGCATGAATCTCCTTTAAGTAGGGAGTGTTTCTAATACCAAGTGATACTGGTCATAGTTTTTCCTATTTATATTTGTTAATTACATAGGAGGGTCCACTCCCCCTTTTCTCACAATTGCTGTCTCTGGAGAGAGCTCCCGCACTGCACAGACCACATTTGCTTCACCATGACCGCTGCTACAGGATTCTTGCTTCACTGACTATTCTCAGAAAGCAAATAAATGGGAAGGAGAAAAGACTTGATTAAATTCTCAGTTTTTTTTCATGGTTATTTACTGCTCTCACCTATTTAAATTGCATATACTCACAATTTAGGTGAAGTATATTTGGGTTTTGAAAAATTTGCTGCCAATAGAAAATATATATCTGCTATGAAAATTAATACCTTGAGCTGTGACTGTCAAAATTCTTTGAACTAATGGGCCTTTACAGAGATTGCATTATTTAGAATTATTTAAAATATGCAAACAATGCATGAGGAGATTCATAAAACTGTAAAATTATTCTAAGACAGAACAAAATTTCCCTGATCTTTAAAGGGATTTAGCTATTAATTTTTAAATGCTGAACATAGTTGACATTTCAAATTGAATTGTTACTGAAAGTAATCACATCGAATCTCTTGGTTAAATGTTCAAAGTAGAGCCCATGAAATATGCATGTTACCAAACCAAGGCAAAGATTCTCTCTTCGGAATACATGATTTTTATTTAGATAAAATATTAGATGCCTTTCATTTAAAAATAAAACTATCTCTTAATAGGAAGATGCAATTACTCTTCAAAGAAAACCTGTGTGTAGAACTCGAGGAGTTTGTGCAATGTTTATTTCATAATTCAACCCATTGCATATCCATTGCTTGTGAAAAAGTGAACTTAGTAAGATTCGATTTCTGACATCAAGATCCTTAGACTTTGATAGTTAGTATTGGGAAAACACACTATTTCTAGGAAGTACTACATATCACAAATATTTTCCAACTTCAAATTTCCCAAAATGTGGTATTGTTAGCTTTGTTGTTATATTAAATGAGTTTATGTGGTACATGTCAACATTTTATAATTTTAATTTTGTATTGACTGCCTTCCAATGTATTCAGATAATATGATGCTATTTGTTTACTTTTAGTAACTCTCTAAAGTTAATTTTTTAAAGCAATATTTGTAAAAGCAACTTTATTTTTTAAAACAATACTTATAAATAATAACACATATGCATGCAGTTGCTCACAACTATAAAATGATTAATGAATGGTGATTGAGAAATAACTAAAAACTTTTTAATACTAGTTTACTGGCACTTTTTAAAAATATTACTCTTACCTTCATGTCAGTGAATTTAGAAGCTCATAATGGGTGTTCAGTAAATAGTTGTTGAATGAATAATGTTTTTTAGAAATTTACATTTCTAATAAAATCAGGGAGGGGGTACACCTAGTGCATTTAATTTTTAGTTTAGTCTTTGTAATTTGTTTTGAATTAACAGCATTTCTTCTACGATAGGCCTGATAGAATATTGTCAGGAACTGTTTTTCCAGGAACTTCTGTGCCTATTCTCCCCGTAAGGATCTCCTCAAGAGAATAGAATAAAACATTTACAAAACAATACCAAAAGTGAAAATTCTGTCATGAAAACTAGATATACAGGTTACCAATGTATTAATTAATGGTACTTTTTATGTATTTGAATATGAAAATGCCATTATACTCTTGACTTCAGTTTTTAAATAGGTCATATGTCCTGAAGTTATAAGGTTTTAGAAAACTTAGAGAAGAGAAAGCTTTCATAAAATATTCCAAGCAAGTCCTACAGAAGACACAGCTGTGTTCCAAATGGGATGAGTTTCTGTTGATAAGACCCAAGAGAAGGAGAGGTTTATCTTATCAAAACAGATGTCAGAGGCTACTACCTTTTCCAATATTTTGCAACAAGCAGCCTCGCTGGGGTCTTCTCAGTACAGTAAACACTCAGTCAGCTGTTTAGGAACTGTAGAGATTTCAGGACAGAGATTATTTACAGGTAGGTGTTTTCATTTTTTTGTTTTAATGAAGCTAACTCAAAAGCCAAATTTTACATGCCTGAGCACTAAACGTTTCTCCAAATATGCTCAAATGAGTGCAATAGTAGATAGAACATATCCAGAGATAATGAAAATGAGAATTATGATGATAAATCAAAGTGATCTAACAGAGGAGGCACAATATGGAGAAAGACTCCTAGCTGAACAATTTAATAGGTCAAGAGGGAAGTCTGTCTCTTTTTTTAAAAATCTGACATCTCTCAGAATGATATTTAATGTAATGTGGTTCGCCAGATAGATTTTTTTCTACTTCATAGTATATCTTTTATTTTGGAAGCCTCTTCCCTTTTTCCTCAGTTATTTGAAGTAAATAATGGAAAATTTGAAAGTATTTATCATTTAGTTCGTTCATGTTGCCTGCCAGTGTTGATGTGCCTTAGGCAGAAATTCAAATTGCATGCTTTACATCATAGATTTGCATCCTGTAGTCCCCTAAATATTAGACTTGTTTAATATCTGTTTACCATGCACTGGATAATACTGTGTTGTATCAAGAGAGCATAGGTGAACAAGACACAATCTGTGTTGCAGGATATTCAAATTTAGGAGAGGGAAACCAATATTTTCAATCTTCTACATTGTATTTTGAAATGAGAGATATAAAGATTATAATTGAAAAATGAAAACTAGACATTTGGATCTGGTGCTAAAAAGAGAAGTGTGAAGTAAATAGAATCTAGACAATTATTGAAGCAATGATTAAGACTGAAATTATCCAGGAAAAAAAAAATATATATATATGCAGAAGAGAAGCAGTGTTGAGATAGAATAGGGACCCAAAGAGAGAATAGGAGAGAACCCAAGCCAAAGGGCATAAGCAGACTCAGGGAAGATTGCCTGCAGTAGCATTACAAGAGGAGAAATTTTCAAGAAGTGGAGGGGAAAGTAGAATGAGGACCAAGAATAAGACGTTGACAACTTGACCTGATAAACATTTGAGAACAATTTCTGTGACAAGGGAAATGGATTGGGAAAGAAGAAAGGCTGATTACCGAAAAGTGTCAAGAAAAGAGAGGCAACTAGACCTACTTCAGTAAAGAGGCAGCGATAGGCCAGGCTCAGTAAAGAGGCAGGGATAGGCCAGGCTCAGTAAAGAGGCAGCGATAGGCCAGGCTCAGTAAAGAGGCAGGGATAGGCCAGGCTCAGTAAAGAGGCAGGGATAGGCCAGGCTCAGTAAAGAGGCAGGGATAGGCCAGGCTCAGTAAAGAAAGAGGCAGGGATAGGCCAGGCTCAGTAAAGAAAGAGGCAGGGATAGGCCAGGCTCAGTAAAGAAAGAGGCAGGGATAGGCCAGGCTCAGTAAAGAAAGAGGCAGGGATAGGCCAGGCTCAGTAAAGAAAGAGGCAGGGATAGGCCAGGCTCAGTAAAGAAAGAGGCAGGGATAGGCCAGGCTCAGTAAAGAAAGAGGCAGGGATAGGCCAGGCTCAGTAAAGAAAGAGGCAGGGATAGGCCAGGCTCAGTAAAGAGGCAGGGATAGGCCAGGCTCAGTAAAGAGGCAGGGATAGGCCAGGCTCAGTAAAGAGGCAGGGATAGGCCAGGCTCAGTAAAGAGGCAGGGATAGGCCAGGCTCAGTAAAGAGGCAGGGATAGGCCAGGCTCAGTAAAGAGGCAGGGATAGGCCAGGCTCAGTAAAGAGGCAGGGATAGGCCAGGCATGGTGGCTCATGCCTGTAGTCTCAACATTTTGGAGCTGAGGTGGGCAGATCACTTGGGGCCAGGAGTTGAAGAGCAACCTAGCCAACATGTCGAAACACATATGTACCAAAAATACAAAAATTAGCTGGGTGTCATGGCACACCCCTGTAATCCCAGCTACTTGGGAGCCTGAGGCAGAGAATTCCTTGAACCTGGGAGGTGGAGGCTGCGGTGAGCCGACATCGCACCACTGCACTGCAGCCTGGGCGATAGGGAGATGCCCTCTAAAAAAAAAGTCAGGGATAATGAATTGTTTTGGTGTTTTGTTTGTTTGACGGTGGAAAATTTTTCCTCAGGTATTTTTGTATGAACTGATATATGAACTGTAATGCTTCTCAGAGAAGCATTACACATAGAAAAGGCAGAAGCCAATGGGAACAAGAAAGTGGAAAATTCTAAAAGTTAAGAATGTTGGGAGAGAGATCCAAGATGGCCCATTAGCAGCAGCTCAGGATTGTAGCTCCCAGTGAAAGTGCAGAGAGTGAGTGGACGCCACACTTCCATACGAATTTTTGTTGCCCACGGACCAGGAGATTCCCAGCAGAGGAGCCCCAGCGTGACTCTTTTGGCCGGCGCCCCGGCACGGCGGTTCTCAGTACAGAGTGTACAGGACTGGGTCCCCTTTCAGTTGGTGTTTGGAGCTCTGGGAAGGCAGAGTCACCCATTCAGCTGATTGAAGGGGGGACTGAAGCAGGGAGCTAGACTGGGAGATTCTCTGGCAGAAAAGCGCCATGAATCTCAGCACCGCTGTGTTCCAACCCAAGCAGGGCCCTCACAGAAATCAGCAAATAGAGGTGCTGAAGATTGAGGGTTTCACCGTGAGCACAGCTGAGCCTAGGAAGGTCCAGCTCTGTGGGGGAGGGGTGTCCACCAAAGGAAAACTAAGAAACAAGAAAAACTTCACCACCAACAAGCTGGACGTCCTCTCAGAGACCCAATCTGAAAGTCAGCAATTACAAAGATGACAGGTGGATAAATCAACAAAGATGGGAAGAAACCAGCGCAAAAAGGCTGAAAACACCCGGAATCAGAATGCCTCTCCTCCTACAGGGGATCGCAGCTCCTCATCATCAACAGAACAAGGCCTGATGGAGAATGAGTGTGTTGAACTGACAGAATCAGGTTTCAGCAGGTGGATAAAAAGAAACTGCTGTGAGCTAAAAGAACATCTTCTAACCCAATGCAAAGAAACTAAGAACCTTGAAAAAAGGTTTGATGAAATGCTAACGAGAATAGACAATTTAGAGAGGAATAAAAGTGAATTTATAGAGCTGAAAAACACAATACAAAAACTTCATGAAGTATGCACAAGTTTTAACAGTTGAATTGATCAAGCAGAAGAAAGGATATCAGAGGTCAAAGACCAACTCAATGAAATAAAATGAGAAGACAACGTTACAGAAAAAAAGGCTAAAAAGGAATGAGCAAAGTCTCCAAGAAATATGGGACTATGTGAAAAGACCTAATCTACGTTTGATAGGTGTACCTGAATGTGATGAAGAGAATGATTGCAAGCTGGAAAATATTCTTCAGGATATTATCCAGGAAACCTTTCCCAACCCAGCAAGGCAGGAAAACACTCAACTCCAGGAAATACAGAGAACACCACAAAGATATTTCTCAAGAAGAGCAACCCCACAGCACATAATCGTTAGATTCACCAGGGTTGAAATGAAGGAGAAAATGCTGAGGGCAGCCAGAGAGAAAGGTCAGGTTACCCACAAAGGGAAGCCCAACAGACTCACAGAGGATCACTCAGCAGAAACCCTACATGCCAGAAGAGAGTGGGGGCCAATATTCAACATCCTTAAAGAAAAGAACTTTCAACCCAGAATTTCATATCCAGCCAAACTAAGCTTTATAAGTGAAGGAAAAATAAAATTTTTTTGTGAACAAGCAAGTACTCAGAGATTTCATCACCACCAGACCTGCTTTACAAGGGTTTCTGGAAGAAGCATTACACATAGAAAAGAACAATTAGTATCAGCCATTCCAAAAACATACCAAGAGGTAAAGAGAACACCATAATGAAGAATTTACATCAACTAATGGACAAAACAGCCAGCCAGCATTAAATGGCAGTATTAAACTCATATATGTCAATATCAATCCCAAATTTAAATGGACTAAATGCCCCAATCAAAAGAAATAGACTACTGGCAAATTGGATAAAAAGCCAAAACCCATTGGTGTGCTGCATCCAGACTCATCTCACATGCAAGGATACACAAAGACTCTAAACAAAGTGATGGAGGAAGATTTACCAGCCAAATGGAGAGCAAAAAAAAAGCAGGAGTTGCAATTCTTGTCTCTGATAAATTGGACTTTAAAGCAACAAAGACCAAAAGAGACAAAGAAGGACATTACATAATAGTAAAAGGATCAATGCAACAAGAAGAGCTAACAATCCTAAATATATATGTACCCAATACAGGAGCACCCAGATACATAAGACAAGTTCTTAATGACTTACAAAGAGCCTTAGACTTCCACACAATAATAGCAGGAGACTTTAACATCACATTGTCAATATTAGACAGATCAACGAGACAGAAAATTAACGAGGATATCCAGGACTTGAACTCAGACCCGGAACAAGTAAACTTAATAAACATTTATAGAACTCTCCACCCCAAATCCACAAAACATACATTTTTCTCAGTATCACATCACACCTACTCTAATAGTGACCACAAAATTGGAAGTAAATCACTCCTCAGCACTTGCATAGCATTTCACGGGTTTAAATGAAATATTGGTTGGCTGCTTGTTTGTTATTTTCCTCCCTTATTCCTTCCTGTCTCCATTGTTAAGCACATTTATTGGCATAAAAGAGGTTTTTAATGCCCATTTTTAGACTGCATTCTAGCCTGGGCAATAGAGAAAGATTCCCATTCTCTCTCCCTCTTTCTCTTCCTCTTTCTTTCTCTCTTTTATTCTTTTTTTCTTTCTCTTTTTCTTTCTTTTTCTTCCTTTCTTTCTTTTTTCTCTTTAAAAAAAAAAAAGAATGTAACAAGGATCAGGTGAGAGTTGGGACAGGACCCAGAGTATAAGCAGAAGTGTTTGATGTGAAAGGAAATTTGATCACCTTTCTCTGAGATAGGAGGAAGCTTTGAAAACAGGATTAAAAAATAAAATAAAATAAAATAAAAGCTGTGGATGTCCTTGGAGGTGAAAATAGATAAGCTAAGAGAAGAGTGTGATGTGGCAGGGGGTAGGACTGTGATAACGGAGGCTGATAGAAAGAAGCTAAAGGGTTGAAATCGCAGCCGTAAGAATAGAATAGTCAGCAAGCTAGAGATGAGTAACTGTCTTGGTCCAGAGTACCTAGAACATGGGTATATGTATTCCCACTATTAATAGTTGCATATAAAGAGAAATACTTCTTTACTGAAAATAAAAGAGAGTTTTGAAGAGCACGTACACACACACACACATACACACACACACATGTTACAATGGAGTGAATGTTGTACTCCTGTCCCACAATTCATATGTTAAAACCCTAACCCCAGTGTGATAGGAAGGGGGGCCTTGGGAGGGAATTAGGTCATGTGAGTAGAACACTCATGATGGGGGACTAGGGCCCTTTTAGAGAGTAAGAGCCCCCACTTTCTTTCTACCATGTTTAGACATAAGGAGAAATCTACAATCCAAAACCTGGAAAAAGACCCTCACCAGAATCTGACTGTGCTGACACCCTGATTTCAGACTTAGCAGCCCAAACTGAGTAAGGCGCACGTGTGCTCTCTCTCTCTCTCTCTCTCTCTCTCTCTCTCTCTCTCTCTCTCTCTCTCTCTCTCATAGTTGACCCTTGAACAACACTGGGGTTAGGGGTGCTGATCCCTGCCCAGTTGAAAATTCACATGTAACTTTTGACTCCCCCAGAATTTACTAATAGCCTACTCTTGACCAAAAGCCTTGACGGTAATATAAACAGTCGAGTGACACATATTTTGTATGTTAAATGTATTATTTGCTATATTCTTACAGTAAAGGAAGCTAGAGAAAAGGCAGTATTATTAAGAAAATCATAAGCAAACTATATTTGTTATTCATTAAGTGTGAGTGGACCAACATAAACTTCATCCTCATTGTCCTCCCATTGATTAGGCTGAGAAGGAGGAGGAACAGGAAGGGCTGGTTTTTCTGCCTCACAGGTGGCAGAGTCTGAAGGGAATCTGCAGGTAATAGGCCTGCGCAGTTCAAACCCATGTTTTTCCAGGGCCAACCGCATTCTTTACTGAAACCCTAAGGGAGTGCCATGTAGTTATTTAGATAAGTCATAAAAATTCAGAAAAAAAATGAGGAGAAGTTTACTTCTAGGAATTTTACAACCTTGCTTGGGAAAGTAGCTCTAACTCTTCATTAAGAAATAATCCCATTTAAAGATGCACGGAAGCAGCATTGGTATATGAGGTAGCACAGAACAGCTGTGAACACAGGAAAGCGTTTCTGGCAAAATAAACATGTATTTTGAATTAAATACAGTGTCAAAAGTGGTTTTTAATAAATATGCTTTTATTAGATGCTCACTCTTACAGTTTGAGCATTTAAAGCAGTTACTAATAGGTTATGCTTTATGGTCATTAAATATATATATATTTTTTTTGAGACGGAGTTTCGCTCTTGTTACCCAGGCTGGAGTGCAATGGCGCGATCTCGGCTCACCACAACCTCCGCCTCCTGGGTTCAGACAATTCTCCTGCCTCAGCCTCCCGAGTAGCTGGGATTACAGGCACGTGCCACCGTGCCCAGCTAATTTTTTGTATTTTTAGTAGAGACGGGGTTTCACCATGTTGACCAGGATGGTCTCAATCTCTTGACCTCGTGATCCACCCGCCTTGGCCTCCCAAAGTGCTGGGATTAAAGACTTGAGGTCATTAAATATTATAATTCAACATGTGATTAAATAAAAGAGAAAATAGGGGAAAAAAAGTGCATGTTTTCTACCTGTATTAATAGCAAAGGTGTGTTGAAGGAGTGGGTCTGGCTTCTGTTTCTCTGACTTCCCTGGCTCTTCGAAGCTGTGTGATCTTGCCCTTCGGTTTGCGTTTTCTGGAAAGCTCTTTCATAAATGTGGCATGACTGATCCTGTTGTTATTCTTATCTCAGAGCACATGTCAGGAAAACCCTCCTCGACTCTGACCTAAAGAATCGTCTTTTCCCACTTCACTACTCTGTTTCTCTATAGTATCTCTTGGTTTCCTTCAGAGCTTTTGTTATTAACCAAGATTATCTTTTTCATCTATTTGTGTTTTATTTGTTTATTATTTGTATTCCTAACATGCAATTCTGTAAGGCAGGTACTGTGTACCTGGAACATAGTCAGCCCTAAATAAATATTGTTTGATTAATGAATGACCATAACAAAATAACATATGTATTCTGCATTTTATAGTTGGCAGTTATAAAAATATTTGTTTAATTGGCTAAATGAAGCAACATATGCAGGTTTTCCCTAACACAGGGAACTGGAGGCAGGAGGCCACGAGAGCTACCAAGAGAACTCACATCCCCTGAACTAGAGTGACTCAGCCCTGACATCTTGATACACTGGTTTGTCCGCATCAGCTGTAAAACCTATTAAAAGCAATGTAGTTCTCATTATGCTCAGTAACGATTTTGAATTATGTGTCCTTACCCTAATATTTTTCTTTTTACACTTGAAATGTTTCAAGAAGAGAGAAGTAAGTAGCACTAGTTCAGTAGAGAGTCAGGGACAGGCCAGGCGTGGTGGCTCATGCCTGTAATCTCAGCACTTTGGGAGACTGCAGTTATCCGACTTGTACACACTCATGGCAGTGTTTTGTGCATGTTCAGAGCATCTGGTCTATGTGCTAATGTACAAAATACGTTGAGAACTAGTGCTCAAAGTTACCACTGTTTGTAGGAAAACAGGTGTGCTAGGTAGGCTGAATAACCAAAGCAATAATTTTGTTGAGAGAAAAGAAGATGATCAATGTGTTGTTATGTCCACAGTGCATTGTCAGTACCTGATACAGTGAATCTGATCTCAAAATTTTCCATCAAATAATGGAATTAATTAAAAAGCAGATAAATGGTATTATTTAACTGGCATAACAAGGCCCTGTGTAATGTTTGCCATTTATTCATAGAATTAACTTTGATAGTATAAACTTTTACAGGGTGATTATGGTGATTATTTTCCCCCAAAGTATCCCATCAATAATTTAGGCATCTCCCAGGAGAAAAATAGGACTAGATCCCTTGTTCGTCAGTAATTCCAAAAAGGTGAAGAGACTTACTTAAGCCAGTGTTGTGGTTTTTAACAACTTAGGTCATTCTTTGCAAACTTCACCTATCTACCACCATTCCTTCTTCAGCTTGCTATACTTTCGCTCTTGCCATTCTTTAGTTCTATGATAAAAATAACTGAATTAAGTGATGTTATTTGTAGGATATGTATTTCCCTTCCAGCACATAAAGATTACATGAGTTGACTTGTGTTTACCATCAAGTTATTGGAGTCCTAATTCTTCTTTAAATTTAAAATTTTTATTTAATTTAATTTTGTGTTAGTCCATTTTCATGCTGCTGATAAAGACATACCTGAGACTGGGAAGAAAAAGAGGTTTAATTGGACTTACAGTTCCACATGACTGGGGAGGCCTCAGAATCATGGCAGGAGGTGAAAGGAACTTCTTATGTGGCGGTGGCAGAAAATGAGGAAAAGCAAAAGCAAAAACACCTGATAAACCCATCAGATCTCATAAGACTTATTCACTTTCTCTAGAATAACATGAGAAAGACTGGCCCCCATGATGTAATTACCTCTCCCTGGGTCCCTCCCACATTTTCCCCTAAGTCCACAATGTCCACTGTGTCATTCTGATGCTTTTGCACCCTCATAGCTTGGTTCTTACTTATGAGTAAGAATATATGACGTTTGGTTTTCCATTCCTGAGTTACTTCACTTAGAATAATGATCTCCAACTCCTTAAAGAACTAGAGGTAGAACTACCATTTGATTCAGCAGTTCCACGACTGGGTATCTACCCAGAGGAAAAGAAGTCATTATACAGAAAAGATACTTGGACACACACATTTATAGCAGCACGATTTGCAAATGTAAAAATATGGAACCAGCCCAAATGCCCATCAATCTATAAGTGGATAAAGAAATGTATATATCATGGGATAGCATTCTCTTCACAGAAAGGAATGAAATAATGGCATTTGAAGTCCTAATTCTTAGTGCTAATGAATGTGACCTTATTTTGAAATAAGGTCTTGGCTGATGATGCGGTGAAGATGAGGTTCTTAAGGTGAGTGCTGATCCAGGATGACTGGTGTCCTTAGAAAAAGGGAAATTTGGACATAAACACAGACACATATTACAGAGAAGACAATGTGAAGATACATGAAGAACGTCATCCGTAACTAAGAAACAGAACAGATTCTCTCTCTCAGCCCTTACAAGGCACCAACCCTACCTACATCTTGATATCGGACTTCTAATTTCCAGTTGTAAATGACTTAAATACATCTATTGGCTTACAGTGTATGATGATCTTTATGGCAGTCCTACAAAACTAATACAGGGCAAAAACTAACATAATCATGAATTAGATAACTGATTTGAGCAATTTAAATATGTCCAGTTTGTATTAGGGCTTCTAATAGAAAAAGATCTTTATTAATGATTAATTTGAAAATCACTTATTTTTATATTAATCACTATAGACAATGTTGAAAATAATTTCAGGAAATACAATTTGCCCATTACCATTGGTTAACTTTTTGCCTGAATGTTGACTGTTATCAATTCCTTCTTAATCTAACCTTAGATTTTCCCATTGGCAGAAGACGAGTCAGCACTTAGATGTGAATTTCTCTGAGTTTCAGGAGCTTGCTGAGAGGTGTGTTTTGCTCACAGCATGTGGGTCTTTCACTCCAGGCCTCAGGCTGACTTTGCCATAAGAAGCTCTGTAACGGCTTGCAGCATAGCACAGCAGCGTGGGCTCCTTGTGTGTGCCGTTTCTTCTGCTGTCCTTTTCGTGAGGAGAGACTGCTTCTTCCTTTACCCAGGCACTCCATAGCACATGTAACTTGGATTTACAGTCCAAGAGGAAACTACGGATGTGTGATATGTACATCTGCCTCATGAGATTCTTAAAAATCAATCAGGACAAGGGATCCATGCCATCCAAATTATGTGTCTTTCATGAAACCCGTTCCTTCATGCCACTTCTTGTTTCTTTCTGGTCAATGCCATATGATATGAAAAGGGTTTCCTTATTAAGCCATGTTATAACCTCCTTCCTATTTTTTCCATAATCTGAAGAAATACTATAATTTTCTATTCAGATTTTCTATAATCTGAAGCAAGTGAGCCAAGAGAGATAGTATCCACTTCTTATTTCTACAAAGAAAATAGAGAGATTTTGTCACGTCATGGATTTTGTTTTAACTGCATTGAAATAACTTGTGTTAGAAAGATACTGCTTAGACTGCACAGGGAAAGCTAGGTCTAATAATTTCTGTTAATACTACAGCAATCAGTTAAATTATTTAAAAGTAAATTTGTTAAAATTTCAATAACATACTCTTTTTCTAAAACAGGATTCTAACAGTTCAACAGGATATATTTTTTAAAAGTTTCTCCTCAATCTTCATATGAACTGTAAAGCATATGATAAAAATTGCTAAGATATTTTTCAGCCTCTTTTGGGGAACAGTCTATGCACCTATAAGTTTATACAGTATATTAAAGATTATTTCTATTTATAACCCATTTATTGGTAAGCATATTTGCCTCTCCTTTGTTAAAACTGTACGTTTTTGTTTTAAAACAAAATGTATGTATGCTAGCTTCAACAGGGAAAATCAGTGTCTCACTGTTGTGATATTTACATTTGTTTGAATCCTAGAAAAGTTGTATATTTTTAACATGTTTATTAGGCATTTATCTTTTTTACATTTATTAATTCCCCATTCACGCCCTCTATTCATTTGCCTGCTACTTGACTGTATATGGTATTTCTGTGCAAATCGAAGCATACTATAGATGTATACATTTTAAAGTTGGATCTCCTTTCATACAGTTACGCATGCCATGTTGCATTTATGAGTGTGCCGTCAGTGATTTGCCAGTCTCTCTCAATGGTCTTTATGGGCATGTAGATTGTTTCCTTTTTTAGTCTATTGCAAATAGAAAATCAATACATTTGCATTGACACTGACATATGTACTCAAATATTTGGGTACATATATAAAATATTAATAAAATTAAAATTACTCTGACAGCACATATACTTTAAATTTTTTTTTTTTTTTGAGACGGAGTTTCGCTCTTGTTACCCAGGCTGGAGTGCAATGGTAGGATCTCGGCTCACCGCAACCTCCGCCTTCTGGGTTCAAGCAACTCTCCTGCCTCACCCACCCGAGTAGCTGGGATTACAGGCGCGCGCCACCATGCCCAGCTAATTTTTGTATTTTTAGTAGAGACGGGGTTTCACCTCGTTGACCAGGATGGTCTCGATCTCTCGACCTTGTGATCCACCCGCCTCGGCCTCCCAAAGTGCTGGAATTATAGGCGTGAGCCACCGTGCCCGGCCTACTTTAGATTTTTGATACATATTTTTAATTTGTTCTTCAAAATTTGGCGGCAACTTTCACTTGTACCAGCAGTGTAGAAGAGTTTTTTTTTTGTTTGTTTTTTTTTTTTTTTTTTTTTGAGATGGAGTTTCGCTCTTGTTACCCAGGCTGGAGTGCAATGGCGCGATCTCGGCTCACCGCAACCTCCGCCTACTGGGTTCAGCCAATTCTCCTGCCTCAGCCTCCTGAGTAGCTGGGATTACAGGCACGTGCCACCGTGCCCAGCTAATTTTTTGTGTTTTTAGTAGAGACGGGTTTCACCATGTTGACCAGGATGGTCTCGATCTCTTGACCTCGTGATCCACCCGCCTCGGCCTCCCAAAGTGCTGGGATTACAGGCTTGAGCCACTGCACCCGGCCAAGAGGTTTTCTTTTCCTATACCTTAAGCAACTCTCAGGGAGTATTAAATATTTTATTCTTGGGTAATCTATTAATTTTAGAATGGCGGCTTAATTAGCCATGTTTTAAATTTTTTAAGTATGAGTAAGATTGATCTTGAGAATTTTTGTTTTTATTTCTGTTGTTACTTTTAATGCAACAAAGATTCTCAAACTCCTCATTTGAAAAATGATTTCAATAGAAACAACAGATTTAATTTTATACATTAAAGTAAAACAAAATATCAGGATGTTTTTTGTTCTGACACCTTTAAGAAATAGAGATAAATATGATTAGTATAATCAAATAATAAAAAACAATAAAGCAGAGTTACAGACTTTTACAAATTATTCTTTTCACCACTCTCAGTATTGTTCTATGAACTCTGAATATATAAAAACAATTGTTCAAATCAAATGAAACTTCCAGTTACCATTTAGTAAATGGAAACAGAACAGAGTTGTGCTTTCTCATACATATCTCCATGATGGACTAGAGAGTAAAACTGATAACTTTGGAAGTGTGCTCAATATATTAAGTCATCAGAACTAGTTTTATGATTTAGAATAGTGCCCGCTTTTCTACCATTGTAGGGGAAAAAAAGATTTTTCTGGTACTTATTTTACCAGCAATTAGGACTACTGGCAGGTTCATGCAAATGATGGAATTTTATTAGTTAGTAGAGAAGAGAAAAGGGTAAAAGAAATTCTGAGAGGCTTAAGTTTTATATGGAATTAAAAGAGATGAGCAAAGGTGAATTTTAAGACCTGGAAAATGGCATATAGAATGCTTCATGTCTATATTGTTTTTATCAATTTGAATTCTTTACTCATTTAAAGATAATGTCCATATGGATTAACATATTAGAAAAACTGGGGAACTAGATGTCACATTTCAGTTTTACCAATTTTGTATTTGAACTTAGACTTGTGTCAAATTTTTACTACTGAAATAATTTGATTTTTTATAGAGCTTCTAGATGTTGTGCCATATTTAAATAGGCAATAATGATGTGTTTAGCTTCTGGAAAACCTACCACACTGTAACGTAAATTTTTCTATTTCAGCATAAATCCTAAAAATTTTTCCGCTTGATATGTATCATTATGAGAAACATAGTTTACATGACACCATATATAGAGAATACATGTATCATGGAAACATGGTGGATATTTCTCCCCTTTTGATTACAACCAGTATAGACATTTCATTTCATTGTGCTCACTTAATTGTGATTCTTAGATACTGTTTTTTTGTTTTTGTTTTTTTCTTTTACAAATTGAAGGTTGTGGCAGTCTTGCCTGGGGCCAGTGTGTTGGTTCAGTTTTTCAACAGTATGTGTTCACTTGGTGTAATTCTTGCAGTATTTAAATATATATATATTACTGTTATATCTGTTAGGCGATCTGTGATCAGTGATCTTTGATGTTATATTGTAATTGTTGTGGGGTGCTATGAACCGTGTTCATAAAAGATGGTGAGCTTAATCCACAATTGTTGTGTGTATTCTGACTACTCTACTGTCTGGCTGTTCACCTTCCTCTCTCCCTCTCCGTGGGGATGTCTATTCCCTGAGATACTGCACTGCTGAAATGAGGCCAATTAATTACTCTACAGTAGCCTTTTAAGTGTTCAAGTGAAAGGAAGAGTGTCACATCTCTCACTTTAAATCAAAAGCCGTAAGTGATTGGGCTTAATGAGGAAGGCATGTCAAAAGCCAAAACAGGCTCAAAACTAGCCTTCTGCCAAATAGCCAAATTGTGGGTGCAGAGTAAAGTTCGTAAAGAAAATTAAAAGTGCTACACCATTGAACACAAAAATGATAAGAAAGCAAAACAGCCTTATTGCCGAGATGGAGGCAGTTTTAATGATCTGGATAAAAGATCAAACCAGCCACAACATTCCATTGAGCTAAAACCTAATCCAGAGAAAGACTCTAATTCTCTTCCGTTCTCTGAAGGCTGAGAGAGGTAAGGAAGTGGCAGAAGAGAAGTTGGAAGCTAACAGAGGTTGGTTCCTGAGGTTTAAGGATGAAAGCCATGTCCATTACAATAATGCAAGGTGAAGCAGCAAGTGCTGATGTGGAAACAGCAGCCAGTTAGTTATCCAGAGTTTCTAGCTAATAAAATGGATGAAGGTGGCTACACTAACCACAGATTTTAATTTCAGACAGAACAGCATTGTATTGGAGGAAGATGCTCTCTAGAACTTTTACAGCTAGAGAGGAGAAGTCAGAGCTTGATTTTGAAGCTTCAAAGGACAGACTGACTCTGCTATTAGGGGCTAATGTAGCTTGTGATGTTCAGTGGGAGCCAGGGCTCATTTATCATTCCAGAAATCCTAGGAGCCTAAAGAATTATGGTAAATATACTCTGGCTGTGCTCTGTAAACAGAACAAAGCCTGGATAACAGCACATCTATTTATAGCATGATTTACCAAACATTGTGGAGAGCTACTGCTCATAAAAAATGATTTCTCTCAAAATACAACTGCACACTGACAATGTATCTAGTCACCCAAGAGTTCTGATGGAGGTGTACAAGATTAATGCTGTTTTCATGTCTGTTAAGTACAACATCTATTCTATAGCCCATAGATCAAGGAGGGATTTCAACTTTTAATCTTACCATTCAAGAATACACTTTTTGGCCAGGCGCGGTGGCTCAAGCCTGTAATCCCAGCACTTTGGGAGGACGAGGTGGGCGAATCATGAGGTCAAGAGATCGAGACCATCCTGGCCAACATGGTGAAACCCCATCTCTACTAAAAATATAAAAATTAGCTGGGCATGGTGGCAGGCACCTGTAGTCCTAGCTACTTGGGAGGCTGAGGCAGGAAAATTGCTTGAACACAGGAGGCAGAGGTTGCAGTGACCCAAGATTGTGCCACTGCTCTCCAGCCTGGCACCTAGTGACAGATTGAGACTCAGTCTAAAAAAAAAAAAATATATATATATATATATTTATATTTATATTTATATACACTTTTCAAGGCTACTGCTGCCCTAGATAGTGATTCTTCTGATGAATCTGGCAAAATAAATTGAAAACCTTATGGAAAAATCTCTCCATTCTACATGCCATTAGGATAATTTGTGATTTATGGGAGATCAAATTACTAACATTAACAGGAGTTGGAAGAAGTTGATTCCAGCCCTCTTGGATGAGTGTGTGGGGTTGAAGACTTCAGTGGAGAAAGTAGCTCAGATGTTGTGGAAATAGTAGGAGAACTAGAGTTAAAGTGGAGCTTGAAGGTAAACTGAGCAGAAGCAATCTTATGATAAAACTTGAATGGATGAAGAGTTCTTCTTATGGATAAGCAAAGAAAATGGTTTATTGAGATGGAATCTACTCCTGTTGAGCATGCTGTGAACATTGTTGAAATGACAACAAGGGATTTAGAATGTTGCATCAACTTAGTTGATAAAGCAGCAGCCACTGTGAAGACAGTGTGGCGATTCTTCAGACATAAAGACACCATTGGAGCCAGCAGTCTCAGTACTGGATATATACCCAAAACAATCCAAATCATTCTCTTAAAAAGACACATGCATGCACATGTTCATTGCAGCACTATTTACAATAGCAGACATGAAATCAACCTAAATGCCCATCTGTGACGGACAGGATGAAGACAACGTGGTAGACGTGCCATCGGATACCGGCAGCCATCAAAAAAGAGATCATATCTTTTGCCGGGACATGGATGGAGTGGGAAACCATTATCTCTATCAAACTAACACAGTAACAGAAAACCCAATGCCACATGTTCTCTCTTATAAGTGGGAGCTAAATGATGACAACACATGGACACATTGAGGGGAACAAAACACACTGGTGCCTTTCAGAGGGTGGAGGAGGGAGGAGGGAAAGGATGAGGAAAAGCAACTCTTAGGTGCTAGCCTTCATACCTGGGTGATTTAATCTGTACAGCAGATCCCTAGGACACAAGTTTACCTGTTTAACAATCCTGCACATGTATCCCTGAAAGTAAAAGTTAAAAAAAAAAAAAAAAAAAGCAGCCACAGGGTTTGAGAGGATTGACTCCAGTTTTGGAAAAATTTACACTGTGGGTAAAATGCTATCAAATGACATTGCGTGCTACAAAGAAATTTTTCATGAAAGGAAGAGTCCATTGATGCAGCAGACTTTATTGTCTTATTTTAAGAAATTGCCCCAGCCACCCCAGCCTTCAGCAGCTACCATTCTGATCTGTCAGCAACCATCAACAATGAAGCAAGACTCCCCACCAGCAACAACACTATGAGTTACTGAAGGCGCATATGATTGTTAGATTGGTTTTTGAATATTTTAAAATTAATGTATGTACACTGTTTTCGACATGATGCTATTGCACATTTAATAGAATGTGCTGCAGCGTAAACATAACGTTAATATGCACTGGGAAACCAAAGGCTCTGTGTGACTGGCTTTATTGTGAAATGCAGTTTATTGGGGTGGTCCGTCACTGAACCCATTATCTCGGTGGTAGCCTGTAATTTACCAGTGCTTCGTATATGCCACATTTTAAAAGATAATAACAATGTTCCAATGAATATCTGTATTAGCACTGCACTTAATGAAATAATGTAACCTTCCCAGACCTGGTTATAAAATGGATTGCAAAACACTATGTACTGGAAGTAACTTTCAAATCAAGCTGCAACAGCTCAGTTTGGGAGTGCGGAGGCGGGGAGTTAATGGCAGGATATGGCAGCCATTTCATATATTGGTTTTTTCCTTGTAATGAAACAATTTTCCAAACAAAACTCACCTCAGAAATAAGTAGTTTTTAATCATCAAAAGCCAGAGAATTCTCCAAAACTGTTTATATCACATAATCAGCATTTTCTCTAATTATTTTTACAAGAGGCATCTGGAAGAGAATACTCTAAAGAGTATATAATGAACCTAAACTCGGAAATGTATAAACATGTGTAACACTTATAAGAACAGAAATTACTGCATATGAAGAAATACAGTTGATGACTTCAGAAACTGAACTACAAAACGTAGCTTACAGTGAGAAATTAATGTTCTCCCAAACTGTCAATTTGAGTATATAGAGCTTATATATAAAATACACATGTTATGACACATACAATGTTTCACATGTGTATTGTTTTGCTTGTTTGAAATTCTTGCTCATTTAAAAATAAAGATGACATACATATTGATAGTAATGGTAGCAAAACTGGGAAATTATACATCGCATGTTTCAGTTTTTTTTGCAGTATATAGGCTTAATGTGAGCATTTGAGACAAAGCATATAGACATATGCTTATATACTTTAACAGTTGTATTTACACCATTAGGTGAAAAACAGATTTTAAATAGTAATGATTCACTCTCTTATAAAAACTGAAATTACTTTTGTATACTTTTGCACCTACTGATTTTATTAAATGTGCAGGTGACTTGCTATAGTTTTCTTTAGTTTTGTATTCCTCAACAAAATGCCCTATTCATATATGGAAAGAAAAAGATTTTTGTCAAATTGGCAGTAAAAGATGTAACGAGAAATGCAGAAAATTCTTGGTCTCAGGAGTTTAGACAGATAAGTGCAGAATTAGGCTGGGCACGGTGGCTGAAGCCTGTAATGCCAGCACTTTGGGAGGTTGCGGTGAGCCAGGATCACGCCATTGCACTCCAGCCTGGGTAACAAGAGCGAAACTCCATCTCAAAAAAAAAAAAAAAAAAAAGAATGCAGAATTAATGAGTCTATTGAAATTAGGTTCAAACAGATGAAAATTTTAAAATATCTTCCAAAATTTTAGGAAAAATTACAAATAAATTACAATTTTACACATGAAGGCTTAAAGATTTTAACATGTAAAAGGCTTTTATAAGTTATTTAAAAATGCTACTCCCTCAATAGAGAATCAGGCAAAGGACAAAAACCACAGTTCAAACAAACATTTTTTAAAAACTACAAAAGCTAATATGCTCTGTGAAAGTGTTCAGAATCAAATATAATACTCAAGGAAATAGCTCTTTCTCTGTATTACACTAATACATCCTTTACAAATGATTATATGTACTTTTTCTTCCAGGTTAGGTTGAAATTGGCACACTTACACATTTCTAGTGTAAGTGTACTGGACAGAGCTGGCCTTCAATGTCAATGCACTTTAACCATGTAATTCTGTTTCTATGCTAAAGATATATGCACACATAAAAATTGGAACTTGAATTTACGATAGCTTTATTTAAAAAGAAATCAGTAATCTAGATGTCAGTAATACAGTTTTCATGCATTAATTAAAATAATGTTTTAAATATAATTTTAAAATATTGTTTTAAAAATACTTTTAGAAAATGCTGATCCAATTTTGATAAACTAAAATACGGGGAACAAAATTTATATACCAAATTAAAAGAAAATTTATCAAAATAGTATATGTTAAACTTTGGAAATTGAAAAGTTTTTTTGCAATTACAAAATGAGCACATATATCATTTTAAAAATTGTTGCTTTTCTTTTTTAGTTAATTTTTGATTGAAAAGTAAAAATTATATGTTTATCACGTGCAAAATAGTGTTTTGAAATATGTATACATTGTAGAATGGCTACATTGAGCTAATTAGCATATTTATCGCCTCACATTTCTCATTTTTGAGGTAAAAACACTTAAAATCGCTTTAGCAGTTGTGATTTATTTCACATTTTGTACTTTATTTTCAATTTTCAAAAATGAATGAACGTGTATTACTTTTAATGTTGGAAAAATAAAAAACACTACTACAAAAAATATTTATGAAGCAGTTATGGGATTGACGCATGAAGAAGGCAGAAAAATGTGCGAAATAGCCCGTTACTGGTTTCATTTGATTTTCATGTTATATTCACATTTTATATATTCATTTGATAATTTTTCATAAATCACTAGTATTAAAATGAAAATACTCATTAAAGATAAATTACTCTTTATCTTTCTAAAAATTGTGTAGTGTGTGCTCAATTATTTCTGCTTTTCTTCATCCGTATTATGTGTTCTTCGGATTTTGCCCGTGCGTACAGTCCCTTTAAAGCTTTCATTTAAGAAACTTTTAATCAATCCCAGGACAGTTTATTTGTTGACTTTCACATTAGTATAAAATTCTACTGTTTATCCTATTATTTTATTTAGGGTCTGCCAGTCACAGAGAAGAATGAGTTACATGCATGTAACATCTGTAAAATAAAATTCCCGTGAACATTAGTCTTGTCTCTGGCCTGTGGCACAGTTAGTACTGCATGTTCGTTTTTCTTTTATCTGACACAACTGCCACTAAATACAGTTAAATATCTTCTGTCTTGACAAACAACGTGGCTTTTTACTTTTTAAAATGACAGTATTAAATTTTACTGTAATTATTTTGAAATCAATCTGGTTAAATTTAACAGCCTCCAGTACTTTTCATAACCTCACTTTTTTTCCTCAGGCTACAGATATTTCAATTAGAAAATGCTTTGGCTTTATGATAAAATACCTGTGAGTCCCTAAATTTGTCCATAAAACTTAGTATTTCATCTATCGCTCAGATCTACCATATGAGAGTAAATTATGCAACCCCAGCTAATCTGCCCTAAGATTTAACAATTGTGCTTAATCTCCTTCAACTTATTTAAACCAGTGTCTTTTATTAAGACACGTGCTGCTTCGAGTTTATTTTCCCTACCCCTGCCATACATTTTTGTGAAACATGTTTCTACTTTCACTTCTGTCTCTGCCTGGCATTCCTAATTTATATCTTCATCACAAGTATTTTACAAAACCACTCTTTAGTGTGACGGTGATCTCATGGTTGATTCCAGTAACCGTTTTGTTTTAGAATTAAGACTGCTTACTATTAACATGTGAGGATTATTGGCCACTCGTTAGTTTTGACTCTTTGGCATTTGCTTTCTGGGCCGTCCTCTCCTGCTCATTGTTCACACCACTTCTGCAAAACCTCTGACATAGGGCATACCAAGACTTCCCCTGAGCTTCTTACCTTTTCACTTCCACCTACCTTTCTCTATAGTGTTTCTATCAAACTGTGTTGATAAATGATTCCCAGGTCTTTTTTTTTTACTCTGAATCTTGTTTCTTCTACCCAAATTTGTACTTTTTGTATTCAGTACTACCCACAAATAAATATTTACTACAACTTAAAATCTTTCTTAAAATATACATTTCCAGCATTTTCACTTTTAGAAATTTATTCAACACACACTGCACAAATTTGCAAGCATATATACACAAAGATAGTCACCGAATCATTAATGAAAACATCTGAAAGTTCGTGAGTGGAAAAATGGGTAAATGAGGTTATTGTATATACATACATGAAATTTTATTCACTAGTAAAAATTACAAGGTAAATCCGAGCTAGAAACATGTCCGTGAAATGAAGCAAAATGAAAACAACAGGTAACATAAAAAGCAGTACAGTAAGTAGCAGATGCATGTCAGACTCTTTAAATGCTTCATCAAAGATTTGGATAGGGAGGTACTTTATTTCTTAAAGGGGGGTGTGTTTGTGTGTGCGTGTGTGTGTGTGTGTGTGTGTCTATTGAGAGAGAGGGAGTACATGTACAAGGGAGAAGAGTCTCTGTTATACTGAGAAAAAGTAGATCTGTATTTTTTGTATTCAGTACTACCCACAAATGAATATTTACCACAACTTAAAATCTTTCTTAGAACGTACATTTCCAGCATTTTCACTTTTAGAAATTTATTCAACATGCACTGCACAAATTTGCAAGCATATATACACAAAAATAGTCTCCTAATCTACTTTTCATCCATTGCAAAATTTCACATAAATCTTGGATTTTTTTATGTACAAATCATCAATTGCTTAATTTATTTGTGTCATGCACAACAGAAGTTAGAGCCAAATATCCTTGACTTTGTCCAACCAATCATACAGCCCTTATAAGACAAACACACATGCACATGCACACTAATGCCCATACCCCTAGTACCATACCTTGGAATAACACAAACTCCTCTCTATGACTTTGCTTTACTATCATACTAGAAATGCTATTCTATAGAGAGTAATTTGCATTTTGCACACTGCTCAAATTTCTTTCTCGCTGGGTCAAATGCAATAGGCAAAACTTTAGCTTTATCCAGAGAGCATCCATCATTATTTCAGGATACAAAATCAATGTACAAAAACCAGTGACATTTATTTGCACCAATAACATTCCAGCTGAGAGCCAAATCAAGAACACAATCCTATTTGCAATAGCCACAAAAAGACTAAAATACCTAGAAAATACAGCTAACTGAGGAGGTGAAGGATTTCTGCAAGGATAATTACAAAACACTGCTGAGAGGTATCAGAGATGACACAAGTAAATTGAAAAACATCCCAGGCTCGTGGATTGGAAGACTCAGTATTATTAAAATGGCCATACTGCCCAAATAGGAAACCAAAAAAGAGCCCGAATAGCCTAAGCAGGAAAAAAAAAGGTGGAGGAGACATCACATTACCTGGTTTTCAAAACTGTACGATAGGGCAGATAACCAAAACAGAATGGTACTGGTACAAAAACATTATTACTTTAAAACTTTAGTTATCTGGGCATTCTAAAAACTACTTGTGAGTCTAAAACAATAATATTTTTTAAAGGCCTTAGAATTTCTTTGCAAAATATTATTTTGTAGTTTGAGTAATTGCACAGAAATACTTTCAGTACTTCAACTATGTAGAGTCGAAGTTTACCATTAAAATATTTTAAGATCACGAGACACACAATTGCTTCAAAATATTCTACTTAGAAATGACATCAAATAGCATTTTATAACTGGATACTGTGCTTAGCTTAATAAAATCAATTAAATCAAAATGTTGTAAGGAAATTTTTATTTGTTAGAAGGTAATTTACGCAAGTTAGATGCTCAGTCATAATACAGAATTTAGTTCTATCTTTAAACATAGTTTCATGAATTCAGTGTTAGGAAATATATGTCCTCCTCTTGCCAGCTCTACCTTTGTCTCAGAAAATTGTGGCTCAAGTGAAGAGGTTGAAGAATTCTGACAAATCTGAGTCATATTATCAAACTCGAATTAATTCTACTATAAACGTTAAGTGACATGGCCACTTTTGAAAAGTAGAAATAGAGATGCACAATGATTACCGTATGTGATGGCTGGATGTGACCTTAAACAAGTTACTTTGGGGTACTGGAGAATATCCACTGCTCTGTGATACATGCTTTGTATGAATTAGACTTCACAGTAGCTTAATGTATTCTAATACAGTATACTTCACAGATTTACCTTTAACTTATAGACCTTCAACATTTTATCCAAAAGAATTTACTACGACTACTCAGATAAAATAGAGTGAGCATATGAGTTAAATGTTGCTGCATAATTAGATTTGTTGTTGTTTCCTATACACTGTACTATTTATTTTAGGACTGGGAAATAAAACTGAGTTTTGGTTGGATTTTTATTTTTACTTCTTAAAGTACTCTTCATCTCTTTTCAGTTACTACCTGAGTATATTTTCCTAATGTCAGTAAAATAAATTAAATTCTTTCTTAGAAATTGGTGAGATAAAATGGAAAATTCAGACTTGTGAGCTTTTATTTATATGTCATTATATATATGTATATATGAGATGGAGTCTCTTATCGCCCAGGCTGGAGTGCAATGGTGTAATCTCAGCTCACTGCAACCTCCTACCTCAGGGTTCAAGTGACTTTCCCTGCCTCAGCCTCCTGACTAACTGGGATTACCTGCCCATACCCAGCTAACTTTGGTATTTTTAATAGAGATGGGCTTTCACCATGTTGGCCAGGCTGGTCCAAATTATTGGATTAATGCAATATCATCATGTAATAGGTTTCAAAGTCTTGAGCTATGATACTGTCCTTATGCTGAAACTTGAAACTTTGGAGTCTAACAAAGACCTCATTTTCTTCAGTATTTACATTCCATTATATGTTAGATATGTACTGAGCAGGAGTTCCTTAAATTATAGTTTACCTTTATTGGACTTACTAAAAACTAATTTTAAAATTCATTAACTTTATGATATGTGGAATTTTAAAGCAACAGAAATACTAAATATATTTCACATATCAAGTTTTTAATAAAGTTTTACAATATTAAAATATTATTGTCCCACTTCATAATAATAAACACAGAAAATGGAAAAGACATTAAGTTATGTGGTTTACAAGGAAATATAAATATACACATAAGCACATATACATACTTATATGCATACAAATGTTAATAGTAATTTTTACATTCATTGGTTATATTTTATTATTTAACATTTTGAATATCCTAAATGTTTAAATATATATTTAAATAACATTTATTGAATAAATTTATACCATGGGGAAAAATCAAAAGGTTTTGTACATGGAGAATTTATTATTCTGATGAATATATTTTAATGAAGTACCAATTTACATATCTAAAGAATGTACTGATCTATAATTTATAGATTTTTTTAAAGTCTCCATTTTTCTTCATCATTAAATTGCATATTAAAATTATTTTAAGTAATTAAGTCATATGCAATTATTAATGTAGGAATAAGATTTGTTGCTTTTAGTATCTCTGCAAAGCATGTTGAATATGGTCAGATGGAAAAACATGTAAGTTTTGTTTTCCTGTGGGCATGTCACAGAGCAGCCTTGCCTCCAGTGTGGACACGACTCCTGCCAGACAGAAGTTAAACTGCTTTCGTTCAAGATAGCCCGTGGGAAGGAAAGGGCGTGGATGGCCTAGAACAGCAAGAATTGTGCTGCCATAGGTGAAGTGGGCTCCCGGAATTTACAGACAGCTGTGGAGAAGCTTCTGTGCACGGAGCCTTCTCTGTTCCACACTGCAACAGGCACTGGGGACCTTGATGGGGATGTTATGTCGGGCCTTCAGACAGAGCTATGTGTCTGAAGACTGAATCTCAAGGTCAGTATCTTTGGAAGAGCAGCAAGGGTCCCATTGGCTAAGGTTAGCATGGGAGCTTGGACATGGCGATCAAACCAAAAAGACGTGGTGGATGAGAACCTTCCTTGAACTGAAAACTCATTTCTTTTCCCCAAGATTTCTGTACTGGATAAGAAGCCAGAAGTGCTTTTTGCCCCTAACAAAAGGGAAAGGGCCACTAGCTAGGCAGTGGGTGTGCAGAACCATATGAAATTGATTTAGAAAACTGGAAACACAAAAAGTGCACATGGAAACTAATGTTATGTTGGTTTAATTGAAAACACACAAGGAGATTATTTTCACCACTTCCTGAATAAGGGGCAAAGCAATATAAATTTTATTGAAATTTTGTCCATATTTAATTACCAAGTAGTACACTACAATTGATACTTTAAGTACTAATTATTTTTAATGTAATTATATTTATTATAATTGCTATTCATATCTTATGTCCTAATATAGACATATCATATCAAAGGTCTTTTATACAAAATTATTATATTCCCTTCATGCCAGAAAAAAGAATGGGGAATTTGCCTTAATTTATTTGTAACAAGCTATTTGTTACTTCATGTATTTCAAACTGGTTCAAATGGATTCAGTTACTAATTTTTATCTTTTTTATTAGATTATTTTTGACAAGGATGCTTTATAACAAATGCTGGCTGTTAACCTTTTGAAATTAAAAAAAAAAGAAACAGCATGGATGGTTTGTACATAAATTACGGCTTTATACATTTTCTGTATTTACTTGTAGATGACAGTATAAATTTACATCTTTTTTCTCCTGTGGGCATTACAGTATAAATAAAAGGGTGGTTAGACATTATAATTTTTTTTTGCTCTCAATTTATAATGTGTTACGATATATTAAGCTCAATAAGTGTGTAAATTATAGCACATATAAGATTTGAATTCAAGAAATGGAAGGGAAAAGGCAATCTACAGTAACTAAAAAACAAATGCTAATTTATTGCCTCATATGACCTGAATTTAATTTGCTTACATTTCACAAGGGAAGCACCTATTTACCATGTTCTTTTTGATATAGTACATATAAAGCTGAAATACTGTGTTTCAGCTTGGGTAATGGAGTCATTGCCTCAATTTTAAACATTCTGTTACCTGAAATTGGGATTCATAATGGACTCATTGGCTGAGCAGAATTGCCACAAGTAAAAACAATTTCTAGAGACACTCAAGATTTATTTTTTAAAACACTTCTTTAGATAGAGTAAGGAATAATAGGAAAATTTGAAACATGTACTTTTAGAGCTAATAAAAATTTACAAATATATGTTGTAGAGAATAAGAGTGAGATTTTTAACACCTGTTTGCACTAATAATTGCAGTAATAATACTGAACATTTATGGTATATTTAACAGGTGCAGCCACTTACCAAAAACTTTATTTGTATTAATTTTCACAAAAGCCTTGGAGTTAAGATATTACTCTTCCCTTTTCCATTTTCATAGGACAGCAGGTTCAAACCAACACTGTCCCAAGAAAATTAGGTTATGTGATTTTCCCATCCTGATCAATTTTCAGACAGTAGAGCATTTTGCAAAATAGTTTTCCTTTTATGTTCCATATATAATATGGAACATATCCAGGACTTGAACTCAGACCTGAAATAAGTAAATTTAATAAACATTTACAGAACTCTCCACCCCAAATCCACAAAACATACATTTTTCTCAGTATCACATCACACCTATTTTAATAGTGACCACAAAATTGGAAGTAAATCACTCCTCAGCAATTGCATAGCATTTCACAGGTTTAAATGGAATATTGGTTGGCTGCTTGTTCGTTATTTTCCTCCCTTATTCCTTCCTGTCTCCATTGTTAAGCACATTTATTGGCATAAAAGAGGTTTTTAATACCCATTTTTAGACTGCATTCTAGCCTGGGCAATAGAGCAAGACTCCCATTCTCCCTCTTTCTCTTCCTCTTTCTCTCTTTTATTCTTTTTTTCTTTCTTTCTCTCTCTCTTTTTCTTTTTCTTCCTTTCTTTCTTTTTTCTCTTTAAAAAAAACCATTAAAATTCCATAGTCTCAGAAGTCTTTGCCATTTTCTATGCTATATGTTAGCTTGAAAGGGGTCCCCCAAAACTAATTGGAAACAATATTAAGACCTGCTATGGATCAGAACATCAATAACCATTTAAAAAAATCTCTGGAAATCAATGTGTGCTAGATCACTGTTTGTAAGAAGAGTCCACTCAGAGTGAATTTTATCCTAAGAATCTCAGTAAATTAGACTAGGTGGGATAACTGTTTATGTAAACCTATTTGTGGAGGTTTTTTGCATAGGAAGTGTATACAGAAGTTCAAAGGCATAAACTCTGTGTATCCAAGAGAAAAGTGTTGAATGTAGGGGTCATCATTTAATGACTTTGTAACCCTGAAAAATATCCTCAGTCTTTCAAACCTTCAGTTTGCTATTCTGTGAGATTAGGCTAATATCTACGTTAAATAATATTTGTGGTGATTAAAGGGAGAATGACAGCATTGACTTAGGGACCCACTACACACTCATTGAATGTTAGCTATTTGTTATTATATGAATATGTTTATTACAAAGGCTCTGCATTTTTGTGGCTGTGAGGACGACTCTCAGTCTGGTTGTATCTTATCATTGCAGTACTTCGAGAAAACGGTGACTTGAGTCTTCCTGTAAGTGTGTTCTGAGTCAGTGTTGTGTTATCGGCCTGAACGTCTGCTTCTTGTCGTGGGGCTGGGGGTTGTGAAGGGTGACGAGGCCCACTTGCTTTTGATGGGTTGAGAACCTCTGTGATAGGGAATTTGGTGTACTGGAATATTCTCAATTAAAATGTTGGGGTTTTTATAAAAATGCTATATTTTTGGTTAATAAGGTTTTTTAAAAAAAGAAAACATTTAACATAGTATCACCACACGTAATAAAATAAACGAAAGAGAGAACGTTTTCCCTGGGAAAGCATAGCTTTGATTTTGCTCTTTCTTTTATTTAACAGTGTGTATGGACACCCAGATCTTATTCTGTGCCTGTGATTGTGCTGAGCAATGGGGATGTCACAGGGAACACTGGAACAAGAGTGGCAGCAGGAGAGATAGCTACAGACAAAATGCTAATCAAATCCAGATCACAGTTTTAGTCCTGTCAGTCTGTGATTCCCTTCCCTAAACCCCAAACGCGTGGCTTCTGTAAATTGTCTTGGAGGACTAGGCTTAGGCCTGAGGAAAAAATAAGGTGTTTGAGTTTTCCCTTGAATAGAGACGTTGAGATCTATTTCTTTCAATGAATGTGGAAGGCAATAGTATACCTATAAATCTGGCTCAGTGAATTGACTCAGCAGGCCTGTTATTATTATGATTATGATTATTTGGTGAGTTACTAACATTCTCTTCTTAGGGTATAAAACAACTAGCTACTACTATTAGTAGCGCTCTTCTCAACTTGCAGTGTGACTCCTTGATGGAGAAGCCATCTTACAACATGAGCAGTTCTGCTTAGACTCTTCCAGGTACAGCAGGAGAACGTACACAAGCCAACAGGGGTCCAATAATTAGACAAACTTGGGTTTATTTTATATTTCACCATTTGCTGGCTGTAGTAGTTAGAGTTACACAAGTGTAAAAAGGAAACCCAGATATATCCATAGCTTAACCAATAAAAATGCAAAGCAGCTCTCCCACACAGAATGATTCAGGGAGCGAGGCCTCTGCCATCTCTTGTATAGGGCCTCAGATCCACTTGATGGGTAGAGTGAGAGAACCTAGAGAAGGCTGCTAGCTTATTAAATGCCTGGATCTGGAAGCGACAGTCACCTTTGTTTGTTGCTGAGAACCATCATCAGACTTCCTGGGCAGAAGTGGGAGCTGAGAAATATAACCCTTGCTTACACAGCTGCTTCCCTGCTATAACGACATGACTTTAAGAACTGAATTTCTATAATTCTGATTCCTTATTTAAAAAGGGAGTAGGCTGGGAGCTGTGGTTCACTCCTGTAATCCCAGCACCTTGGGAGGCCAAGGTGGGTGAACTGCTTGAGGTCAGGAGTTCGAGGCCAGCCTGGCCAACATGGCAAAACTCCTTCTCTATCAAAAAATAAAAAAATTAGCCAGGCATGGTGGCATGTGCCTGTCATCCGAGCTACCTGGGAGGTTGAGGCACAAGAATCGCTTGAACCAGGAGGCCGAGGTGACAGTGGGGCAAGATCCTGCAACTGTACTCCAGCCTGAGTGACACAGCAAGACTCCATCTCAAAAAATAAGTTAATTAAAATAAAAATGGAAGAATACCCCGAATGGTAGGCAATGAAGATTAACTGCGATAGTGTACATAATACTTGACATAGGGTCTAATCTGATATGAATTTCAGTATATGGTAACTTGGTATAATTATTATCATCATGTGATCTGTGCTCTGTAGAGGCAGAATGATCACTTCCTTCGTGATCATTAGGGTCATGTAGTAGTTTTATTCCATTCCTTGTGAATGCTGATTAAATCTTATCATTTATAAAATTACAGCTATTTGTTTATGACCTCTTTTATGAACATTCTTTCCCCCAGGAGTACTAATGCCAAATTCCTCCTTTTTGTATCTGGGACCTCTGCAGAGAAAAATTTCAATTCTGAGACTGAAAATGGGTCTTTTGGGTCGGTAACTGTATCGCTTCAGACACAGCATGCACAGAGCAAAGGGGTTACCTCTGACATTGCCTACATCATGGCCAGGTAACCCTCCATGCTGCTGACCCTTATGGCGTTACAAACCTATACTAGTCACAATATAAGGCGTTTATTCTGCTGTGTAGCATTAAACTCATATGTCCTTTCAATAAAGTTATTTTTTCTGTGTTCTAAAATATGTGGTTACTACTAATGCGTTATGTTGATTATGTTACATTTAGTTTCATATTTGTAAACTACATAGCTGTTTTTGTTTTCAAATGGAAATTATGAAATGCTAGATCAAATCATCAGTTTCTGTTATTAGAACCCTACCAATAAATATTTCCAAACCTTTAAAGAGTGACTTGAGTAGAATTTAATATTCTGGTCACGATATCAAAAGTACATGGTAACTTTTAATCACTTTCTATTCTCATCATAGCGCCTGTCATAACAACTGTTTTCGCAGTTTTAAATGGAAAAACAAGCAACAATTTAACATCAGTCATCATCGTCTCTTAAAGATTGCGTTGTCACATTAGTTTAACTTCAAATCAGAGTTTAGAAATATTAGACCTAGGCAACTATGTATCTTGAGTTATTAACATTTCTCAGTTATTAAAATCTGGTTATTTCTTTGATGTTTCAATGATTGAAATATAAACAATAAATGGAGGAAAATGTCAAGTGTATCTCATTCTGATTAGTATTGTAAGTATAAAGTTCTTTTAGTCTTGCTACATAAACTATTATTTTAGCGTTCACATTTTAAAAGGGTTCAAGATTTTCTTGGTGAACATTTCCAGGAAAACAGTACTTTGGAAGGCAGGAAAAGAAAAGAGGAAAACTAAGTGGCAGTATCACGGCCAATGAGGTTTATCTGAGGCGCACTTGTCGCTAACTGAAACTTTTCCCAAAACCCCGCCATGACAACCTGAAATACAGTTGGCAGTGGCAATTTTTGACAGTCTCTACAGAGACTGAATAAAGGAAAAAAAAAGAAAATGTGTAAAGTGCTTTGGGTAAGGAAAGCTGATTTCTAGATCTGACTCCCCCTACTAGGTGTATGAGATCTTGAGTAAGGTAACCTATAATTTGGAAGTTTCAGTTTTCTTATCTTTGACATGGAGAGAAAAATGGTCCCCATTTCCTATGATTCATGTAAGATTTAAAAATCGAATAAGAGAAAAGAGCTGTCTTTAAAACCAGTAAATACAGAAAGCTAGCAGTCTGATTTTAATCAAAACCATTTTCAACAAAAGTAAAAGTTTTAATGAAAAAAGCATAATATCTTGAAAAGCATCCTGCTTTCTGTAGTTGTGACCCCCTCCCTTCCTTTTACATGGCACGGGTGATAATGCTTACCGTGATTCAGATTACCATGAGAAAATGAAATTCCTGGCTTTGAGCTGGGCTTATGGCTACTTGAAATAATGACTACACTTCCTAGCCTGCTTTTTAGTGATGTGTGGCCATATGACTAAGTGTGTGAGGGAAAGAGGTGTGTGTAACTTCTGGGATACATCCTTAGAGCAGTGGTTCACAAACTTTGGGGTGCACCATGATCACTTGAAGGACTTGTTAATAAAAAAAAGAATCATGACCACCACCAACAGATGGGTTGAGTTCTGTCCTGGAGTTTTACATCAGGGAGTCTGGAGAAGCGCTTGAGAATTTGCATTTCTAGTAAGTTCCTAAATGACGCTGATACTGCTGTTAAATGATGGTACACTTTGAAAACCTCTGCTTTCCTGTTTTGTTTTTCTTCCACGCTAATACTCAGAACATGAATGTGTTGGCTCAGGATGATTCTAGATCCAATAGTTTAAGGACCCTGCCCTAGGGATGGTGGATAAGACACATAGGACTGAGGCCCTAATGTGAAATTCATTATGTAATGATTAAGACGTTTTGAGCTGGAGGCAATGGATTTGATTTGATAATGCTGTTACTATTTATTACAATAACCTAAGGAGGTTATTATATATGTATCCATATATATGGAGGAAAATGTATTGCAAAATTTGTGTGTGTTTTAACCTAAGGAAATATATAGAGATATATATGAATCTATATCTATATAGTTGACCTCTGAGTTTTTCATAGGAAATATGAGTAGTTTAAATATTTACAGTAGTTTAAAAGTATATTATTATAGAGCTATATATTTTAAATCTATGGACTTTTCACAGAACTACATAAACTTGTTCAAGGGTAATGATTAACAATGAGATTTACTGACTTCATAAGTGTTAAGAGTAGTTCGCTTTCAACCTCATGACTTGTGACTTTTCTAAACCACTGACTGTAACTCAAAAGAAGAATATAACCTGTCATGGGTTATGCCAACCTGGGCATTTAAATTCTCAGTGATACTCGTGAGAATAAAGTTAGTATTTTCAGGTATCTTTTACTGGAAACTAAAATCATTGACAAACTTTTGCCTATTTTATATGATTCTTAACTTTTCTAAGCTTTGAATAATCAGGAACGGGTTTAATTTAAAAAACGTTCATTTTAATTAAAGTTAAAAACCAAAAGTTAGTGCTTAATACAGTATAAGGGATGTAGTATAATCTTTCTTTGTATTCAAAGTTAGATCTATGGAGAGCAAAACACATACACCAAATAAAGTCTGTCATCCATCATTGGTTAACAAAATTTATAAATTTATGTCACTCATTGTTAAATGTCCACACATCCTAATATTTCCTCCATTTTAGTTCCCTACATAGTTTTTGAGTTCAGAAACATTTATTTAAATAAAAATTCAAATTCCAAAAGAAAAAATCCAATTTGGAGTCATTTTATTAATGGTTATCATTAAAGCAGTAATGATATTATGAAAAAAAGAGAAAATATAATTTAAGCAAAAAAAATTTGAATGTTCCCAACACAAAGAAATGATAAATATTTAGCAGAGTGTTAGCTGATTTATTAAAATGACATATGCAATGTCATTAATTAAACTAGAAATAAAAATATGTAAATGGAAAATATAAAGAAAAGTATTTTTTAAGAAATGACACAAAGAAAAACTTCAATAATTGACATCATTTCTATATTTTGCTTCCTGGCAGACAAAGTTAACAGTTATAATAAGTTATATAATTTATTCTTCTATTTTCAGAGATGAAGGAGCTATACTATCTTGTAAACAAACTGAAACACAAGGTTTTACATTGAAAGCATTGAATTTTAAAACTAGGAAAAACATTTTGAATCTGAAAATGTAAGTTGTAGCTGAATGACCATTTAGTGAAGAAAAAATTACATTGCTTCTTTTTTAAAAAAAGGAATAATCATGTGACACTTTTAACATACAGATTTATATAAAAGTTATGTGATTAAGATTTATGTCTTCCGTGCCAGATTGGAAGACCTTTTGTATGTCATATCTGGTGTCGCATGTGTCATCCATAATGGGTAAAATAAATATTTTTAGTAATTAATAAAATAACAAAATGTAATGCTAAGAAATGATTCCTGGTTTTTAATCACGTAGCAGATAAATCAGAAGAATGTATGTAGCTAATATGTCCAAGAAGAGAAATTATGTAGGCAGTGGTTATTAAATCACATTTCTGGGTGTGAGTAATGACGTGGGTGAGAATAATACTATTAACAATGCCGCATTGCTACTCCTATCAAATTACAATTTTGCAAAATAGTAGAAATGTATCTTACGTTTAGGAATTTGAATTTAGAAAACTTAAGTTACGAGATAAACAATGGTAACACTCACATATTATTTACAACACACCAAGCACTAGTCCAGTGCCTCCTATGTTGGAGCTAACAGAGTTATCACAATGACTTTTTGGGTGGTGTCATCAATGCTCTCGTGTTGTGAATGGCAATGCAGCATCCTAAACCCAAGGTCACATAGCTAGCAAGTGCTGGACCCGGGGATTGGACCAAGTCTGGTTCATGAGCACATGCTTTAATCGGGCTTTTATTCTATACTTCTAAAACATCCAAACAATTCACTTTATTTTTTGTATCTGATTATTTTTAATTATTTGCATATTATTCAGTTTCTAAGACTTTTGGAAGTAATGAACTTAAATTCAATTTAATGTTTGAGACATAGAATTATGGAACTCTCCCTGCTTTTTTAAGTAAGCTTTCTTAAGCATTAGATCTGAATAGGCAACATAATTTATGAGAGAATCAAAACCATTCTAGGCTAGGCAAGATATGAAAAAATAAAACAGATGGACTTAAGTACATTTTAAATGTGAATGTGATGATGTTATTTGACTAAGATTTATGAAATGTGAGCTTATATAATGTGATTATCTTTGCCTAACTTATGATGAAAAAGTAGCTGAACCTCTAAGACTTTTTCAAAAACCCTTATGATAAAGAAGTCAGTAAAGTGGAAAAAGGTTACACGTTTTGTTAGGAATCTACAAAAATAGGGATATCTCGAATACTTTGTAGTCTACACTGTAACCGTACAATCCACTATATCAGTCAGGAAAAGAAGAGATATGATTGTTATGCTGTTCTGTCCACAACTGATAAATGTTTGCTGCTATTTGATGGTTGCTGATAAATTGGTGGCTTTGACTGTCAGCACTGCCATCAGAGTACAGTTCTATTATATTCTCATTAACGTAATGATAAAATTAACATTAAGAAGACACGTTCTATAAGAATTTATGAGATTCTGTGCAATTAAACATGTAGCAATGTGGACAGAAAATTTTCAGAATCCTGTATAATAATAAAAATTTTAAAAATAGATTTGTAGGAAGTAGTCAGTGACCTGAGACTTTAGACTGTTGATTACTGGCTTGTTGATATGTTAATGTGAAGTAATTATTCCAGGGAATTGAAGCTGAAAGTCAACATGTATATTCATTAATTTAGTTTGGGCTTTCTTATTGTTAATTACAGTTGAGGTGTCTATTTCCAGCTTTCCCATCATGGTTTACCAACCATAAAATCTAGACATTTTTTTTCCTGTCAACTTTCTAATTTCTAATTAGGAAATGCTTTTGTGACTCTTTAAAATCCTAAACATTTGTTTTTCTTTAAGAACTGATTTTGTGGGTCGAAAATCTGTTAAATATTGTATGTAATTTGTCTTTTGATATTCACTAATATTTTCAGAATACTTATAAGCCTGTTCAGTTATTAAAGGATTAGATATTTCTTAATAGGTACCTCTTACTAATTGATAGTCTGTTATATCAGAAACAATGTTATTTGTTTACCAAATCTACCCTTTATTCTTTGTCACTCATCCTAATGAAATTTCCCAGCATATCTTCTAGCTGAGTGGGATCATGTGACTGGGTTCTGGCTACTGGAATATCGATTAAAGTAGAATAAGCCACATCCAGGTCTTGCCCATTAAAACGCCGTCCTTATTATCTGCCAAGCTCTTTCCATCTATCTTCTCACATCCTGGTGATGAAAATCCAGGAAGGACCTCAGAGTCCTGATGACAGGTTGAAGTGTAAAACGGAAGTCACGTAGGTCCTGTGATCACGTGGGGAGTCACGTAGGTCCTGTGATCACGTGGGGAGTCACGTAGGTCCTGTGATCACGTGGGGAGTCACGTAGGTCCTGTGATCACGTGGGGAGTCAGGTAGGTCCTGTGATCACGTGGGGAGTCAGGTAGGTCCTGTGATCACGTGGGGAGTCACGTAGGTCCTGTGATCACGTGGGGAGTCACGTAGGTCCTGTGATCACGTGGGGAGTCACGTAGGTCCTGTGATCACGTGGGGAGTCAGGTAGGTCCTGTGATCACGTGGGGAGTCACGTAGGTCCTGTGATCACGTGGGGAGTCACGTAGGTCCTGTGATCACGTGGGGAGTCACGTAGGTCCTGTGATCACGTGGGGAGTCACGTAGGTCCTGTGATCATGGGGAGTCACGTAGGTCCTGTGATCACGTGGGGAGTCACGTAGGTCCTGTGATCACGTGGGGAGTCACGTAGGTCCTGTGATCACGTGGGGAGTCACGTAGGTCCTGTGATCACGTGGGGAGTCACGTAGGTCCTGTGATCACGTGGGGAGTCACGTAGGTCCTGTGATCACGTGGGGAGTCACGTAGGTCCTGTGATCACGTGGGGAGTCAGGTAGGTCCTGTGATCACGTGGGGAGTCACGTAGGTCCTGTGATCACGTGGGGAGTCACGTAGGTCCTGTGATCACGTGGGGAGTCACGTAGGTCCTGTGATCACGTGGGGAGTCACGTAGGTCCTGTGATCACGTGGGGAGTCACGTAGGTCCTGTGATCACGTGGGGAGTCAGGTAGGTCCTGTGATCACGTGGGGAGTCAGGTAGGTCCTGTGATCACGTGGGGAGTCACGTAGGTCCTGTGATCACGTGGGGAGTCACGTAGATCCTGTGATCATATGGAGTGGTCATATGCAGAAAGGTCTCACTGCTGACTGCTTTATGAAGTCAGTGAGAAGTAAGCCTGTAGTATATTACACTAATGGGACTCTGGGTTTTTGTTACTGCTGTTAGTCTACCTTGACCAATATATTTGTGCTTGGCACAAAATTTGAAGTTGCAGAAAATTAAAAGCAAAGAAGTGTCTCCACAGTATACGTGTGTATTTTTGTAGGTAGAGAGTTAAAAGTCACTCTGTAAGGCCATAGTTTATTTGGATACTGTTGTATTGGCCAAAGCAAGTCTACTATGAATGCAGTGAGAACTAGCAAAACAAGGTTAATAAAGAGAAGCTGCTCTTCACTTCAAAGTGTGATTTCATGTATCTAATCAAAGCAGAATAAGAAATGCAGTTATCTAGAGGTCAAAGCACACAATAAATGTAGCTTATATATATATTATATAGGTACGGAACTTAACAGTCTCTAAGCAGTTTTGATGACACAATAGTAAAGAGATCAGTTTTTAATGCACACTTGACATTTCTTTCTGATTATCAGGCAGACAAATTAACAAAGAGGCATAATGACAATCATATTTTGAGTTCTTCTCAAGTGCAATCATAATTTGGGATTTATGTACATTATTCTACTTTATGGTTACAAACTGATTTTAGAGTTATTAAACAAAATCAGAGAGGCTAATTTGCCCATATCCTGTACTCTTAAGTACCAAGGCTGAGATTCATTCCCAGGCCCAGCCTCTTCTGAGATAATGCACCATTCATTGTGTGAGCAGAAAATGGAGCTAGTAAGTAGGAACCAGGCAGCATCACTGACATAACTGAAGGTACATATTCCAAATACTTTTCCTTTATTTTACAAAGTTGAAATAAATTTTAGTGACTCTAAACATTATCAAAGTGATATACCAAGTGTTTCCTATTATGTCCCGTTTTTACTTCTTTTGGCTAAAATATATGTGTATTTTAGACATTATTGTTTGTAATTTTTTCTACATGCTCTATTCTAATATTAACCCCTCCCTGAATATTGTATTGTAGAAGGTAGTGAGATTTTAAAGTAATCATCAATGGAAATAAGATAAATATTAAACAATCATCTCTATTGTAGAATAAAATAAACATTATCATTAAATAGTTGATTAATATTTGTTTGAAAATGAAGTGTAGTATCTATGAATGTAAAATCATCTTATAATTATTATGATTCAGATTTTCAACTTACAGCATGTGGTCTCTGATTTGTCATTTTTACTGTAGGGAGCAAATTATTATAATTTTGGTCAATTCAACTTTTACAGTAAATATTGAACATATAAATTATTTAATATGGGAACAAATAAAATGAATACAATACCCAGAAATAAAAATGAATTAATTAGAATGTATTAGAAGTGAACTTTGCATACCTATTCTAACCACTTCATTTTACAAAGGATGATTCGGAGACATCGAGTGGCTTTTCTAAAATGTCACTGATAGGATAAAATCAACTGCAAAATCTAGTTCCTTTGTCCCCATCATGTGCCCTCTCTCTTCACTTGGTTATTTGTAGGTCCTTGTGGCCACTGCATACCTTTTGAGTCACTTTAATTTCCAAATAAGTTATAATGAATATTTGACTGGATGTCAAGTTGTTCATGTAGGAGTAGCCCCAGTCTGTCCCCTCTAAATGCTCATTTGGAGTCTCTGTTTATCTTTGATTTGTCTGGGCCAGATTCTAGCCTCCAATGTCAGGGATACCTCTGAGCATTGAGAAACTTCTTGAAGGAGTAACTTTACTTTTAGGCTTCTGTTTAGTAAAATCTAAACAGGCATTTTGCTTCCCAGAATATGTGGATTATCAAACGTTTAAATTATTTACAAGGCACCTTAATATTTATAAATAGATCTTCCTGAGTTTAATGCAAAAACTTGATTAAATATCTTATTCTTATCAATTTTATTTTTGTTGGATTGTAGTTCTTTAATCAGATCTGTATTCATTTTCAGCTCCGCCACTTACTGTTTTGAGTACTCTGACAAATATCTTAACTACTCTGAATTTCAGTTTCCTCCCAGATTATAAAAGAATCTCTCCCTGTTAGAACTATTTACCCAAATCGTGTGGCCTGTCAGAAGCCTTGCCCCTTTTCTCTGGACTTCTTGGAACTCAGACCCTCTCTGGAGGCACTGAGTCATCATATAAGAAACCCTCATAGCCCGTGACCTTCAAGGTAGAGAGCCACATTTAGGTAATCTGCCAGCAGTATCAGATGAGTCCTTTCTTCCAGCCATCCTCAGGAAGACACCGGTATGAGTGAAGCAATCTTGGATTCTCTGTCCTAGCCTGTCTGTATCAGACACTAAATGATCTTAGTCAATGCTGCATGGAGCAAAGCATTTTCAGCTGAGTCCTAACCAAACCCCTAACCTACAGAATTATGAGATAAAATAAAATGATTGTTATTTTAAGCCATTAAATTTGGGTAGGGGGATAGTATATGACCACAACATTTAGGTCAAAAAAATATTCCTAAGGCCTGATATATTGTAAATTTAATAAAGAGCTGTTAAAGGGTACAAATATCCCATTGTGTATAAATATGATTTCTCTAAACCTCTGTGCTTTTGCTACTGCGAATAGTGCTGCAGTGAAAATATATGTGTGCCTTCACAGTAGAATGATTTACACTCTTTTGGGTATATACCCAGTAATGGAATTGCTGGGTTGAATGGTAGTTCTGTTTTTGAGGAATTGCCATGCTGCTTTCCTCAGCAGTTGAACTAATTTACACACACATCAGCAAGGCGTAAGTATTTCCTTTTCTCTGCAACCTCACCGGCATCTGTTGTTTTTTGACTTTTTAGTATTGGGCATTCTGATTGATGTGAGATGGTATATTATAGTGGTTTTGGTTTGCATTTCTCTAATGACCCATGATATTGAGCTTCTTTCATTTGCCTTTTGGCCACATGTATGACTTCTTTTGAAAAGTATCTGTTCATGTGTAACATTTGCCTACGTTTTAGTGGGATTTTATTCTTGTAAATTTATTTAAGTTTCTTATAGACATTGTATATTAGATCTTTGTCAGATGCACAGTTTGCAGACATTTTCTTCCATTCCGTAGGTTGTCTGTAACTATCGATTAATAGTTTCTTTTGCTGCTCAGAAGATCCTCAGTTTAATTTGGTCCCATTTGTCAATCTTTGCTTTTTGGTGATTGCTTTTCTCATATTTTTCATGAAAACTTTGACTGTTCCTATGGTATTTACTGTTCAGAATGGTATTTCGTAGGTTGTCTTTCACAGTTTTCATAGATTTGGTTTTTACATTAAAGTCTTTAATACATCTTGAGTTGATTTTTGTATACAGTGTAAGGAAGGGGTCCAGTTTCAGTTTTATACCTATGGCTAGCTAGTTATCCAAGCACCATTTATTGAATAAGGAGTTCTTTCTCCATTGCCTGTTTTTGTCACCTTTGTCAAAGAACAGGTTGTTGTGTGTGGCATTATTTCTGGTTTGCTTATCCTGTTCCATTGGTCTGTGTGTCTCTTGTTATATCAGTACTACACTGTTTTGGTTGATGTAGTCCTGTAGTGTAGTTTGAAGTCGGGTTATGTGGTGCCTCCAGCTTTGTTCTTTTTGGTTAAAATTTCCTTGAGTATTTGGGCCTTTCTTTTCCTTTGGTTCCATGTAAATATTAAAATAGTTTTTTGTTTTTTTAGTTCTGTGAAAATGTATCGATAGTTTGATGGGAATAGCATTGACTCTGTAAATTGTTTTGGGCAGTATGAGCCTTTCAGCCATTTTGATTTCTCCTGTACATGAGCATGGAATGTTTTTCCAACTGTTTGAGTTGCCTCTGATTTGTTGGAGCAGCGTTTTGTACTGCTCTTTGCAGAGCTCTTTCAGCTCCTTGCTTTGCTGTATGCCTGGGTGTTTTATTCTTTGGGGGTAACTGTGAATGTGTTCGAATCACTAGTTTGGCTCTCAGCTTGGTTATTACTGGCATATAGGAATGCTTGTGACTTTAATACATTGATTTTGTATCCTGAAACTTTGCTGACATTTATCAGTGAAAGAACTTTGGGACCAAGACTATGGACTTTTCTAGATAGAGAATCATGTCATCTGCAAACAGGTAGAGTGTAACTTCCTCTCTTTCTGTTTGGTTGCCCTTTATTTCTTTCTCTTGCCCCATTGCTCTAGACGGGACTTGCAATACCGTGTTGAGTAGGAGTGGTGAGAAAGGGCATCCCTGTCTTATGCCCTTTTCAAGGGGAATGCTTCCAGAGTTTGCCCATTTCATATGATGTTGGCTGTGAACTTGTCATAGATGGCTCTTGCTATGTTATGGTATGTTTCTTCATTACCTAGTTTATTGAGAGTTTTAACAAGAAGAGATGTTTAATTTTATCAAAAACCTTTTCCACATCTATTGAGATAATCCTGTGGATTTTCTTTATTTCTCTTTATGTGATGAATCATATTTATTGATTTGCATATGGTGAACCAAACTTGCATCCCAGTGATGAAGCCTGCTTGATGATTGTGGATAGGCTTTTTGATATGCTACAGGGTTCAGTTTGCAAGTATTTTTTTGAGGATTTTTGCATCAATGTTTATCAAGGATATTGGCCTGAAGCTTTCTCTTTTCATCACACGTCTGCTAGGTTTTGATATCAGGATGATGCAGGTCTCATTGAGATAGTTGAGAAGTCCTTCCTCCTCAATTTTTTGTAATAATTTCAGTAGGAATGCCACCAGCTCTTCTTTGTCCATCTGGTAGGATTCACCTGTAAACCCATTTGGTCTTGGGCTTTTTTTTTGGTTGGTGGCTATGTATTATGAATTCAGTTTCCGAAATTTGTTATTGGTCTGTTCATGGAATGAGTTGCTTCCTGGTTCAGTCTTGACAGGGTTTATGTGTCCAGGAATTCATCTCTCTTCTAGGTTTTCTAGTTCGTGTGCATAAAAGTATTGGTAGTAGTCTCTGATGCTTGCTTGTATTTCTGTGGGGTCAGTGTTAACATCCCCTTTGCCATTTCTAATTGTGTTTATAGAGATCTTCTCTCTTCTTTGCTAGTCTAACTAGCAGCCTATTTATCTTATTACTTTAAAAAACACTCCTCGATTGGTTGGCCTTTTGAATTTTGTGTGTATATGTCTCAGTCTACAGTTCTGCTCTGAATTTGCTTATTATCTTTTGCTGTCTTTAGAGTTGGTTTGCTCTTGCTTCTCCTAGTTCTTTTAGTTGTTAGGTTTGGTTTTTAATTTGAGGTCTTTCTCTTTGATGTGGGCATTTGTTGCAATACAGTTCCCTCTTAACACTGTCTTAGCTGTGTCCCAGAGATTCTGGTACGTTGTATCTTTGTTCTCATTAATCTCAAGAGCTTCTCTGTTTCTGCTGTGATTTCATTATTTATCCAAACATCATTCAGGAGCAAGTTGTTTAATTTTCATGTTTTGAGTAACTTTTTAAGTCTTGACTTCTGTGTGTGTGTGTGTGTGTGTGTCAGAGAGAGAGAGAGCACAACATGGCTGTTTATTCACCTGGATGCAGACAGGCGGAGGACGACAAGGGCATCAGCAAAGGGCAGTGGGATAGGAGTTGGTTTTATAGGTGTGGAATGGGCAGTGGAAAGTTACAGAAGTAATGTTAGGGGGTTGTTTTGCAAGCTTGGAGGGGGTCATAGGTTTGCAAACTAGGAGGAGGTCATAGGGTGTGGAGTCACAAGGTTGACCAAGGTCTGTTACAAAGTTCAATGGTCTTATCAATTGGGGCGGGAATAAGGAACAATAGAGAATGTCTTAAATTTAAGTAGGCACCACAGGGGTTGATTATTTCTTTCTTTTTTCGTGGTCTTCCAGTTACTTTAAATTTTCCAGGAATTCATCTGGAGTTTCCCTGAAGGTCACAGAGGCTAACAAGGGGCATCCATGGCACCGTCAGTTGTCCTAAAAGACCTTACATTCCAGTCTTTTTATATTAGTAATATAAAGGAAAAAGAAATGAAGAGTGGAGGGCAATGGAATATAGGGTAGGGCAGCAAAGAGGGTGAATTGGCGATGTTTCTCAGGCTTCTTTGAGTGGGATTGAGGGTGTCACGGAATCAGTTTAGACTGCTGGGAGATCTTTGAGCAAGGGGTGATATTGTGGGGTTGTTAGAAGGAGCATTTGTTGTATTGACTGATTGGTTATCACTTGTATCCAATTTTATAGGAATTTAGAGATTAATCAGAAAACACTGGGTCCAAATAAGACAGGAGAAAGACAGTGTAATTGGGTTTTTTGGGGGGTGTTGATGAGGCACAGCTCCCCCAAGTCTATGCTGTGGGTTCTTGGTCTCCGCTCTCTTAAGAATAAGAGAAGGGACCACTGCAGGTGCACTGTACGCTCGTAAAAGTAAATATCAGACGCAAGAAGTGTTGCAGAAAGGTGATTTTATTTAGGTAGAGAAAAGAGAAGAAAAGAAGGAAAAGAGAAAAAGAATTCCACAAAGAGTGGGGAAGGGGATTCCAGAGGGGAAATCCAAGAGGGGAAAGAGAGCTCCCACTATGTGGGAGGGGATCCCAGAGAGCTGGAAATCTGAAATGGGTGAAGGAGCAGGGGAATTTATCCTGGGAGATATTCCCACCTCCCCAAGTTCCTCTGGCCAATGAAAGGAGTTCCTTTAAACTTCTGCAGGGGTGACTGATCCTTAGTTTCTTCCCTTGCCCCTGAAATTCAAACATAAACCATTAAATCTCCCAGATGGAGAGAGATGGGAGGGGGGCATGGCCCTGGGAAGTTCTTGCCCTTAAAACTGTGCCCCCTTGTGGACCCAGTAGGAGAACACATTCCCTCATTCCCCACTCTGAACAGGAAAATTCAAGTTTTGTTGGAATACGGGCACTGATCCTCTTTACTTCCTGCTGAAATGGGGCATAGAAGGGGCCCTGCAGTTGAGGTTTCCTCCAGAGGGGAGCCTTTCAGGGCCGAGGTCCATGATAAAGCTCACGAGCCAAGGACATCCAGGGTTCCAGCGGCAGGATTATTTGTGACTTTATGGTTCTATAAGAAACAAATGTGACAAGATGGTTAAAGATGAGAGGCCCACAGGCCAACAAATATCAAATGGTTATAAACGAGCCTAGGAGAGAACAGAGCCAGGCTCTTGAAGGCCTTTAGCCCTGTGATTGATTCCCAAGTTCTCTGTTCAAAACAACACTTAACTGGTTTACAAAATAGCAGCATTTTTCTTAGAAAGAAACAGGTTCTCCTCCTCTCTGTTGTTAGCAGATTTAGGGTTTTTATTTTGAAGAGCTACAGCAGCTAAAGGGTTAAGCTGGTTTGCAGAGAGCTGCCTTTTGCAGAGAGAATTAGCAACGTTTTTATGTTATTAATTAACTCCTGCCATTGCTTATGGTAACTAAATAGAGGTAGTAACTTTCCTAATACCAGCACCAAGTTTCCAGGGCAGGAGAGAAATACTGAGAAGGTCGTGCCAGCGCCCAGGAGAAGATTGGCTTCCTGGACCTTTATGGCTTTACCTGGGGCTTTCTGAGGGTGATGGCTCATGCCGGCACATGTTCCAGGCACCTTTAGTTCTGCCATTGGGTCATCTGGTTAGACACCTCAAGCCCAGGGGACCTTAGTTCCCAAGGACAGTGTGCTTTCCAGTGATTCCCTTGGCACAGCATGCATGGATGAGGTGGTGGTACATTCCTCTGGGGACAGTTTCTTATAAAATGTCCCTCCAGACTGCATTGGTAATAAGCTTTGCCAGACTGGCTGCTAACGGGAGCCTTTCCCTCACTGGAGCCCCTGGGGTCTGCTCGCCTGAAGGCCGTAACCAAGGCTCCAGCCTTTCCCTGGTGTCTCCTGTTCCTCTCAGCCTGTTCCTTCTGGTCTCTATTATAAAACAGTGAGGTTGCCTGGTTCAGCAATGATTCCAGACTCTGCTCTGGGCCCAAGGCCAGTTGCTGGAGCTTCCGCCTGATATCTGCTGCTGACTGAGTAATAAACTTGTTCTTTAGTATTAACTGACCCTCTATGGCGTCTGGTGACAGGGGGTGCACCTTTCTTAAGGCGTCCTGCAATTGCTCAAGGAAAGCTGTCGTGTTTTCTTCCCTTCCCTTTGGGGGCTAGACTTTCCACTCAGCAGAGGGTAATTTGGCTATGATATTTGGCAGAGAAAAACCACTTCTTCAGAGGTCATGTGTCAAATCAGTCCCATTTTCCAGTAAAAATGTGAATGGGGACTTGAGCTTGTGAATAGAAGCACACATCTGAAATGGAACACAAGGGATGTCCACACCCCCGGGTTAAAGAAATTACAGCCCCTTCGACCTGAGGCATCCCCCAGGTAAAATGGATACTGAAATGAAATGTCTTTCAGTCAGTATCCCAAAATTTCATGTGTCCAAGATGCACGATCCATCTTATCAGAGGGCCTTCCATGTACTGGATTCCAATCACGACCTACCAGCCTCATGGACTCATGCCCACGGCCTGCATGACCTCCAGTGTCCACATTAGAGGCATGGAAGGAAAGGAGCTGTTGGATTGGGTTGTACCAACGAGCTCCAACAAGGCCAGTGAGGCTCAGGAGGTGGTTGCCAATATTCCCAGCACAGGTCCAATTTTTGCAGGCCAATTTATAAAACTGTCCCAGAAGAGTAAGCTTCTAGGGAGGAACAATTAGAGCACAGGATTCAAAGAAGTCAAGCCAGGCCTTGCAACTGCCCCTCCCATTCAGGTGCCTTTTTACCATCTGGTGCCAGAGGGCAAAGTCTACCACAGCCTCCTCCGTGACCCGAGGCTGCCATGTCGCTGGGACCATGTGCACACTCTGGGCCACTTCCTCAGCCGCTGTCCACAGAGGGACCCAGGGCCGGCAGGCAAACACCCCTGCGAAGTTCCCTTGTGCCGTCCTTGACTGTGGTTTTTAACAGCCGGGTTGTGGGGTTTCATGCTGCCCCCATCTTCACCGCTGCGATTTCTTAAGCACTGCCGCTCAGCTTCCAGCCTCCACGCCTAGTTGGGACACACCTTGCCCTGCCCCACTGCTTTTCTCCCGGCCCAGCTGCGGCCTACTGCGGGGCTGGGCTGCCGGTGGTCCCAGTTCCCATTCTGGCAAGGAGCGCAAGGCCAGGGGTAGCGTGCGCACTCCACCCACCAGCTGGTGAGCCCAACACCCAGCCACACCTGTGCACGCCCAGTTCTACCCGCTGTACATACAGAGTGTTTGCCTGCCCCACTTCCCGCAGGTTTTTTCCCCCAGAGAAGCAGTCGAGAGAGAGAGAGAGAGAGAGAGAGAGAGAGAGAGAGAGAGAGAGAGAGGGAGAGAGAGAGAGAGAGGGAGGGAGGGAGGGAGGGAGGGAGGGAGGGAGGGAGGGAGGGGGACAGAGAAAGACAGCTTGGAGGAAGTGCGCTTTTAGTTCTGGCTGGCCTGCTTGCCACCGCAGCTGGGTACCACTCCAGTTCGCCCACAGCCCTGCCTGGCTGCCACCTCTTTAGGTGTTCTTAAAGAGACAGGACAGAAAGCAAGTGAGAAAGGAAGTGAGAAGGGTCCAATATTTCTCACTTACCCTGTCAAGTAACCATTTTTTCTTACGTTGAACTCCTTCGTCCCTTCGTGGTCACCAGTTCTGTAACTAGGTTTTTTGGGGGTTGGTGAGGCACGGCTTCCCTGAGTCTATGCTGTGGGTTCTTGGTCTCCACTCTCATAACAGTAAGAGAAGGGACCACTGCAGGTGTGCTGTACGCTCGTAAAAGTAAATATCAGACCCAAGAAGTGTTGCAGAAAGGTGATTTTGTTTAGGTAGAGAAAAGAGAAGAGATGGGGAATTTATCCTGGGAGAAATTCCCACCTTCCCAAGTTCCTCTGGCCAATGAAAGGAGTTCCTTTAAACTTCTGCTGGGGTGACTGACTCTTAGTTTCTTCCCTTCCCCTGAAATTCAAACATAAACTGTTAAATCTCCCAGATGGACAGAGACGGGAGCGGGGCATGGCCCTAGGAGTACCCCCTTGTGGACCTGGTAAGAGAATACATTCCCTCAATGGTGTCAGAGGACTAGGGATTGGAAGAAGCCGTGACTCCCAGTTAGAACGTCCAGCCAGGTTTAATTTACTGATGGCATGAAATACGAGGCCAGACTGGTTTACCTAAGAAAAACTGAAAGTGCCATTTTCTGGCCATTTGGATTGAGGCCAGGCCATGTTACAAAGATGTTTAGGTTTTAGATCAGGCGACAGCTGAAGAGGTTTTAGGTTTTTCAGGATGTAGACTAGAGACCACGACTGAGGAATAGAGGGCAGAATATTGCCCCCGGTGAAGGAGATAAGTTTTAAGGAAAGGGGAAGGAGCGAGTAGTTGCCAGGGTCTTCATTAGGCGTCCCTGACTGACTTCTGGGCTGCAACGTTGGTGAGTGATCAAGGCAGGCATCCCCGCAGTTGACCGGATGCCAAGGGAAGGTTGTCTTTCCAAGTCTGTGACTGACGTTGGAGTTTTTGAGCAACATGGAGACTTGTCTCCTCTGGCTCCACACAGATAAAGAGGGTCTCTTTGTTTCTACTAGAAGGAGAAAGATTGATAGGAAAAGAGAGAGAAAGAGAGACTTGTCTCCTTGAGGCTTGAAGGACAAGAGAGAGAAAGAGGGAGAGACTTGTGTCCCATTCTCTAAAGGAAAAGAGGGAAGGGGAGATTGCTTACCCGACCTGAAGGTGGCGGGAGAGCTGCTTGGCATCTAAGCATGAGCTGCTGGGCTGCTCTGATGTGTTGAGGTCCCAGGTGGTCTCCTCCCAGAGGGGGAGCAAGGACAGGGGCCTGGTCTCCCCAAAGGAATACCCCTGTCCTGGGTTTTTGGCACCAAATGTTAAAATGCACGCAGTGAATGAAGAGACCCCCACACAGGATTTGTGTAAGCAGTGTGGCTGTTTAATCACCTGGGTGCAGGCAGGCTGAGGCCAGAAAAGGCATCAGACTTGATTTCTGTTTCTATTGCACTGTGGTCCTAGAGTGTGTTTGGTACAATTTCAGTTGTTTTGCAATTGCTGAGGATTGTTTTATGTCTGATTGTGTGATCAGTTTCAGATTATATGTCATGTGACAATGAGAATAATGTGTATTCTGTTGGTTTGGGTGGAAAGTTCCGTAGAAGTTCATCAGATCTATTTCATCCAATGTTGAGTTCAGGTCCTAAATATCTGTATTAATTTTCTGCCTCGATGATGGGTCTAAATATTGTCAGTGGAATGTTGAAGTCTCTCACTATTACTATGTGGGAGTCAAAGTCAGTTTGTAGGTCTCCAAGAACTTGTTTCATGAATCTGGGTGCTGCCGTGTTGGATGCATATATATTTAGGATAGTTAAGTCTTCCTGTAGAATTGGACCTTTTACCATTATGTGATGCCTTTCTTTGTCTTCTTTGATTTTTGTTGGTTTAAAGTCTGTTTCATCTAAATTTAGGATTGCAACTCCTGCTTTTTTCTGATTTCCATTATATTGGCAGACTTTCCATGATTCCTTTGTTTTGAGCCTATGGGTGTTAATTGCATTTGAGATGGGTCTTTTGAAGACAGGATACCGTTGAGAACTAGGATTTTACTAAAGTGTGTATATTAAGAGCACATTTTTACCTGAAATAGATATTGAGATACTTTGAAATATTAACAGAAATATTAATTTGTTTAGTTCTTATGATTATTGTTATTGGCATGATGCTAACTGACTTAGTATATTGAAGTTATACGACACTGTCTCAGTTTATCCAGTGATACTGAGGAAATCACTTCAGATTAAAGCAAACTCAAACTGATTCAGCTTTTTTCCTATGATTTCTAAATCCTCAGAATTTCCCCCAATCCCAATTCCAGGTTTACAGTCATATCCTTATATTAATATTGCAAATTATATTGTAATATATCCAAAAATAATAGTGAGCAAATCTTGTATATACTCAGTGAACATCCTTGGTCACATTTTGTGTCTCTTTTTTGCTTTTAAGTTCATATCCGCCTGCTTTCTGCCTACCCCATAGCTTATATAAAAAATACAAAGGACAGATAACGTAGTGTAAGTTGCTGTATTGGTTCATTTTCACACTAGTAGAAAGAAATATCTGAGTCTGGGTAATTTATAAAGGAAGAAAAGTTTAATTGACTCAGTTCCCTGTAACTGTCAAGGTCTCAGGAAACTTACAATTATGGTGGGAGGCAATTGAGAAGCAGGTACCTTCTTCACAAGGTGACAGGAAAGACAGGGAAGCAAAGGGGGAAGAGCCTTTTATAATGCTATCAGATCTCCTGAGAATTCCTTCACTATCCCAGAACAGCATGGAGGAAACCACCCCCATGATAAGTTCACCTTCCACCACATCCCTCCCTCAGTACATAGGAATTACAATTCGAGATGAGATTTGGGTGGGGACACAGAGTCAAAACATATCAGTTGCCTATTTTCTCTAAAGCTAATGAACTATAATAAACTATAAAATGCTTCATTTTTTCTGATAGTGTGTTTTAATTCATGTTTGTTTTTTATTTTTAGTAAATCTATTTTAGGATTTTGCATTGTGGTTACCATGAGGCTTACAAAAAAGTCTTATATGTTATTTTGAAAAGATAAAAAGTTATTTTTGATCACACAGATTGAAAAAAACAAAGAATGAACCAGGTTCGGTGGTTCATGCCTGTAATCCTAGACCTTTGGGAGGCCTAGATGGGCAGATTGCCTGAGCTAAGGAGTTCAAGAACAGCCTGGACAACATAATGAAACCCAATCTCTACTAAAATACAAAAAATTAGCCAGGCATGGTGGTGCATGCCTGTAGTCCCAAATACTTGGGTGGCTGAGGTGGGAGAATTGCTCAAACCCAGGAGGTGGAGGTTGCAGTGAGCCAAAACCATGCTACTGCACTCCAGCCTGGGTGAGAGAGTGAGACTCTGTCTCAAAAACAAACGGATGAACAAACAATTGAAAAAAATCTGCACTTTAAATCTGTGCCCCAATATTTTGTCCTTTTGTTGTCTCTATTTACATATTTTCATGTTGCCTATCTCTTTAAAATGTTGCTGTAGCTATTATTTTTGATAAATCTGTCTTTTGGCTTCATACTAGAATTACAAGTGGATTGTACAGCACTGTTACATTATTAGAGTATTCTGGATTCTCAATGAACTTACTCTTCTTGTGGGTTTTATATCTTCAAATGTTTTCTTTTTGTGTGTTAGTTTTTTGTTTGTTTGTTTCATCTTTCAAATTGAAGGACTTCCCCTTCGTATTCTTATAAGAGTGATCTGGTGATGGTAAATTCTCTGTTTTTGCTTGTCTGTGACAGACTGTCTCTCCTTCATATTGTAAAGATAGCTTTATTGGATACAGTATTCTTGGATGACAGGAGTTTTTTCTTTAAGCATTTGAAACATGTTGTCTTACTCTGACCTGGGCTGCGTGGTTTCTGTTGGGAAGTCTGCTGACAGATGAATTGGAGCCCCTTCACTTTCTTTGTTTCTTTTGTGCTGCTGCTTTTAGAATCCTCTCTTTGCCTGTGACCTTTGAGAGTCTGATTATTGTATGCCTCAAAATAGTCTTCTTTGAGTGATAACAATTTGGTATTTTCTGAGATTTCTGTATCTGGATATTTACACCTGTCTCGAATTTGGGGGAAATTTTCTAGTTTTATGTGTTTTACTATTGGGATGGGGATCTCACTATATCACCCAGGCTGGGCTCAAATTCCCGAGTTCAAGGAGTTCCCCCACCTCAGCTTCCTAAGCAGTTGTGACTACAGGCAGGTGCCACTGTGCCCATTCCCGTTAGAAAATATTTTATGAGAAGCAGCTTTTTCTTGGATAGCTTCAAAGGTTTTCCAAGGATAAAAAAAGAATAAAATTTATAAAATTGTGATATTTCATTGTCAGAGTAATTTCACTGACTTAGTTTAAGTGATTAACTGATGTCAGCAGCTTAAACTTAGATCAAGACTTTGTCCCAGGTTAAGACATCAAAATCTCTTATTAATATAAGTAAGGGTGAGTTCATACTCCCTGCCTTTTGATCTAACAGCCTTTAAAAATTACCCAACAGTTGAATCTTCCTACAGGAGCCCACGTAACCAGAAATTATAGGTTTTTTTTTTTTTTTTTGAGACGGAGTTCCGCTCTTGTTCCCCAGGCTGGAGTGCAATGGCGCGATCTCAGCTAACCACAACCTCTGCCTCCTGGGTTCAGGCAGTTCTCCTGCCTCAGCCTCCTGAGTAGCTGGGATTACAGGCCCGCACCACCACGCCCAGCTAATTTTTTGTATTTTTAGTAGAGACGGGGTTTCACCATGTTGACCGGGATGGTCTCGATCTTTTGACCTTGTGATCCACCCGCCTTGGCCTCCCAAAGTGCTGGGATTACAGGTGTGAGCCACCACGCCCGGCCCAGAAATGATAGGTTTTAAATGGAGCATAAAAACTAAAGATCTTGGGGGTACAGAATGATTTCTCATGCAAAATGACAAGTGGTTTTTTAATAATAATTTTTTTTTTAAAAAAGAGAATTAACCAAGGAAAGTCAATTCACTATGAATGAGAGTCTCATTGATACTTTAGATTTCATTTGGGTGTCTGCCTTCCAAATGAATTTTTTGGGGTTCTTGACTATTCCTATCTGCAGTTCTCTCTTGATTGTGTGGTTACGAACTTTCTCCTGCTGCATCCTTTTGTATGCCACGTTTTATTCTCCTTCCTTTCACTTGCATGGATTCTTGATCTAAGAACTCTACTCTGTTAACTGAGTGTCTTTCTCTGGTATCTTGCTGGTGGCAGCTGTATCCAGTGCTATCCTGTGTGACCAGTGCTGCAGCCAGAGGCTAGCCTAAATTCTTGTACCACTGTCTACATCCCATCTATGTAATAGGTTCCTCGTAGCATTTGGGTAAGAAAATATTTAACACAGAATTTGACAGTGTTTTCTTATTTTCCTGTATAATTATTTCAGCTTTCAAATGTAAGAGCTACCTCCAAAAAGATCCCTCTAAGTTAAATACCCAGGTATCTGTACATATTAGCATGTTTTTTTATGTCCTGTACAGTCTTCAAGTGGGTTCATTTTTGCCAAAACAAGAAATTAATTTCACATTTGAAGCATCTCTCTCTCTCTCTCTCTCTCCTCTCTCTCTCTCTCTCTCTCTCTCACACACACACACACGCATGTGTGTGCGCATTTAGTCAGAATTCATAAAGTAAGGAAAAGGTAAGGTTTTCAGTAAAGGGTTAGAGACTACAAGGTAACCACCTAAAAGTGGAATTCTGTTTGCATATCACACTTTGTATCAAGGAAAATTCTGGAAGGAATAAATTATAAAAATAACTGTAGGCCAGGCACGGTGGCTCATGCCTGTAATCCCAGCACTTTGGGAGGCTGAGCCGGGTGGATCACGAGGTCAAGATATCGAGACTATCGTGGTCAACATGGTGAAATCCCTTCTCTACTAAAGATACAAAAAAAAATTAGCTGGGCATGGTGGCGTGTGCCTGTAATCCCAGCTACTCAGGAGGCTGAGGCAGGAGAATTGCCTGAACCCAGGAGGCGGAGGTTGCGGTGAGCCAGGATCGCGCCATTGCTCTCTAGCCTGGTAACAAGAGTGAAACTTCGTCTCAAAAATTAATAAATAAATAAATAAATGTAAAAATTATATCACAGAAGAACTAGAAGAAATATAGGAAAAAATTATTTTTCTGTAAACTGAGACTGTGGAATCCTTTTAGACAATGAAATGATAACTAGAAGCTCTATAAACAATAAGAAAAATTTGATGATATGCAAAAGTTTTAAAAATTTGATAAAACCAGTATAAGCAAAGACGAGCAAAAAATGGAAAATATCTGATGAGGCACATTTCATAAACAAGAGATCTGTTTTCCAAATACACAGTTTCTGCACGTAAATAAAAACAGCAGCAGAACTCCAAGTGAAAATCAGAAATATTAACAAAGGATTCATAGGATATGAAATACAATTAACTATTAAAGATAGCAATGCTCAAAATTATTCAGAATCAGATAAATATAGATTACATTTCTATTGACATATAATTTCTTACCTATTAGTTTGGCAGAAAACGAAGTGTTTGGCAGCATACTAGGTTTGCAAGAATGCAGAGAAACTGGTACCAACCCACCATTGTTCATGGGAGTACAAAGTGGTATACCATAATGAAGGCTATTTGGAAATATATTTTCAGATATGAAATAAATATTGCTACATAAAATTTTACTCCCAGAAGTTATTCTGTTTATTTACTTATTCAGTAGCAAAATAACTTATATGCAAGGTCAAAATATTACAGTATTGTTTGTAACAACAAAATATTGTAAAATGAAACTACTTTTCATTAATAGGAAATTAGTACATCCATACAACAAATAAAACATAACTATAAATATAAGTGTGGTATATCAGTGGAATCATTATGCCCAGAATAGTCAAGTCTGTAGAGAGTGAATTTGGGTTCCTGATTGTTTAGGGCTAGAGGGAAAGGGCTATGGGGAGTGTTTGCTAAAGATTACAAGGTTTCTTTTGGGGATGATGATAATGTTCTAAAATTAGATTACGTAGATGTTTCTACTCAGTAAATATGCTAAAAACTATGGAATATTGAATTGCATAGTTTACTAAGTGAACTTTATGGTATATAAATTATATCTCAAAGCCATTAAATAAACACATTTAAAGCCTTCCACATTGTTTACATAAAAAGTCATTTGTTAACTCAAAAAATATTTTAAGACAAATTCTGTGTCCAGCACTGTATTGATCACTTAGGATATGTTGAGTCCGATCAGCAGACTTGACCGAACAATGGATGAAAAATGTACACTGACACAGGCTTGCTAGTCAGCAAGGCCAAGGGACCTCTGCCAAAGTCAGCAGCGACCCCCAGAAACTGGCGGCCTTCACATTTATTTAATACAGATTAAATGACAGAGGTCTCAAGTAAACACCATTCGAGGGTAATTAACATTGCCAACCCACAGAGTAGAGAGCAGTTCTGCCCATGAAATTTCAAAGGTCAGTCTTAGTAAACAAGCTATTTAGATAAACTCTACATTCCCTTGTTATCTGCTCTATGCTGTTAGCTCAAGGTAAAAGGATTAGGCTGCCTCCAGCCATAACCTTCTTCCAAGGCTTTTGCAAAACCTTCAGACCTTCCAAGAAGATTTGTGTTTTCTAAAATTTCTCCCACCATTCTGACTGATCTCCTATAAGGATACATCATGACTACATGTTTTCTGTCCTGAAACGGATAACTGCCAAAATAGGAGACAAACAGGTGCACATATAATATAAAGCTATAATAAAGATATATAATAAATGAACATACACAATTCTTGGAAGCACAGAGTAAATAAAACTTCACAGGGAAGCTGGAAAAGGGTCTATCAGAGGAGGTAACATTTGGCCAGGTGTGGTGGCTCACACCTGTAATCCCAGCACTTTGGGAGGTTGAAGTGGGTGGATCATGAGGTCAAGAGTTGAGACTGGGCTGGGCGCGGTAGCTCAAGCCTGTAATCCCAGCACTTTGGGAGGCTGAGGCAGGTGGATCACGAGGTCAAGAGATCAAAACCATCCCGGTCTACATGGTGAAACCCCGTCTCTACTAAAAATACAAAAAATTAGCTGGGCACGGTGGCGGGTGCCTGTAATCCCAGCTACTCAGGATGCTGAGGCAGGAGAATTGCCTGAACCCAGGAGGCAGAGGTTGCAGTGAGCCAAGATCGCGCCATTGCACTCCAGCCTGGGTAACGAGAGCAAAACTCTGTCTCAAAAAAAAGAAAAAGTTGAGACCATCCTAGCCAACGTGACGAAACCTGTCTCTGCTAAAAATACAAAAATTAGTCAGGGATGATAGTGCATTCCTGTAATCCCAGCTTTTCAGGAGGCTAAGGCAGGAAAATTGCTTGAACTCAAGAATCAGAGGTATTGAGTAATGGTAAAATAATTTAAGGTAAAATCATGAATATTTGAAAATCTGAAAACAGAATAGCTTTGTGGAACTTCAGTGAAAGCCTGGGGTTGGGGAGAACTGTGGCAGATGATGCCACAGCAGTAGATAGGAACAGATTGAGAAGGGCCTTATCTACTTTCTTGGGAAATCAATGCCTTATTTTTCATGGAATAGGATATCGTGACTGGTTTTTAAAGGGAATCAGATGTTTCCTTTAGAAATCTCTTTGAGGCAGTGTGAGGATTAGATTGGAAAGAGGTGAAATTAAAAGTGTGGGGATCATAGAATCTACTTCATTATGCTCTTGAAAGAAACAGTGGTGATCTGAGTAGGATAAGGCAAAGGGGTAGTAACGGTTAGATTTGGGCAGCATTTTAAGAGTAGAAAGAGACTTGTTAATGATATGGAAGAGGAGCAAAGAAGTGCTGGGTAGAGAAGGGCATGGTTCCTCTCAAGGGCTCCACCCTCAGGCCTGTGCCAGGGGATCTAGGTGGGGACAGGCCCTCCTGCCTTTGCTCCCAAATATTGCATTTCCCAAGACCACCCTAGCCTGCCATGCCCCCATCCATTTCCTATAAAAATGCAGATACCCTAGTGGGCAGAGACACAAGTGCCTGGACATCAAGAAGAACATACCGGTGGAAGATTACACAAGCAGCTGGACATCGAGAGGATGTCTAGGGAGCACCCCAGTGCAACAGCACACTGACGGGTACTGGCAGGCCAGCAGGCCATCGACCAGTGGGATGACCGAGAGTTTGGCGGGGGTAGTTGTAGGAGAGCCGGGGCCATGGAGCAGCCTGACTCCAGGGGAAAACCACCTTCTACTCCATCCCCTTTCTGTCTCTGTCTGCCTCTGAGCTCTCCCATCTGCTGAGAGCTATTTTTACTCAATAAAACCTTGCATTCATTCTCCAAACCCGCCTGTGATCCCATTCTTCTGCTACACCGAGGCAGGAAACCCCAGAATAAGGAACCTCTGTACTTGTGATAAGGCAAGTGGTCTAATTGAGCTGACTAACACAGGCTGCCTACTGATCCCCAAACTAAAAGAGCACCTGTAACACATGCTCACTGGGGCTTCAGGAGCTGTAGACTTTCAGCCCAGACACTGCCGTGGGGTCGGAGCCCCAAAACCTGCCTGTACACCTGCTCCCACTGGGGGTTTTGAGCAGTGGGACACTGAAGAAGCAAGCCGTACCCCCATCACACACCCTGCAAGGGGGATAAGGAAACTTCTCATTTCAATAACTTACCAAGTTTAGAGAAGTGAATGACAACTATTCAGGTATCTGGGATCAGAGTGTTCCAGTTTGACTTGGTGGTGGTGGGATTACCAAAGAAGCATGTAGGGAGAATTCACCATCCTTGTATCTTTCAATCTACCAGGATTCCTGATCATTATAGGTATTTAAAGGTTGAATGAATGGTTGAATAAAAGCAATAGTCTCCTACTATTACTATTTTGCAGGTTTCTACATATATTAATATTTTAATTTTATATACGGGCCTTTACAAGTGACATTTTGGTTGACTAGTATTTAATACTGGGAGAAAAATCTGCAAGAATATTGAAGAAGTGAATAGTAATGAGAAGAGCTGTTTGCATTTTTATCGGCCTTCTTAAACTAGTTTTGTGCCTGGGGTCCCTGCGTTTATTTCTACTCTCTTTCCTAACCACTCATCCTGGATGAGATGTCTGTTTATACTTTTGTTATACATCATTTTCCTCATGTCCTTCCTTGAAGACCATATGTAGCATTCCTGTTGCTTACTGTGCTCAGTCTGTACTTCATAAGCTAAGCCTGTCCTCTCTCTCTAACTTCCATGAAGATAGTTATTTGTAACTGGTTGAACTTCCTGCTTGTCCCCTATACAAATTGTTTTAGCCCTTGTTTGCATGTTTTTGATGTTTCTGTTTGTAATGCATTTCTCCAATATTTTTCAGTGTCTATTTCATGCCCATGTCTTCTGTTAGGTTTTACTTGATTCTGATGGATTAGGAAGGCTGAATTTCTAGAGAATAAATATACTATATGCTGTATTATCGATTATTTTTGTAAATGTTACATTTTGTCATTCCCCACTGTTTTTCTGTATTTTATTTCCTCAAATAGATTTTTAAGTTATTTCAGCTTAAGTATCTCATTGTAGTTTTTAAAGTGAAATTATATGTTATAGACATTAAATATTTTAAAGCATATATTCTTGGGTTTTCAAATGAAACCTCATGATACTTTTCTAAGTTCTAGAATTGTTATTGTACATAAGGGACCTAAGTTACTCTCGCTAGGTTTGGCCTCATTCAAAACATAGCAGGATACGTTTTCTTACCTCTGAAACCTTTATAATTCTAGCTGATACTTTCCATATCATGCAGTGCAAACATGGGTAAAAGATGTCAGGGTGTTACCGACCCCAGGGAGCAGAAGAAAAAGAGTTTTAGTGGAAAGTCAGTGGAAATCGCAATAGGGAAAGGAATACATGAAAACAATATGCTGGTTATTATCAATAGTTAAAACCACCTGGATAGCAAGTGTTCCCATTTAAAATGCAACAGTAGAGGCCACAATAGCTTAGTCAGCATGAACCATTGATTTTGCAGATTTCATTCATTCCAGCTCTGGTATGGGATTGGACAGAAAACAATGCAGAAATGAGCTGTAGCAAAAGGCACAATCTTTATTGCATTATGTAACCTATTTCTTCAAAGTATAAGGCATCGCCAAGGAAAGTACATAAGAAAAGAACACAATGCTTAGGTCAAAATACACGTGTTGTGCTTCATCATATGACATTATGGAGTCACGAGATCTAAGATGAGGGGATAATTTTTCAGTGACCCCCTCCATATGCCTCTGGCAGAAGCTATTGCTTGAGAAGCTACAGGCAGAGAATTCACTCTCTTGCAAGGTAGCCTGTCTCATTTTTAATAGCTTTGTTCTGGTCGACAAGGTAAACATTAATAAGCTAGGGAATTTCTGTCACTCCTGTCATCCTCTTTGGGACCTTGACCTCACTTCCAAATACTGCCAGTCATTCTTGAGAACTTTCAGGGGTTAACATGTTTCCTAAAGAAAACGTGTGTGTGTGTGTGTGTGTGTGTGTGTGTGTGTGTGTGTGTGTGTGTGTGTGTTTTAACAGCTACAATGTTGCAGTCAACATTTTCCATTCTTCCTCCAGCTTTCCATATAGATGTTCACAGCTGTGGTGGACATCAGATGTTGGAGCCATTCCAGTGGCACTTAAAACATTCCAAGGACCGAACAAAGGGCAGTTGGAGGGACAGATGGCAGACCATACTCATGACCCCCTCTGTATTTATTGCACTTGCAAGAATCTTTTGATATTATTGATTTATTGCCAAGCTTTTAATATTCTTGTAAGATGCTTGAGAGCAAGAATCATGATTTCTTTTATTTGGATCATAAACATTTTTTGAAGGAATGAGTGATTTTAAGCATACATCATAGCCCCAGTTATGCACCACTCACTTTCCTTTTGGTCAGTCCTTTTCCTGGAGAAGACTGCCTTGTAAAACATTTAATTGGACCTCTCACAGTCTAGCTTTTTATAGACACCCGTGACCCAAATTTAGGGTGAAGACTGTTTAGGCTTAAGGTGGAATACATGCTGGATGTGTAAGTTAATGTTGGTAATGAAACATGATTGTCTCTCATGGGCCTAGTCCAGCCCAGTGGAAGGAAATAGAATAAATCTTCTCCACTTGCATAGAAAAGAGAGTTGTGTTAGGAATATGATCATGAAGACTTTCAAGTTAAATTTTAAAGAAACTTGAAAAAGCAACTGTCAGTAACTCCATTGCTTAGAGTGAAAAGTGAGGATGCTAAGAGCTGCTACTCCTTCAGCTTTTATAAAGTACGGGTTGGTTTTTTTTTTTTGTACTGGAAGCAGGAAGCCAGGAGCAGTCTGGTGAGAAGCACAGACCTCAGAGATGGAGATGTCAAGAAGATGTACAGCATTCATTTATTTGTTAACTGCAGAATATTTATCGACCAATGTCATAGTACTGTGACAGGTGCTGACCGCAGTAAACTAGATGGACAGAGGCTCCTAATCTTAGGAAGATATGGTCTAGCAGAGGATAGACAGAAGTTACACTTATTCAGATCAGTAATGGTAATCGTGATAAGTACAGAAGTGATCATATGCTAACCTAACAATTTCAACCAAAATAATCACCAGGATTGGAAAGACTGGGGTGTAGGGGGAGCATCTTACCTAGAAGCATTTCATTTTAAAAGAAAATGAAATTCCAAGAGGTATTAAAAGAACATTGAAATATTATTTTCTACATTTCTTGCCACTTGGAGAATACAAGAGTAAATTAACTTTTCAAAAAAAAATCTTCAGCTATATGGTTTCTATACTCTGCATATTCATTGAATTTTAACACCATTCTTTGAAAAAGATGAAATTATTTTAATTCATAGGGATAAATGGACTAAAATACTTGTAGGTGGGGGTGGATGATGGGCATACATTACTTAAACATGGTAATGATAGGACCTCCATAGTAGTAATTTACCATTTACATAACTCTCTTTAGGAGAAATTTCAGGTACCAGCCTACAGTCACACAGCTAAATGGCAGTCAGAAATCAAACTCAGCTCTGTTTGATTGTTGCATCTGATTCACTTTCTTTTTAAAAACTATTTTTCTTGCAAAATCACATTGTTCTAGATTTCATTTATTATGATTTAGTTATCATTTTAATTTAGAAACTCAGAAATGTTAAATTGCCAGTGTAACTCCTTCGTTTTATATTATCATCTATCTATCTATCTATCTATCTATCTATCTATCTATCTATCTATCTATCTATCTGAGACAGAGTCTCACTCTGCTGCCCTGATTGGAGTGCAGTGGTGCGATCTCCGTTCACTGCAGCCTCTGCCCTCAGGGTTTAAGCAATCCTCCATCATCAGCCCCCCAAGTAGCTGGGATTACAAGCATATACCACCATATCCAGCTCCAGCTAATTTTTGTATTTTTTTTAGTAGAGACAGGGTTTCACCATGTTGGCCAGGCTGGTCTCAAACTCCTGACCTCAAGTGATCTACCTGCCTCTGTCTCCCAAAGTGCTGGGATTACAGGTGTGAGCCACCATACCTGGCCATCCTTCATTTTACAAAAGAAGAAATTGAAATTCAGAGAGACAATGTGACTTGCTCAGCATGTTACAGAAATTAGACTCAAGTTGTCATAATTAGAAGGAAGTACTGTAAAATTTATTATTATTACCTATACTAATATTTAAATAGTTTATATACTAGTGAAAGACAAGTTTTTCTTAGAATTTTTTTACTGTAGATCTTTAGGAAAAGGTTTGAAGAGAGCTTTACATATCAAAATGATACTACCTAGTGAGCATCCTCCACTCAGGGAAACTCACCCAAACTCAGCTAGGGATTAAAGGCTCTGACCTACACACGTAGATGTTTTCATCATGAACAGACTTAGGGGTTATTTTCAACAGCAATAATCCATTTACAAATGTGGAACTTTCTTTTTAAAAATGTATTTTTTATTCGTGGATTTCTTTATTGCATGTTATAAAACGTAGCCACTGACTTGAGTTTTTAAGATCTATTATTGTGTTGTTCATTTATTGTGTAAATTTTTTTTGAAATTGTGTTTGACATGTACCTGGTTAAATACTTGTTTTCAGCTTTTATCATAATAAGCAATATGTGCTATCATAGCTTCAATTTTCCTGCCAAGTAGAGAGTGACAGCTGTGTGGCAATATTTAATGCATATTTTCATCTACAGATAAATTGGAAGGATGGAAAAACAGCTTCTGGGTGGGCAGGTCACCATCATTTAAATGAATCGTTAAAATTATATTTTTCCCTGGAAACAAAATGTAATTGCTTTTCTGCTTAGATGCACACCGAAAGCCCTTATTTATATTATTGTAACATATTTTCTCACAATTTACAACTTTCTCAATATCCTTTGGATTTTTTCCATTTTTGTTACTTTTCTTCATTCAAGCAATGTGCACTTGCATCTTAGTAAAGCTCTGTGACATTTGCATAAATTTATTCCTGAAGGACATTGTTCAGTACTCTTCCACGTTCATTGACTGGCACTGAGGGAATTAAAGCCCTCCATTGACTGCCCCTTAAGGGACGTTCTCACGCTCACCTTGATTGCAGAAAGATTACAGCCTCGGGCTCAGTATTTGTATTGTGGAATATTTTTACTCATTTTATAAATAAGGAATATTATTTATCTATTTTTTTATTTTATAATTTTAGATTTTACCACTAATTGTAAGACGTTTGCCCATCTCCAAGATAGCATGAATGCCTTAACTGTGTTCCCAAATTGTGTTGCCGCTACAACTTAAAACTATCTCAACAATGATTCATGTAGTAATATGAGGTTCATAAAGATACTGTGTTCATTTAATGATCTGAATAAATAAAAAGCAGACAAAAATTTTCATCTCTGTTTCTTCTGCTCTCAGTTTGCTTGTATATAAGTAATAATTTGGTATTTTATGTGCTGGCGTGCCTTTATTCTGAGACTTCAAAAGGTTACCATGGGATAGTGATATGTGTGAAACTGTCACTTACTAAAACAGAACAACTATTCACGGTCTGTGACACTCTGAGTAAATGTAATCCGTTTTATACTTTGATTATGTCATTTGCAATTGAAAGATTTTATCTCTGGTGATTATTACTACTACAAAATTTTAGCTTATATGACCCGTCACAAATTTGAGGACATTAGGAAAGAAAAAAGCCAATGGCTATTTTTCTAGAGTTAATTCGTGTTTAAAGTTTTGTTGTTTCAAAGATGATGGTTTCTGTTGTACCATAAGTACATGAAGAAAGTTAACTTTGAATGTGAAGTTTAATCGGCATAGCCTAAGGTTCTGGCTGAAATGATACACTATGAGTGGTTATTTTAATTTTTCTAGCCTTTTATGAGTTCATGAAAATTTTAGACATATTTTTTGAGACAGAGTTTCACTCTGCCGCCCAGAGTGCAGTGGCATAATCTCAGCTCACTGCAACCTTCTTGTGGGTTCAAGCGATTCTCCTCCCTCAGCCTCCCAAGTAGCTGGGGTTACAGGTGTACACCACCACACCCAGCTAATTTTTTGTATTTTTAGTAGGGATGGAGTTTCACCATGTTGGTCAGGCTGATCTTGAACTCCAGACCTCAGATGATCCGCCCTCCTCAGCTTCCCAAAGTGCTGGGATTGCAGGCATGAGCCACCGTGCCTGGCTAGACTATTTTTTGCCCAAGCAATATTTCATAGGTCTTTTGCTCAGAGGATTCAGATATGGATCTGTGTCTATTTCTTTCTCTTTTTTTTTTTTGAGACAGAGTCTTGCTCTGTCGCCGGGCTGGAGTGCAGTGATGTGATCTCGGCTCACTGCAACATCCGCCTCCAGGGTTCAAGTGATTCCCCTGCCTCAGCCTCCCAAGTAGTAGCTGGGACTACAGGCATGCACCACCATGCCCGGCTAATTTTTGTATTTTTGTAGAGACAGGGTTTCAGCATGTTGGCCAGGATGGTCTCCATCTCCTGACCTCATGGTCCACCCACCTCTGCCTCCCAGAGTGCTGGGATTACAGGCCTGTGCCACCGTGCCAAGCCAGATCTGTATCTATTTCTAATAGGCTTCTTAATGTGTGCTTGTTTTAGTTTTTTTGTCCTCTTGAACTTTGTACCATACAGCTAATATCACTGTCTCCCTGAAATCATTATTACCAGTAACTGATAGGACAGTCTCTCAATTTCCTTAATAACTCAGATTTCCTTAATAGTTCAGAATCATTGTTTTTCTATCAGGTCATGTTTGTGAACCTAAGAATTCAACACCCATGTGGTTTTTCTAGTTTCTTGTCCTTATACTTCTAGCATACTTGACCTGTTAGTTATTCATTTCATGAACAGGTGAGTTGGAGTCTCTTCGGTGTGTCAGGAACTCAGCTCGACTGCTTCAGCGTCCCTCAGGCCTGAGGCTCAACCATGTCCTATTGATAATGATTGTCCCCACTGGTCATATTTCTGAGTTACTGAATTTTGAAAATTACCTGTATTACCATTGACTTGCCTTTGATTTATACTGTTTTAGATCAGATTCCTTGAGAAATAAGCCCTAAAGCAGGATTTGCATTTGAGACAGTTACTGGGAAATACTCTAGTGAATATCTGTGACGGAGTTAGAGCCACGTAACTGAGCAGAGGGAGACGTAGAACTGAGATGCAATTGCAAAAAAAAAAGACTTTGCGCAACCTCCACAGATTGCTCTGAACCTAAATGGAGTTCAGAAATGCTCCGAACTGAGGCGAGGGAATAAGTACCTTTAGCTCCTTTCAGCCACAAGTCATAATTGAGGGCTATGGCTCCACCTGTATTAACAGCCCCCACTTTAATCGAGGGCAAGGCCTAAGGAAATACTTAGCTTTGTTTTATCAGCAAGACATGCTCTGCTGCTGAAATAATGAAACCCTGCATCCCCAAAGGGAAAGCTGGGTGGCATACTCTAGCACCCACTAAACATGTCTTCCTTGCTTTTTTCCTTTTTTCACTCTCTCTTCCTCCATCTCTCTCTCTGTCTTCCTTCCCCAGAAAGGCTGTATTGATTGCATTTCTCATTGTCAGGTAAAGAGTTAACTCTTTTAAAAATTGCCTAGTAGGAAGAATGTCCCACAGCTACGAAGAAGAAAAAAAAAACAATATGCATATCTAGTGTTACAAGAGATATATTGAGGAATTTGATCACTTTTATAGGTTAATTCTATTCATTTCCTACCCTGAATTATAGCAGAAATATTACTAGCTTTGCTCAGGGTATCCTGGGACAGATGGCCAGTCCCTGGTCACCATGAGGAGGTGATGACTACCTGTACCATAACATCTGCTGCGATTATGGTATTCATTCAGAATACAAAGTAAAAATCGGATTTAGCAGAAGCAGCTAAATCACAGAGGAGCCCCTTGGTGAACAAGACCTCTTCTCTATACTTCCAATCATACCTCTTGTAATCCTAACCACATTTAGGAGTGCTTTCCACATGAGAGATTTCTAAGAATATGTAAGTTTAATTTACATAAAAATAAATCTGAAAGTTTTGTTACAAATACAGTAACACGTTGTTAATTTACAAATTGGTACAATTTCATATATTTAAGGACTTTTAATTTCATCAGCAAATATGGATAAATTTACTGTATCATTACTTAAGTTATAATATTATCTGATTAATATCTCTTTCCATGGTTATCCCACACCAAAATCTTACCACACTCAAGAATGCCTGATTATATCATTGTCAGTGTTTTTTTTATTATTTCACAATTTCAGAATTTTATTTTGATGTTTCTAGATTGTATATAATTTTATTTTTAAATTCTCTTAAGTAAATACAAAAGAGGATAATCAGTCTCTTAGAGCTTCCCATTTAAGATATATGTAGCATTCTTACTTAGAACTGTGTAGCCTATCATAATTCCCTTCAGTAAGGTCATATTAAAAGAAAAATGTCTTTTTTAGCTATGAGTCTACTCATTCACTCAAAAACTATTTTGTATCTTCTGTTGTGTACATAGGAAGGACAGAGTTGAATAAGTTGCATTATTTTTTCTCTAAACATTGTCACAAGTGTGGTCAATGATAATTATATGGAAACTGATCTAATACAATTGTATAAATGTTCTCTAGTACTATGAACAGTGCTATTGGGAGCAGGAAAAACAGAACTAACTCTTAAGAGTGGCTTAACTGGAAAATAAAGTTAATGAAGCAATCATATTTGAGCTGATTCTTGATAGATGAGCCTGATTTCATATCTGCATCGTGAGTGTGCATGGAAAAGACTTCCAGTATAGCTGGAAAATAGGTTATATGGTGAGCAGCAGGCTGTGGTAGGACAAAAATAAAGTCAGCTCTCAAAAGGCCTTCAAACAATTTTAGTCTGTATTTAATGGATAACTGTGTAAGGATATTCGTTTTGTTTTGTTTTGTTTTTGAGAAATAGGGCAACTTAAACACATCTTTATTTCAGAAAGGAAGGTTGGGTCATATTATGTAGAACAGATGATCAGTGGCAGCTTAAATGGGAGGCAATATAAATTAACCAAATATGAGAGTGTCGAGTTAAGAAGAAAGGTTATTGCCGAGTTTAAAACCAAGAAACCGAGGCCGAGTTTAACATGAAAAATCAACTGAGGCCGGTGTAAGAAAATTAAATTCTAATTTATTCAGCTCCCGGTCGAGGTTCTACGGTCCTGGAAAGGGGCCAGAGAAGTCACGCTGTCTTCCTGGGGGTGGGTTTTTTATAGCGAGCGAGGAGGAGCAGGGTGTTCTGATTGGTTATGGGGAAACGGGGCGTGGGTGGGGCGAGCTGCCATTGGGCAGGTTTCAGCGGGCTTTCTTTTAAATTTGGCACAGAGCTGGGTGTTGGGTGCAAAGGGGCGTGTTCCGGGAGTTAGGAGGGCTACGTGACCGCTCTGGGTGCCGGATGCAGTCAGGGGCTGAGTGCAGGGGTGGCTGTGTCCAGCCTCCCGGCGAGGCAATCAGCATTACAAAAACTGTGAGATATAATGATTACCAGGTGAAAGAAAAAAAATGTAGGAGAGGAGAGATGGGAAATTACTGGAGTGAATGGTGACGGCGTGACTAATGTAAGGTATGCAGGGGAAGGAACTGGAGTGGTAGGAAACGTTCAACTACTTTAAAAATGTTACCTTCCATGTGACCTTGGCAGAACCAGATCTGTTTGTTCTATATGAAGTCTGAAATTTGCGTCTGTAACTCAACATCATAAATATGGAGGCTTCAGCTCCAGCAATTGAAATGGATGAGAATGCCCAGAGAAAGAGAGGGAGTAAATGGAAAGAATAGAAATAAAGAGAAAAAGAGTTTGGAGCCCATTATGATAGATGTTTTGTGAATGTGTGTCCCTTTATGTCATTGCAATCATTGCATACACTCATTTAATATTAGGTTCTAAATGCTTTTCTCCATGTTGTTATAGAATGAAAAGGCTTTTAGGATATTGGAGTTAAGAATATTTTGGAGCAAAAACACATATTTGATACGTTATTGAAACATATAAACATGACGTGAAAAGTACTTTGAAAGAAAATCACCCTTATAGTGCCTCAGTGCCTAGAAACAAATCATAGTACTTGCAGTGTAGTTTTAACAGCTGATAATTATATAAAGAACTTTTGATTTTCTCCCAAAGGCAAACTGAAGATAATTTAGTACTGAGACATTTCTTTTTAATTTCCTCTAATACCTAAGAAGATTTTCTTCCACAGTGAGAGCATGTGTGATAAAGGGAAACAGAACTAGGAAGCAAATTGTTTGCATGCATCTTGTCTTAAAATACTGGCTAATTCTAAATATTGTGTTTTCAATTAGAGTATCATGGTCTTTGTTTTCTTCCTCCATCTTTATTGAGGTATAATTCACAAGTAAAAAATGTATATTTTTATGATTATGCAGTGTGATGTTCTGATATGTGTATACATTGTGAAATGACCACAGTAAAGATAATTAACAGTTATAACTGTGTATATATGATAAGAACGCTTAAGATCTACTCTAAGCAATTATCAGGTATACAGTACGGTATTATTACCTGTGGTCACCATGCTGTACAGTAGATCTACAGAACTTATTCATTCTAACAGAAACTTGGTGCTCTTCGTCTGCATCTCTCATTCTTCCACTGCCACTAGCAACCATATTCTACTCTCTGCTTCTGTGCATTAAAAAAAAATTCTATATATAAGTGAGATCATGCTGTTTGTGCTTTTCTGTGCCTGACTTATTTTACTTAGCATAATGTCCTTCAGGTTCATTGATGTTGTGCAAATGACAGGAGTTTCTTATTTTTTTCAAACTGAGTATTTTTCCGTTTTGTATATGTACCATTTTTAGTACATGTATCTGTCAGTGAACACTTAGGTTGATTATGTATCTTGGATATTGTGAATAGTGCTGTAATGAACAAGGGAGTGCAAATATCTCTTGGACATATTGATATTATTTCCTTTGGATATATATTTAGAAATGGGATTCCTGGATCACATGGTAGTTTTATTTCTAACGTTTTGAAGAATTTCCATACTGTTTTTCATAATGGTTTATTAATCTACACTTCTACCAAAGTGCTCAAGAGTTACCATTTCTCCACATCCTTGCCAACACTTATCTTTTGTCTTTTTGGTAATAGCCCTTTTAACCGTGTGAAGTATATCTCACTATGGTTTTAATTGTGTGTTCCTGATGATCAGTGATGTTAATCATGTTTCATTGGCCATTGGTATGCCTTCTTTGGAAAATGTCTTTTCAGGTCTGCCCATTTTTAATTGACTCGTTTGTTTTCTTGGCATTGTGTTGTTTGAGTTCCTTAGATATTTTGGATATTAACCTCTTATAAGATGTATGTCTTGTAAAATTTTTTCCCATTCTGTAGGTTTTTTTCTTTATTCTGTTGATCATTGCCTTTGGAGTAAGATTATTAGTTTGAGGTAATCCCATTTGTCTAGTTTTGATTTTGTCTCTTGTGTTTTTGAGGTCTTTGCTAGAAAATCTTTGCCTAGACCAATGTCCTAAAAAATTTCCCCTGTTTCCTTCTAATAGTTTTACAGTTTCAGTATATTTACATCTTTAATCCATTTTGAGTCGATATTTATATATTGAGTGAGATAAGGACTAATTTCATTCTTCTGCATGTGAATTTTCCATTTTCTCAGCACCATTTATTGGAGAGATTGCCTTTTCCTCATTGTGCGTTCCTGGCACCTTTGTCAAAGATTGATTGATTGTTAATGAATGGATTTATTTCTGAGCTTGCTGTTGTGCTCCATTGGTCTCTATGTCGGTTTCAATGCCAATACCATGCTGTTTAGATTACATGATCTTTGAATCGAGGTTGTGAGCTTAGCTGTATTTGTTTGCAAGCAACTACGCATCCAAATCTCACAAGATTTATTACACTAGAAGTGAATTTGATCATAAGAAGAAACCAAGTATGAATGGTGTAGCATGATTATTTTCTTTAAAAATCAAAATACGTATCTCATATATGGTAGTTCATGTACAAAGAACTCTGTATTATTATATTGCTATATTCAGTACATTTACTGTTTAGAACAGTGTAATACTACGATGAATATCTTTAAAACTTTTCACTGAAAATAGAATTACATTTTGTAAACTTCCTTTGGATTTTCAAATACTGTATGAAATAATTAGCCCTCTAAGAGTTGAAATTCATTAATTTGAATACAGTCATTCAATGATTATACTGCATTAGATTCATTTTTTAGTGGAGCGAGAGCAGCTTTATGTACTAAGTTTTATCCCAAAGTTTTCTGGTGCTCTGAAACTTGTTTCAGCTTATCTGCCAACTTCTGACTCAGAGTGCTGTAGAGTCTGTGTGGATGTTACAAAACATGTGCTTGAATATTATTTGTCTTATTTTTTCATATTTTACCTTCTGATTCAGTTTTGGAGCCTTTCAGTGATAAATATTCTATAATCAGAATTTATTTTGTTTGAAAAATACCTTAAAAACGACCTGTCTCGTCAACTGCCTCATGTGTACAGTACGCTTGACAAATGTTCATTAAACCTGTGCTTAACTTTTGCATACTGATAATTTTCACTCTTTCGAAATATCATAATATAAAGATCTTACCTAACATACATCTTCTCTTGCCTAGTCTTAACACGTTAGTTCCTTTTCTGTTTTTTTGCTAAGTGGTTTTCTGGTTTCCTTATCATCTTCATTTCAGTTTGAATACCTACTAGGATCCATTTGTACAGGGTAGAACCTGTATATTTAAGAATCACACAAACATGGCTTGAAGTCCTGTTTCCAGTCTGTCGCATCCATAATCTTGGGGAAATTTCTTACCTTCCCTAATATTCCATTTTTGCATCTGTAAATGCTGCCGGCAACAAATACAGAGGTTATTGTGAATGTTAAGTTAAAACGTGTCTAAAATACTCTTGTAGGTTAACATATTTTCATTTCCTTCTCTGACTTCCTGTGTTTACTAGCAGATCAATACCATCTTCAAACATTCTAGGTACTACTAAGTAATACAAAGATCCCATCAGCTTTCTGGCAATCTCACTGTGCTATTTACTTACAAGCCTCTATCAAGAAAAATTTAAGTCATTTTTGTACAAGAAATGCTAGCCTTCATATCAATACCATATATGTATATATTTGGGCCCAGCTGTTTAAAGGTTCTGTTAGAAATTAATTTAGTCAGCCAGTGTGTTTGCCAGGCTCCCAAATTTGTCTGTTGCCAACTTGATTATTGCTTCCCATGAATCAGTGACAAAACAGTGAAACAAAGTAGGACAGGAGCAGATCCAAGCCAGACTGCTAAGAAACTATGCACTAATTCGTTACTCTGTACACTTCATTCACACAACTGCTTCCGGTTCATCTTATTTACCGGGATCTAACAGATATTTCTCTAGCTGCATGTGGCCTACAAAATTATTATGAGGAAAAACTATCAAATGTCTTGATAAAGTGATTCTACCTGTTTATGCCTCTGGGTGCAGGTTGGTCAGGTTCATCAACTAGTGGGATGGGAGGCAGCGTCTCCCTGAAGGCCAGAAGCAATAAAAAGCTGAGCACAGATCAGAGTCTCAATGCAGTCTCAACAATTAAAACCACAGAAAACTTTAGGTACCACTTACAAAAAGAGGGCTAAAATCCAAATAGCAATTCAGTAGCTGCCAAAAAAAAAAAAAAATTGAATTGGAGAAGATGAGACAGAAAAGCAGGAGGATTCTGAGTGATTTCTATGAATGAAGAAGTGGAAGTCTTAATGGTTTTGCTTTGCCCGTGTAAATGGAGTTGTTGAACTTACAGAAAGGTCAGGAACAGAGTAAACATGTAACAGTAACTTGTGTTTTTGTATTATTTTAGTTTTTTTACTTTAATCTGTCAAATGGTTTATGGTAAACCCTGTTGGATGCTTGTTTTTGTACCCTTCCTCTGCAGAAGCTCTGAAACATTCATAAGTAGTATGTAATTTCTTTCAAAATCAGTATAAACCCAGTTTCAAAAATTCGCCTTTCCCCTCCTTGCGAATGCTGAGACTCATTTGCTGACTTTCGGATTTGCCGCCTTCTTCCTAGTCTCATTATTTCCCAAATGTCATAGACAACATCCCATGCAGTTTTCCATGTAACACTGGAGTGATGTCTGTGTGAGAACACTTGAAGTAGTTAGTTATCTTGTGATCTGTTACTCATTTGGAACTCAGATTCTCTTATGTCAGTGACTCTCTTTGGTTCAAAAATTACTCTTTCTACTGCTAAACCAAATATGAATTTAGATGCTTCACTTCTTTTTAATTTCATAAAAATTAGTAAATTGGTAATGTGTACATATCCTCTTTCAAATTTATCATCTGCATAATTTTAAGATAAATCATAACAATTATTATTCTATAAATAGTAATTCTTCTTAGAAACTCAGTACAAGTAAGTTTTATAAAATTGATACGCAATTTTTTTATCTTAAAGAGTTTATAAAACTTTGTGTGGCTTTTGCTTGTACTTAGAGTGACTCGCAATTGCATGATTAGGGAAGTTCAAAAGCTTAAAAGTTAACCAGTTCCACGGTAATGTCGAAAGACACGTTGATAATGGACTGAGCCAATTCCTGTAGGCAACTGCTTACATGAGGAATAGGTTTAAAAAATTAAATTTCTTGGTTAAAAAAAATGGGTTACTTTAAAGAGTATTACTTGTTGTCGTGTATATGTTTGAAAAAATTCCTAGTTCTCTTTTATGTTTTGTCTCATAGCTTATCCTTAAGCTGACCAAAATAATTCAAATGTGTTGAAAAGAGTGTTAATTTCTAGATCATAACACCACGACTCTAGGTCTGGTGGTATATGTGAATACAATTAACAGTGTGTTTCTTTGCCTTAAAAGGGAAATAAGGTTTCAGGCATTCATGCTATATTAAAAAAGCATAAACATAGGCCGGGCGCGATGGCTCAAGCCTGTAATCCCAGCACTTTGGGAAGCCGAAGCGGGTGTATCACGAGGTCAAGAGATCGAGACCATCCTGGTCAACAAGGTGAAACCCCGTCTCTACTAAAAATACAAAAATTAGCTGGGCATGGTGGCGCGTGCCTGTAATCCCAGCTACTCAGGAGGCTGAGGCAGGAGAATTGCCTGAACCCAGGAGGTGGAGGTTGCGGTGAGCCGAGATCGCGCCATTGCACTCCTGCCTGGGTAACGAGGGAAACTCCGTATTAAAAAAAAAAAAAGAAAAAAAAAGGTATAAACATAAATAATGTTATAGTGTAAATAAAATAATATTATATTTTAAGTAAAAATAAACACTGGCTTCTAAATAACATTTAATATACGAAAAAGTTAATATAATATTGAGACAATAAATATTTCTTTTTAATGTTTATTGATGAAACAGATTCAGAAATGTTATTTCCTGCCAAGATCACACAGCTGTTGAGAGAAAAGGAATCAAATAAAACCCTTATCTTTTTCAATGTCATTAAGTGCTTCAAATGAAGGATATACCAGTTTCCCTCTTCCCACTGTCTCCTAAAGTATGAAACCTGTCAATACCACCCCAACTCATATTATTTTAAGAAAATAGTTTCCAACCATTTTGAGATTGGAATTCTTTAAAGAATCTGGTTTTTAAAACTGTGTACCCTCGCTTCAGAAAAATTTACTAATGCCTATTCACAAGCCACATTTAAGTAGTAACCAGCTGGGCAGTTTTCTGAAGTGTTAATGTAAGAGTAGCACTAAAATGACACTAGAAATATGTTGAGATAGAAAACATTGTCTCATGTGAACTCTTCTTAGAGATAATCTTATATAGAGCTGGAAGTTTCATTTTCAAAAGCCTCTTGGGATGGAAGAGTGAGCTCACAAATTAGGGCTTCCTGTCTCTCACGTGTCACTTTGGTGCACATTCTTGCTTTCAGGTGGATCCAGTTGAACATACTGAACTGCTGCAGACTCCAAATACAAACTCTTTGTACAAAATCACTTGTCCACCTGGCTGGGTTGGCTGAGTGCCATTGTTTCCATGCCGTAGAGACCTTGCTCAAAGGCAGATCCGCAGGGCGCTATATAGGGCTACATAACTGCTTTCAGTTAAGAGGTGCGATCCAGTTAACAGCAAGGTTTAATCTTTACTGAAAGGAACATCCTAGTGTAGGGCTGTAACCCCGGATAAAAGATACAGGATGACTGTTGCTGCCAGAGTCACATTTCTTCACTTTTCCTAAAGCAAAGTGATCTACTCCTGCGCTAAAAACAATATTGGACAGATATTGGAGAATATACTGAGGAACAGCAAGTCACCAACCTACTCTGCTTTTCAAACTGTATGGGATGCTTAGGTGTCTTGGTCTGTTCCCCCATATACATTATATATTTTCCAGTTTTCAGGGAATTTATAACCACTTGAGGCTTATAGCTGTTATTGTATATGTTTTTATTAATTATTCAATGAGAACATACTATACCAGAAAATAAGCCTGTTTACATATATGCCCTCAATAACAAATACAGTAGAATTATTAGCATATTTGATAATATTATATTTGGGTTAAAATCTAGAATTACTATAAAATTCACACAAAGTCATCATACATATTTTGAAAAAAACACACAAAGAATGAGTAGCTTCACTTTGTCCCCTCATTTGAGCTAATCTCAGTTGCTTCTGTGAGATCACCAATCATTAAGCTTTACGGAGACGTCAGCTTGAATTTTGTGTGTCTCTGTGCATTAACAATATCATCTCAATGGTACATGGTCACAAAATGGAATGTCTATGGTTTTCTTTTGAATTACATGTATGTTTTAGATATGAGATCATTTTAATGGATCTCAGAATCTCCTGTTGTTATACATCATGTTGGTTTGGTAAGCATGGAAAGCTATTGATTTTATATTTTTCATTTTTCCACTTGGTAGATAATCCTTTTATAAACCAAAATGTATTTTAATAGAAAGAAAAAAAAAACAGTGTAAATATCTTTAGACAGATAAAAGTCTCTTGGTATTGGGGAAATAGAGTGATTCATTCTGAGCTTGGCATATTTCATTGCTGAATACTTATCAATGATAAAAGGCTGAAAGATTATAAAAGACTGTATCATGTAGATAGAGAATGTGTTTGTTACCAGGAGCCTTAAAAGCCAATTCTGAAGACTGTTAATTGTATGAACTTCTTTATGTCCAAGCCACTGAAAGTAGAAAATCCATAACCTAATTATATGGTTAAAATATTAAATATAAACAGGTATGTGCATAAAATGTGTTTATGATATTTTGATAAAGCAAATCCTGCTATTTTATGAAAAATAAAAGAGGTCATGAGATTGTTTAATGTTGGAGTGCTTGAAAAAATATTTATAATAATATCGTTTCATTTATATCTCTTGTATGCAAAGCTTGTCATTATGTATATGCTTATTTCTTCTCAGAATAGGGTTATTTTATCTGATTTAGATATAGTTATAATTTATGCTGCTTTTAGGTTTGTTATGAGAGAATGCTAATCTATGTGATTTTCATTTCATTACTTATCCAAGGGTAAATGAAAATCACAAATTAGATACAATCTATATTTTTGTCAGTTTAAAAATGTAAAATAATAGCACGTGTAGTGGTACCATTATTCGTGTTAATACTTGAGTTGCACTGAAGCATTATTTTCTTTAAAAATTCAGTAATGTATTTTAAAATGTGCATATGCTGTCACAATATATTTCCACGGTTAATTATTCATATGTACAGTAGCCTAGTTTCTCGTCTTTTTGTTTTTTTGTATATTAGTACTCCAAGTAAGGATCTGTCTCCCTTAAGCAGCATTCCACTTTGGGCTATGTGATACTAGGATTCTTGGCGTCAATACCTGTCCTTCCCTTAAATTTAGGGAATTTAAGCAGATAAGCTACTCCCTTGGAAATTTGAAATTAGAAGCATAGAAACTTTGGCAAGGTATGTGTGGATCCTGGAAGTGTTAATCATGTAGAGATGGAGCTGGAACAGCCATTTTCAGGCATGCACATAAATGTGAATAGAGAAAATAGTCTTCAAAGAGAATCAAAAGAATAGTTTGAATTCATAGAGAGAAAGGGTCAGTAACCGTTGTGGATAGAGAAACAACACACTGAAATCAGTTTGTTTCACTTCACAGAAGTCAGTTTCTAAATTCTCAGAAAGTTTTGCGTGTGGAGTGGCTTCAAGTGGTCAAGTGACCTGAAATCAGCCGTAGTGATGTAGTTACATGAGGAACTTAGCCGATGGTCCAGATCAGGGCCCCGTCCGTGAGAGTTGTTAGACAGTTCGTAGCATATACTACCAGGGAGAGAGAGAGAGAGGAGAAAGACAGAGAGAAAGAGAGAGAGAGATCTCCTGAGTAGTTTCTCTGATCCTTGACAGCTTTCCAGTTCCCAGCTCTAAATCCTTGAGAACCAGCAATGCTTTATTTTTATGAAATGCATTTGTGTCCTTTTAATAAACCCACATTTATGTTGTGCTCATACAGTTCCCACAAAACATTAATTGCTAGAATTCGAATCAATGTAATTGGAAGCAAGGAAACAGGGTGATAACTTACCATATGCATGTGAAATGCTTTATATGTATATGCTGAAGTCTGTTTCTTTATTGACCCCATGCGCTTTAGAACCAATCCCAGATAAAATTGAATGTCAACTATGTTGATACCATATAGCCAGGCATTTTTTTTCCATATGCATTTTGCTGTTAATCTGAACATCACCAAGAGGAAAATTAGAGAGGAATAAAGACAATACATTCAACGTTCAATATCTTAAAAGATATTCAATTTTTTTTTTCTTTGTTGAGATGGTTTTCTTGTTCTGTTGCCAGGCTGAGTGCCATGGTTCAGCTCACTGCAACCTCTACCTCCCGGATTCAAGTGACTCTCTTGCTTCAGCCTCCCACGTAGCAAGGATTACAGGCATGCTCCACCATGTCCAGCTAATTTTTCTGTTTTTAGTAGACCTGGGGTTTCACCATGTTGGCCAGGATGTTCTCAGTCTCCTGACCTCGTGGTCCGCCCGCCTCGGGTCCCAAAGTGCTGGGTTTACAGGAGTGAGCCACCGCTTCTGGCCTGCAAATATTTTATTAAGGATTTTGCGTTTTTAAATACAGAGTTGTGATCAATTTTGGCCATCACAGGCATACAGAAAAGTTTGTCCTGAATGATTAGAGAGGCATTCTGTTTAAAAAAAATACAGGAAGATGTTAACCTGGATTGCCTTTCTCATTTTCCCTAGTCTTGCTTTCCCCACTTCCTCTGATACCTTTTAGAGTTAGCTTAATAAATACCTTGTCACAAATTACCTTAAACAGACTCACTGGAGATTCTTTTGAGCAGAGACAACCACTCTTCCTTGTACCTACCCCATCCCAACCTCAGCGGAGCTTCAAAATCCGGATAAAATGCAAACTTCAATCATTCTGAGACAGTCCCACTCATCTTGGCAAGACAAATGCAGAAATGTGTGCTTAACCCTAAGAGTTACTAAAGCTTAGTAACAGCCTCAGGGCATGTTTCTGACTGTCATTTATGACCTCAGAAATTTTAAGGTTAGGTATCAAATGCCTGCACGGGGCATGAGCAGTTCCAGATCTATCTTTTGACTTGCTGCAAGAATCATTACTGAAATACCATGACGGACCCACTTTTTAAAGGCCTCATAAATCTTGATTGGAAGCAGCTTGATACCCCAAGTGCCAAAGAAAGGATTTTACCTCATCGAAAGAAGTTCAGTAATGTTACTTAGAGAAATGCAGGAGATCATGAAGGACTTTTACAAACATACGTGCCTCTGGACGATCACATTTACAGAGAAGAAACTAATGTCCTGCTTGTTTTGTGTTTATTTAGGAAATGCCACCAGAAGGGACCCTTATTTTCCTCTTTAAACTAAATGTCTTAAGCTGTTTCAGGACAAGCATAACCTTTAGCTTAGAAAGAATTTATTTACGATATATATTGAAACACGCTTCTATTGATTGTTTCTGGCATACTGCATTAAGTACAGAATATTTCTATAGAAGAAGCTCACTCGGTTCAACAAGACTTTTTTTCTGTCATGCTAATATGAAATTGAAATGTTCTACCATATAAATAAAATATTTCTATAAAATTTAAGATCATATCTCTTATCACTATACATGTTTCAGATTTCTTTTTCCCTTAAATGCAGGAATAAGTTCAGATATTCATTGGGAGGAACATGGAACTGTTTGATTTGTCTCTGGCTTGTGAATAACAATTAAAGCAGGTGATTTTTTGGTATCTTAATCTTTCCAAATTTAGACTAGTTACCAGGTTATTCTCTCCTCCCAAGAGAAATAGAAAAATGACTAAAAAAAATCCTTATAATTATGTGGATAAATATATAAATGATTGAAATAAAACAAATATTTTCAGACAATAGTACTCAAACATATTAAGTGTTTAAGTTTTCATTATTAATGAAATTGCAGGTTGCTGACTAAATGGCCCAGAAGACGGTCTCAGACACACACACACACACACACACACACACACACACCACACACCACACACCACACACACATCCACACACACACCACACATGTACATCACACACACCACACATACACCACACACAACCCCACACACACACCACACACACACCACACACAACCCACACACACACCACACACACCCCACACACATAACACACCACACACAGCATACACACACCCCCACACACACACCACACACACACCACACACCACACACACCCCCACACACACACCCCACACACACACACCACACACCACACACACACCACACATACACACCACACACAACCCCACACACACACCACACACACACCACACACACTCCACACACATAACACACCACACACACACAGCACACACACACCACACACAACCCCACACACACACCACACACACACACCACACACACCCCACACACATAACACACCACACACACACAGCACACACACACCACACATACACCACACACAACCCCACACACACACCACACACACACCACACACAACCCACACACACACCACACACACCCCACACACATAACACACCACACACAGCATACACACACCCCCACACACACACCACACACACACCACACACCACACACACCCCCACACACACACCCCACACACACACCACACACCACACACACACCACACACACACCACACACACATAACACACACACCACACACAGCACACATACACCCCCACACACCACACACACACCACACACACCACACACACACCACACACCACACACACACACACACACACCACACACTCGTTTGTCACTGAATTTCAAACCTAGTTTTAAAATGCTTTCAGATTGTTTTAGAGTATTCTTTCTATTGTAATAAGGACATAAGTAAAGACCATTGATGTAACTTGGCTTTGTAGAAGACAGAAATGACTTCAATCGGAAGCACACAGCCCACTGTGCTTTGGTTTGGTGAATAGATTACAAAATGAGACTTATTCAAGATCAAATGGAAAGGAGGCTAGCATTCATGTCTATTGTTACAAGACAAAAGCTTATCTTGATGCAGGTATGCAGTTTCCCACAACTTTAGAGGACCATTCTTTAGCCTTCTCAGTATTGCTGGGCTCTTTGGAAAGCTACTGCAGCCTCTTTCCTTGACTTAGGCTTGGGACTTGCTGGTTTAGACCTAGTGGCCACATTATCAAGTTATTGCCCCCATCTGATTCTAATAGCCAGAGGATTGTAGTTCTCTTGTCTCAGGTTCCACAACACAGCACGCAGCTTGGAGCACAGCCCAGGAAAGCTAACTCCAGGTGTGAGGCTTCAGCCTGCATTCTCCCGGTGCGGAAGAAAACAGTAATTTTCCCACTTTTCTGAACAGCTGTTTCAATCCGAAAAACAAAATGAAAATATAAACTTTATCGAAGACTGCTTTATTTTTGGCATTTAGCACAAATGGCTATACAACTCCACAAAACTACCTCCAAATATAATTACATGAAGAGGCTCAATAAGAAATAATTTATTAACATGTCACTACCAAATAGTTTTCTCCTAGGAATTTAGATATGCCGCACTAAAAGATGACAAATTAATTCCCATTACACTCAAATAACGGCTGCTAGGTTCTTCTGAATGTTACATTTGTTCTCCTTTGTACTCTGCACTAAGGAATGATGGAAACTCAGAGCCTTTGCCTGTGTTAAAATATATATATATATATATTTGAAGTAGTAATACACGATAACCACATTAAATCCATTAGAACTAAAACTAGCTTATTAATTCAGATCTCAGATGTTTAAATGATCAATGTTAGTTTTTTTAAAACCAGTAAAGTAAGAGCATAAAGAAGATGGACCAATGGAAGGAAGCAAAGGTAGAAGGCAAAAAAGAAAAAAGGAAAAACACAGAGGTGGGTGGATCACTTGAGGTCCGATTCTAATTGGGAAACAAAAGAAAAACAAGTTAAGCATACAACAGTAAACAATGAAAAGGACTGTCGGAGAGGGAGAAGTATCTTTTTCTCACTCATCCTTGATTCAGGGCTGAGGTCCCTTGTACAAAGAACAGATTAACAAGAGAAAAGCATACAAATTCATTAAGTTTTACACGACACAAAAGCCTTCTTAAGGAAATGAAGACCCAAGAAATAATTAAACTTGTGTATTTTAATGTTAGGTTTGCTGAAGAGTGGACAGTGAGGGGAAATGTAATTGGACAGAGCGTAACAAACTGGGAGGGAAGACCTGCTTTGCTCTGTATTTCTGTGTCTTCAGTGATGTGGATGTTCCTTTCCTCCAGGTATAGGGTGGGCATCTCTTAAGTGAAGCTCATTATTTGCTTCGAGGGATGATCAGGAAATTCTTCCTAAGTTTTATGACCTGCTTCATGGGAGAAAGGCTGGGGCAAGAGAATCGACTTCCTGGTTGGGCACATGGCTCATGCCTATAATCCCAGCATTTTGGGAGGCAGAGGTAGGTGGATCACCTGAGGTCAGGAGTTCAAGATCAGCCTGGCCAACATGGTAAACCCTATCTCTATTAAAAATACAAAAAATTAGCTAGGCATAGTGGTGCATCCCTGTAGTTCCAGCTACGTAGGAGGCAGAGGTGAGCCGAGATTGCATCACTGCACCCCAGCCTGGGTGACAGAGTGTGATTCTGTCTCAAAAAAAAAAAAAAAAAATTTGAAAATGAACTTCCTGTTTCTCCGGTTTTCTCAGCATCTTTAGCTACAAGGATACCATATTTGGAGTTAGCGTGTCCTGAATTCCATCAGGATCATTCTATGGTGACCCGGATCAAAGAGCTGTAAAATTCAGTATTTTTCCATTTTTTTTTTATTTCAGTAGCTTTAGGACTACAAATGATTTTTAATTACATGGATGTACAGACATACAGTCTGGGATTTTAGGGGACCCATCACCTGAGAAGTGTATACTGTACCCAGTAGGTGGTTTTTCATCTCTCATCCCCCTCTCAACAGTGCCCATTATACCACTCCATATGCCTTTGCATACCCATAGTTCAGCTCCTACTTACAGGTGAGACCATGCAGTATTTGGTTTTTGATTCCTGAGTTACTTCACTTAGAATAGTGCTCTTCAGTTCCACCCAAGTTGCTGCACAAAGGCATAATTTTTCATTCCTTTTTATGGCTGAGTAAAATTCTATGGAATATATGTACCATATTTCAGTTAATGGGCACTTAGGTTGGATTCATATGTTTGCACTTGTGAATTGTGCTGTTATAAACTTATGCATGCTAGTGTCTTTTTGATATAGTGACTTCTTTTCCTTTGGGTAGATACCAGCCGTGGGATTGTTGGGTCGAATGTTGGAGCTACTTTTAGTTTTTAATCTGCTTTTATGCCAATCTGTGGGATTATAATACTTGATATTCAGGTTGATTGGCATAGAAACATTTTAAACTTTTAGACACTGAAAAGTGTATATTTTTAGGGTTTTTTGGAGACAGAGTCTCACTGTTTCGCTCTGTCGTCAGGCTGGAATGCAGTCGCACCATCTCAGCTTACTGCAACCTCCACCTCTTGCATTCAAGCGATTCTCATGCGTCAACCTCCTGAGTAGCTGGGACCACAGGATTGTACTACCACACCTGGCTAACTTTGGTATTTTTAGTAGACAAATTGTTTTGCTATGTATGTTAGCCAGGCTAGTCTAAAACTCCTGGCCTCAAGTGATCTGCCCGCCATGGCCTCCCAAAGTGGGGATTACAGGCTACCACCCATGTTTGGCCTCTTTTTTAGGTATTTTTACACCTTTCTTTCTGAATTTTTATGTCTTTCTCTCTCCCTCTCTCTCTCTCTCTCTCTCTCTCTTTTTGACACAAGGTCTCCCTTTGTCACCCAGGCTGTAGTGCAGTGGTGCGACCTCAGCTCACTGCAGCCTCTGCTTCCTAGACTCAAGTGATCCTCTCGCCTCTGCCTCCCAAGTACTGGGACTACAGTGTGCATCACCACACCCAGCTTATTTTTTTTTTTTAGAGATGGAATTTCATCATGCTGCCCAGGCTGGTTTCGAACTTCTGGGCTCAATGAATCTGCCCATCTTGGCCTCTCGAAGCGTTAGCATTATAGGCGTGAACCACCGTACCCAGCCTAGTCCTCATTAGAATCACCTGTCTAGTGATACAAACATCACTTCCTTTGTGTGAAAAGATTTGGTGGTAAATTCTGTTAATTATGTGCATTACGATTAAAAGCATTTTTTTTTTCTGACGTGTTAAAACAGTAAAGCAGACTTTATTCGGGATTTTAGTAATAGTATAGAAATACTGCAGTGGAGTTTTGCAGTAGGAGAGAAAGACTGGGCTCAACTCTGTAGACAAGAAATATGGGAATTCATAGCCAAGGGGCAGCAGGGTTGGGGAGTTGGTAGATGTAAAATTGCTAATCAAGTAGAGTAATTCTTGCTGAACAGACCTAACAAGATTTCTTCAGAAGACTGGTCAGGGGGATCAGATACTACCTGAGAGACAGTGAGAGATGTGGGACTTGGCCAGATATTGAAGGCTCTCAGATAGGAGGATGGGGGATTCTGGCTAAACTGATTTAGCATTCTTGCTACAGTTGGTCTCTTGAGAACACGCCCTAGAAGGGCTCAAGGAGCTTAACTAGAGTTAGGTCAAGGAATAGCGTTTGTCAGTGCAAGCTAAAATGGAATTTCAAGGTATCTCATATGATGAAAATAAATATTAAGTATCTGTCAAAGTGCATTTGTTGGTAAAATTATTTCTCTTTTTCTTGGGTGCTGGTGGTGACAGTACCTGGAACTATCTCTTATTTCCGATACCAACCTTTGATATTTTCTCTCTTGGGTTATGCACGTCTGCAGTATTCTGGGGACCCTTCTTGCATTCTCTTTCTGTCTTGGGTTGTTTTTTCTCTTTTTCTTCATTTGTTCTCTAGTTACCATCTGTCAAACTGAATTTCTCAATTCTTCTACATATGGTCGTTAAATCTAATTGCTTTTGTTGTAAAGTAGTTTGATTATATTCAGATTTCATTCAGTATTTATAGAATCATGTTAATGATTTCATTTTTTAATATCTATGTACTGTTTAATTATACAGATATTTCTAATTGACACATCTTATGACTGTCCTGAATGCTACTTTTGTCATTTTTCTGCACCCATTAAAATATATCCATTACCTTAAAAATACTTTACAACCATAATTGCAAAATTTCCTAATTTGTTTCCTAGCCTATTGATTCATCTTTCTTGTTTGGCAAATTATTGAGCTGTTCTATTGCCAAAATACACGTTAATTTGTCTGACATTAGGGGACTATTAAGGAATATAGACTTGAATAATGTGATTACATAAAAACAAAACTATGCCTTTTCCAGGCTATGTGTACTTTCCTAGATCTGTTAAAAGTGAAAAGTATTTCATTTATTCTCCTGCGATTCACCCTTATTATAACCAAACTGTATTTCTATCCTAGTGAGTAGAGCTGGATTTGTATCTGGGAGGATATGTTGCTGAAAAAAATATTCTAGTTATAATTATTTTGTTGTAACCATTCCTGTGCCATTTACTTGACACAAAGTGATCTTTAATCATTTAGCAATTAATCCTTTCACCATTCCATCAGGAAACATCAATAGTGCAGTTGATTTACATCTGTGGAACCTCTGAGACTACAGGGACAGATTAAAATTGCCTTAGCAGAGAAGAAAAAGAACTAGTACTTAGAAAAGGAAAGTTATGTAAATTAATTCCACAAATGTGTGATTTGCTTACTTTTTAGATAATGTAAAATCTCCAGAAGTCTATATTATGTGAATATATACAGTGATGTTTATGGAGATTTTAGAAATATAAATAATAGTAATATATGAATGGGTTCATATAGAAATAGATGGATGATAGAAGATAAAGTGATAAACAGATACCTAATACACACTTGTCAATATCCCCCAAAGTGCTGTACAAAAAATAGAAACAAATCAAGGCATAGTTAGAATATTCCTTAGTCATAATAATGGTTAAATTGAACTACAAGCAGTAACAAATGTAAAACAATTGTAATAGGAGGTTTTTGGTTCCAGATTTGGTAGTTAAATAATAAACAACTATGAGATATTGGAAAAATCTTTGCATTTTTATTATATTTATTTCTTGTATAATATTTATCACAGACAGTTACTTCATTCTTCCAAGAAAGGGCAATTACATACACATGACCTTATTTACAAGTGGACAGCTAAAAATGACCCAACCAGATGCCTTGTGTATTATCTAGGCAATTTGCCAGGAAACTGGCCACAGCAGAAAGGATCAGAAAGTTCCCACTCAGTCTAGACATGTAGAGTAATTAACATTTCCATCTTGCTGTACCGTTATTGCTAAAAATAATAAGTTAGAAAATTTTGATCTTGTTCAAAGTGTTTGCTTATACTGTAGTATACAAGTCGTATGTTAGCAAGTCAGCCATAGCAGGCAAACAACCTTAGATGGTTTCAATCATAATTTAAATGACCTGCCATGTTAAAAACAAAACCAAACCAAATCTAGTATGTCTTCCACTAAGGATGAAAAAAAAGATCAGGTAAATTTAAATTGTATAAACTTGTAAGTTGTATATGTGGTACTAGAGTAATGTAATGTTACTCATGTGTGAAAAACCTGTGAATGTCATTGTACTATTCAATGAAGCTAGCCCTCAAATTAGTTTGATAATAAAGACAACAAATATATACATATATATTTTTAAATTAATTATAGCATTCAGAGCCTTTGCTTTACAGAGCACTTTCGTTGGGTGAAATCAGTGCATATATTTATTACTTTATAAAGCAGGTATTTAAGGAGCACTTGCCATGTGTCAGGGACTGTTTCAGGGTCTTGTATATACATATGTATTTTCCAAGAGAGGCATTCCGGTTTGATTAAAGTGTTGAATAGCAAATGCTATCTCTAAGTTCCTGTCATATTTGGATTATTTGATTTGAGTGGAATCCTAAATTATGGGAAGTGAAAAACTATAAAATCATTCATTTGACTTAGTCTTTTTAAATATCTTACTCTACTCCTGTATCAGGAGGTCCTGTGTTAGTAAAGTAGATGGCTCCTTACACAATGATATTTAAGGAGTTACTGAGGTGTTTTCTTGCTGAGAGCCATTTTCCACATACTTGTGTTCCTGCCTGAAAGGACATTATGAAAAAATACCCTCTAAAATCACAGCACACCTTGCAGAGCTTAACACATTAAGCTATTACCAGCTTTATTTTACAATCCTTAAATGTTAAATTATCCAATTACTTTACTCAATTGAGAATACAAAGCTGAGCAAAGGGACAATTGTAGAATATTGCAATCCTCCAAAGAGCGTGGCTCTGAGTAGAAGAGTCCTGTCCTGTAGTGAAGTAGGTATGTACGCAACCAAAGTAAAGCTGCAACAGTGAATCAGAGTGTGCATTCACCTAGGGCTAAGCTTCCCACTAAATTCAATCGTTGTAAATTAATAAAATAAAGAAAACAGCATTTGTCTTTGAGGATATTGAACTCTAGCCACTCAAGGTAACATTTTACTCTCTTGTTGCAGCATAGCATTATAAAATGTCATATGCATATATACAATTTAAAAATAGGGTATTAAATGGGCCCAGCAATGATAGAATGGAAAGTGAAGGATAACTGGTGTTCTTATGAGCTTCCAGTGGTTGGTAAAGGTTCAGAATTTTCTGACGAGATAGTAGACATGCATCACAGAGGCATGACATCCTGAGGGAGTGAGCAGCCAGTCATATGACTGAAATAGAGAGGCAGACAAAGTAGGAAAGTGATTTATGTTTTTCCTGAAATACTGGGTTATGCCATCTATGCTTGGTACAATGTTTGACAAACAAAAGTTGCTCAAAGCTTCAGCAACACATGTTTTAAGATACGTAAATCAGTTAAAAACCATTGAAAGCGTAAGTTGATGGAAAGTACATATAGCCACATTTTTCAAACATATTTTGTTCACATATGCTTTGTCTTAGGTTTTCCTAGAAAAAAAATTTATTCATCAGCATTTTCAACAAATATTTATTAGAAAAATGTACAGTTGACAAAAATGTTTAGAATGACTCTGGAGACTGTAAAAACTTACTTTCAAGTGTTATGAGGTAGATTTACAATTAACGTAAACTATCCCTATGTCTGATGTGCAAACAAAGTTACGATATGTTTTGTAAAATATATCTGAATATATAGACCAGGAAATCAGAAATATTCTTGTTGATGTTTTCTTTTATGGAATGGCATAATGGTGTTTGCTTTTGGAACTTGTATTAAAATATTTATCTTAACAACTGATATGTGAACAGTACAGAAGTGATGAGAATATCATATAAATCCCTACCACCTAGGAGATCAAAGAAGTCAAACGTGTCTTCTCCAGTAATGAGTTTAATTTGTTCTCAATAGGGAATTCTAAATTTTATCCTTTTAAGTTTATCAACATAATTCAAGCTGTTGATTGCATAGTAGATCAACAATACAAGTATGATATGTAAAATTCTATTAGCAGCTCAGAGGGTGATTTTAGAAAAGTAAACATATTGGAACTAAAGGAAATTGTTTTTGCCACTGTTCGTTTTCTTGAAATTAAAAAAATGTAGCTACATAAATGTAATAGGCTGCAAAATATGAGTACAGAGTCAGATGTCAGTTTAAAACAAATGAAGAGATTTGATGTAAAGTTTGTATTTTATGTCTATTTTATTTAGTATCCAAATGAGCTTCTCCCACTTAATAAAATATCAACATATGAAAATAGAAACTCTTTCAATATAATATTTCTGAAGCTATTTAGATTGCTTCTTCCATATATTTTTAGTATAATTGTTTTGAAATTTTAAGAAGGCAAATTAGAGGTTTCTAGTTCTAGATAAATGTGAGAATCATATAGGGAGCCTTTAAAAAGTACTGACATCTATGACCCACACTCAAGAGATTTGAAAGTAATTGATTTTATGACTGTTTTGGCTACTGGTATATGTGCAAATCTACCCGGGTGATCCTTGAGTGCAATCAGGGTTGAGAACAATTGAGAGAAATCAAGTATCATCTATTCTGAAATATGTTGAAGTACTTTCAAGATCTTCATATTAGATTTGATTTAGAAGCAACTAACCAAGTAAAATCATGATTATTAAAATAATCCCCCTAAATATTATATATTATATATTATATGTATGCTTTATGATTAAAGATGGAGAAGCCGACAAAGTAGGACAGTGATTTATGTTTGGCCTGAAATACTGGGTTAAGCCATCTATATTTGGTACAGTCAATGTCTGACAAACAAAAGTTGCTCAAAGCTTAGGCAATGTAGTGTTATAAGAAAAATTCATATTATGAATGTTTTTAAAATTTCAAATTTACAGATTTAAAAAATCAAGAACTAGAATACTACCAAAATGAATGACAATAGAAATTACAATAATAGCATGGAACAAATTATTGTGGTCCCAGCGTCTAAATTTAGAGATACTTATCTTAAAGTTTTCAACATAACTGAGCATATGAATCAAAATTTTAAAATATTTATATTTATTATTTTATAAATTGCCAACTTAAAATGTTTAACTACACATATAAGAAACACATTAAAGTTGATTGACATTTTGTTTGCTGACTTTTCCAAGTGTTTAGCATTGTATCATTGCCTTGAGATAAAAATGAACATGTCAGTCTTTTGGGCTTTTATCTATGTTACCAAGTAGAAATGACTAATTCATTTTAATCTCATGTATGCTAAATTTAATTGGTCCAAAACATACATTTTCAATCTGTATACAAAAAAATTTAAAAATTAATATTGACTTTTTATATTTAATAAGAAAGTAGGAATAAAATTGTCTGTTTTTTTAAATTGCTTTTTCCTAAAGTCAGCAGAGTGCAGAGAGGTGAAGGGCAGGAATGACTTTCCCTCTGTCTTCCTAGGTTTGAAAGCTGGATTTATGAAATAAACTGACAACAAGGATGATCAACAAGGAAAATATAAAAATTACTTAGCTATTATGTACACAGGCATCAAGTAAAAAGTGAATATCCAAATGTGGTGAGATTTTAGATCTTATATTCATCCTAATAGAGAAAGGGGAAAGGAATGCAGGTCACCTAGGGGAGAGTAAGTGATTTTTAGGAAAGATGATGGGGCCCTTGAAAGAATAGATGGGAGATATGATGGTTTGTAGTGAAGTTTGTCAACTTCTCGTCTACTCTCCTCTAACGAGTCAATCTTCCCTGGCTGATGAAACTCCCCAGGAGGGGATTTATGACAATTGAGTTCCTTTCACAGGATCTGTCTTTAGACAGATAAGGGGAATTCAGAGAAAGCCCCTCCCTGCGTTTGCTATTTTTCAAGTATATTCAGCTCAATATAATCAGTATACCAAAGTTGCATATTGAGATGGCATATTTTGTTTCCTTGAGAGGTGATACCCAGATGATGCATAAAAACTTGAAAATACACGTATTTCATTTATGCCCAACAACTGTATGACACCGTGGCACAATCCTAACTTTTAAAGTTAGAATACCAGCGTTCAGAACTTGGCTTTTGCTTTACAAGGTGTGTGAACTTGAGAAAAATCACTTAATTTCTGCAAGCCTGTAAGTTTCGGCTCCAGTTGAGCTCTCAATTCTAGAGCCCCAAACTTTACTGAGTGTATCGAAACACAGCTCCTCTTGTTTTTCTTTGAACCATCTGCATCTGAAAAACTGAAGAACCATTTTCACCTCAAAAATTTTGTTGACACACAATAAAAAAATTGTACTGAAAGTAAAAGTGACTACTAAGAATATGTTGAAAAAAGTCTGCCCAAACCTCAATTTTTATCCAGACAAATATTTAATACGCATTTTCAGAGCGTTTTAGAGCCCTGTCTCCCAAACTTTAAAGTGTGTTCAGGTCAATCAGGAATCCTGTTAAAAATGCAGACTCTGATTTGGACTCCTTCCTCCATGACCTGTGATTCCAGTGTGACAAGTTTCCAGGTGGTGTCCGTGCCACTGGTTCTTGCTACTGCTTGTTCTTGCATCCTATTTGAGTGGCAAGATGGAAGAATAAAATGAAATAAATAATAAACCAAAAGAAAAAAACCCACAGATATGGCTATATAAGGAAGTAGACACTCTGAAGGAACTTCAGGATAAAACTCAACTAGACACTGGATTAAATGCAACAATAACAAAAAACCACCTTTTTTCATTTCTGGGTTTGCTAGAAAGTGAAAGAAACCTTGGAAAGGAAACAGACACACACACCAGCAAGTTGAGCCCACAGCAGGAAGCAGACTATGAGTGGTAAGAATAAAACGGTGTCCTGAGATTGTTGCTAGTGTCCATGTTGCGTTGTATAGACAGGGCCTTGGACTTCCACTAAGGCAGTGGACCTGAACCTGAAAGTTCCAAATTGAAACAGGAGGTTTCAACCTCAAAGGAGGTTAAAGTGGTCTCAGTTTGGAAGTACTCAGAGACTCCCCAGAGAATCATTTGCACATTCTCTTTCTAAGAAAGCATCATCCAGTATGCCTTTAGGACTCCCACAGATGATATTTGCTGAACTATGAGCTCCTAAACTGCAAGTAACAATCATTAATGGAACCAACCTATTTTGAGTCAGCAAAGGCAAAAATCAGCACATCTAGAGGTGCTTGCTAATAGCCTAGATATTACATAAAATATCTGAAGAAATAAATGAGAGATGTAATTTTAAAAAGCACGTAGAGACTATCAAAATAAGACAGTAAAAATCCTTTTAAAAATAGAAAGATAAAACTCAAGTGGCATGTTAAAAAGCATATTAGAAAAGGCTAGATAGAGAAGCGAAATGGGGCCAGGCATGGTGGCTCATGCCTGTAATCCCAGCACTTTGGGAGACCAAGGTGGGAGGATTGCTTAAGTTCAGGAGTTGGAGAGCAGTCTTGACAACACAGTGAGACCCTGTTGCTACCAAAAAGAAAAAAATTAAAAATTAAAAAATATTACCCAAGTGTGGTGGCATGTACCTACCATCCCAGCAACTCAAGAGCTTGAGGTGGCAGAAATGGTTGAGCCTAGGAGATGGAGGCTACAGTGAGCCATGATTACTGCAGACAGAAAACTTAGCAAAGTTTGAATGCAAGTCGTACATGCACAGAATAGTGTCTTTAAAGTGCTAAGAGAAAATAACCATCAATCTACTATGAATTCTCCAGCAAAATGATCTTTAAAGCATGATGGTTAAGTAAAGATACCTTCATATAATAATATAAATTTTAACACCAATATTTCTTCACTAACAAAATTCATGGTAGTGTTCTTCAAGAAGACGGTCTATCATATTGGAAAGATGGATACCTTAAAATAAAATAAAAATATGCAAAGTTCAGTCTCACTCATGATTGTACATAATAAAGCCATCAAAAGAATTTCTACATCACCTGAGAAGAAAGATTCTTTAATATTAAAAAATAAAATTTAAAAACATAAAAATATTAATATGTAAAAGTAATGTTATATGTAACAACGCACAAATCACATTTATAAATTCAATGGGGGGACAGATGGCAGAGACTTGCCATTTTATAAATTATTTGGATGGCCGCAAATTGAAATGGTATCCTCACAGCCTATGGTGTGTGTTTACAAAGTTCTACATCGTGTTCTCCTTGTTTGGGCCTTAAAGTCTGCCAAGTCTTGCACTCCTCCAGCCCCAGATGGCTCACCACGTGTTCCATAGATTTTGATTTTACTTGCCAGGATTCAAGTCTAGATTTGAGCTTTGAACTTGAACAAATTACTCCGCCTTTATCTCAGTTAACAGACCTGTAAAATGCATATCATCACTGAAGCTGTTTTAAGGACTGAGTGAGGTAGTACATGCTAATGCTCACAACAGGGCCTCATAAGAGGAGAATGACAAGTTCTCGATATTATTTTCTTTAGACCGTCAAGTAACATCTTGATACCTTTAATACAAAGAAATTAAGTTAGCAAAATCTTTATAAAACTATATTGCTATTTCTTGTTTTGAAAAAATTACAGCATTTGCCAAATGCTGATAGAATAGATCTAGAAACTGGTTTTACCAACTTGCAGTTTTTTCTTTATCTGTGTCTTCATTAATAATTAAAAATAAAAACTAGATAAAAAATGTGAGAGAAAAGGTTCAGAATGGCTGACTAGATGCAGCTATGACATGCCCCTTTCACAGAGAGGAGCCAAAAATCATGTAAATCTACACAGTCAATAGATCTTCCAAGAGAAAAAACTGACAGAAAACAGTTGACAGAAAGATGACAGGAGGTACCAGGAATGAAGAGGGAGGAAGCAGGGCTTCCTGCTCGGATACCAGGACCATTTTCTGGACCCAGATCCGGGGAGTAGGTGAGTGAAGGAACCCGAGGACTTCATATTCTAGCTGCAGACTTCTAACTGCAGAAGAGTTTTATGGCCACTACAGACCTCTAGACTGGCTGAGGAAGCCGCTGGTGGCCATGCAGAGCCACTGCGGGAACTCACACGGACCCCCAGCAGGCTTCCCTGTGCTGAGCAACTACATACAGTGAAGCACAGTTCTGGGAGCCCAACCCCCAGGGCTCTGTGTCCTCCCCTAAGCTGCTGCTCCTGTCTGCCAGGCTGAGGAGTGAGCAGGGACCCAAGCACTCTCATGCACCTCAAAGACAGCTTCCACTGCCATAGTTGCAGACCAAAGTGCACGAGAACCACATGACCCATGCTTGCCCATCCCTCCCGAGACTACCTACCTGATCATTCCCGCCCCACAGCATAGCCAGGATTGCTTCACCTGAATGTTTTAGTGGTGGCCTAGGAATGCATCACCCCCTTTATCACAGGCAAAGCTTAAGTCCAATAAGCCAGAGAACAAGTCTGTGGTCCAGGCCCCAGTCCAGTGGCATGGAGATCAGATCTGTGATCTGATCTCAAACCAGGGAGGAGCCTCCACTGTCAGGACACAGAAAAGATCACGGTGTGGGTGCCTGTTGTGGCATGGGGGCTGGGGGTCTCTCCATTCACAGGAATGGACTAAGAAGGGTGTGGCCTGATAGCCAGGATATCTGTCCTGTACAGAGATTCTTTGAGCCTGGAACACCTCAGGGATCCAAGCGGAGACTGCTTGGGAATTAGCCTAACTGTTCTGGCTACTGCCAGCAGCTGGTTAGCAGAGGGAGACCCTCTGGATTTGGGGTGGGGGACCTAGGTCTGTCCCAGTGTCACCTGATGTGCTGAAAACTTGGTCACTGCTCTTCTCTGAGTGGGCTCTTGGTGCAAGACAGGCGCTTCTGCTCCTCCCTGGAAGGTTGCCCAAGTGACCTGGTGTTATCCCCAACCCCACTGTGATCAGCATTTGCGTTCGCCAGGACACAGGCTGGGCTGACCCAGCCCACTCAGCTTTGTCACCTTCAGACACCTTGGTGGAGCATTGGACAAGGACCCCGGAGAGCACCATAGCACTACCCATTACCAGGGATACCCCAGAAATCCTACTCATTAACAAAGGGCAGGTAAGAATCTCACTGCCACCAACACAGCTGCCTCTCTCCTACACGCAGCACCTACTGGTGGGGAGGCCAAGCTGCACAAACCCTGCACAACTTCTGACACCATTGTGCAGCACTCAGCCAGCTCTTACCCACAGGTGCCACCTATGGACTTTGGGTGAACTGTACAACCCAATATTGCTGCTGACAGGAGTGCACAGTACTGGGGAACAAGAAGCCTCCCAAGACTTTCACCTCCCCATCTCTTTAGCAGAAAATGAGCCTTCACACACTCACAGTACACAAGTACTAAAACCTACAAACAATGAGCATTTGAGAAAGCCACTATCCTAAGGATATCTATAACCAAGGAATCATACAGAGCGGCCCACTAGAAGCACAGAGAGGCAAAACCAAAGGACCCTACCCGATGTATGCAACAGTCCCAGTCTCAGGAGAGAAAAGAATCCCTCCCAAACAAAAGGAAATACAAAAGCAAAAGGTGGCAGCTTCTCCAAACAAGAAGAAACCAACATAAGAAATGTGACACTTAGAAAAATCAGAGTGTTCCAACACCCCCAAAGAATCACATTAGCTCTGTAGCAGTGGATCCTAACAAAAGTGCAATTCTAAAATGACAAAGAATTCAAAATGTGAATTGTAAGGAAGCTCCATGGGATCCAAGACAATGTGGAAGACTGACACAAAGAAATAATAAAAAATGATTTCAGATATGAAATATGAGATAGCTTTTCAAAAAGGCTTCTGGAAATAAAAAATTCACTGAGGGAACTTCAAAATACTTCAATTGAAAGCTCTAATAATAGATGAGAACAGAATTTTTCAGAACTTGAAGTCAAGTCTTTTGAATTAACCTAGTCAGATAAAAATTAGAAAAAAAAATATTTTTTTTAAAAAAAAACCTTCAAGAAATACAAGATTATATAAAGCAACAAAACCTATTAATAAATAAAATATAAAAGGTTTGGAAAATATATTTCAGGGAAAATTCAGGATAATTTTTCTGGTCTTGTCAGAGATGTAGACATCCAGATACAAAATGTTCAGAGCATGTGGAAGATATTTCATAAGATGAACATCACCAAGGCCTACAGTTATCAGACTATCCAAAGTCAACATGAAAGGAAAAATCTTAAAAACAACTAGAGGAAAGCATCAAATCACCTATAATAGAAATCCCATCAGATTAACAGCAGACATCTCAGGATAAACCTTGTAAGCCAGAGTTCAGCTTTCTTAAAGACAAAATATGTCAGCAAAGAGTTTTATATCCTGCCAAAATGAGCTTCATAAATGGAAAAGAAATAAAGTATTTCCCAGACAAGCAAATGCCAAGGGAATTGTCACTATTAGACTGGTCCTACAGGAAGAGCTCAAAGGAATTCTAAACATGGAAACAAAAAGACAATAATGTCCACGATAAAAGCACGCATAAGTGTGAAGTTCACATCCTATAAAGCAGTTACACAAATGAGAGTACAGAGCAAGTAGGTAACAATATTATGATAGGTACCTGACATATCATCAATATTAACCTTAAATAAATAGCCCGGATGCCGCACTTTAAAGATATAAACTGGCAAATTGGATTAAAAACATCAGCAATCATTTGCTGCCTACAGGAGATCTACCTGTAGATCAGATTCAAAGTAAAGGAATGGAAAAAGATACACCATGTAAACAAAAGCAGTGATGAGCAGGAGTAACTATACATATATCAGATAAAACAGACATTAAATCAACAACAGGAAAAAGGAAAATACAAAGACAACGCTCTTTGTATTACTGAGGGAACTTCAAAATACTTCAACTGAAAGCTCTAATATTACAATTACAAATACAAATTTGTAAAACAGACATTAAATCGACAGTAAAAAAGAAAATACAAACTCTTTATATTTGTTCGAAAAAAGAAAAAAAACCCTCAAATTAACAACCCAATATTGTAGCTCAGAGAACTAGAAAAACAAGAACAAATCAAACCCAACACTAGCAGAGGAACAGAAATAACAAAGATCGGAACACAAATAAATGTGATTGACACCAAAAAAATGATACAAAGGATTAACCCTTTTCTAATTTGCTCCAAAAATACTTGCTGGTGGTGGTTTCAGCTGCAGAGTTTGCCACAAGATAACTTTGCCATGAAATATGTCACATATATTATTTTTGGATAACTCTAGGATGTCAACTTTGGAAACAAGACATCATTCTATTTACTGGGTTCTACTTTTAGTACTCGTATTTTCATTTACAAAGTGTAGTAATTCTTGATGGCTAAAAATGTCAGATCCTAGAAAACAGCATTTCTATGCATAACATTAACATGATATTGAACAGTTGTTGATCAAAGATTCATTTGGTGAATCTAATTTTTATGAAATAGACAATTCTCATAATTCAGATGATTGATGTTAGTTCTGTTTAGAAATAAAAAGAACAGCTTTTATATTTTATTTTTACATTGAAAATCATCAGATTTGCTTCAGCCTCAAAGAGGGTGTTTATGTAAAATTTAATGAGCACTGGCAGCAAGCTGTACTTTTGGGTTAATGAAATAAAAGGTTGGCTCTTAGAAAACCGTAAGCAAAATGGATAGACTGCTGGCTCAATTAACCAAGAAAATAAGAGAGATTCAAATAATCACAATCATAAATGATAAAAGTGACATTACACAGAAATACAAAACTTCATTAGTGATTACTACTAGTATGTCTTTGCTTGCAAACTAGAAAACCTAGAGGAAATGGGCAAATTTCTGGAAATATACAACTTCCTAGGTTGAACCATGAATAAATAGAAATCCCGAACAGACCAATAACAAGTAATGAAATTGAGTCAGTAATAAAACATTTTCTAACAAAAGAAAATCCCAGACCAAATGGATTCACAGCCAAATCTTACCAGACCATCTGAATATCTCAACAGACACAGAAAAATCATTCAGTAAAATTCAAAATCTCTTCATGATAAAAACCCTTAACAAAGTAGACGTTGAAGGAAGAGCCGTCAAAATAACAAAAGCTGTATATGAGGAACCCACAGACATCATGCTGAATTGAGAAAAGCTGAAATAATTTCCTCTGAAAACTGAAAGCATACAAGGATGCCCACTGTCACCACTCCTGTTCAACCTAGTACTGAATTCATAGCCAGAGAAGTTAGGCAGGAAAAAGTAAAAGAACACATCCAAATCACAAAAGAGGAAGTCCAGTTTTCTTTGCTTAGTGATTGCATGAAAAATGATTTCAGTAGCAGTGTACAAAATTTAGTATGATTTCTATACACCAATAATATTCAAGCTGAGAACCACATCAAGAACACAGTCTCATTAACAATAGCAGCACACACACACCAAATACCTAGGAATATATTTAGCAAAGGAAGTGAGAGATCTCTACAATGTTTACTGTTTGGGTGATGGGCACCTAGAAGCCCAAATTCATGGTTATACAATATATCCATGTAACAAGCCTGTGCATATAGCCCAGGCTATAAACATATATATAAACATAATAAACATTTATAAACATAATAATCATAGAAAACTAAATGCATTGTTATGTTCTCAGAATTGTTAGTAAACACATAATAACATCCTTAAAAATGAAATGCTGTATTTACAAAGTCAAATTTTAGATACTGCCTAAAGTTGGTTGTAGATTATACCTTACCTGTATCTTTATATGGAGATCCACCGGAAGTAGGCAGTTTTCCTTCTGTCATTTTCCAAATTTTAGTCAGAACCTAATATGTCATCTGGAGGGGGTGCTATGAATACTTACAACTACCTCAATCTTGCTAAACATAAGCTAGTAAAGTAATTTTTCAGTAAGTTCACCAAAAACTGGGATAATCAAGAAGTAGTGCAAATATAGTATTGTTGATCAGCAGGGTCAATGGCTTTCTTTATTTTGTATGATTTCCGAGTTTTCTTGTAATTCCATCAGAAGTTTTATAGAACTGTCAACTTAATAGCAGAGGGGGAGACTCTCTTTTAAGAGATAATGATTTATTTGGGGGGAAAGGCATTGCGTTGAGAATATGAGTACCCTCATAAGCTATATGTATATTCAGGGAGGTAAAAGAAAACAAAGGTTTTTAAAGGAAAAGTGAGGATTACATAATTGTTTTCAGATAATGCTCAACTGTATGAGCAGTTGCTAGACAGACATCCTGGCAGTTGTATATTTTGTGTATGGTTGTGATGAATTTTGTGCAAGGTTGTGGTTTTTGCAGTCTTTTGTGATAGTTATTTTTATCAGGCATTTGTGTATAACTGATCTTTAACATAAATGATCCCATTTTGATTCTGACAAGTTTCACAGAACTTTCCTTTTTTGTCAGCAGGGTTAGTATAGCTGTACTAATTATTGCTTTAATTTAAATTTCCTTCACCAACAAGAAATTTTAGTATCTTCTCCTTTTCAAATTGTTTTTCTCTGTATTTTCTGTTAATATACTTTACACATTTAAAATCTATTTATACTTAAAACTTTAAAATTATATGGATCAATAGGGCTTATAACAAAAAGAAAGCAATTCCTATGCGCCCTACATCATTTTTTACCGTATTTCTCAGAGACGATTAGTTTCTATTTTTTAGCAATTTTTTTCAGGTTTTCATCTGTTCATATCTAAATAAAATGCATACACTGCAGTCTTAATTTTAGACATTATATAAATTGGTAGATTAATATTTTTAGCTAACTTTCATGCCCCTATTAAATACTCCTGCTGCTACAACACTGTAAATATTGTTCGCTGCAGGGAAATAAAGTGTACAAGGACATACAAATGTCTTTTCTTCGACAGTGATTTTATCTTGGAATTAATAATTTCCTATGTCTTTTTTACTGTGCTTAATTTTCTTTAAAATGTAAGAGTAAATTTTCCTGCATGTCCTATACTCTATATTTTAGTAACGGTTTTCATACCGCTAAATGTCTCATACCATTCGTATCTTCCTTTTCTACTCTGTACACTTTTCTTCTGTGGTTCTAACATTGTCTTTGGTTTTGGGTTTGTCTTAAAATCTGCTGCACAGTTTTTGTCCAGAGACCTCCTTTTCCTTATTCTTGAATTTCTTTTGCCTTTTTCTTACGTGAAATTCAATTTCCAGACCTCATTTCATAATTATTTTCTATCAGTGCTCTCCCGTTTTACAGACTACAATCTCCTCAAAGCTTCTTGAGCTCTTTGGAAAAATGGTATGGAATATGTGTTTAGACTCTTTGTATATCTGTGAGTGTCTGTGTATATATTGAATTCTATATTTAATGTACAGTAAAACATCCCTTTAAATACATATTAATTTTTTCTTTTAACTTTATTTTAATACATGTTAATTATATGTGGTAAATAAAACTATATTGACAGATGTATAATGACATATAACCCTTTCTAAATTATTAACACAAGGGAATTTAATTTTTCTCCATCTGTTTATTGTACTTTGTATTATGGTCAATATTTTTAATATATTCTATACTATCAGATTGATTTTCTCCTTGATCCAGATGGGCTGTGTTTTTCTGCCTTTAAATCGGGAATATTTTCAATATACAAAATATATCTTTAAACTTTTTGGTTACTTATTTTCCTCACATTTTTAAAAAAACTTTTTATTTCTCTTGATTTTCCTAGTTTTAATTTTGAAATAGCTTATTTAATTTTAGGAAATGACAACAGTAAAAAAAAAAACAACTTAAAAAAAATTTTTTTTAATTTATTAATTTTTAATTGTACTTTGGGCTCTGGGGTACATGTGCACATCCAGCATCATGCAGGATTGTTGCATAGTTACAAACATGCCATGGTGGTTTGCTGTCTCCATAACCCCCCACTGCCCCCCGTCACCTACATTAGACATTTCTCTTGGTGTTATCCTTCCCCATCCTGCCTGCCCCCGCTCTCCCTCCCCTCCCCTTCCCTCCACCCTCCACCTAACCCAGTGAGTGTTGTTCCATTCCCTGTGCCCAGGTGTTCTCATTGTTCATCACCCACCTATGAGTGAACACCTGGTGTTTGGTTTTCTGTTCTTTTGTCAGTTTGCTGAGAATGATGGTTTCCAGATTCAGTCATGTCTCTACAAAGGACACGAACTCATCATTTTTTATGGCTGCATAGTATTCCATGGTGTCTATGTGTCACATTTTCTTTGTCCAGTCTATCATTGATGGGCATTTGGGTTGGTTCCAGGTCCTCCTTTGCTATCATAAACAGTGCCACAACAAATATACATGGACATGTGTATTTATAATCAAATGATTTATAATCCTTTGGGTATATACTCAGTAATGGGATTGCTGGGTCAAATGGAATTTCTATTTCTAGGTCCTTGAGTAATCGCCACACTGTCTTCAATAATGATTGAACTAATTTACACTCCCACCAACAGTGTCAAAGTGTTCCTTTTTCTCCACATCCTCTCCAGCATCTGTTTTCTCCAGATTTTTTAATGATCATTATTTCTGACTAGCATGAGATGGTATCTCAGTGTGGTTTTGATTTTCATTTCTCAAATGACCAGTGATGATGAGAATTTTTTCATGTTTTTTAGCTATATAAATGTCTTCTTTTGAAAAGTGTCTGTTCATATCCTTTGCCCACTTTTGAATGGGTTAGTTTTTTTCTTGTAAATCTGCTTTCATTCTTTGTAGATTCTGGATATTAGCCCTTGGTCAGATGGGTAGATTGCAAAACTCTTTCCCATTCTGTTGGGTGCTGGTTCACTCTCATGATTGTTTCTTTTGCTGTACAGAAGCTCTGGAGTTTAATTAGATCTGATTTTTCTGTTTTGGCTTTTGCTGCCCTTGCTTTTGGTGTTTTAGTCATGAAGTCCTTCCCTATGCCTAGGTCCTGAATGGTGTTGCCTAGGTTTTCTTCTAGGGTTTTTATGATGTTAGTTCTTATGTTTAAATCTTTAATCCATCTGGAGTTAATTTTAGTGTAAGGTGTCAGGAAAGTGTCCAGTTTCAGCTTCCGGCATATGGCTAGCCAGTTTTTCCAACACCATTTATTAAACAAGGAATCCTTTCCCCATTGCTTGTTTTTGTAGGGTTTGTCAAAGATCAGATGGTTGTAGATGTGTGGTATTGCTTCTGAGGCCTCTATTCTGTTCCATTGGTCTATATCTCTGTTTTGGTACCAGTGCCATGCTGTTTTGATTACTGTAGCCTTGTAGGATAGTTTGAAGTCAGGTAGTATGATGCCTCCAGCTTTTTTCTTTTTGCTTTTTGAGATGTAGTCTTGCTCTGCTGTTGCCCAGGCTGGAATTCAGTGGCACAATCTCGCAGATTCCAGTGTTTCTCCTGCCTCAACCTCCTGGATAGCTGGAATTACAGGACATGCCAATGCATCTGGGTAATTTTTTTGTATTTTTAGTAGAGATTGGGTTTCACCATGTTGGCTAGGCTGGTCTGAAGCTCCTGACCTCCCATGATACATTCACTCAGACTCCCAAAGTGCTGGGATTACATTAAAAAAAATTTAATGTATTGTTCTAACATCTGATTTTATGGTTATTTTACTACTTGTTTTTACAATGGGAAAATGTTTTAAATCAATTGTCATTGGAAGAATTTGACAATTCTCAATCAGTCTTGAAATTCTACTACATAGGTTTTTGTTATTACATCAAACCACATTTATTGAAGGATTTATTTTCATATATGAAGATTGCTTTTCATAAGGTGGAATAGAGAAAAATCATTTTGTATTTTTACAAAGTAGTGTTTTGGGTACAACAGTAGCTTAAGAGATAGCAAAATGCATTGTACAATGAGTTGAGCACTTTCCAACTTGAAGAATATACTGTGCTGGTTACAAATTCTTGTCACCAAACAAATTATCTAGTATTCATGTTACTCCATGAATTCATGCTTTCTAAATAATTTTAAATTGGTCTATTCTCATATTAGTAAATTTACCCCCAAGTGATAATGACGTACACACTGTCGTATTTTTATTTGATACTAAATTATTACCGTATTATTTGATTGCTCCTTTTGAGTCATAACAATATTAACATCCTATGAAAAATTATTTTAGAATAATGTACTAATTTTAACTAACTCCTCTGTAGCTTTAGCAGTGTTGATCTTTCCCTCATTTTATAGCCTCTGCCTTTGAATATTGAAGCCTGCGTCCTAGTCTCCATGGCCATGTTTTCTTGATTTCATTTTACCCTTCCTTGCCATTCTTTCCTAGTATGTTTTTCTCTGCAGCTTTAATTAATTCACCATTAATTAAATGTGAATGTTTCCTGAGATTTCCAGTAGCAGCCACTTTTCTCATTCTCTTTCCTACGGGAGAATATCGCCTCGTTTTATTATTTCCAGTACCGTCTATATGATAATGTCTCCTAAACCACATCCCCAGCATCTCTCTCCTTAACTCTGTTTCCAATAATCCTAAGACTATTGGACATCTCTGCATTGTTTCCTCCAAGTCGGGTATCTCAACCCAAACTGTTCAAAACTGAAGGATTTTCATGCTTCTAACCTCTTAATCCATGACTTTTGTACTGTGTCTCTCTTAGGCAACTCACACCGATAGCTACCTTATCAACTAAGCGGAAATCTTAAAATGATACCTCTGCTTCCTTCCTTTAAAAACTTTTTCACGTTCAATTTTTGTATGTCCTTTAGATGCTACCTCATCTTGCAAACTCTTCTTTATCCTTAGTTGATAATCTTGTTATGTTGTCTTGATCATACTAATAGTTTTCTAATTATTTCCTGCTTCTAATTCCTTTTACCTCCAACTCATTCTCTATACTGCTGTCGGAGTACTCTCTAAAATGCAAAGATGTTTAAAAAAGAAATGGAAAGAAAAATAATTACAATGTGTGGAGTGATGTAAATTGCTCTTTTAATTTAAAAAAACAATTCATTTTAAAATGCAAGTCTTATTTGTCATACTCTTACTTGAAATCAATAGAGAAAATAATCCTCTTTTGACTTTGCATCCTCAATTAGAAAATTCAAAAGACGTTGGCAAAGCATGCTGGCTTTGTATACTCAAAACACACTATGGCATTTTCCTGCTTTGCCTAAATTTCCCTTTGCCCACCTCTCCCCCTGGAGAAACATAACTCATTCCACAAAATTTATCTTGGATGTTACTGCTTCTGCCTGAGCAGATGTGTTTTGCACCGCTTTCTGGTAGAATGAAATGCCACTAATATTTATAAAAATAACAAGATTCATTTGAGCACATCTAATTTTGTATAGTCAAGAATGTCTGCCTTTGGATGCCTTAAGGTCAAGACATCTCACACACATTAACCCCCCTGCAGTTCCCTGTGCTCTGTCTGCTAATTTTATGTTTGCTTGATTTTTTCCTTTCTCAACTGTGTTCTCCCTGAGAGGAAAGAAACCACATCATTTTTTTCTGCAAAGCACATTTCCAGCCACAAAGTGGCACTACTTACTGATTTAGTAAATGAATCTCACCTTGATTACTTTTCTTTATGTAAAACTGTTTGACTAGTGGAAAAAATTGTATTCAGTCTTTTTGGAAGTACAACTTCCTCCTTTTAGTAAATAAATATTGTGCTTATTTATTTAATTGAGTGATTAGTTATGCCACAGTTACACATAAAACTATGAAAACATGCACTAAATCGGTAGTATTTGTTTTTTTGTTTTTTTTTTGAGACGGAGTTTCACGCTTGTTACCCAGGCTGGAGTGCAATGGCGTGATCTCGGCTCACCGCAACCTCCGCCTCCTGGGTTCAGGCAATTCTCCTGCCTCAACCTCCTGAGTAGCTGGGATTACAGGCACGCGCCACCATGCCCAGCTAATTTTTTGTATATTTTTTAGTAGAGACGGGGTTTCACCATGTTGACCAGGATGGTCTTGATCTCTTGACCTTGTGATCCACCCGCCTCGGCCTCCCAAAGTGCTGGGATTACAGGCTTGAGCCACCGCGCCCGGCCAAATTGGTAGTATTAAAAAGCAGCTGTGCAAACCCAGACCGGGGGTATTTACAGCATATCTGGTCAGTACTTCTTAAGACTGTCAAGGTCATAAAAATCAAGGAAAGACTGAGTAACCGTCACAGACTCGGCGTGATGATAAAGCATTGTGGCACCCTGCATTCAGTACTAGAAAAGAAACTGGAAAACTGGTGAAATGCAAATAAAGTTTAGAATTTCATTAACGATAATATGCTAATATCCTTTTCTTAGCTTTGACAAATGTGATATGATAATGTAAGATGTTAACAACATGGGAAACTAGGTGAGGAGTATATAATAACTCTAATCTTTGTATATTTTTATATACCTAAAATTATTCAAAAATGAAGTTTACAAAAATGCATTTATGACTTAACAAATGCTTTATTGTTAACATAGCACGATATACAGTTTTTATAAACTATATGCACCCAGAAACACTTGTAATGAAAGCATGCTTCCTATTTTTAAAATGCACATCTTAGGTTGGGCACATGGCTTATGCATGTAATCTCAGCACTTTGGGAGGCTGAGGCAGGAGGATTTCTTGAGGCCAGGAGTTCAAGATCAGCCTGGGCAACACAGCAAGACTCCATTTCTATAAAAAGATAAAATAAAAATTGGTTAGGTGTGGTGGCACGTACCTGTAGTCCCAGCTACTCAGGAGGCTGAAGAGGGAGGAGCACTGAGCCTAGGAATTTCAGGCTGTAGCTGGGATTACCTCACTGTATTCAAGTGCAGGCAACAGAGTAAGGCATTGGAAAAAAAGTGCCTTTTTCAAAAATGTGAGGAAAAGATAGATTAATTGTTTAAAAATGCACATTTCCTTTTAATATATGCTACTTGCTGTCATATTGATTTTGATTTGGGGTGAACTGAATGCTTTCATGATCACACTACTGTGTTGATGTTCTACTTTATATCAACATTTGAAGAAATTATATTCCAAATGATTTTGCCAAAAATTTTGCATGGAACTCTGACCTTGAAATCAATAGAAATGTAAACTCACTTTTGTCTGTCTGGATATTATGGCCCGTTTTCAATTTTTATATTTGAAAACCCCTCAAAGCAAAATATGTTCTAGCAATTGATCCTTTTATCTATTACAGAAATGAAGCATTCCATTTCCTTATATCAAGGGACTTATTTGAGGGGTGGTCAAGCATACATTTGTTTCTTCCTTTCATTAATGATTTGCTGGAGGGCAAATGTCAGGGTAGCCACTTTCATATTTTTGCCCCTCTTGCTGAAACTCCTGTAGGGAAATTCTGCACATGGGTTTCTTTGATGGTTCTTTTCATTTTTATCTCATGCTGTGACTTTGACAGTCAGACTGGCAGTAGGGGACAGAAATAAAAGGAGAAGGCTTAAAGAAACGTTAGAGCTTCATGCTGTGAATTTGGAAGATGACAGGAGTTTCTGGCTTGCTTCCTCTGGCCCATGACTAAAAGAACTGTCACTAGGTTACAGTGCTAAGAGGAAGTAATGAGAACATATTTTCATGCAGATACCGAGAGGACTTTGATGCACGCAGCCTGCCCAGTTCAATCTGAAACTCTGAGGCTAAAAATTGCTGCGGATGGATCCAAAGCCACATGGCTGAGAAAGATGCATGGCAGTCATCTTTGTACAGTTTGACACAGTTAACATGTGATAAGCTTTATTAATAATAAGGAACGTAAATTTGCCCTTCATGCCATTGTGGCAAGAATTTATCATCTGTCAGTTTGTCTGCCTCCTCCGTGTAGTTTATATAATGAATATATTCTTTAAAAGTAATGATGAACCAGTGTGCTGAATTTGACATTATTATTATCATTGTAGAAAGGTGTCTCCAAGTCTTTGTTAGGGGCAAGGTTTACATGTCCACTAATGAGAATCCAAAGGGCTATGCAATAGTAATATTTCTAATTGGGAAACTCAAAAATTGCCTGTGAAAAACTTTAAAATGTGGAATTTTATGTGTTTATAACAAATCTTTTTTTTTTTTTTTTTTTTTTTTTTTTGAGACAGAGTCTTGCTCTGTTGCTAGGCGCCAGGCTGGAGTGCAATGGCACAATCTCGGCTCACTGCAACATCCACCTCCTGGTTTCAAGCAATTCTGCCTCAGCCTCCCAAGTAGCTGGGACTACAGACGTGTGCCACCATGCCCAGCTAATTTTTGTATTTTAGTAGAGACGGGGTTTCACCATGTTGACCAGGATGGTCTTGATCTCTTGACCTCATGATCCCCCTGCCTTAGCCTCCCAAAGTGCTGGGATTACAGGCGTGAGCCACCGCGCCTGGCCCACAAATGTTTTTTTAAATTATTTTTTAAATTTTACTTTAGGTGCATACTTTATCTGTTATTTCTCCCTATGTTACAAATCTTAAGAAGTATGTAAAAGTAAAATCAAATTAGAAATCAGGAAGAATCAGTCTCTGATGGTTTTAAAATGGTCAAATTTGTTATCATTTTAACTACAAACTGATTTTTAGGTATTTTATGCCTAATTTTTAAAGAGTTCCATAATGATATGTATTTAAGATTAATATGCGTTCTTTCAACTGACATTTGCTCAATTTTGTTAATTTTTTATTAAAATGTTTTTAAATAAATTTGGAAAACAGATTGTAGAATATACATACATTCATATATATATTTAAAGGTGTATTATAAAAATATAATGGAATGCTGTGATTTACATATTATCATATGCAAATCAAAAATTCAAAATTATAAAAATGTAAAATATGCACCACAAAAAGATTAAATGTCTCCTGAGTATAATTTTTTAAAGACCTGTGCAAAGTTAGAGGGACCACAGCCTACACAAGACCATACTCACTTCTGATACCAGTTGCAGGTTGGAGATTTCCAAAGCCATTCTCAGGTTCATAGATTTACTAGAATTCACAGGATTCTCTGAAAACTGTTATACTCATGGTTTTAGTTTATTATAGCTGAAGGATACAGATTAAAATCAGACAAGAGAATAAATGTACAAGATAGTGTTATGAAGTGAATATTTGTTCCCCAAATAATCACATATTTTAAAATCCTAATTCCTGGTGTTATTTGGGTGGTGTTTAGGATGTGCAGCCTTTGGGAGATAAGTAGGTTATAGGGTTCGAGCCCTCATGAATGGGATTCTAAGTGTCTTTATAAAAGAAACCTCAGAGAGTTCTCTTGCTCTCTTTTCACAGTGTGAGGGTAGAACATGATAGCCATCTGGAAACCAGGAAGAGTACCATCACCAGGCATCAAATCTGCCAGGCTCTTGGTCTTACAGTTCTCAACCTCCAGAAGTGTGAGAAGTAGGTTTGTTATTTAAGCCACCCAGTCTATGGTATTCTGTTGTAGCAGCCTGCACTGACTAAGATGGATAGAGTCCAGTAGCGTTTCAAACGTGGAGCTTCCACGTGTCTTCTCCTCATGGAGTTATGACGGCTTCAGTGTGTGGCAGTACATTCACGAGTATTGCCACCCAAGGGAGCTCACCAAGTTCAGTGTCCAGAGTCTTCACTGTGGCTCCATCACACAGGCATGATTGATTTCCCATGTGACTGATCTTGGTCTCCAGCACTTCCAGGCGTATTGATGACCCAAAGCCCACCCTAAATCACATCATTGGTGTGACCCGGAGCCCCTCTCCTGAATCACATTGTCATTGTGTTGCTGATCCAAGACAACCAGAGATCCTCCTGTCATGCATGACATTACAAGGACTAAGAGATTACTTCCCAGAAGCCAACGGCAAAGGTCAGATCATGTTTTGGTTAAGGTTAAATTCTTTACTACACAGTACTTAAGGAGTGTGTGGCCAAGTTTTTTCTGCCTTACTTTTTAAAAAGGTCAGTTACATCTCAACTTTTCTATGAAATAAGGAGAAAAGCTACCATAGTATTCACAGCTCGGAACAAAATACAATGCTAATATTTTAGTTTATTCATACAGTAAATTCATAGATTCATGCTTTTTTCTAATTCCATAAATATTTGTAATTCTGTTTTATATATAAACATACATATATAACAGGTTTTGTCAGGATACTAGAAAGTCTCTCAAGAAAGGTTTTAAGCTCTATTGAACTTACCGAGTTCTATGAATTTAACTCCCATCCGTGAGAAAAGTCCAGAAGTGTTAAATTCCGATTTACAATTTATTCCTGTAAGAAGTCAACATTTACCCCCTAAGTTATGATTTGCTTTGGTGTAGATTCAATAAAATAATTATTCCTTCTGTTTGTTTGAGAAAATGTAATATAACAGAAAATCCGGTTGTAGTTAAAACAATTGATCTGTAGACTAATTAAAGGCGCAGGAACCTGCTATGAATACAGTGATGATTTGGATGGAATTTACACTGCCACCTCCTTGGTCAGGCCATCTCTATTGGGAGATAGTTCTTTATTTAATGTTTCTGTGTGTCATCTAAGTTTCCTTTTGTTTTGGGCTGTGTTTTTGAAGATGTTTGTGTAGCTAACAGCTCTTTACAGAAGAGGCAGTGTCTTCATCTAGAGTAAAAGACAGATTTGCTTGTAGTACAGTAAAATAAAATCAATGTCTTACTCTGCAGCAAAGTTTAGTCACCCTTCCCTTTTTAAACTGGCTTTGACCTGTTAGAAAAGATTCAGATTCCACAGGCTGAGGCTTCCTCCCCTGTTCCTCAGTCCACTAAGTATGCACCTGTCTCTGTGGTAACTGGGACTTGGGAAACCAATGTAGGTGCTGATACTCTGGTTACCTTCATAACTGTGAGTAATGAAGTTCTTTGTGTCTGCTTCAGGGATCTCATTTCTTCTCCCAACGTCCATGAGAACAAAGCAGGCTAATACGTAAGCCTGAAAACAGTATAAATCTCAGCTTCTTCACAGTTCTTGGTGCTCACCTTCCTTTTCCTCAGTCATAGAAAGTGTTTTCTTTTCAGCCTCTCCTACTCTAATTTCTACCCTCTTTAATTCTTCATAATATGCCATTCTTTGGTTATTCATTCTAATGTTCACTTCAGAGCCAGCTCTCATGGCTACTAATTTTATATTGATTAAAGTTTAAACTTTACTTCACTAATTCACTCATTTATCATATTTTAAAAAGTATTTACGATTTACTACTTAGGCATTTGAGATGAACAGTGAAAAGTTAATCATGGAATACTACACGGAACCAACACGTGGAAGTGTCGCTTATTGGCTTTAAAATGTGCCTTCTTGTGTCACCTTATACTATTTTCTTCAAAGAACCTATTCCCCAGCAAACTTGACTGAGTCTCCAATAGGCCCTGCTATTTTCCAAGCCTACACCTTTTCTATTCCTAAAACACTCTGCTTCTGGATCTTCATCTATTAAAAATGAGTCTATGCATTATTGTTTTATTTTAATTATAATTTCTTTGTATGTTCCCCCCCCCCCTTTTTTTTAGACGGAGTTTCGCTCTTGTTACCCAGGCTGGAGTGCAATGGCCTGATCTCGGCTCACCGCAACCTCCGCCTCCTGGGTTCAGGCAATTCTCCTGCCTCAGCCTCCCGAGTAGCCAGGATTATAGGCACGTGCCACCATGCCCAGCTAATTTTTTGTATTTTTAGTAGAGACGGGGTTTCACCATGTTCACCAGGATGGTCTCGATCTGTTGACCTCGTGATCCACCCGCCTCGGCCTCCCAAAGTGCTGGGATTACAGGCGTGAGCCACCGCACCCGGCCATATGTTTTCCCTTTTAACTCCACTTAGAAGTGATCTTTTGTCTCCTTCCATTTGATACTCCATATATTATAATCATTGAATGCATTCCTTAATCCTGTAAAAAATAATGGCAACTTGAGGAATATAAAATATTTTGCATTATTTTTATGTCTTACAGTGTCTTTTACTTAATAGGTACTCAATAGAACTGCAGTAAGACAGTAAGTACAGAGATGAGAGGCACCCAAAGCCTCACGAGCCAAGCCAAGGCAACCAAATGTAATTCATAAGATTTTCTTTCATCCTTCAGAGTTGGCCATTTGAGCATCAGCACACACCGTCAACATGAGATCTTATGGTCTGGGTTTAACGCTATCTGGGTCTAGTGGCCCCATTTTTAATGACTAGGTAAATATTAAAGTTATATTTTGTGCCTTACCGTGAGATGCTTCAGAGTTCCTGACAAATAATATATAACCTGAAACATAAATCTAGACAATGAAATTATTATTACATGAAAATTTTATGCTAAAAATAAAATACTTTATTTCTGCTTTGATTAATATAATTAACCTAACTTTGTGGCATCATGAAAATTTCTATAATTTATATTGGTAATCATATATAATTATTTTATCTTACTATTTTCAATCAGTATTAACTGCTTCATTTAATAATTACATAGTACTTTTATATAATCATATTTAGCTTTTTTTTTTTTTTTTTTTTGAGATGGAGTTTCGCTCTTGTTGCCCAGGATGGAGTGCAATGGCACGATCTTGGCTCACCGCAGTCTCCGCCTCCTGGGTTCAGGCAATTCTCCTGCCTCAGCCTCCTGAGTAGCTGGGATTACAGGCACGCGCCACCATGCCCAGCTGTTTTTTTTTTTTTTTTTGTATTTTTAGTAGAGACAAGGTTTCACCATGTTGACCAGGATGGTCTCAATCTCTTGACCTCATGATCCACCCGCCTCAGCCTCCCAAAGTGCTGGGATTACAGGCGTGAGCCACTGCACCCGGCCAGCATTTTTATTAATAATGAAATGTATTGAGTCTGTACTATGTGTCATGCATTATGCTTAACATACAGTAACCCCAAGACGTAGGTATTATTATTTCCATGTGTGACATGGGAAGAGAAATTACAGAAATATTAAGCAACTTGCCTGGGAACATAAGTAACCTTTAAGATTAATGGCCATAATGACTGAGAAGCAGGATGCTGAGACTCAGGCTTTAGTTGGCCACTGTGCTCCTCTACAAAGCTTGGGTTTCACGAAGTGCAATTTCTGACAAGAGAGGCAGAGAAAAATTATACTAATGGATTGTTTAGGGTCGTTTCTCGAAAGGATTTTAGAATCAGAAAATAAAAATAATAATGGAGTCTATGTTAACAGGTGGAGATAAAATTCAGTTCTACAACAGATCTGTCCTTTTAGTATTTTATAATAAAGATTATTTATGTGAGTTTATTATAATAAAACCATTTACCAAAGTATAAACTATTCTTGAGGAATAATACAGATTAAATAGTTTATATTAGTAATTTTATATACTTGAACAGAAAGGAAAAATATTACAGAACTAACATTGAAATGCATAGAGGAACAAAATTAAATTATTGTTATGATCTCTGGTTTTTAACCAAGGAAAGATACTATGTGTTCAATAATATGCAGAATTCGACTTTTCATCTTGTTTGGGCAGACATCCGACGTTTACTTAATACTTACTATCCTTGACTTCAGTTTGGCTGCACAACTGAAGGATTCCTAAAGGTAACAGTGAGAATCATCTTAATGACGACTTCTTTTCATTGCCCATTTTTGTCCCTCTACAGTAAAAGGGCAATAAGAAAGAAAGCCGACTCAATATCTTTTTCTTCTCATGTGAGACAAAGGCAGGGCATTCTGGGATTGGTAATTCAAAGCATCCTTGAGCAGCATTTTCTTTAATTACTCTTATCCTATGAATTCTCTTCATTAAAACATGATCTGCCTTGCATTTCATGATGCGTGACTTTAGAGACTGTAATAGTAAAAAGAGTCATTATCATCTAATAATCATTCTGAGAACCTAAATAGGCACAGGTATTGAAGGGTCACCTCTGTTATACCTTGTAAAAAATTTTAAACTAATGAACTCTAGCATTAAAAAAAAAAAGACTGAGTTTAATTAATACATAAAAAAAAGACTGAGTTTAATGAATACATTGTATACCTATAACTCTGTCGGTCAGACAGCTGGTTTAAATATCATTTATGTACACTATTCTTCATGAAAAGTCAATGCTTATAACTTCTGATAGGATCAGCATCAATATAGAGCATTTGTGTGTCAGTTTTTCTTCAAAATGCTTGGGAAGCATTGAATAACTGATTAGAAATATAATTCTGGCCGGGTGCGGTGGCTCACACCTGTAATCCCAGCACTTTGGGAGGTGGGTGGATCACAAGGTCAAGAGATTGAGACCATCCTGGTCAACATGGTGAAACCCCGTCTCTACTAAAAATGCAAAAAATTAGCTGGGCACGGTGGCGCGTGCCTGTTGTCCCAGCTACTCGGGAGACTGAGGCAGGAGAATTGCCTGAACCCAGGAGGCGGAGGTTGCGGTGAGCAGAGATCGCGCCATTGCACTGCAGCCTGGGTGACAAGAGCGAAACTCCGTCTCAAAAAAAAGAAAGAAAGAAATATAATTCTGGTCCATCCAATTATGATTCCGTAATAGTTTAACCAAAAAAAAAAAAAAAATCCATTTCTTACATTTCACCCATTGTAATGAAATTACTCCTTGTCATCATTCAACCTTGTATTTTCAAAATGGTTAATATAAAAGCAAAGTGATGCCTTTGAGACGTTTTCTGAACACAACATGAATCCCTTTCTAAAAAATTACAAATGCATGTTTTAAATAAGTAATCCACGTAGGATCCAACTTTCAAGCATAACTGGTAAATACCAACAACAAATAAATGTTTGTTGAGTTCAAATCTCAGTAATAGAGCTCCAAAGAGTAAAAAAATATAATCACCTAAAGAATTTCTTTTTCCTTGAAACTTCTAGGAATAATTGATATCTAATAAAATGGTATTTATTTATACCTAAATGTAATTTGTCATGTAGAAAATTATTGGATTGTGTGGACTCTTCCCACTATGAGAACAACTTTTATCTGTGAACCAATGCTGCTTGTGATCAAAATTAAACTTCCACTCCTTGCCCCATCAGAAATGCCAATATGGTCAATTACAGTGAACACTGATAGTTCCTAAAAATACGCCAACCTTCACCTGGGCACGGTGGCTCATGCCTGTACTCCCAGCACCTTAAGAGGCCGAGGCTAGAGGATTATCTGCTCTCAGGAGTTCAATACCAGCCTGGACAACATGGTGAAACCCATACTCTACTAAAAATATAAAAATTAGTGGGGCGTGGTGGTGGGTGCCTATAATCCCAGCTACTCAGGAGACTGAGGCAGGAGAATTGCTTGAACCCAGGAGATTGAGGTTTCAGTGAGCTGACACAGTGCCCCTGCACTCCAGCCTGGGTAACAAAGTGAGACTCCATCTCAAAAAAATATATATGGCAAACCTCACCTAGTGAATTTTAATTTGGCTTTTCAGGAAGTTATACCATTGCTTTTTCTTTTAGTAGAGCTTGTAAAATTTAAAACTGAATGAAAAATTATATAAATGCATGATTTAAAATTATATAAATCCTGAAATGTAATTGGAGTATTTTATGGTGAACATTTTTAAAGTATAATGCCTCTATTCTCCTATCAAATCTTTGCTTGTTTTAGCAGAAAAATACACATTTTGAACAGGGAGTATTTTTCCATTTTGATATTTATTTCATTAAATTGATCAAGCTGTAGTTAAAATGTAATATACCAATATAAAATTAAAAATGTGTAGGCTTTGGTGGAAACTGATAGGGCACCAATACATCTAAATAATCACATATTGGGAAGATATGTTATTCTCTTTCCTTAAACAATAATTAATGAATTTTTATTTTTGTTTTCTTCCTCTATGTATATCTCTTCTACATACCCTTTAAGAATTTCTTATCTTATTTTTAAATTGGCAAATAATTATATATATATATATATATATATATACACATTACATTATTAGCAAGTGTCTCCCTATGCTGTGCAATAGATCTCAAATGTATTCTCTATGTCAAACTGAAACTTTGTACCCTTTCTTTGTCTAGCATTTTCCCCTATCCCCCAGCTTTAAAAATAATTACTTGTATAATAAAACTATAACAATTATAGTAAGACACTGATTACTCTTTGCATCTATTTAGTCAGATTTTATAAACATTTAACTCACTGTATTTTTTTGAAAAGTCTGATTACACCTTCAAACACAACCCTCATTTATGCCTTCTAGACTGTCTGCTGAAGACAGTGATGAAATTACATCAGATGAAAGATGCCAGAGCCATCTCAATTAGTTTAGGAAATTGAACTCAAATATACATACTCTATTCACATTTTAGACTACATTCATCTGAATATGTAAATTAGACAGTTATGCAAAGAAACCAACCTAGCTGTCTATATGTTATAAGTAAAATAAAGATTATATTGTATCACAGTTTTCTATACATTTTCTCAGGAATATCAGTACTTTGAAACTTCTGTATTATGTTGGGGTTTTTTTTGCAGTAGCTAAGAGATAATTAGATCAATTTTTTTCTTAAAAATGGAATATGTAAACATTAAGTAATTATTCTTTTTCTGTTTTTAATTTATTTATTATACTTTAAGTTCTGGGGTACATGTGCAGAACGTGCAGGTTTGTTACATAGGTATACACATGCCATGGTGGTTTGCTACATCCATCACCTTGTCATCTACATTAGGTATTTCTCCTAATGCTATCCCTCCCCAATCTCCCACCCCGCTGCTATATCCCTCCCCTAGTCCCCTACCCTCTGCTATACCTCCCCAGTCCCCCACTCACCAGGCCCCAGTATGTGATGTTCTCCTCCCTGTGTCCATGTGTTCTCATTGTTCAATACCTACTTATGAGTGAGAACATATGGCGTTTGGTTTTCTATTCTTGCGTCAGTTTGCTGAGAATGATGATTTCCAGCTTCATCCATGTCCCTGCAAAGGACATGTCATCCTTTTTTATGGCTGCACAGTATTCCATTGTGTATATGTGCCACAATTTCTTTATCCAGTCGATCATTGATGGGCATTTGGGTGGGTTCCAAGTTTGTCAAGAAAGGCAATATTGAGGAAAGAAAAGAAAATTCCAGTGTCTAATGTTCTATGTTAACAATACTAAATCAAGTTCTCTTTTCTGTTAGAGTGGAAGAACTTCAAACCAAAACCCAAAAACCTTGGATTCTGTATAGAATCTTCCAGAAGTCATTCAGTTTCTCTGAGACTCATCTTAGTCATTGAAAAAAAGTACAGTTATGATATCCCCAAATACTTGAATGATTGTGAGTAAACTTCACGAATATGAATATTGCTAAATACAAAAATATGGTAATTCTATGTATTTTTGTTACAATTGCATAACAAATTATCATCAATTTAGCAACTTAAAATACAAAATTATTAGCCCACAGTCTTTTTACCCCAGATCCAGGTCGACTTGACTGGCATAACTGTTTTGCATTTTATAAGGCTGAAACTTAAGTGTCATCTGTCTTCGGTCTTACTAGGATGCTTTGGGGAGAATCTGCTACCAAGCTCATTTGAGTTGTCAGTAGAATTAGTTCCCTGTGGTTGTAGGACTGAGGTCCCGTGAACCTGCTGGCTGTCATCTGGGCACCAGTTTTAGCTCCTCGGGGACTCCCAGTCCCTTGCATGTGGGTTCCTACATCTCAGAGCCAGCAACACCACATATATCCTTTTCACACTTGGAGTTTCTCAACTGCCCCTGAAGCCACCTCTCCCTTCAAGATGTAGATGAAGCCACCTCTATTCCATGTACCTCTACTCTCTTCTGCTTCTGGCTAGAAAACGTTCTCTGCTCATAAAGGCTCATGTGAATAGACTGGGCAAAATAAGATGGATAATCCAGAATAATCTTCTGATGTTAAGGTCTGTAACCTTAATTATATCTGCAAAGTCCCTTTTGCCTTGTAAGGTTCCAGCCTCATGTGGTGATACAAATGTGAAAGTATTTTGTCAGTTCTGTAAGTAGATATAAAAGGATGAGCTTGGGAAATTAAAATATACTGATCAGAGTCAAGGGAATGTTCATGTTAAATTTGAGTGATTAAATAGTCTTTTAAATCAGATGTGGGTTTGATCCAGAATCTGATCAGAATGTAGGAAGGAAAGGGACCTGTATGGTAAATGGCCATACCTGAAGCAGATTTCATACTGAAGAATACTTATTAAAATTTTAGATGCAAGTAAATATGCTTAACAAAATTTCCCCCAAATTTAATAAAATCAGTATTAGGCAGATGAATATGAACATGCTCTATCTTATCTGTAATAATTTACCTTAACAGACTACTGATCTCAATCTAAAACAACCCTAATTGGATTGGTCGGTAGATTGTTTAGAGCAAAGTATCAGAGATAAAATGAAAAATATATTAGTAAAATGGATTCATTAGCAGGTAAATCATAGCTGAAACTACATTTTTGCATGTATGACACAGGCACATTTGCTTCCGTATGCTCTTTAGTTCCTCTGGCATTAACATAAATGTATATGCTTGATATTTTAAGTCACGTGATAAGAAAAGGTTATCGGCACTTTTTACAATTTGAGAACATTGCTTGTTTTACTCTTAACCCCTTTTTAATGTCAGTTTAATATTTTCTTCTATTTGAGGAAGGGACTAAACTAAACAGGGGCCGTTTCAATGTAGGTGTTCCAGTGTTTGAAATTGTATCCCTGTTCTCACACACATTTGAAATGTACATTTTTGGTTAAAGGTGAAGAACTTATGTTAAATGAAAAAATTAGTAATAGAATTTAAGAAGAAAACCAACGATGTGGTTAACATTTAGCACAGAAACTTTTAGAATTACCACCATTCTTGCTTAAGAAGTACAGTTTCATATCGAAGAAGAGTAGAGCCTATTTTCGAGGTATAAAAAGTCACATATGTGTTGTAGGGGATCTGAATGCCTCAGCATCTGTGATGTCACCTTTAATTTATACAGAAAGGATCAAGTTTTAGTGTGGTCAATAAGTGCTTCAATCCTAGTTAACTTATGTTGTCACAAACATGTCACCATGAAGATTAGAAAGTCTGTTTTATTGTTATCCTGAACATTTGTCTTTATAAAATAACTTACATTCTTACTAAAGTTTCCAAATGTTGGGAAATGGTAAATTCTATTGCTTCCAAATATTATCTATTTTAAGCACTATGGGTATATAATGAGTTTCCAGAGGTTATTTTTGTGGTTATTGTTTTGTTTTGGTATAATTTGCTACAAGGTCAATATATACCTGAAATAACATTTCTACTTAGCAGTACACATAAATATTCAATTGTGTATTTCAACTGAGTTTCCTAAGTCTGTGTTTAATATACCTTCTGTTGAGAGAGAGGGAGACAGAGACAGAGATGGAGACAGAGAGACAAATAGTATAAGATATTGATTGGTTCATATAATTAGAAGCTGAGAAATCTAAAATCTGTAGTCGGCAAGCTGGAGACCCGGGACAGCCTGTAGTGTAAATCGAGCCCAAAAGCCAGCAGACTCAACATCCAAGAAGAGGTGATATTTCAGTCTGAGTCCAAAGGTGAGAAAAACCAGCATCCCAGCTCAATCAATAAGGCAGGAGGAGTTCCTTCGTACTTAGCGGTTTTGTGGGTTCAGATCTTCATTTGATTAGATCACCCCACCCACATTAGGGAGGGGGATCTTTACTCAGTATACTGATTCAAACACATATCTCATTGAGAAACACCTTCACAAACACACCCAGACTAATATTTTGTCAAATGTCCGGGTATTCCATGGCTCATGGAATTGACACATAAAATTAACCCTCACAAATCTACCCCTTGTCAACCTGGCATCCATAAGCATCTCCCTAAGCCATACTTAATATCCAAATAAAGACAATAAGAAGGTCATATGTCCTCCTAACATGATACAGTTTTCCTGTGTGCAACCAAAAATGCACTAATATATTAGAAAAGGGGATAAAGTCCTGGAATGATGTTAACTCTTCTCTGTGATGTCCTGTAACTTACATACTGTCATGTAAAGTCAACACGTACTATCTTACACGATAAGGGAGTAAGAGAGGGAAGAAAATGAAAATATTTGTTTTGTCCATCTGTCTGTACACACACACACAAACACAAACACACACACACTCACAAATTTATAATAAAATAAGGCAAAAACACTCATGGCAGTTAGTCCTCACTTCTCTGTAACTGGCCATGTGGCCATGGCTGCTGTTGACAGCCACCTTCTTCCATTTCCTGTTCTGTACTCCCTGTGTATTCTGCAAGCACCTCAAGCTATCATGGTTCTTCACATGTGTCAACTGAGTAAAATGATGAGACAAGTCTTAATCATTTTAGGAGATTTACTTGCCAAAGTTAAGGATGGGTTCCAGGGAGGCAGGTGTATGGTTTTCTCCAAAGATGATGTTTAAGGCTTCAAATTTCAAAGGGAAAGGGTGGGATATTGAGAAGTACACAATTTTCAAGTAAGAAATAGGTAGGGAAAAGTAGATATTCATGTCTTTGTCTGGCTCAGTGAACCTGCATTTTTTTACATAAGATGACATAAACAAATGGGACAGAGGGAAATGCAGGGAATCTGCATTTTACATAAGATAATATGGACAAATTGGGCCAGGGAAATGATCAGATATGCATTTGTGTCTGATGGACTGGAGGTGACTGTACCTGTAAAGATAACCTATTGGGCCGGGCGCGGTGGCTCACACCATGCACTTTGGGGAGGCTGAGGCAGATGGATCACGAGGTCAAGAGATCAAGACCATCCTGGCCAACATGGTGAAACCCATCTCTACTAAAAATACAAAGATTAGCTGGGCATGATGGCACGTACATGTAGTTCCAGTTACTTGGGAGGCTGAGGCAGGAGAATCACTTGAACCTGGGAGGCAGAGGTTGCATTGAGCCAAGATCACACCACTGCACTCTAGCCTGGCAACAGAGGGAGAGTGTCTCAAAAAAAAAAAGAAAAAAAAAGATAAGCTATCCATTTACATTGCTATGGTGAAGTTTTAACAGCTCATTAGGAATTTCTTTGTGGGTAAAATATGGGGGTGGCGTGTAGCTTTTTATCTTGTAGCATCTTATTTAGGAATTAAAAGTGGGAGGCAGATTTGCGTGACCCAGTTCCCAGAGTGACTTTTCCCTTTGGCTAAATAAGTTTGGGTTCCAAAATTTAATTTCCTTCTATACACAGTTGGGGGGATGCACACCTTCATTCGTGAATGGCATGGGCCATTATTTAGTCCTGCCTGGATTAGGTTAATGTTATTTTCCAATGACCTTAATCACAGGGCACCCTAAAAGATCTCCTGTATTCCAGATATACTTTTCCTTGCCTCCATTGTGGAGCAGTGTTTCATTTTCTCTTGGTAGTCGTGATCAAGCCCTCCAGCCAGCATAGTAATTCACTTCTTTTTGAGTCAGAGGCATGAGAAGCACGAAGCGGCTGGGTGGCAGTCTTAACTTCCAGTTCAATGGAATCATAGTTACATATATTGGTGGGAGGATTCCTCTCTTTAAAATTAAGATCCCTAGGCCAGAAGAACATAAGGTTGCAGGAAGCAGAAACAAATGTTTTCCCGTTGAGTCACTGGGAAAGTAGTGAGTGGAGTTACTTCTGTTTTCACCCCTTGATTCCTAGGCCTGTGAATCATGGCTACTGGAGAAACCATACTTGATCTTGGATGCTGATTCAGAGTATACACAGCCTCTGGAAAACCTGCCCCCATCCTGTAAGATATTGCTACCTTGCTGCAACTGTAACCAGGTCTTCAAAGTGCCCTGCCACTATTCCGTCAAGCCAGCTGCTCTGGATTATGGGGAATATGTTAAGACCAGTGGATTTCGTGAGCACAGACTCATTGCCACACCTGCGAAGTGAGTTTTTGGTCAGAAGCAATGCTTAGTGTAGAATACTATGATGGTAGATGAGGCATTCTGTAAATCCACAGAAGTTTTGGCATAAGTATTGCATGTAAGGAGGGCAAATATGTATCCACAGTGTGTTATTCCTATGAGAACACAGCTCTTCCTCTTCCATTATAGAAGTGATTCAGTGTAATCGTGCTAACACCAGGTAGCTGGCTGATCACCCTGAGGAACGGTGCCATACTGGGGACTCAGTGTTTGTCTCAACTGCTGGAAGACTGGGAACTGAAAGGTGATGACAGCCAAGCTTGCTGTGAATAGAAGCCCAAGTCGCTGAGTCCATGTGTAGCCTCCATCCTGCCACCATGGTCACTTCGTTCTGGAGCTCACTGGGTAATGACAAGGTGGCTGGGAAAAAAGTCTGACTAGTATCTACAAACAGGTCATCCTATCCACTTGATTATTAAAATCCTCCTCTGTGAAGGTTGCTCTTTGGTGTGCATTCACCTAGGACACAAATATGTTCTTTTTTTTTTTTTTTTTTGAGACAGAATCTTGCTCCGTTACCCAGGCTGGAGTTCAGTAGTGTGATCTCAGCTCAGTACAATCTCTGCCTCCCAGGTTCAAGCAATTCTTCTGCCTCAGCCTCCTGAGTAGCTGCAACTATAGGCATCCCCCATCATGCCTGGATACTTTATTTATTTTTTTTTGTATTTTTAGTGAAGTCAGGGTTTCACCATGTTTGCCAGGCTAGTTTTGAACTCCTGACCTCAAGTAATCTGCCCGCCCTGGCCTCCCAAACTGCTAGGATTACAGATATAAGCCACCATGCCCAGCCTATCTTTAAATTTTTTTTTTTTTTACCCATTCAGAGAGGGCTATCCACATGCATCTTCCTTAGATTTCCCTGTCACCAATTTCCCTATTATCTTCCTTATCATCTAGCCACCATTAACTATAACCCATGCACTGTGGCACAGAATTTCAAGTCTGACTATTTCTCCTTCCAAGCAAAGTGAGCAGTTACGTTCACTGCCCAAAACTCTGCTCACTGAGAAGATTCCCCCTTACCAGTGTTTAAGGAATGTTTCAGAAAGGAGCTATAGTTCGGTACCTGTCCACTTTTGAGTGGCACCTGCATACAAGATGTCTATAAATCAGGTACCAGCCTTCCCTTCTCTTTTAACCAAATGTAGGGACTGCCCGCCAATGAGGCCATCGGGGCAGACAGGAGAGAGAAGGCCTTGGAGCAGGAGTGGGGATCATGGGTATTTGAACCATTTCTTTATGGAACTTTCTAATGCATTCAGGGCCTGCTTGGGCTCAATAATGTATTTACTGCTTCAATTTGATGATGGGTGTTGGTTACCTGCCCGACTTCATGGCCTCCTAGGTTAGTTAACACCAAATTTATTATGAGCATCTCAAATTGCGTGGTAACTTGGTGGCCTGTGTTAAGTGTTTAGTCTCTACTTTCTCAGAGGGGACTAATTATTTTTGGATGATGTAATTGTTTTGCTCCAAAATCCAAAGGGCCTTTGCTGCAGACCTACAGGGCCCTGCGCTACCCTTCACCTGTAGGGACCTGCCAGACACTTCAAACACCTCCCCTATCTACCACTGACACCTTAAGCACCATTGGATCTGCCTACTTGTATGGCTCACAGTGGAGGAGCAGCTTGCGTAGCAAACTCAATCTGCGAAAGAGCCTCCTCTTATTTTCAGCTCCACTCAAAACTAGAGTTTTTGGCCACTTGGTAAGTGGGTGAGAATAACACAAAGGAGTATGTTGTCTTCAAACCCCAGAGAAGCCCACGAGGCACTGTCCTTTTTTAAAACTTCCTGGTTGCAGGAGGGGTCAGATGCAAAAACTTACCCTTCACCTTAGAACGGATGTCTTGTTATGCTCCGAACCACTGGTAGAAAAAAAGGCCCGGGTCCAAAGTGGCTCCCGCCAGAGGTAGTGGCGCTTGCGAAGGCGTGGTCAGGAGTTCAAGGCTAACCTGAGCAACCTTATAAGCTCAAACTGATTGGCAAAAAAGAAAAAAAGGCCCCTGAATTTTTGTCAGATTTATTTCTCACTTTGACACAGAAGGGTCTTACCAGTAAGTCTAAAGTAATTGTTACTTTCTGCTCACTAGGTCCAATCAGCACAGTGTCATCAATGTAATGGACCAATGTGATGGGTTGTGGAAAGGAAAGGTATTTAAATCCTTGTGAACTAAATTATTACATCAATCTAGAGAGATGACAGGTCTCTGCAGTGGGACAGCGAAGGTATATCACTAGCCTTGCCTGCTGAAAGCACATTGCTTCTACTGGCCCTTATTGATAGAAATTTAGGCAAAGGCATTTGCCATATCAATAGCTGCATATTAGGTAAGAAATGAAACCACATCGGCAGCAGCTGCCATCGGAGTAACTACCTGATTAAGCATATCATAATCTGCTGTCGCTATCTAGGATCTGCCTTTCTCCAGCACGGGTCAGACAGGCACGTTGATTGCAGATGTGGTTGGAATCACCATCCCTGAATCTGTCAAGTGCTCAATGATGGCCCTGACTATTGCAGTCCCTCTGGGAATGTAGTATTGCTTCTGGTTTACAATTTTTCTAGGTAGAGACCATTCTAGTAGCTTCCATTTGCCCTTTCCTACGGTAATAGACCTCAGTCGGCAGGTCAGGGAACTACTGGGATTCTGCCACCAGCTGAGGATATCTGCTGCAATGATGTATTCCTGAACCAAGGAAATAACCAAAAGATGGAATCGGGGAGGCAGTGGACCGACCATGGGACAACTGAGCATAAACTCTATTTGCTGATATCACAGCTATGCGGTCTCCTGGAATTAGTATCAGTTCAAAGCCAGTATCCGGTAGTACCTGTAAGATCTGATTGTTCATTTTTCCCAATGCACTCTTACCCTGGTAAAAAGATATAGATTCCTGTCAGGAAGGGTGAGAGAAGGATGAACAGTGTAAATTTTTGGCAGTGTTTTGAGGCTCTTCATCAATGAAGAAGAACCTAGCCTCCCCTCATTCAGAGGTTCTGGGTCTATCTACTGGCTCAAGTCTGGGAATTGATTGAGAAAGCATGACTCTCTGTTTTTATGATTCAGGCTTGACTTCTGTTCACTTGACTTGGAACTTCATTTTCTTACCTATTTTACTTTTAGAAACACTGTTAACTAGCCAATGTCATAGTCCTTCTAACAGATTATTCTGATGGCTGCTCCAAGTCTGCTGTGTATTATCATAGCCCGTCCCACGTTGCTTTGTATCAGCCCCTGCTACCCTGGGGACTGATTTCTTCCATTGCATTTAGGTTTCCTAATTTAGTACACAGTTTCCACTGTAAGGCCGGGCTTACAGATAAGTGAAATCAAAGAGCTTTCAAGGATGCTGGGACTCCCCTCACATATTTACTTTTAAAAGTATTCGTGAAAGGTACGTCTTCTGGATGCTCCCAGTTGTGGGTTCTACTTAAATGATACTAAGATTTAAATGACAAATTCACTCTAATATTCCAGTTTCTCTAAATTTTTAAATCCCCTTTTCTCCATTAAACCAAGGCAGGTCTGGTATCACCAACTCGATTTAAATGATAAATTCACTCTAATATTCCAGTTTCTCTAAGTTTTTAAATCCCCTTTCCTCCATTAAACCAACTCGATTTAATATTCCAATTTCTCTACGTTTTTAAATCCCCTTTCCTCCATTAAACCAAGGCAGGTCTGGTATCACCAACTCGATTTAAATGATAAATTCACTCTAATATTCCAGTTTCTCTAAATTTTTAAATCCCCTTTTCTCCATTAAACCAAGGCAGGTCTGGTATCACCAACTCGATTTAAATGATAAATTCACTCTAATATTCCAGTTTCTCTAAATTTTTAAATCCCCTTTCCTCCATTAAACCAAGGCAGGTCTGGTATCACCAACTCGATTTAAATGATAAATTCACTCTAATATTCCAGTTTCTCTAAATTTTTAAATCCCCTTTTCTCCATTAAACCAAGGCAGGTCTGGTATCACCAACTCGATTTAAATGATAAATTCACTCTAATATTCCAGTTTCTCTAAATTTTTAAATCCCCTTTCCTCCATTAAACCAAGGCAGGTCTGGTATCACCAACTCGATTTAAATGATAAATTCACTCTAATATTCCAGTTTCTCTAAATTTTTAAATCCCCTTTCCTCCATTAAACCAAGGCAGGTCTGGTATGACCAACTGGCTTGTAATCTTTTGATCCACATTTGAACCAACTAAGCAAACAAACTGTTAGAATCCTTTTCCAAGTCCCCAAACTACAAAATGTACTGCAAAATCGCTGCCTATTGAGCTCGTATCAACAAATTCAGCCTGTCTTAACTTTATATTCAGAGTTATGCTGTACTCTTACTATTCATCCTACACGTTTCCAGGATTTCTGTCTGTATACATTTAGAAAACTCACGTAGATCTTTTGTAATACAGGACACTTCCTTAAGAGTCACATTTGTACCCTACCTCTAGGGGCCTGCTGGGACTTGAGTCTAGTAATAGGTCTAGAGGTAAAGAGGGACAGTGTGGATGGGTCCTGAGGAGACTCAGCATCAACTTGGAAGGCAGTTGTCTCAGAGGAGACATTACAGTCTCCACAGGCAGTATAGGGCTGATTCCCTCAGATGGAATTGGAGAGGCTGCTTTCATGGCAGGGAAGCCTCTGCCACTTGCAAAGAAGGCGCATCAGAATTTAAGAACTCGGTAATCCTGGCTGCGTCAAAGCCGTTCCCACATGACCCCAATTTACAGAATCCTGTTTTCTCCCAATCAAGGCCCTCACTGTAACAGTAGACACCCTGAACAGCTGGGAGTACACGTATGTGATTAAGCCAGTTGGAGGAGGATATTCTGCATTTGATATTTACCAGTTTCAATTCTACAGCTACTGGAAATAAAAGTCTTCTTGTGGGTGCACACAGATGCCTTCGGGTTATTTCTGTGGTGCTTCAGTTGGGAATTCCAGTTCCTGATCTTTTCTTTCTCCACTTTTTCTAGTGACAACAGGAGTAAGCAGCCAGTGTCATTGTATTTGTTCATGTATATTTGACATGAATGTTCAAAAATATACTATACACTTTCACTCATATCCTTGCTTCTTATAAGTAGTAGAATGGGGTATCACATATTTGGCATATTTGTATTGCCAGATCGTGCCAGGAATGATCTCTGCTCTCTTTACTGTTGGAGTAGTTTAATTAGCATCTTTAAACCTAATCCTGTGATATTCTGTGCCTCCGTGTAACCACAGATGGCTAATTTGGTCATAAATTCAGGCATTAGTAAATGGTTAAAATAATACTATCTCTGCCGAGATTGCACCACTGCACTCCAGCCTGGCGCCTGGCAACAGAGCGAGACTCTGTCTCAAAAAAGAAAAAAAATACTATCTCTTACATATCTCATTTTATTTGTTATGTGTTTATGTGGACTGTTAGATTTCTGAAAGTTTAAACCTCTCATGTTGCTTATTTTTCTCTCCTCTGCTACTTTTTAGTGTCATTATTTCCGTTGAAATTACAAAAAAAGCCTTGGTTTAAATATTATTTAAAATTTTGAATTGGAAATACTGAGTACTTGGTGTTATTTGATGCTAAATTATATTCACATGGCATACATGGTTCCCAGTGGGCAGATGATATTCTCGGAGACAATCTTTTTTCATGATTAAGTCTTACTTTACTTTCTCTCTCTTCACAACTAATTAATTGTCAGATTTCATTGGCTCTGCTTTCATGATGCCACTTACCTTTATTCCTCCCACCCGCATTCTGTTTGACGGTCTTATTAACTCTTTTTGGAATTTTATTTAATGGACTCTCTCTTTTTTCATTTCCTGACCCATTCCGAGGCCAATGTAATACTGTCAGAACAGAATTCTAATCAATACTCTTTCTTTCTCACCACTGCCAGCTAAATTGAATATGAAATTCAGTTTAATATGTGTGACCCTTCACACCATTTCAAACATTTTTATTACTACTCTCCTACATACAGAGGGAGAGAAAACAGGCCACTTTGTTGTTAAGTGAAGTGTTTCTGTTTTCACATTTGTGTTCCTTTGCTTCTGCCGTCATCCCTGACCACACGTCTTTACTCCCTTCCTGTAGTCTCTTCCTCAGAGATACCACCTGTGCACTCCAGGATTACCTCAAATGTCTTCAACAAAATGCGACCTTGCTCTTCTCTGAAACTGCACGAGAGTTTGCCTAAGTTTCACTTCAGGGGTCTGTAACATATGTAACATTTTCAACATAATATTATATTATTTTTTGTAAATTATTATAAACAGTGTATCTTCTGAAAGGTTTAATGACTTACACTTTCAAAACATATAATAAGCATTTTTTAAGTTTAATTGATACAACAATTTGGTGAGTTGCCGGTGGCATTAAGGTCTTATTAAGGTGGCAAATATGTCTTGCAGTGTCTGGTTCTATGAAGAGTGAAAAATGTCTGAGCCTGGTTATGAGCAGAATAGAGTCCCGGTGTAATGAGCAGGACGAGTCTGGACTGAAGTGGGACAGACTAGAAGTGATTGTTATTAATTGCTTGGGATCATTATGACTCTGACTCTGCTGGTTAAGTTTTCTGCAGAAGGGAATAAAGATTTTGCTAGCATGAGTGAACACCACTGTGTAGGACAGATTATCTAGAAAGTAGAAGAGGTGAAGAGCTTCTTCTTAATGGAAGTATAATTAAATAAATTCCTCTTACTGGAAGTTGAAACGGTATTATCTTTTGGTAACCAATAATTTTTTTTTTTTTTTTTTTGAGACTGAGTTTCGCTCTTGTTACCCAGGCTGGAGTGCAATGGCGCGATCTCGGCTCATCAACCTCCGCCTCCTGGGTTCAGGCAATTCTCCTGCCTCAGCCTCCTGAGTAGCTGGGATTACAGGCACGCGCCACTATGCCCAGCTAATTTTTTTTGTATTTTTGGTAGAGACGGGGTTTCACCATGTTGACCAGGATGGTCTCGATCTCTTGACCTCATGATCCACCCGCCTCGGCCTCCCAAAGAGCTGGGATTACAGGCTTGAGCCACCGCGCCCGGCCATAACCAATGATTTCTTTTAAACTATGGTATTGCGTATTCAGTTAAAAATTACAATGTGTCTTGTCGCTACAGATCAAATTTGCAATGCAGTCTGACAAATAGACACTTGTGATTTCAATTCTCGAAGAGAGTACATTACTAGATTTTTGTGTACCTATTGAAAATATGGTAAATTATTTTATATTTTCATATATTATTTGGACTATAGGCTTAGAATATCTAATGGACCAGTAGGTTTTTAAAATGTTGAACTTGGTTGATTGTTTTATTGTGGAAGCAATAACTCTCCCAAAGGAAATTTTAAATTTAATGGAACAAGCATTTGGTAATACCATCTGTTATTATTATGTGCAACTATATAAGTGCTGCTATGAAGGACACTAGATATGGTTCTTAGTTCCAAATACTTACACACTTTAAACAATTAGTTTAATATTAAAATATCTTTATGGTTTTTAAAAATACCTTACAGTAATTAGCAAAACATCTGTGCTTTCATCCTCTGCAGTCAGGAATGAAAAGCTGAAAGTATTTACTTATTTTGTTTTTAACAAAATGACAAATGTATTTATAATGACTTCTATGACATTGGAGGTGGGGAGACCCTACCTGTGATCTTATGTATCATGAGTAGATGATTTATTCAGTTAGGTTGGAAAGTGAAATTAGAGTAGAAATTAAAAACAGTTTTCTCTCATGGTTGACAAAATCCATATTTATTCATATTTGGCAGATATGTTAGTGTTTTTGAAGAATCTCTGGAAGAACGTTAAATGCAGTGCCTGGGCTGCCATATGCAGTCGTTTAGTCTCTAGACTGCATAACTCCAAAGGCCCTACATTCCTCAGGATGGGCCAGATAATTCTGCAGGTGACAAATGCCCCCTAAATCAGGGCAGATTATTGTAACAACATTTTGTTTCTTTCTAATGCTGTGTGAGTACTGCTGACCAGCTACGACTCTGCTACATGTCATCTTTATGCCAGGTTCTAGGCTAAAGAAATATCTCCTGTTATCAATTTCCAGTCAGGGAGACAGGGAAAAGGAAACAGTGAAGCATACCCAGACTCCTAAAGCTTTTAACCAGAAATAATACAGAAACTTCAACTTAAATATTATTGGACAAAGAAATTCAAATTACCACCATTCACCAAAGCATGGGCATATAATCTTCCTACAAGATACACCATGACATTTTTCAAACAGTAATATGATCCACCAGAGGCACCATTCATTTACAATAAGACACAGATGACACCATTCATGTATGCAAAATGCTCTTGTGCCAGGAAGTATATTTTCTACTTATTTATATTAAAACAATAGAATCTATTATCTGTTTGATTGAATTAAAAAGAAAGAAAATTCAGACAGATGGAAAATAGGGGGTTGATAATAAATCTAAAGCATGTATTTCCTTCTTTAATACTTCTGAGGATCACTTATCTTTTCATATATCACCAACCTAAAGGTAAAACACCAAGAGAAACATGTCTCAGATGGTGGCCAACTTTCCTCTACCTCGGAAATTCTGCATAGTTCAAGCTTCCTCATAATGAAGTCTCAGTGATTTCTGTTTCAACTTAGACCCTGAATTACTATGTTTGGAGCCTCCATAAACTTTTCTTTTTCTTTTTCAAACTTTATGTTTAGGTGTGGATATTCATGTTACTTTTATTTTTAAATAATCCTAATCTATGTTAGAGAACTGACTTAGACATGTCATTAATTTTGAAGTTCAAAACCCTGAGCATTAATAACAAAGCCAACCAGCTGAAAACTCTTTGTGTTTTAAGATATAAGGTGTCATAAAAGATTATTTAGGTTCTTTTTGATATTATCAAACTCCAAAGAATAGTGTTTATTGAGACCCTCTGCATGAGAAACAGCTTAATTTATCCAGGTCACATTTGCATAGGATCGATTTAAAATAAACAGGATTATTTCGTATTGGTTGATTGTAATGGATAATAGGTTTTGAAAACTCATAGTTGGAAGCCAGGATCTCCTTAAATGGAATAGGTAGCTCACATTTTTGTTATTGGTACCACGGCATCAATTTTAATGCTCTGAAGTTTTAATTACTTATTTCAGTAATAAGATTTTAGACTTTATCTTTCTCTTTGATGCCATAATTAGCAATATTTAAGTAATAAAGATTTGAATATAATTTCATTTTGGATGTATTTAGTAAAGATAATCCACTTAAGATATTTTTCTTAAGAAAGCAAAGACTATTAATTTCATCCTTTTTACACAGGGGCCTACATCTTTAAAATGATTAATTATGTTTATAGTTTTGCTGACATAATGGAAAACACCAATTGGTATAAGGTTATTATAAAATAATTGCTTCCTTTTACTATGACTGAAAATGTTATTTATAAATTCTGACATCTGCTTTTTAATTCTCAGCAAACATTCTAACTCTACTGTTATTTATTCTGTAACACTTTGATATGGTTTGGCTCTATGTTCCCATCCAAATCTCATGTTGAATTGTAATTCCCAATTTTGGAGGTAGGGCCTGGTGGGAGGTGATTAGATTGTGGGGGTGGTTTCTAATGGTGGAGGACCATCCCCCTAGTGCTGTCTCATGATAGAGTTCTCCTGAGATCTAGTTGTTTAAAAGTGTATAGCATCTTCCCCCTTGCACAGGCCCATGCTCTCTGTTTCTGTCTGTGTCTCTCTCTGTCTCTGTCTCTCTCTCTCTCTCCCCTGTCAGCCATGTGATGATATGCCTGCTTTTCCCCTTTTGCTTTCCACTATGACTGTAAGTTTTCTGAGGCCTCCCAAGAAGCATAGACCCATACAGCCCCACAGAATGGTCAGCTCATTAAGACCCAGGTAGTTTTCTATAGCAGTGAAAGAATGGACTAATACAGAAAATTTGTGCCAGGAATGGGTTATTGCTATAAGATACCTGAAAATATGGAAGCAGCTGTGGAACTGAGTAATGGGCAGAGGTTGGAACAGTTTCAGGGGATCAGAAGAAGACAGGAAGATGAGGGAAAGTTTAGAACTTCCTGGAGATTTGTTAAATTGATTGTGACCAAAATGCTGTTAGTGATATGGACAATGAACTCCAGGCTGAGGAGGTCTCAGATGGAAATCAGGAACTTTTTGGGAACTGGAATAAAGGTCCCTCTTACAATGCTTTAGCTAAGAGACTGGTGGCTTGGAATCTTGTCCTAGAAATCTGTGGAACTTTGAACTTCAGAGAGATGATTTAGGGTATCTTTGGAAGAAATTTCTAAGCAGCAAAGTATTCAAGAAGTGGCCTGGCTGCCTCTATCATCATAAGCTTATATTTCAGAATATAAACATTTGGAAAATTTGCAGCCAGAACATGTAGTAAAAAAGAAAATCCCATTTTTCTGGGGAGGAATTCAAGCAAACTGCAGAAATTTGCATGAGTAAAGAGGAACCGAATGTTAATAGTCAAGACAGTGGGGAAAATATCTCCAAGGCATTTCAGAGACTTGGCAGCAACCCCTCCCATCACAGACCTGGAAGCCTAGGAGGAAAGAATGGTTTTATGGACTAGGCCTCTGGCCCGGTTGCTTTGTGCAGCTTTGGGACATTATGTCATGCATTGTGGCCACTACAGATGGCTCCAGCCATGGCTAAAGGGGCCAAAGTACAGCTTGGGCCATTGTTTTGGAAAATGCAAGCTCCAAGCCTTGGTGGCTTCCATGTGATGATATGGCCTGCATATGTGCAGAGGGCAAGAGTAACAGTTTGGTTGCCTCTGCCTCTATTTCAGATGATGTATGGAAACACGTGGATGTCCAGGCAGATGTCGGCTGCAGGGGTGGAGCCCTTGTGGATAACTTTTACTAGGACTATATAGAGGGATAATGTAGAGTTGGAGCCCCAAAACAGAGTCCCTACTGGAACATGGCCTAGGGGAGCTTTGAGAAGAGAGCCACCATCCTCCAGACCTCAGAATGATAGATCCATCAACAGCTTTCATTGTGAGGCTGAAAAATGCATAGGCACTCAATGCCAGCCTGTGAAAGCAACTGCGGGGACTACACTCTGCAGAGCTACATGGGTGGAGCTGCTTAAGACCTTGGAAAACTGCCTCTTGTCCCAGTGTTGCCTGGATGGAAGATATGGAGTAAAAGGAAGTTATTTTGGAGCTTTGAGATTCAATGACAGCCCTGCTGGAGTATGGACTGCATGGGACCTGTAGCCCCTTTGTTTTGGTGAATTTCTCTGTTTTGGAATGGGAGCATTTACCCATTTCCTATATCCTTAATGTATCTTGGAAGTAACTAATTTGCTTTTGATTTTACAGGTTCATAAGCATAAAGGATCACCTCACTCAGATGAGTCTTTGAAATTCGTCTTTTTTTTTTAATTTTTTATTGGATTTTAGGTTTTGGGGTACATGAGCAGAGCATGTAAGACAGTTGCGTAGGAACACACATGGCAGTGTGCTTTGCTTTCCTTCTCCCCTTCACCCACATTTGGCATTTCTCCCCAGGCTATCCCTCCCCACCTCCCCCTCCCATTGACCCTCCCCTTTTCCTCCCAATAGACCCCAGTGTTTAGTACTCCCCTTTCTGTGTCCATGTGTTCTCATTTTTCATCACCCACCTATGAGTGAGAATATGCAGTGTTTCATTTTCTGTTCTTGTGTCAGTTTGCTGAGGATGACATTCTCCAGATTCATCCATGTCCCTACAAACGACACAAACTCATCATTTCTGATTGCTGCGTAATATTCCATGGTGTATATGTGCCACATTTTTCCAATCCAGTCTATTATCAATGGGCATTTTGGTTGATTCCAGGTCTTTGCTATTGTAAACAGTGCTGCAATGAACATTCGTGTACATGTGTCCTTATAGTAGAACGATTTATAGTCTTATGGATATATACCCAGTAATGGGATTGCTGGGTCAAATGGAATTTCTATTTCTAAGGCCTTGAGGAATCGCCACACTGTCTTCCACAATGGTTGAACTAATTTACACTCCCACCAACAGTGTAAAAGTGTTCCTTTTTCTCCACATCCTCTCCAGCATCTGTTGTCTCCAGATTTTTAAATGATCGCCATTCTAACTGGCGTGAGATGGTATCTCAATGTGGTTTTGATTTGCATCTCTCTGATGACCAGTGACGATGAGCATTTTTTCATATGATTGTTGGCCTCATATACGTCTTTTGAGTTAATGCTGGAATGAGTTAAGACTTTGGGGTGCTGTTGGGAAGTCATGCTTATGTTTGCAAATGTGAGGACATGCAATTTGAGAGGAGTCGGGGAAGAATGATATGATTTGGCTCTGAACACCACCCCCAGTTGCATTTTGAATTGTAATTATCAGTGTTGGAGGTGGAGTTGAGTGATGGAAAGTGACTGGATTGTAGGGATGGTTTCTAATGGTTCAGCACCATTCCTCTAGTGCTGGCTGTGATAGCATTCTCACAAGCTCTGATTCTTCGAAAGTGTGTAGCATCTCCCCCTTCACTCTCTCTCTCCTGCCAGCCAGGTGAAGATGTACTTGCTTGCCCTTTGCCACGCCATGATTGTACGTCTCCTGAAGCCTCCCCAGAGGAGAAGCCTGTACAGTTCACAGAACTGTGAGCCAATTAAACCTCTTTTCTGTATAGGTTGCCTAGTCTCAGGTAGTTATTTATAGCAGCGTGAGAATGGATTGATGTACAGCTCTTTTTTTCTAGTACTTACAGAGTGGCATCTTACATTGGTGTAGGATTATGATACTTCGCAAGACGTATGTGTAACATTGGAGACTGTCTTATACTCTCAGAATATTCAACATAGTTTTTCCTTCAGCACTGAAAGAGGTTGTTGTTTCTTCATTCAATTTTCAGATGACGTTGTTTTTTTTGTGTGTGTTTAATAGCGATTAAACCACTAGTTTAGTATTTAGTTGGATTAAATGCACATGTTTTTAAGCACTCAAATAACACTAACATTCAATGTGGAATCACACGTGCTGAGGCTAGATGTGTGAAGGATGTGGTAGTTTAGCTAAGACACAATATACAAAGCAGGTTCTCCACTTTGATTTTATGTTCAATACAGAATACTCATTCATACAGAATACTCATTCAATACAGAATACTCACTTGGAGAGAATGAATCCAAGCTGGAAAATATTCTTCAGGATATTATCCAGGAAAATTTTCCCAATCTAGCAAAGCAGGACACTATTCAACCCCAGGTAATACAGAAAACACCACAAAGATGTTCCTCAAAAAGAGTAACCCCAAGGCACATAATCGTTAGATTCACCAGGGTTGAAACGAAGGAGAAAATACTAAGGGCAGCCAGAGAGAAAGGTCAGGTTACCCACAAAGGGAAGCCTATTAGATTTACAGCAGACCTCTCAGTGGAAACCCTACAAGCCAGAAGAGAGTGGGACCAATATTCAACATCCTTAAAGAACAGAACTTTCAGCCCAGAATTTCATATCCTGCCAAACTAAGCTTCACAATTGAAGGAAAAATAAAATCTTTTATGAACAAAGAAGTACTCAGAGATTTTATTACCACCAGGCTTGCTTTACAAGAACTTATGAAAGAAGCATTATACATAGAAAGGAACAACCAGTATGAGCCTTTCTAAAAACATACCAAAAAGTAAAGAGCATCAACATAAAGAAGAATTTACATCAATGAATGGATAAAATAGCCAGTGAACATCAAATGGCAGTAACCCTAAATTTAAATTGACTAAATTCCCCAGTCAAAAGACACAGCCAAAACCTAATGGTGTATCCAGAGATACACAAAGACTCAAAACAAAGGGTTGGAGAAAAATTTACCAACCAAATGGAGAGCAAAAATAAATAAACAAAAAGCAGGAGTTGTAATTCTCACATTTGATAAAATAGATTTCAAAGCAACAAAGATACAGTGGTAAAAGGATCAATGCAACAATAAGAGCTAACAGTCCCAACACCCAGATACATAAGACCCATAAAGAGATTTAGACTCAATGAGACAGAAAATTAATAAGGATATCCAGGACTTGAACACAGATCTGGAACAAGTAAACTTAATAAATATTTATGGAGCTCTCCACTCTAAATACACAGAATATTGATCAGCCATTATTAATACCCATTTTTAGAATAAAGCAACATTCCTGTTCTCTCTCCCTCTTTTTCTTCCTCTTTCTTCCTCTCCTTCTCTCCTTTTTTTCTTTCAAAAAAAAGGAAAAAAAAAGAAAAAACAGAATACTCATTCATTAAGTGCAGTAGTTAGTAGAATTTCCTTCCATGTCTAAATAATTCACCTTTTCTGTTTATTCTATTCTTACCCTTCTCCCTTCTTTTTCATCTTCTTCTCCCTCTCTAGTTAAAAAATTATTAGTATCTCGTATGTATAATATTACTCCACTGTAAACTTCTTTAGATGCTTATTAAAGCCTCTCTGTAACAGGCTCACCTTCTGATATGTCTTCCCATTTTATTTGCAGATGAAAAGAATTATTGTCAAACGAATATAAATTCATAGATAAATATTTGTACACTAGTGCTTTATAAATTATAGCCATTTATATATTCTTATTTTTCCTCTGTTTCTCATTTTACCTCATCTTAGTTTTATCATTTGAATAAATAAATTGCCTTTACCCCTACTAAAAGAAAAATTTGTAAGGATTTTAACTTTATACTTTTTTACCTTAAGTAGATTTCATATGCAATGCAAAATTTGGATGGGAACAAGGAGGCCACAAGAAAGCCAAAGTCTGAAGTGGGATTTGAAAAATAAGAACACATGGACACAGGGAGGGGAACATCACACACCAGGGCCTGTCAGGGGTCAGGGGAAAAGGGAGGGAGAACATTAGGACAAATACCTAATGCATGTAGGGCTTAAAACCTAGATGACAGGTTGATAGGTGCAGCAAACCACCATGGTATATGTATACTTATGTAACAAACCTGCACATTCTGTGTATGTATCCCAAGAACTTGAAGTAAAAAAAAAAAAAAAAAAAAAAAAGAGTAGAAGAAAACATGCACTGTTCTAAGAATAAGCGAAGGAGTTTTATAAGGAAGGGAATTGAGGAGGAGAAGTTACATTTTAGGTTTATGATCGAAGGCAAAGAGCAAGTGAAAATTGTTACTATTAATGCAACTTCATCTGTACACAAAATCAAATCAAGAAATCCATGTTTTATGGCTGCACGGTCACTGCTATAAAGCTGCTTGTAATAATACCTGGGGCATAATCTGCAGGAAGGAGCCCATGATGAAGGTGAAAGACTGGATAAAGTTGGCAACATTAAGGCTTATGCTTAAAAGAGATTCAGAAATATGGGACCAGGCATGGTGGCTGACGCCTGTAATCCCAGCACTGTGGAAGGCTAAGATGGGCAAACCATCTGAGGTCAGGAGCCTGAGACCAGCCTGGCTAATGTGGCAAAACCCCATCTCTACTGGGTAATACAAAAATTATCCAGACATTGTGGTGCACACCTGTAGTCCCAGCTACTCAGGACGCTGAGGCAGGAGAATCACTTGAGCTGGAGAGGCGGAGGTTGCAGTGAGCCGAGATCTTACCATTGCACTCTCACCTGGGCAGGAGTGCGAGCCTCTGTTTCAAAAAAGAAAATTAAAGAAAACTTGAACCACTATAAATAAGGGACCGAAAAGGAGTGAGAAACTCCCTATTAAGTGTAGGAACTAACCGGGAAAATATCGTCTTAGAAAAAGAGACAATTAGAACAAAGATGATCAGTACCAGCTACAGATTTAGGAGAGATTGATGGCAATGACTTCACATGAAGTTGAGGCAAAATGTGTTAAATCAGTGTTTGTCAGATGTTTAAGGGAATGAATGAATGAATGAAAAACATTAAGTATAAGCATTTATTCCAAACGCACAGAAAGACATTAACTACTATCGAACGAAAAGTGGGAGAAGAAGATACAGCTTAAGTTTATTTTTGAATCATGCAATAAGAAAATGGGATAATTAATGTGTAGGAAAGTGGTATTATCAGCAGGTAGAATCTAGGAGGGGGGAATATGGACAGGAATTCAGTCACCTATATTTATAGGAAGCAAGAAATAATGAACGTAGAACTAATAGGAATGGAGAAAACAACCTGTAACAGATATTACAAAGATAGAACCAATGGATCTTACAACTGATATATCGGGGTGAGTTTGGACCACAGCTAGCTGCAAGTTTCACCTGTAAGTTATTGGGAGAATGATAGTGAAATTGCCAGAATTACTGCAAACTAGAGAATGAATAAATTTAGGATGCACTTTGTGGGGAGGAGGAAAATGATTAGTTCAATTCAAGACATAACAACATCAATTAAGATGTCCAGAAGATAATTTAAGAAAAGGTTATGTCATTCGTGAAAGGCTGAAAACATAAGAATCGCCGAGAGCCAACCTGGAGTAGAAGGAGTGTAGGGATAACAAGAAACATTGGGAAACTATAGGTGAAAGTTATGACGTAATTACTGAAGAACAGTGTGGCTATCCTATCATATAAGTCAAAGCAGAAGTGTCTAGAAGGAAGTGCATTCAGCTGAGCTCCATGCAATACTGAGGCAGAGTATTGAGAAAGGCAATTGGTATCTTGTTTACTGCTGAGCTTTAAGAATATGATTTTAATGAAATAATGCGGGGAAGCTGGGTTGTAATGGGCTAAGGAGGTGGTGGGTGCTGTCTTGAAAATGGCATGTATAGACTCATGTTTTGAAAGTTTACAGTAAGACATTGGTTTAACCAAGTGTATAGTGACCTAAATTGGATGAGGATAAAGAAGTGAAATATGTACTAGTAATAACTATATCTTACCTATTTTCTCTCTCCTGTGGATATGTAACTATTTTCTATCTTATGTTGAGTTTTACCCAGTTTCTGACATACAAAGAAGTCTCTTAACAAATATTTGTTGAATTAATGCATAAATGAGCAAGAAGACCAGCTGGGAAGCTATTTACTTTTCTAACCAGAATGCTAAAACTCTCATCCGTTGCAACTATTTCAGAATAGATGGCTCAAGCAAAGCTATCTAATTGCACTGTGATTCTTACTCATTCTAAAACCTATTACTGGTACTTGTACATGGAGGAAATATGAAATGCTGAAACACAACTTCAAGCAAATGTAAACGAGTCATACAGTTAGACACAATGCCAAATAGTTTTTGGGGGGACTGAATTACACTCCCTTTTAAGCGTTACTTCTGGCCCATGAATATGTATCTGTAGGTTTGTGTACATCCGCTTTGATCCTAGCATTCCAAAAGTGTCATATCCTAGAGTAAAATAATTGCCCTGAAACCTAGATAGGTACTTCCTGTTGCATCAGTGTCTCAACCGGCTTCCAGTTACACCATCATCATCTACCTTCCTGTGGCTACAGTGACCAGTTACAAAGCACAACCAAACCGTTGTACTTTTAGGAAATCAAGAATTTTACATTTTTATTGAGCAAACAGAATGCCATTCATTGCTTTGACCACGGGTTACTGATTGTGTGAAAAGTGATTCATGGTCAGCAGCAACAGGATGATTTCATGCGCTTGTAGATGTCCACAGGACGTGATTTCATGCGTTAGCTGGACTTGCCATGGTTTGTCATTTTTTAATTATCTCTCATGCCATATGCTGTGTAAATAGAGTAAACATTTTGAGATATCTTAGATGTTTGACTGGATCTTGGCTTGCATTTGGACAAGTTAGATAACCTACTAACAGTAATAAATGTAAAATGTCATAAAGTGCTTTTGAAACGTATTAGTACTTAAATGTCAAGTGGCATGCTAGCATATTTTGGAAATATGATTTACATTAAATGTCTTAAGACATTTAAACAAATATGAACTAAAGAGCTTGTAGAAATTGCTGTTCATATAAAGCATTTCCCAGTGCCAGGCAGATGTGGAAAAATATTTAAAATTTTATGAAATATGTATAGGTTAAATACATCATGGTCAGTAAATAAAGGGGCCACTGGACTTGTAACCAGATCATTTAGATTCTCGTCCTAAAATATGCCAGGATAGGCAGAAGAGTGGTAACATTTTTTGAAAACTGTGCTAACTTCTGTGAATCAGGAAACAGAACATTGACTGGAGTTTTAATTCTACAAGTATTTTTAACAACTTTCCAGCTGTACTTACCTTTATGAAATAATCAGTCTGTTTCTCTTTTAGGTAAGTAGAATCTATAATGTATACAAGAGGTGAAAATAAAAGTAGTTTAACTTAAATGCATAGATTTATAATTATTAACTATCCTGGCAAATAATAAATGACACATTTAAGTGCAAACATGTAAGAGGTGTATATACTTATGAAGTACGTGAGATGTTTGGATACAGGGATGCAATGTGAAATAAGCCCATATCGTGGAGAATGGGATATCCATTTCCTCAAATATGTATCCTTTGAGTTACAAACAATCCAATTACATTATGTAAGTTATTTTTAAATATTCAATTAAGTTATTATTAACTGCAGTCATCCTATTGGACTATCAAACAGTGTGTCTTATTCATTCTTTCTATTATTTTTGCCCATTAACTGTCACCTTCTACCTTTCCCCAGCCCCCACTACCCTTTCCAGCCTCTGGTAACCATCTTTCTACTCTATGTTCATGAGTTCATTTTTTTTTTTTTACTTTTATATCCCACAAATAAGTGAGAACACATGATATTTGCCTTTTTATTTGTCTTTTGCTGACTTATGTTACTTAACATAATAATCTTCAGTTTTAACCATATTGTTGCAAACCATTGGATCTCATTCTTTTTTATGGCTGAATAGTACTTCATTTTGTATATGTACTACATTTTATTTATCCATTCATCTGGGAATGGACATTTAGGTTGCTTTCAAGTCTTAGCTATGGTGAGCAGTCCTACAACAAACATAGGAATGCGGGTATCTTTTTTATATAGTGATTTCCATTCTTTGGGGTATACTCTTAGCAGTAGGATTGCTAGATCATATGGTAGCTCGATTTTTGGATTTTTGAGAAACCTCCAAACCATTCTCTATGGTGGTTGTGCTGATTTACATTCCCACATAGTGTACAAGGGGTTCCTTCTCTCCACATCCTTGGCAGCCTTTGTGATTGCTTGTCTTTTGGATATAAGCCTTTTTACCTGAGGTAAGATGATATCTCATTGTAGTTTTGATTTGCATTTCTGTAATGATCAATGGTATTGAGCATCTTTGTCTATACCCGTTTGCCATTTGTATGTCTTCTTTTGAGAAATGTCTGTTCCAATCTCTTGCCCATGTTTTAATCAGGTTATTAGACTTTTTTCCTCTTAGAGTTGTTTCAGCTTCTTTTATATTCTGGCTATCAATTCCTTGTCAGATAGATAGTTGGCACATATTTTCTCCCATTCCATGGGTTGTCTATTCACATTGTTGTTTATACCTTTGCTGTGAAGAAGCTTTTCAATATAATGTGATTCCATTTATTCATTTTTGCTTTGGTTGCCTGTACCTGTGGGGTATGCTCAAGATATTTGTGCCCAGACCAATATCCTGGAGTTTCCCCCAAAGTTTTCTCATAGTAGTTTCATATTTTGAGGTCTTGGATTTAAGAATTTAATGTGCTTTGACTTAACTTTTTATATGGTGAGAAATACGAGTCTAGTTTTATTCTTTTGCATATGGATATTCAGTATTCCCAGCAACATTTGAAGGACTGTCTTTTCCCCGGTGTATTTTCCTAGCGTCTTTGTCAAAAATTAGTTCACTGTAGGTGTGTGGATTGGTTTCTGGGATCTCTATTCTTGTCCATTGGTCTATCTTTATGTTTTCATGCCAGTGTCGTGCTGTTTTGGTTGCTATAGCTCTGTAGCATAATTTTAAGTCAGGTAATGCAATCCTTCCAGATTTGTTCTTTATGCTTAGGATAGTTTTCGATTTTCTGGATCTTTTGAGATTCCACAGAAATTTTAGGCTTACTTTTTCTGTGTCTGAAGGTCATTGGTAGTTTGATAGGAATTGCTTTGGATCTGTGGATTGCTTTGGGTAGTATGGGCATTTTAACAATATTGATTTTTCTAACCCATGAACATGGAATATTTTTCTGTTTTCTCTTGTCTTCATCAGTTTATAGTTTTCATTATAGAGCTCTTTCATTTCTTTGGTAAATGTGTATGTATTTAATTTTATTTGTGGCTATTGTAAATGTAATTACTTTTAAAGATTTTCTTTTTCACATAATTCACTGTTAGAATATATAAATGCTATTGATTTTTGTCTGTTGATTTTGTATCCTGCAACTTTACTGAATTTATCATTTCTAAAAGTTTTCTTGTGTTTCTTTTGTAATAGTTTTTCTATTAGGTTTTTCCAGAGACAAGATCATATCATTAGCAAACAAGGGTAATTTAACTTCTGTCTTTTCTAAATTGAGAAGACAAGTTGGTGGATCTAAATTGATGCAGTTTAAAACCTTCTCTTGTCTGAATGCTCCAGGTAGGCTCCAGGATTATGCTGAGTAATAGTGGTGAGAATAGGCATCCTCGTTGTGTTCTAGACCCTAGAGGAGAGGATTTCAGCCTCTTTCCATTCAGTATAATGCTTGCTTTGGGTCTGTCATATATGATTTTATTATGAAGAGTTGTGTTCTTTCAACACCCAGTTTTTTGAGGATTTTTATTATGAAGTGATTTGAATGTTGTGAAACGTTTCTTCAGCATCAGTTGAAATGATTATGATTTTTACTTTTCGTTCTGCTCATATGATGTGTCATGTTGATTGATTTGCATATATCGAACCACCTTTGCTTTGCAGGGATAATCCCACTTGGCCATGATACATGATCTTTCTACTTTATTGTTGAATTCAGTTTGCTAGTGTTTAGTTGAGGTTTTCTGCATCAATATTTTTCAGAGATACTGGCCTGTAGTTTTCATTTCTTGATGTGTCTTAGTCTGGTTTGAGTATTGAAGTAATAGTGGCCTCATAGAATGAGTTTGGAATTATTCCCTCCTTCTCTGCTCTTCAGAATCGTTTGAGTAGGATTCATATTCTTTTCTTTAAATGTTTCCTAGACTTCAGCAGCGGATCCATTGCGTCTCAGGCTTTTCTTCACTGGGAGGCTTGCTTTGATTGTGTTCCTTGTTATTGGTTTATTGAGGTTTTGGATTTCTTCCTGCTTCAATCTTAGTAGAATGTATGTATTTAGGAATTTGTTCATTTCTTCCAGATTTTTCAATTTATCAGCATATAATTGCTCATAGTAACCACTAATTATCTTTCGAACTTCTGCAGTATCAGTCGTAATGTCTTCTTTTTTATTTCTAATTTTATTTATTTGGATCTTCTCTTTTGTTCTTAGTGTGGCCAAAGGTTTGTCCATTTTGTTTAACTTTTCAAAAAATGAACTTTCTCTTTCATTGATCATTTGTATTTTTTTATTTCAATTTTATTTATTACAGCTGTGACCTTTATTGTTTCTTTTATTCTACTAGTTTTGGGTTTGGTTTGCTCTTGCTTTTCTAGTTTTTAAGATGCATCATTAGGTCATTTATTTGGAGTTTTCCCTCTTTTTTTCATGGAGGTGCTTATAGCGGTGAGTTTTCTTCTGAGAACCGCTTTTGCTTTATCCCATAGGAATTTTATGTTTCCATTATCATTTGAGTCAAGATTGTTTTTCAGTTTTCTTATTAATTTATTCATTGAGCCACTGTTCATCAGGAGCAGATAATTTTATGTATTCGTATAGTTTCCAAAATTCCTCTTGCTATTAATTTTCAGTTTTATTACATTGTGGTCAGAGAAGATGCTTGATATGATTTCAATTTTTTGAAGGTTTAAAGACTTGTTTTGTGACCTAGCATAAGATCTATCCTTGAGAATGATCCATGTGCTCAGGAAAAGAATGTGTATTCTGCAGCTCTCGGATGAAATATTCTGTAAATATCTATTATGTGTATTTGATCTATAGCGCAGATTAAGTCTGATGTTTCTTTGTTGATTTTCTGTCTGGAGGATCTGTCCAATGCTGAATGTGGGGTGTTAAATTCTCCAGTTATTATTATATTAGGGCCTGTCTCTGTCTTTTGCTCTAATGATATTTCCTTTATATATCTGGGTGCTCCAGTGTTTGGTTCATATATATTTAAGTTATATCTTTTTGCTGAATTAACACCTTTATCATCATATAGGGGACACTTTGTCTCTACTTATAGTTTTTGTCATGGAATATATTTTTTCTGAGATAAGTTGCTCTGTTTTGATTTCCATTGGCATAGACTATTTCTTATCATCTCTTTATTTTCAGTCTATGTGTGTATTATAAGTGAAGTGCGTTTCTTATAGACAACAGATCAGTGATTCCTTCTTTTTGTTCACTTATCTATCCACTCTCCATCTTTTGTCTGGAGAGTTTAGTCCATTTAGATTCATGTTATTATTGATAAGTAAGGACTTATTCTTTCCATTTTGTTATTTGTTTTCTGATTGTTTTGTGGTCTTTTCTTCTTTGTTTCTTTCCTTCCTGTCTTCCTCTAGTGAAGACGGTTTTTCTGGTGATATGAAATAGTTTCTTGCGTTTTTTATTTTTGTGTTTATATTTTATGTTTTTTTGTTTGAAATTACCATTAGGCTTGTAAATAGTATCTCATAACCCATTATTTTAACCTGATAATAATTTAACACTATTTGCATAAACAAGCAAAAATAAAACTAATAACAATTCTATGCCTTAACTTTTATAACAGTGCTTTTTACATTTTGTTTCTATTTCTATTTTCTTGTATTCACTATGTCTTGAAAAGTAGTCATAGTTATTGTTTTTGATTAGTTTACCATTTATTCTTTCTGCATAGGATAAGGGTACCTTACACACCCCCATTGCAGTGTTACAACGTTCTTTGCTTTTCTGTGTACTTAATATTCCCAGTGAGGTTTGTACATTCAGATGATTATTTATTGCTCATTAATGTCTTTTTCTTTCTGAATGCATTACTGCCTTTAGCATTTCTTGTAGGACAGGTCTAATGTTCACGAAATCCCTCAGCTTTTGTTTGTCAAAGTCTGTTTCTTTTCCATGTTTGAAGGATGTTTTCACTGTATATACTATTCTGTGACTGAAGTTTTCTCCTTCAGCGCAGTGCGTATGTCATTCCACTCCCTCCTGATGTCTGTGGTTTCCGCAGGGAAGTCTGCTGCCGACAGACTGCAGCTCCATTGTGCTATTTGTTTACTTCTTCTTGCTGCTTTTAGGGTTCCTTCTTTGTCTTTGATCTTCGGGAGTCTGATTCCTAAATGCTTTGAGATAGTCTTCGGGTTACACCTGCTTTGTCTTCTATAACCTTCTTGTACTTGGATATTGGTACCTTTCTCTACATTTTGGAAGCTCTTTGCTAGTGTTCCTTTGAATAAACTTTCTTCCCCTGTCTCTTTCCTACGTTCTCTTAAAGGCAGTAACTCTGAATTGCCCATTTTTAAAGGCTGTTTTCCAGACTCTGTAGGTGTGCTTCATGGTTTATTCTTTTTGTTCTTTTTTGTCTTTAAGTTTGTTATGTCTTCAAGTTCACTAATTCTTTTGTCTGCTTGATCCATTCTGCCAAGAAAGCACTCAGACTCATTCCTTAGTATACCAGTTACATTTTTTCAGAATTTCAGAATTTCTCCTTGATTCTTTATTTACTTCCATATCTTTGTTAAGTTTATTTGATGGAATTCTGAATTCCTTCTCTGTGTTATGTTGTATTTTATTTTTAGTTTCCTCAACACAGCTCTTTTGAATTCTCTGTCTGAAAAGTCACATATCTGTATTTCTCTCAGGGCCCTTATTTAGTTCATTTGATGAGGCCGTGATTTCCTGGATGATGCTCATGCTAGTAGCTGTTCTTCAGTGTCCAGATATCGAAGGGTTAGTATCTTCATAGTCTTCACTGTTTGAGCTTACTTATAGCCAGTCTTTTGGGGAAGGCTTTCCAGATATTTGAAAAGACTTGGTATTGTGACCTAACTTGTGTCTGCTCTAGTAGACACCCCAGGCCCAGTAATGCTGTTGCTCTTGCAGACTTTTAGAGGTACCAGCTAGATGATCTTGGACAAGATCCGGGAGAATTCTCTGGATTACCAGGCAAGGATTCTTATTCTCTTCCTTTTCTTTCTGCCAAACGTACTGTCTCAGTTCCTGTCTCTCTCTCTCTCTCTCTGCTCAACCACTTAAAGCTGGAGATGGAGTCATGCAATTGCACCTCTGGCCACCACCATTGTAACTGCACTGGGTCAGAGGACTTGAAGCCAGCACAGCACTAGGTCTCACCCAAGGCTTGCTGTAACCTCTCCTTGGCTACTGCATATATTCGCTCAAGACCCTGGAGCTTTATAGTCAGCAGGTGGCAAAGTCACCCAAGTCTGTTTCCTTCCCTTAAGAATGGCAAAGTTCCCCAAATTCTGGGTTGGTCCAGATGTGCTGTCTTGGAATCAGAGACGAGACCCAAAAACCTAAGAAGTCTACTTGATGTTCTGTAAGTGCATCTAAACTGGCACTCAAATCACAAAATTCAGTTCTTTCTACTCTTCCCTCCCCTTTTCAAAGTCAGAGGACCTTTACTTCGTAGCCACCACCTGTTCGGGCCAAAAGGAGTGCTACCAGACTACCATCAATGTTCCCTTAAGGCCTGGTACTCACCCTTCACGGCATTGGGCTCATTTCCGGCCCACGGCATGTACAGAAATACCCATCCAAGAGTCAATTCCTGGAATATGGAGTCCCAAGAAATCACTTGGTGCTGTACGCTTCCATTGTCATGCTGGTAGCTAAGGTACAAGGTAAAAATCCTTCTACTTTTTTTTCTGCTTTTTCCAAGCAGAAGCAATTTTGCCCTGTAGCCACCACCTCTGGTTATATGCTCAGTTTCACCTGAAACCACCAAATTTCAGAAGCTCACTGCTGGTTATTCACGGTCCAAGAGCTCTTTAGTTAGCAGTTGATGATTGCTGCCAGGACTGGGCCTTTTCCTTCAAGGTAGCAGGATTCCCTCTGACCAGGAGTGTATCCAGAAATGTCATCTTGGAGCTAGGGCCTGGAATGGGGGACTCACAACTGACCAGTGCCCTATCCTGCTGTGGCTGAGCTGGTATCCTAGATACAAGATGAAGTCCTCTTTACACTTCCCTCTCCTCTCCTTAAGCAGAAGGAAAGGGTCTCTTTTGGAACTGTGAGTTGTGCAGCCTGGGGTTAGGGGAGGCTTGATGCCAGGCCTCCCTTGGCAGCCGTAGCTGGTGTCTCAGTATATTACTTGCCCCCCTCATCCCACCCCCTCCCCGCCACAGGCAACAGTCTCTGGGTCTGTTTCAGCACTCGGACTCACCTAAGAGCTGCAGTCCTTATGGTCTAGACTGACTTTCAAGTTTACTTGGAGACACAGAGCCATGTAGCCCTCTGTGATGAGGTTTACAGTCACTCAAGTTTACTCCACTGGGATCTGTGATTTCCCTCTGGCTAGACTGGTTTAAATGATCTTTTTGTGGACGGGCATCAGGTGAGTTTGGTCTGGTTTTCCTTTCTGCCCTAACAAGACAGAACTGAGTTCACTGTCTCAGAATTTCTATGTTCTTTCTCGCCTGGCATCCAGAGGTGCTCTCTCAATCACACTGCTGCCGCACGGGGTGGGGAGTGGTGGCTCTGGCCATTCAGAACGGTCTTTTCATCCCTTCAGTACCCCTTTCAGCAATACAAATTTAAAATCAGGTTCTGTGGTGCTCACCTGGTTTTTAGTTCTTATGAAGGTCTTTTTTCTCTGTGGGTAATTGTTACGTTGGTCTTCTCATTGGGGAGAATAATCATTGACGTTTTTTATTTCACATCTTGCTCTGCCTCCTCCCTTTCCTTGTTTATTGACAGTCCCTGGTATGCACAGTAAATCCTGCGTGAACAGTGGACAATAATTCCCGTTTAGCTTTGATGTGTTACTTCTAGAGGATATCAAATAGCAGAAGTGTATATATATATATATATATATATATATATATATATATATACCATTATTATATATACAGATGACATTTCTGTGTATATATATATACACACACCACTTATATCTGTATATATACATATAAATGTGTACATATATACATTTTCACCAGGAAATTTTAACTTTAATAAATTTGAAGTTATCTATTATAGCTTATTTATAATCATTAGAAGGTTTGGCCAATTGACTTTCACACTGAGTTCAGCCGTAGACACACAGTTCGATGACCTTTTTTAGAAAAGCAAATGGGAAACTAGGGTTATAGTATGGCTATCAGTTGTATGTGAGGCAAGCTGAAGCTTTTTCTCTTGCGTGTCACCTTCCTTTGGATGGCTTCACTGCACAGTGGGTACTCCGGGGACTGTCACTGTGCTTTTTGACCTTGACCTCTGAACATTATGATTCATCCAGGAGCAGACACTTGGCACAGCTGGGCCAATTAGATCCCATCTTCTTTAATTTAAACTTGGAATGGAGAAGTATTTCTGCCACAGATTGTTGTAGATGAATCATGCTGGTGGCCAAACCCCAGAGAAAAGATGAACAAACTTGGTGCTTGCCCTTCCAAAAGCTTTTTATTATGTCCCAGTGCTTTTTCAGAAAATTATACACCACATTTACTTTTCTCATTCTGTCAGTTGGGCTTCTATTTCCTATAACTAAAATAACATTAACTTTTATTTTTGATTAGTTATCAAAACACAATAATTTTAACATTTTCTGAGAAAAATAATTGTTTCCTGCTGAAATTCCATCAGAATGTTGACTTTTATCCACAAATTTATCATATTATATATATCATATTAATTATAATATGTTTATTACATAATATTATACTAATAGACTTGCTTAAAGAGGAACAGTATTGAAAAGTTTAAGAAATGCACAGAATTTTCAGTTTTACAATGACAGTCTTTATAGATTCTTTTTTGCAGTTGGCTCTTCAGAAACTATAAATGTGTTAGTGTTAGCATATCACAGTTTCTCCACTAGAACATAAGCAGTATTTTGTCTTCAAGGAGGGTTAATGAAGGCAACAGACCTGCATCACAGTCCTGTGGGAAATGTCAAGAAATCAGTCTAGCTTCAGTCAGTCCTGATGATTTCGTGCAGAATAAAGTGGCTCCAGGAAGTCTGCTCCAAAGCAAGCCAATACCTTTAAGAGAGTTGATGTTTTCTTCATTGATATTTGAAAAAATATCTTCACATGTAGTTTCATAAGAGAAAGTACTGTAGATAGAACAAGTTCAGTTTGTTTTAAATAAGAAAACTGGATTATGTGAGCGATAAACATAGGGCACAGCCTATATTTTACTGAAAAGTTGGTGGTTTTCTAGAGCTCTAAAACCAAGAATAAATAAAGACAAAAATTTGTAATATGAATGTTTAAACCTGGCCAATTTCTTATTTGTTTTTTATGGAGGAAGAAAACAGATAATTTAAATCTATTTTTTTTTCACTTGGGTTTTGTTTTCAAGATTATGTGAAAATGCTTTTTATTTTTAAATCGTGTATATCTCATTTGTTTAGTGTAAGTTTATTTAATAACACTGTGCAATTGTAATTCACAAGGTCTTTCAAATATATATCTCTAATTTTCATGTGCCCTAAGTAGTAAATATTTTATGCCCATTTTCAGATGAGAAGGTACAATCAAGTACAGTCAATGTACTTTTCCAAATATCAGAGAATCTGAATTCTCTGACTCAGGTCTAAAGTAAAAATTAGTACAATTCCATAACCCTGAAAAAAAAAGTTAATTATCACTAGAAATGAAATAAATACAAATTAAATGATGAAGTACAATTTTAAATTCCACACTATTAGATAATGTGATAGATTGGACAGAAAGGAGATTTCATTAAATTAACTATTGTACATCTACATTTTCTAGCACTACTATATTTTATGACTTAGTATCATAACTAACTCTCAGCTATACATTTTGAGATTAAAACAAAGGAACATTTATAAAAGTTATTTACATTCTTAACTAATTTATGTAAAAAGAAATAGTTTATTCTAGGTAGATTTTCTTTGTCACTATCTCGTGTCTTATTTAATTAAATTAAAAGTAATGGCCTTACTTTGTAATTTGACAGACGCAAGTCATTGTTGACAGTGTTGATTGTGTGTGTGCGTGGTGCGTGACGGGCACACTCACAGACGTCTGTGTTTTCCTGACACACCTTCAGTTAAGATCTTGTTATGTCAGCATCGTAAATTTGTTCAGACTCCAGACTTCCTTTTTCATTAAATTAACCAATCGATGTTTAAGGCAATCAGCAGATTCTGCAGAAGCTGACGTGCTTTCCGCAGCAGTTCAGTAACAGGATTTACTCACTTCTTTTGTTCTGTGTTACACTTTGAATTGCATTAGCTGATCTTCCAAAATAATCATGGCTTCGTTGTTCCACTGAAACATTTAAAATCATCATTTAAAATATAATTGATACAGACTAAGTTTTATAGATAGAATTATAAATCCACATACCTGAAATAATTTGTATAACATTATTTTTGGAATTGTACCTTTGCCATAGTGTTTTGCAAACCACTCTAATAGCTTTAAAACGATTTCTGGCCGTGGGCAGTGGCTCAAGGCTGTAATCCCAGCACTTTGGGAGGCCGAGGCGGGTGGATCACAAGGTCAGGAGATCGAGACCATCCTGGTCAACATGGTGAAACCCCGTCTCTACTAAAAATACAAAAATTAGCTGGGCATGGTGGCGCGTGCCTGTAATCCCAGCTACTCGGGAGGCTGAGGCAGGAGAATTGCCTGAACCCAGGAGGCGGAGGTTGCAGTGAGCCGAGATCGCGCCATTGCACTCCAGCCTGGGTAACAAGAGCGAAACTCCGTCTCAAAAAAAAAAAAAAAAAAACTATTTCTTCAGAATAAGAGAATTATTCTTAGAGGAGTTTCATTTTAAAGCAGCAGCAACTAACAAAGTGTTCTCAGAGGTGAAAGATTTTCCTTGAGTCTTGAGTTCTGCATCCTGGAAGCAACTTGCCAGTCAACAGTTTTCATGGTTCATGGTTTCATCTTCTAGGGTGTTCTTCCTTTCCCTAGATGCTCCTTAGCCGCATATGAAAGTCATGTTTGAAAATATGCCATCCTCAAGAGCTAAGCTGTCCTCTCAGCCTGCTTCCTAGCTATAGAGTTTGGGACCCCAGGAGTTTTTTAAGTTGTTAATTAATCTAATACAGACTGGCCGCTTTACTGGTACTATTCTTAGAAGTACAGCTTATACCTCTCAAAAACACCATAGCTTTTTCATTTGTTAAAAGTGACCTTTGCATGTACCGGTGTCCGAACTTTTAATCTTGTTGAGATATACCCTTCTCTCAACTGCCAGTACCTCGATCTTATTAAGCTTCTTGGAAAAGCCGTGCCATCGGCATCTTTTCCCTGAGCATTCTGTCCAATGAAAAGGATTTACTGGGTGCCACACTCACCAATTCAAAGGTTTTGATAAAGTCTGTGGTAACGCAGCCCTTGAGTTGCTTTGTTAACCTTTGCTACTCAAAAGATTCCTCAGTGGAGGGATGAAAATCAGTTGTTTCTTTCAACCCTACAAATCACGAATCTAGAGGATCATTTATTTTTGTTTTCTTTGCAAAATAGCCATTTTATTTTTGTCACCTCATGACTTCTTACATTTTGTCAACTATTGTCAAATGCAGACAGTATCATTCAAGACACATTAGTAACATTCTGTTTCCCAGTCTTTTCACCTGTAACTAAGCAGATCTGCGACATTATCAATTTGCATCATCAATTTTACCAACTGTTTCAATGCTGTATGATATGGGTTGCCATTTTTTGAGCTCTAGTAATTGTTGTCTTTTGTGGCCTAGGAGACAATTTCACACCTTGAAAAAATTGTTATAGCAACATCATACTTTTATAACCAATTTCTGTAATAAGTCTTGCCTTAATGAAGTTATGTTGTCTTAAGAAATGACCCAAAATCTCTCAGTGGTGGCATACAACAACCACATTTTATTTCTTGTTCACATTATATGTTAACTGTGGGGTTTAGCCCTGTGGCTCTTTTTAATTCTGTATACACAGATTTAAGGCTCAGTCCTTTTCTGAAATATTTTCTTCTGAGGAAAAAGAAAAATAGAAATGTTAGAATGATGTGATGGTTCTTGATACTTCTCCTTAAAAATGACATATATAGACCAGGTGCAGTGGCTCGCACCTGTAATCCCAGCACTTTGTGAAGCCAAGGTGGGCAGATCACTTGAGGTCAGGAGTTTGAGACCAGCCTAGTCAATATGGTGAGATCCCATCTCTACTAAAAATACAAATATTAGCCAGCCATGGTGGCATATGCCTGTAGTCCCAGCTACTAAGGAGCCTGAGGCAGGAGAATTGCTGCAGCTCAGGAGGCAGAGGTTGCAGTGAGCCAGATTGCACCACTGCAGTCCAGCCTGTACAACAGAGTGAGGCTTTGTCTCAAACCTCTCAAAAAATACAATAAATAAGTAAAGAAATGTCATATATAATTTCTGTCCTCATTACATTGGAAAGGCACAGGATCGAGCCTGATGTTCATCAGTTGAGTACAGAGCGGGAGGTGCAGCCCTTTTATTTTGGGCAGGAAGTGATTAGGAATAATTATATTATCTTTTTCACTCTCCCTAAATATAAGGGGAATGCAAATTAAAACAAGAATGAGACACCATTTGACACCTATCTGATTGGCAAAAATCCAGTATGTTGATTTTGTCAAATATGTTTGAAGATGTGGGAAAATCAGAACTGTCATTCTCTGATATTGAAATTATAAATTGGCATAATTCCTTTAGAAAAAAACTGTAGTGTTTAGTAAAGCTGTGTAGTTTATGATCCAGAAGTTCCTTATTTTTCCAGGAGAACTTTTCTACATGTACCCCTCATGGCATGTCCAAGGCAGCTCATCACAGCATTATTTTTAATTGCAAATGGTGTTCAGCAGCTAAAATGATCAGCAAATTGGAGAAATTATGGCATTTACTTATAATGGGATGCCTAACATCAGTTGTAATGAATAAACTACATCTATGTGTATCAGCATAGATAACTTAAGTGGGATAATTCCAAGGTGCAAGTCAGTCTTTCACTCATGGGTTCCCCAGCTGAGTTAAACTGTAGTCACTCATCCTGGTAGCTGGCATGAAGACATCCCCTTGATGTAGATCCTTCTTATCTGGAGGAAGCGAGATACAAATTTCTGGCTTCTACAAGTGTGTGAGAACTTGCTAAATTTGACTATTTGTGCCTGGCTTACTTCACTTAACTTGGTGTCCTGCGGGTCCATCTGTGTTTTTGCAAATGACAGAATGTAATTTTCTTTCATGGCTGACTAGTATTCCAGTGTGTATCTGTACCACATTTTCTTTATCCATTCGTCTGTTGATGGACACTTAGGTTGCTTCAAAATTGTGGAGATTGCAAGAGGTGCTATGCTGAATATGTGAGTACAGATACGGCTTAGGCATACCTATTTCCCTTCTTTTGTGCATGTACCTAGAAGTGGGATTGTTAGATCATATGGTAATTCCGCTTTTAGTTTTTTGAGGAACTTCCAAATAGTTTTCCATCGTTGCTATACTAATTTACAGTACCACCAACAGTGTTTGAAGATTCCCTTTTCTCTGCACTTTGGCCAGTATTCATGATGGCCTGTCTTTTGATAAAAGTTATTTTAACTGGGGTGAGATGATATCTTATTGTAGTTTTGATTTACATTTCTGTGATAATCAGTGATGTTGATTATCACAGAAATGTAAATTGAAATTTATATGCCTGTTTGCCACTGTATGGTTTTTTTTCTTTCTGTTTTTGACTGAGTCTTGCTATGTTGCCCAGGCTGGAGTGCAGTGGATCTCAGCTCACTTCAACCTCTGCCTCTTTGGTTCAGTCGATTCTTGTGCCTCAGCCTCCCGAGAAGCTGGAAATACAGGCACAGTCACAACACAGGCTAATTCTCTGTATTTATAGTAGAGAAGGATTTTGACATGTTGGCCAGGCTGGTCTCAAACTCCTGACCTCAAGTGATCTGCTTTCCTCGCCTACCAAACTTCTGGGATTATAGCCATGAGTCATGTGCCTGGCCATCTTTTGAGAAATGTCTACTTAGCTAATTTTTTCATTTTTAAACTGGATTGTTAGATTTTCTCCTATAGAGTTGTTTGAGCTCCTTTTATATTCTGGTTATTAATCGCTTGTCAACGGTGTGGGGGGGTCTGCGTATATTTTCTTCCATTCTCTGGGCATTATTGATCATTTCCTTTGCTGTGCAGAAGCTCTTTACCTTGATGTGATTTTATCTGCTCATTTTAGCTTTGTTCACCTGTGCTTGTGGGGTATTACTCAAGAAATTTTGGCCAGACCAGTGTCCTGGAAAGTTGACCCAGTGTTTTCTATTAGTAGCTTCATAGTTTCAGATCTTAGTTTTAAGTTTTTAATCAATTCTTGATTTGATTTTGGTATATGGCAAGAGACAGGGTCTTTCATTGTTCTGTGTATGGATACCCAGTTTTCCCAGCATCATTTATTGAAAAGACTGTTTTTTTCCCGTGTGTGTTTTTGGCTCCTTTCTTGAAAGTGAGTTCACTGTATAGATATGGATTTATTTCTGGGTTCTATATTCTCTTCCATTGATCTTCATGTCTGTTTTTATCCCAACACTACACTATTTTGGTTACAACAGTTCCGTAGTATAATTTGAAGTTAGGTAATATGATTCTTCCAGTTTTATTCTTTTTGCTTGGGATAGCTTTGGCTAGTCTTGGTCTTTTGTGCTTTCTATACATTTTAGGTTTATTTTTTCTATTTCTGTGAAAAATGTCATTGATATTTTGATAGGATTTGCATTAAATCTGTAGATTGCTTTGAGTGGTATAAATATTTTAACAATACGTGTTCTTCCAACCTATGAAAATGTAATGTCTTTTCATTTTTTGAGACATGTCAAGTTTTTTTGCATCAACATTTTACAGTTTTCATTGTAGAGATTTTTCATTTGTTTGGTTAAATTTTTTTAGGTACTTTATTTTATTTTGTAGCTATTGTAAATGGAATTAATTTCTTGATTTTTCAGATTTTTTGCTATTGACATATAAGAATACTACTAATTTTTGTATGTTGATTATATATCCTGCAACCTCACTGAATTTATCAGTTCTAATAGTTGGTTGTTTTTTTTTTGGTGAGTCTTTAAGCTTTTCCCAGTGTAAGATTATAATATCTGCAAACAAGGATAACTTGACTTCTTTTTCCAATTCGAATGTCCTTTATATCTTTCTCTTGTCTGATTGCTCAGCTAGGACTTCCAGTACCACGCAGAGTAGCAGTGGTGAGAGTGGACATTGTCTTGTTCCAGATCTTAGAGGAGAGGCTTTCAATATCTTTTTCCATAGGCATATGACGCTGCCTATGGGTCTGTCATATGCAGCATTTATTATATTTAGGTATATTTCTCCTATCCCCAGTTGCTTGAGAGTTTTTATCATGAAGGGACATTGAATTTTATTCAATGCTTTTCAGCAGCATTTAAAATGATCATATTTTTTTTGTCTTTCATTCTGTTCATATGATGTATCACATTGGTTGATGTCAAAATATTGGACCATTCTTATATCCTGGGATATATCCCACTTGATGATTTTGCTTATTTATTCAAAAAAAAACTTTTTATTTTATTGATCTTTGTGTTTTATTGTTTCAGTTTTATTTATTTATTCTCTGAAGAAATAAATGGGAAAAAGGAAATGAAAAAGGAAATGTTGTTTCCTTTCTTCTAATTCTGCGTTGGTTTGCTCTTGCTTTTCTAGTTCTTTAATTTTCAGAGTTAGGTTTTCTGTTTGAAGTTTATCTACCTTTTTTGATCCAGGTGCTTATTGCTATAAATCTCTATCTTAGTACTGATTTCACCATATTCCACGAGTTTAAATATGTTTCATTTTCATTTTCCTTTTTTTCTCTCCAAGAAATTTTCCAGTCTCCATCTTACTTTCTTCTTTGGCCCACTGGTCATTAAGGAGCAAATTGTTATTTGTGTTTTCATGTGTTTTGATAGTTTCTAAAGTTTCTCTGGATATTGATTCCTAGTTTTATTCTATTGCGGTCAGAGAAAATACTTGATATGATTTAATCTTTTTGAAATTTCTAATGCTTGTTTTATGACCTAACATATGGTCTGTCCTTGAGAATGACCTGTGTGCTGAGGAGAAGAGGATGTACTTGCAGCCGTTGGATGAAATGTCCTATGAATATCTATTAGGCCCATTTATTCTGCAGTGTAGATTGAGTTCGTTGTCCCTTGTTCATTTCCTGTCTGGAAGATCTGTCCAGTTCTGAAAGTCAGGTGTTGAAGTTACCATCCATTACTGTACTGCTGTTTGTTCCTCTCTTTTGTTCTAATAATATTGGCTTTATTTATCTGGGTGCTCCAGTGTTAGGTTCATATATATTTACAACTCTTATATCCTCTTACTGAATTAACCCCTTTGTCATTAAATAATGACTATCTTTGTTTCTTTTTATAGTTTTGTTTTGAAATCTATTTTGTCTAACTTCAATATAACTACTTTTTTGGTTTCCATTGGCATGGAATATATTTTACCATCCCTTTATTTTCAGTCTGTATATATCTTTACAGGTGAAGTCTGTTTCTTTTAGGCAACATAAGATTGGGTCTCGTGTGTTTGGTTGTGATTTTGTTGTTTTGGTTTTAATCCATTCAGGCACCTTATATCTTTCAACCGGAAAGTTTAGTCGATTTACACTCAATGTTGTTATTAAAAAGTAAGTATTTACTTCTGCCGTTTTGTTATTTGTTCACGGCTTGTTTTGTGGTCTTTGTCTCCTGTTCTTTCTTCCTTTCTGTCTTCCTTGTTATAAATATGATTTTCCCTGGTGGAATATATTCTTCCTTTTTATTTTTTGTGTAACTGTGGTAAGGTTTTTGTTTTGAGATAGCCATGAGACTTGCAAATAGCATAACCCATTTCTTTAAACTGATGACAACTGAACCCTGATTGCAAAAACAAGCAAACAAGGAAAGAGAAGACGAATAAAAACTCTGTGCTTTAATTTCATCTCCAGCCCTTTGACGTTTTTGTTGGTTCTATATATATATCTTATTATATTGTTAATGTTTTGAAAGTTGCGGTTGTTATTTTTGATAGGTTTATCTTTGTTTCTAGTCAAGGTCGGAATAGTTTGTACATCACAGTTACAGTGTTACAATCTTCTCGTCTATGTAGTTACTATTCCCAGTGACTTTTGTACATTTAGGTGACTGTTGCTGGTTGACATTCTTTTCTTTCAGATTGAAGAACTCCCTTTAGCATTTCTTAGGAGGACGGGTCTGGTGTTGATGAAATACCTTAACTTTTGCCTGAGAAAGTATTTCTCCTTCATATTTGAATGATATTTTCACTAGATCTACTATTTTAGGGTAAAAGTTTTTCTCTTCAGCACTTTAAATATGTCATGGCAGTCTCTGTTGGCCTGTGTAGTTTACACTAGAAAGTCTTATGCCAATTGTAGTGGAGTTTCCTTTATATTATTTGTGTCTTTTTTCTTAATGCTTTTAAGATCTTTTCTTTGTCCTTGATTTTTAGGAGTGTGATTATTAAACGTCCTGAGTTAGTCTGATATGAGTTAAATACGCTTGGTGTTCTGTAACCTTCTCGTACGTTGGTATCTTTCTCTAGATTTGGAGAGGTCTCTTTTAGTATCCCTTTAAATAAGCTTTCTACCCAGATCTCTCTCTCTCTCTATCTCCTCTTAGAGACCAGTAACTCTTAGATTTGCCCTTTTGAGGCTATTTTCTGGATCTTGTAGGTGTGCTTCATTTTTTTTCTTTTGTCTCCATCTACTGTGTATTTTAAATATTATTCTTTCAAGCTCACTAATTCTTTCTTCTGTTCGATCAGTTCTGCTGTTGAGACTCTGATGCATTCTTCAGTATTTCAGTTGAATCTTTCACCCCAAGAATTTCTGCTTGATTTTTAAAAATTTTTTCAATCTCTTCAATAAATGTATCTGACAGGAATCCGAATTCTTTCTTTGTGTTACTTAAGTTTTGTCAGTCTTCCTCCAAACAGCCATTTTGAGCTGTCTGTCTGAAAGATCACATTTCTGTGTCACTCTGGGGGTGATAACTGTGCCTTATTTGGTTCGTTTGGTGAGGTCCTGTTTTCCTGGGTGGTCTTAATGCTAGTCAGTGTTCAGGCATCGAAGAGTTGGGTATTTTTACAGCAGTCTCAGTCTGGCCTTGTTTGTACCCAACATTCTTGGGGAGACTTTCCAAGTATTCAAATGGAATTGGTGTTGTGATCTGTCTTTGGCCACTGCAGCCATATCTACGTTAGGAGACACACCAAGCCAATGACATGGTGACTCTTTCAGAATCATAGAAGTACTGTCTTGGTGGTCTTCGGTAAGAGAATTCTCTGTGTTACCAGGCAGAGACTCTTGCTTCCTTTCCTTATCCCAAACAAATGGAATCTCTTTCTTCATGATGAGTTTCCTGGAGCTGGGGAAGGAGTAACACAAGCACCCCTGTTGCCTCCAGTCAGACCTGAATCCACCATAGCTCTGGGTCTCACCCGGGCCTGCAGTGACTGTTGTCTGGCTACCACCAGTATTCACCCAAGGTCCAAGGGGGCTTTACTTAGCAGGTGACAAATCCAGCTGGGCCTGTGTTCTTCCCTTCAGGGCTGCAAGCTTCCCCTGAGCCCAACAGATCCAGAAATTCTGTCCAGGAGGCAAAGTTTGGAATCAGGGACCCCAGGAGGCCACTTAGTGCTCTACACCACCACGGTGACTGAGCTGCTACCCAGGCTGCAAGATAAGGTCCCCTTCACTCTTCCCTCTCCTTTCCTTAAACAGGAAGAGTCTCTCCTCATGGCCACCACAGCTAGGAATCCACTGGGTCACATCTGAGGTCAGCATGGCCCCAGGTCTCACCCAGTGCAGTAAGTCCTGCCTGGCTCCCACTGATGTTTACTCAGGGTCCAAGGGCTCTTTAGTCAGCACGTGGTGGATCGTGCCAAAACTGTGTCCCTCACTTCAAGGTGGTGAGTTCTCTTCTGTCCTAGGGTGTGTCTAGAAATGTCACCTGGGAGCCAGGGCCTGGAAAGGGTGCCTCAACACTGTGTGTTGCTCTGTTTTACTGTGTCTGAGCTGGTATCCAAGCTGGAAAGCAAAGTTCTCTCCTTTCCCCTTTCCTTTTCTCAAGAAGAATGAAGGAATCTCTCAGAACTCTCAGCTCTGCTGCCTGGGGTTGGGAAAGGGGTAACACAAGTACCTACTTGTCTGTTCTGGCCAGTGTCTCACCAGGTCACATACACCTCAAGTCCACTGGCTTCTAGCCCAGCATAGCATGAAGTCCTTGGAGTATAGACTGCCTTTCAGGTTTGTTTAGAACTCCATAACACTTTGGCCCATGGCAGTGGGGCTACCAGGAATTCAGGCTCTGACTCCCAGAATGGACAAGTAATTCCCTTCTGGTTAGAGTAGGTCTAAATGCTTCCTCTGTGCGCAGCAGCTGAATTCTGTCCTGCGTTGCTTTCCACTGTGACAAGCAGCACTGAGTTCCACTGCAAAGTCCCACAGTCACTGTGCTCTCCCTCTCCCAAACACACAGATTCTCTCTTAGCACTCGTGCAAAAAAAAAAAAATGTATGTGACTGAATTTTCCTGCTGCTATTATTTATACCTAATATACCTTTGATTCTAGATTCAGGTTAGCACTGTATTCTGAAATGCTTCCTATTCTGACTTCCTGATTCTAAATTTTAGCCCAAGTACTATAGAAGTCTCTCCCAGGTACTACAGGCTCCACCTCATTGAGTTCACACAGAATATGACACACACAGCGTTCTGGATCGCTCAGCAGGATTGTGAAAGGATCTGTGAGGCTACGGTGCTGTTAGTGAGCTCCTTGCTTTGGCTCCTTTAATGCATGAGATTTTCATTTGTCTTTGGGAACTGAAACCCCAGTGTACATAGTGATAAAAGCTACAGGTAACACAATAAAACTCTCTTATTATTTCTTTCTTTTGCCTAACACTGTTCTGGAAAAACATTTTATTTTATAACAGAAAATCATTAAAGCAAAACCTCAACGTTGAACATGCTAGTGTCTGAACACCCTTTATGTAAGAGTTAAATCAAAATTGAGGAAACAAAATGGTTTTCACTGGCTTAACGTTTGATATTTGTGTATTTATAATTGCCTATCTTTTTTTTTTTTTTTTGAGACGAGTTTCGCTCTTGTCACCCAGGCTGGAGTGCAATGGCGCAATCTCGGCTCACCGCAACCTCCGCCTCCTGGGTTCAGGCAATTCTCCTGCCTCAGCCTCCTGAGTAGCTGGGATTACAGGCACGCGCCACCACTCCCAGCTAATTTTTGGTATTTTTTTAGTAGAGACGGAGTTTTACCATGTTGACCAGGATGGTCTCGATCTGTTGACCTCGTGATCCACCCGCCTCAGCCTCCCAAAGTGCTGGGATTACAGGCTTGAGCCACCGCGCCCGGCCCATCATGATGATGCCTGATTCAGAAGGGCTCGTCCTTTACTCAACATGAGCAAATGACTTGCTTTCTCTCCTGTTTCCAAGTAAGTATAGGGCTCTTATTTTGGACATTGGTTTGGTTAATTGCAGTTGACCAGGGTGAACCGGCCGAATAGAACACAAAGAGCCTTGAATGTACTTGTGTTGGCACAGGCATACATGAGATGAGAAAGAGACAGAGACTTCTCCTAGCTCTTCTTCCATCTTAGCCAGTGGCAAGTATCTTTTCTGAAAAGAATAGCTGAACATCCGTTTGGTTTTGATTAACGTTATTGAATCTATGATGAGCCACCCCTGGAAGTCATGGCTGCCTTTTTGTAAAATAGGGCATAAGGGAAGGAAATGAGGCTAGGCAATTTCCTGGGCATTATTTTTCTTAATTTTATTCATAAAGGTAAGAATGGGCTTATAGGACACATGCATGTAATGTAGTGATACTTCTCCTCCCTGGTTATATATTAAAATAACTTCAGGAGCACTGGAAAACTACCTCGCATCTGTTTCAGGGATTCTGATTTAATTGGGCTGGCAAACACCCAGGACATCAGTGGTGGCCAGAGTTCATCAGGTAGTTCTGATCTACCCTGGGTTGAGAACCACCCACGTTCCTGACCAATAGAGGCTTGAAATTAGAGCTGGAATCTGTATTCTAGTCCTGGCTTAGTCAACTTGGGCAGTCTTAACCTCTATGAAATTATATCAGTTCTTCAAGAAAACATGATTATTGTTGTAACCAAGCTCTCAAATGCATTCTGCTCTAACAACCGGGGATTCTAATTATCTCCTTCCAAAAAACAAACAAACAAAAAAAACTAATGTCCAATTTCAGACATTAGCATATTGTTTAAAATGTAAGCAATATAAATATTAATCAGATATTGTCTTTGACCTTTGGTTATTCATTGGCTATTGTGGGAAACTGAGGGTGACAATGAGTTGACTCTATTAGAGGTTCATTAATGCAAATAAATCATGCAAAACAATGGCAGCATTCAATTGCCTTTTAAACAGAAACGTCTTAATCACATGAAGAAACTATGGTTTGAGCTTAATCTCAAATATGGATGCTGCAGATTATAGACCAGCATTTGCAAAGGCTCTGAAGAGTATAGAAAATATTTTGGGAATAAATGGTTAAGGGCGGCTGCGTTGATTGATCCTACAGACAAGAAGTTATGAAGGATTCCCAGGACCAGACTGTGAATGATCTTAAACACTAGACACTCATCAAGGATAAGATAAATAGTAAAAGTTTGATAGACATTAAAGAGCTTTGCATTTTACGTTTCGAGAACTATTTCCCAGCTGCCCTCCAGGCTCCTTCCTGGGTCAGTGCTGCAGGGAGGCTTTAATTGGCAAGACGAGGAATCAAATCAAGTCTGAACACAAAATCCGTGAGGTCCTTCTTAACCATCGGACCATATTGCCTCTGGCTTTTCATGTATACCATAATGAGAAAAATCCTTTCTACCTTATAAATTTGCGGTGATTGATTGCATGAGATAGTGCATGCATGATATTTTACTGCATTCTTGATACATATTAAGTGCTCAGTAAATGATATATTTGTGTCCTACGGTTGTTTCAGTCTGGCAGCCTCTGTGCCTGTGTTCCCGCCGGCAGTGAAAGCATGCAGACTCAGCATTTTTAGCTGTACTGCTTAGTTACACCCTGACTGACAGTCTCCATTACCCAGATTCTTAGTATAATGTCTTAGTCCTCTGATTCAATTTCATTCAATAGTTACTGAAAGCTTGCTAGTGCTCAGCAGACCATGTAGAAGGCCGTGTATTAGGTATAAGAGGATGCAAAACTGAATATGGCATACTGTCTTCATTCCGGGAGCCTGCAATCCAATAGTGGAAATAGATATAGTCATAAATATTTAATACAAGGCCAATGTGGACATAGCTTTGATTGCCTGCTGGAGGCAGAGAAAGGGCAGATGTGAAAATCTGATAGTTCGTTGTAGTTTATTTCTTAATTAGGCCTAAGTATAGTGGCTGGTTTAAGTTGTAAACATTTGATGAAAAGACTAAAGTACTTTGGTTCAGAAATTACGGATGAATTATATAATCAAACTGCTTATTAGAAAATAGAGGAAAACATGTCTAATAGCTCAGTTTGTGAACTGTATCTATCTTTCAATAACCATGCAAAATAAAAGCCAATTTATTAGCTTTGACAGTTGTACTGCATTTCTACATGAGTATGCCCAGTATATCAAAATACGTTACACAATTCAGTAAAGGAAAACTTATTTCCTCCAACAAATTATCAAACAGTAACTCTTGTCAGTTTCTCTAATGTGTCTTAACTTCAAATCACTAATGTATTTACTCATTAAACACATCTATAAAAATGGCAATCCTGGAGAAATGTCTTGGGTAGTCTTTTGATTAGCATTGGTTTTTGTTTGTTTCTTTATTTTTATATAATTTATTAAAGAGTTTGGCTCTTTTTCATAGTTACAGTCAATATAAGAAAATTGAAAGTTACCAGTAGCCTAAAATCTGTTAACAGTTTTTACTAAAATTTGAATTCTTAATTGGGATGCTTTTATCCTCTCTACAATTTTCGCAGGTCACCAGATTTCCAGTAGCTAATCTACTAGATAAAATTAACATGCAAATATTATTTATTAATGTGAACATGTCTACAAAGTATTATTCATGACTAGAAAGCCCTCAGAAAGCAAATACTAAGTCCTTTTTCTTCATTTATTAACATTTGTTTTCAAGTTCAGAGGATAGATTTATTTCACATAACATTAAGGTACTGTAATTCCGCTGCTTGTATCTTCCATCATGCTGCACTGCCTTAGCATTCTCATCTGTGATGCAATAACACATATTGAGTTAAGCTAAATCTGCCTTCCAACCTTAATTAAGAACGTGCTGTTATATGCAGCAATACATAGGCCTTGCACTTCCCAATGCCCAGTGAAGACGTAAATTCCTCACTGCCTGCATTAATGCTGGCACACAGGCACATAAGGACCAGAATCTTCACCAGCTCATAATTTTTGATTGCTCATTGTTGGCAAAGTACTCTAGGCACTCTAATGGGCACATGTGTAAGCAGACATGCTGATGGTGCTGTTTTTCCATCTGAGGGTTCTATGGGAGCAAAGGAAGCCTTGAGGGGATAACAGAGTGATGCGGAAGATGGCATTTTGTGAACTAAGGAAAATTACTGAAAGACTAGAGACATAAATGGATATTGCCCCTCAGGTGGAACTCATATATACTCTTCATACCAGAAACTCCTTTTGGATACTCAAAAGGTAGGCTTTTTTTTTTTTTGGTGAACAAAGATAATGTTTGTAGTAGAGCTAGGAGCAAGGCATTTAAATGGATGACACTCTGAAGAAGCTTACAGTCAGTCCTTTGCTAGGGGCATCCTAGGGGTATCTTGGAGAAAGATTATTAAATTATATGTCTTTTTTATTATTTGTTTTTTTTGAGAGATGGAGTCTCACTCTGTCACCCAGGCTGGAGTGCAGTGGCGCTATCTTGGCTCACTGCAACCTCTGCTTCCTGGGTTCAAGCGAATCTTGCCTGCCTAGTAGCTGGGATTACAGGTATCCACCACCATGCTAGGCTAACTTGTTTGTATTTTAATTGGAGACAGGGTTTTGCCATGTTGGCCGGGCTGGTCTTGAACTCCTGACCTCAAGTGATCAGCCTTCCTCGGCCTCCCAAATTGCTGGGATTACAGACTTGAGCCACCGTGCCTGGCCGTGTATGTGTCTTCTTTAGTGAATAGTGATAATAATTTACCCATAATTGGGCTGGAAGATAGTTGAACCTATGTGGTAACTATAGGAGTCCTAACCACTCATTCAGCAAATACTTTCTGAGCAAACTCCTATTGCCAAATACTGTTTTACATACTGTGGATAAGTCATAAACAAGAATGATGTTTTCTGCTCTTGAGAATAGCAGTAAAAAGTACAGTAAATAAACAAAATCAGCTTGTGGTATTATGCTGAATATAGCAACCTGTGATATGATAAGGACTTACTGGCTAGCAGAACAGCCCAAAAGCACAGATATCTTTGGGGTAATCCAGAAAGAGCAAGAAGACCAGTGTGACTGGCACCAAATGAGGTGGAAGACAGGAGTTGGAGAGGTAGTCAGATCAGATCTTACAGAACTGCCCTTGGACAATGTTAGGAGTTGGAATTTTATTCTAAGATTAATGCCATCAATTAGAGACTTTATTAAGCAGGGTAAGTAAATGTAACTCTAGAATCTCTGCTTCTAGATGTGCATTGACAGATTTACAAGATCACTGTGATCATAGTGTCAAAACTATGTTGTGAGGTGGTAGAGACAGCGGTAGAAAGAGTCATTGGAATATTTCAGGCAAGAAATCATGGTAGCAGTGGATGGACAAAAGGGACAGACTTAACATGTATTTAGGAGTTAGAGCCACAGGAGCTCACACAGCCATTTGCCTGCTGGAGGCACTTAGGCGATCACATGAGACTTTTTGAAGTTAATACAGATTGTTTGTAAGGGTAGAGAAGTTGTCACAAGATAAAATATCATACCCAATTTTAACAAAACTGTGTAGTGCCTCTGCTACGGAAATAGTACAGATACTGCAGATTATAATACTTCAAGGAAAAGAAAAGAGATGGGAGATAAATGCAGAAAAAAAACTAATGAATTATTTAAGGGACAGAAATCTGTGAGATGTTTGTGGTATGGAGGGAAAAATAAAAAAAGGGTTTGGAAGTCGGGAGTCGTGAGTCTTGAGCTCTGAATCTGTCTCAGGTAGTAATCCAAGTATAATTCTGAGAAATGGACTTTATCCTTTGAACATTCTTTCTCCTCATTTGTAAAATGAGAGTGATGTGGAAGAAGATTGTCTCTATAGTTGCTAATAGATTGAAATGTTCGTTACCCCCTTAGTCTTCTTTTGCTTTAGAAAAATGATGGCTGAGAGATACACAGTGATATTGATATAATTATGTGTTCTAAACAACCTTTTTGTTAATAAACGACAGAGTATTTTCAACGTAGAAGAGTTAAGAACTTAGAAAAGAGTAAATTTTATCCAGATGAAATGCAACAGTGTTTTATTTAAGGAATAGTGAAATTATGAAATATTTACCTTAAATATTTACATAGTTATCCATTCTCCAAATAATTAATTTCCTATGTATTAGGTTCCAGAAATATAAACATCTTTACATGGTTAGATAAAATCATATGTAAGTGAATTATTACCTAGCACTAGGGCCTAAGCACTTTAGAATTATTATAATTAATTCTCAAGATAATTGTACAGTATTGTTTTCATCCATTTCACAATGAGAAAATGAGACTCAGAGAAATTAACTAACTTGCCTAAGGTCACAAAGTTAATAAGTGACTGCGCCAAGATTTGGATCCAGGATGTCTGGTTCTATCATCTCTGCCTCTAAATGTTATATTGTATCTCAGATTGATAAATGAAAGACCATGTTCTTTCTATGAGAATTTAAAGCAGAGAAGAAGTTCCTAGACTTTTGTAATAAATTATTCTTCATCATTTTGAGAAAAAGAACAAAGACATTCTATGGAAAGGAATTAAGGAGTAAAAAGGAAAATTTATAAGTCAAAGACTTTTTATGCACTCGGCAGATTTGACTAAACAGAGCATAGAATACAGATTTGTTTACGGAATTCATAGTAGAATAAGTTTCAAGTGGATTCACTTACAACAGGCATTTTTCCTACTAATCTTTACAGTCAGCTGAGTAGAGTAGTTTAGAAGACATAATTGTCCTGAAGCATAAAGGGAGAAGGGGAGAAATGTTTGTTGGATATATTTTAGAACTTATATTTTCCATTAAAAATACACAGGAAAATTGGGCAATTTTAAGTATGTAACTATTGTAAACATTGGACTTACTTCAAACCATCAGTTAGGTTACCACAAAATTAAATTCACTTGTTTCACAAAAGCACTCTTATTCCAATCATTTGGAAAATGTAGAAGGGCTTCTTTCTCCTGGATTATCTTTTTGCCACAAAGCAAACCTGACTTATTGCTTTTGCTTGTTTTTCTTTGGTTTCTTTTACTATGAGAAAATCAAAAAGTTAAAAATATTGAGTATGAAATTTTATATAAGAAAGACATTGAAAAACTTAAACGTGTTTGTTGAATTCTAAAGTACCTTTTTGATTATATAAGATAGAATATATTTATTAAATATAATTACAGTATTATACATTTTAAATTCTATTTATTGGGAAATGGCAATTGATTTACTATGTACAAATGATCCTTGAACAATATGTGTTTGAACTGCGTGGTTCCATTTAGACGTGGGTTTTTTTCAACCAAACACAGATCCAAAACCCAGTATTCATGGAATGAAACCTATGTATGCAGAAGGTTGACTTTTCATATGCACGGATTCCACAGGGCTGACAGTGGATATTGAGGGTGGGAAGACAGTATACCTAGGGGTCTTGGAATCAACATCCCACTTATAATGAGGGAGGGCTGTGCATGACCGGAATATTTGGTTAGCCATTACAGCCATTTTCCTGACTCTTTTGTGTGTAGGAGAGTTTCTTTCTTAGCAGTGAAAATTTTTGGGGGCTGATTGACCTTAAATAGTTAACTTTAACCATTGCTTATAATGAGCCAGACGCCATGCTAAACATGTTACATAAATTACATTTATGTTGTAACATTATAAATTACATTTATATTGTAACATAAATGTTACAACATAATGTTGCATCATTCCAACAGATAGTTATAATACCATTCTTGTCTCCATTTTACAAAATAATAAATTCAGATTTAGAGGAGCTAAATAACAACCAATAGGACTTGAATATAAGGTTTCTGCATTAAAAGATGCACGCATCCTGTCCACAATGATATGTTTATCATTAAGAATATTAAATACATCTAATATTTATGTCTAAACTGCACTTCAATATTATCTTGTTTTGACCCTCAGTCAGTTTTGTTCGGCTATTTTAAAAAGTATTTCTCTTTCCAGTGCACTTTTTTCTGTTCTCCCCCTCATTGCCTTTCTTCGGCTGGCAAATATTTCTTGTCTAGGTCAATGCCTTGGTCTCCTGCCTGTGGTCTCCTTGCTTCTTGTCTCACTCTTTAATAAATTTGGATTTGCTATCAGTAGAATCCACTTACATAAATTCGTTATCCTAAGTTCAAAAACATCTGTTTAGTATGACTTATGGAATTCTTTAGGCTGCCTTACAAGACTCGTGATAACCACACCCCTATTTACCACCTTATCTATCCCAACTTTGTACCGTCCGCTTTTTGTTTTGAGCTAGTTTCCTCTCGTTACGCATAACTTTGTGATACTCATTTCCGTGTTCATTTCTATTTGCTCATTCTTCTCATTCTAACTTTCCATAGAAAAGGTTTAGTTAACGTGTGTCATCCGCAGGCTAAGAAGCTGATTCGATCTACTCGACTTGATACCAATTTGTTCCTTGCTGAAACCACAGGCATTTATTACTATATCGCTGATGAGTTATTAAATCTCATAGTGTCTAATTTTATCTTATACATTGAGATTTATACTCATTATCTCTTCAGGGACTAGCTTTCATTCAACCTATGCTCCTTACTTCTCCATTAAATCCTGAATGAATAGTAACTACAATCATTATACATTTATCAAAGTTATTTCACTTGAGAATAATCAAAGGCGATTGTACTTGGTAATGCAGTATTAGCCAAACGGTTCTAGCAATAGCACTGTTATTTTTATATTAATTCTATAGTTTGTAAAACTGCAAAAAATGAAAACTACATATGCTTTCAAATTAAAATGTGTAGTCAAACACGAGAGCTGAATATATTCATCAATAGAGCAATTTGAGACAAAAGGACTAAAATTGCAGGCTTCAACGTAAAAGTGTATTTTACAATTTTCAAATAACTCTAGTTCTTGAATATGGTATTTATTTGATAACAGGTAAAGTAAAATGTTATGTTAATTCCAAGTGTCTTTAGCAAGTGTTCTTTTCCCCTTAAAGAAGCTGTATCAGAATGTAATATAACAATATTGACTGAATATTTAAAAATTTGGTTGTATCAGTCAAAGAATCTTTAGGGTCACTTATTTATTTAGTCGGTCATTTATAAGATATTTACTGAACACCTAATATTTGTGAAATACTGTCTTATAATATGAAAATTTTAATACAAATGTATTTTATTCTCACAAGCGTCCATACTCTGATCTTGAGAGTCAAGGAATCAAACCACTGCAAAACAAACACTTGTATAATAGAAGCACATGTGATGGACAAGTGGAACAGAGGAGACACAAGTTTGTATATGTCGATAATGCGTTTGTTTGGTCCGGTAGATTATTGTACCTCAATGACTTTAACATGTTCCAAGTTATGGAAATTTGATGTGCATATGTGTAAAATTGATTAATTGGAGGGTTTGTATTGCATAAAAGAAGGCCTGCTAAGAATTTCTCTGCTATATTTAAAATATTTACACAAGGACAAACGTGTAAAAAATGATTTACACAAAATTTTGTATGTGTCCAGCTTCTGTTTAATGGGATGATGTATAGCATTATGGTAGAAGACTGTCAGTGTCCTTATGGTGCCCAGTTTTCCAGTAGAAACACTTACTATTGGTTCCTGAAATGCTATAAGTGGTTTTACAGAAGAGCTCCTGCCTGCCATGAAAATTGGATCATCCAAGCACCAGCTTACAGATGATCTGCCTGGGTGAGAAATGGTCATTGGGAAATTCAGGCTCAGGCCAACAGCATTAATATATGGAATTGCTATATATGGGGATTTGATCTGAGCCAAATCAAGAAACTGTGTTCCAATCAGACACATCACATCTGTAAAACTGGCATGCCCTAGTCTCTGCTGATTACGCAGCCATACAGAGCTCTTGCAAGCAGGGCATTAGGAGTTCTGCATCTCGAGTGTCTGCTGCTGCTGGATCCAGCACTTCACCCTTGAACATGCCCTTGTAATCCCTGAGAATCTGTCATATCCAAACCACGCTGAATCAATATAGGTTCTCTACTTGTACTAGAAGGAAGATACTGTTACAGCTTGCTTCAATTCTGTATGCACAGAACTTTCCAATTAAATGTTGGTCAAGCTTCCGATAAGCTATTTTAAAGCGTTCATGGAAAGGTGGAAATAAGCCGTTTAGTTACACAAGTAATTGTTATTCAACATAGAACCCTAATTGCAATAAATAATACAAAGTAAAACTCAGTATCATTATGAAGTTCAAGAACTACAGTTGTACTGTAAAAATGGAGGGCTACAGGCTGGGTGCAGTGGCTCATGCCTATAATCCTAGCACTTTGAGAGGCCATGGTGGGCGGATTGCCTGAGATCAGGAGTTCAAGACCAGCCTAGGCAACATGGTGAAAGCCTGTCTCTACTAAAAACACAAAAAATTGGCTGGGCTTGGTGGCACATGCTTGTAGTCCCAGCTACTTGGAAGGCTGAGGCATAAGAATTGCTTGCGTGGACCCTGGAGGCGGAGGTCGCAGTGAGCCGGGATCACACCACTACACTCCAGCCTGGGTGGCAGAGCAAGAATGTCTCAATGAAAAAAGAAAAAAAAAAGAAAGAAAAGAAAAGACAAGAAATAAAAGAAAGAAGAAAATGGAGAGCAACATGGATGTTTGCAATGTATTTCCACCATACACTGATTTTCAACCAGTGATTCAATGATACAAGTAATCACTGCAGGCTTGTATGATAAATACAGACACAGATTATCTGAATACTCACCCAGGGGGAAGATGGATAAGATTAAAAAGTTTAGAAATTTTAAGTCATAGTGTAGTGTGTTATCTTTCCAATTTTAAAGAAAGCAGATAATGAATATTTTGAATATCTCCTTTGGTAAGTGTTATTCCATAATATTCTCATGTAATTTTGACTAATAAGCATATATTGATTAAGTATGTATACAAGCAATCATACATTCATATTTGCCTCTGCTCTGTCTGCAGTATTGTCCCAGTGAATCAGCACACATAGAAAACTTAGTATTAAGTAATTTACAATGGAATTGAGAAGACATGCCTCTTTATGTGAAATAAGAAATAACAGGTATTAAAATGAGGATGCATATGATAATTGCACTGATAGGTTACAGGGGAAGAGAAAAATGTGATAATTATTACCAAGAATGTCTCATGTCACACGCACAAACACACGTGCACACACGCATGCACACACACACACATTTGTATAATGACAAGATTTCCCAGTGTTTGGTTATAGGAATCAGAGAGACCTGGCTTCAGGAGCCCGGCTTGTTGCGTGTCACCTTTGTGGCCTTGAGCAATGCCTGAGCTTTCATCTCATGTTTTGTGAAATGAGTCCATTAACACTCATGTCGTTGGGTTTTTGTAAGACTTAAATAGAATATAGAAAACATCGATTCGTACTGGACAAAAGTTGTGATTATTATATTGATTACCAGCATGATTAATAACTTTTTATAAAAATGTATGCTTTCCTTGCTTAGTAAAAATTTTATGGCCATAATTCAATAATTTTTACATTATTTTTCTGTCCTATTCCACCACAGAAATGACACAAAATATGTGACAGTGGGACATTCAAAATTGTCACATTGAAAAATAGATTGTAAATTTGTTGTGAAGGCAGCAGAAGATAGGGTTGTCAAACTTGACTGAGGTGTCAGAGTACGTGATACTTTGAGCAGTGATGAGTGACTGTAGTCAAAATGTTCAAATCACGCATACAGTTCATTCAATGATGAACCTACTCTTCAATTCTAGGCTGAAAGATGAAATAAGATTATTTCAAAAGAATAAGATTATTTTTTACCCAAAATGAGGTGGCCATGTAAAACATTTTAATGGAATAAAAGTTGTGGAATACATTTTTATTTCTAATATTTTGAATAAAGCAATATTAGTTTCACTTCTTACAAAAAATAAGTATCGTTAAGATAATATAAAACAGTTAAAACCATATGTGTCAGTTAAATCTCACTAAGGATTGTTTTGTTACAGTGTTTATAATCTGAGTATACTTATATCAGTTTGTTCTTACACTGTTATTAATATAAAGAACTTCCCAAGAATGGATAATTAATTTTTTTTATTTTTTATTTTTATTGCATTTTAGGTTTTGGGGTACATGTAAATAACATGCAAGATTGTTGCATAGGTACACACGTGGCAGTGTGATTTGCTGCCTTCCTCCCCTTCACCTATGTCTGGCATTTCTCCCCATGCTATCCCTCCCCAGCTCCCCACTCCCTGCTGTCCCTTCCCTATTTCCCCCCATCAGACCCTAGTGTGTAGTGCTCCCCTCCCTGTGTCCATGTGTTCTCATTGTTCAACACCCGCACATGAGTGAGAACATGTGGTGTTTGATTTTCTGTTCTTGTGTCAGTTTGCTGAGAATGATGGTTTCCAGGTTCATCCATGTCCCTACAAAGGACACAAACTCATCATTTTTGATGACTGCATAATATTCCATGGTGTATATGTGCCACATTTTCCCTGTTCAGTCTATCATTGATGGGCATTTGGGTTGGTTCCAGGTCTTTGCTGTTGTAAACTGTGCTGCAATGAACATTCATGTGCATATGTCCTTATAGTAGAACAAGTTATAATCCTTTGGATATATACCCAGTAATGGGACTGCTGGGTCAAATGGAATTTCTATTTCTAGGTCCTTGTGGAATCGCCACACTGTCTTCCACAATGGTTCAACTAATTTACACTCCCACCAACAGTGTAAAAGTGTTCCTATTTCTCCACATCCTCTCCAGCATCTGTTGTCTCCAGACTTTTTTAATGATCATTATTCTAATTGACATGAGATGGTATCTCAATGTAGTTTTGATTTGCATTTCTCTAATGATCAATGACGACGAGCATTTTTCATATGTTTGTCGGCCTCATGTATGTCTTCTTTTGTAAAGTGTCTGTTCATATTCTTCACCCACTATGAATGGGCTTGTTTGTTTTTTTCTTGTAAATCTGTTTTAGTTCTCTGTAAATTCTGGATATCAGCCCTTCGTCAGATGGGTAGACTGCAAAATTTTTTCCCATTCTGTTGGTTGCTGATTTACTCTAATGATTGTTTCTTTTGTCCTGCAGAAGCTGTGGAGTTTGATTAGGTCCCATTTGTGTATTTTGGCTTTTGTTGCCAATGCTTTTGGTGTTTTGGTCATGAAGTCCTTGCCTATGCCTATGTCCTGAATTGTTTTGCCTAGATTTTCTTCTAGGGTTTTTATGGTGTTAGGTCTTATGTTTAAGTCTTTAATCCATCGGGACTTAATTTTAGTGTAAGGTGTCAGGAAGGGATCCAGTTTCTGCTTTCTGCACATGGCTAGCCAGTTTTCCCAACACCATTTATTAAACAGGGAATCCTTTCCCCATTGCTTGTTTTTGTCAGGTTTGTCAAAGATCAGATGGTTGTAGATATGTTGTGTTGCCTCCGAGGCCTCTGTTCATTTCCATTGGTCTATATCTCTGTTTTGGTACCAATACCATGCTGTTTTGATTACTGTAGCCTTGTAGTATAGTTTGAAGTCTGGTGGTGTGATGCCTCCCACTTTGTTCCTTTTGCTTAGAATTGACTTGGCTATGCGGATGGGTAATTTATAAAGAAATTATGTTTAATTGACTCACAGTTTGCATGGCTGGAGAGGCTTACAATTATCAGGCTTACATACAGAAAACTTACAATCATGATGGAAGGCACAGGAGAAGCAAGTACCTTCATCACTAGGTGGCAGGAAACATGAGAGTGAAACAAAGGCAGAAGAGCTCCTTATGAAACCTCCAGATCTCATGAGAACTCACTCACTATCACAAGAACAGCATGAGGGGAACTGCCTCCTGGATCCTATCACCTCCCACCAGGTCCCTCCCTCAACATGTGGGATTTATGTGGATAACAGTTTGAGATGAGATTTGGCTGAGGACATAGAGCCAAACCATATCTGTCATCAACTACTCTTTAAAAGTGTGGTTCACTCCATCACTTCCCTAGATTACAAAATAAGCACAGTGTTCAAATTATAATGGGTAACTGATGATGAAAACTCAGATTATAGATTAGAATGGACCTGGCTAACTCTTGGCTTTTTTCATATGACCTTGAGCAAATGTTCTGGTTACCCAGTGCTGCATAAAAAACACCCCCAAATTTAGTGACTGAAAACAACACTGATCATCTATTTTGCTCACAAATCTGTAATGCGAGCCAGGATTGGCAAGGGTGGCTCATCTCTGCCCCAGGCAGCACCAGCCGGATTGACAGGAGTGGGGAATGGGGGGTTTACATTCCAGACAGGAATCCCAAGAATCCCAGCATCCCAAAGCATCAGGCAAAAGCTCTATTACCTTTTATGACCTGACTTGGAAGTCACATAAAGTCACTTCTACTGTAGTCACAAGCACACTGATTTCAAGAGAACAGAACAGAGGCCTAACAGTTTTGTGGAAAGAGTGTCTATAAGAAATTGTTGAAAGAAAGATATTGTTGGGGCATTTTTTGGAAAACCATCTGCCATAGTACATTATTTAATGTTACTTAGCTTCAGGTTCCTCTTCTGAATAATAAAATGATAGACACCCTTCTGGTCACTTTATACACATGCCGTTTATTAATCCCTCACAACCACCTCTGAGTTACGTGCTACGTTTTACTCCCATTGTCTTGGTCAGTTTGGGCTGCTGTAACAAAATATCATAGACTGTGTGTTTGGCTTAAACAGCAGAGATATATTTCTCACAGTCCAAGATCAAGGTGCTAGTAGGTCTGCTGAGTACCCTCCTCTTCCTTATTTGCAGATGGCTGTTTTCCAGTGTCCTCACATATAAGAGAGCAGAGTGATCTGGTTTCTTTCTTCCTTTATAAGGTCACTAATCCCATTCAGACCTCCATCCTCATGACCTAATCACTTCCGAAAGTCTCCATCTTCAAATATGATCGCATTGGGGATTTTCTGCTCCAACATACAAATTTTGGGATGACATACACAGACTCAGTCAATAGCACCTATTCTACAGAAGAGAAATCTGATACACATGAAAGTCACCTTAAATGATAGAGCAAGTAAACCAAAGAAACAGAACTCAAACCCATGTGATCTAGTTTCACACATTCCTTTTTACTTTGTAGTTAACTTTTATAATAATAACCAAAATATAGTAGGCAAAGTGCTTAGCCAGGTGCCTGGCTCATTCTGAATGTTCAGTAATTATAAGTGGTTTTGTTGTAGCTGTTATTACTAATGTATCTTATAGTAAATTCTGGATGTTTTCTTTTTGAAGATATTTTTCCTTATTCACAAAAGCAAATTCATTCTGACTTAAAGGGTATCCAATAAATGAAAATTGAAAGAAGAGGTGACAAATTGTCTTAACTAGATGGTCTACAAAAGCTAGTGAAACAAGAATAAGGATCTCTGACTAGGGGATACAAATACTAATAGTATTTCATTTCAGGATATGTGAGAATATGGTGATAGAGTCACCAAGCACATTTTTTAAAGCCAGTGATAAATATGAAGAAGTAGTATTAATGTGCTAATAAGTGTGGCTAAAACATATTGGGAGTATAAAGTTAAATAAAAATCACATTAGAAGATAAATGTTGGGATATTTAAAGACTGGTCAATATTTATAGAAACAACATAGTGGCTTCTAATGTTGTATGAGTATTATTACCAGATTACATTCAAAATGGTAATAAAAATTGAGCCTAATGCTAAAAACTGTTGCTATAAGTCTTTTTATCCAGAACAGAAATGCTTACTTTATTCTCACACCAGAAACAGCTTTAGAATTTTAACTGTGCTTGTCACCAGCCTCAGGCTACTAAAGTACTTCTGACTGTTTTCCAAATAATGCCCTAATCTTGAAACTTGTCCATCTCTTGAGTGAATGTGCTTTTTTTGAATCATCTCTAACATATGAATTATAAATCTGTGATTAAGAAAATATAATGAAAGGCAAAATTGAGGTCTCATACATTCACTTTATGCTTATTAATGGCAAATTACCTGAGTTTGCCAGTATGGAAATGTATATTCATTTCAGGATATTGGGGAACATGGTGATAGTGTGTGTGTGTGTGTGTGTAACTCCTGTTTCTAAGTTTATGTGTGAAAATAGCAACATCAAGAAACAAACTAACTGAAAACAGCAGCTTATGATCTCTCAGTTGATGTCCTCTTTTTTACATAACCAGAAGTTTAAAACCTGACTGCTGGTCTGATACCTGGGTCCTGGTCTTGGCCCAGTTCTTAAATCTTTGACATGTTAAATAGAATAAAATCCACATGTGTGCATTTGGAGTAGGCCCAAGAGTTCATAAACAAGTTTATGGATTGACTTTCTAAGCTCCTCTCTCCATGTTCTCTGGGTACTTTCTGGTTTCCCGTGGTTTCTCTTTAAGATTCCTTGGCAAGAAGGCTGAGGCTTTGTTTCCCCCACTCTGCTGTGCCCTTCTGCAACTACATTCACGTCCAGGACCCTGACAGAAGAAGACAGAGAGAAGAAGAAACGCAATGGAGGTTGACCCAGCCCTCTTGAAACCACAGCTTCAGTGAACAAGAAAGTTTCCTTTCTTAAGAAATTCAGGGCTGGGCGCGGTGTCTCACACCTGTAATCCCATCACTTTGGGAGGCTGAGGCGGGTGGATCACGAGGTCAACAGATCGAGACCATCCTGGTCAACATGGTGAAACCCTGTCTCTACTAAAAATACAAAAAATTAGCTGGGCAAGGTGGCGCGTGCCTGTAATCCCAACTACTCAGGAGGCTGAGGCAGGAGAATTGCCTGAACCCAGGAGGCGGAGGTTGTGGTGAGCCGAGATCACGCCATTGCACTCCAGCCTGGGTAACAAGAGCGAAACTCTGTCTCAAAAAAAAAAAGAAATTCAGCTCCTGTGGTTCCCACTTCCGGCCACTACCACCACCACCATCAAAATGTGATTGCTTAAGGACTAGGCAAGAGTTATGCAAGAAAAGAAAAAAAGGGTGGGATTGCCACTTCTCTCTGAGCCTTAGGAATTCTGATTCCTACCCCTAAAGCTAAGAGCAGGCTTGTCCTGGAGCTGTCTGTGACCCAGTGTCCACTTCCAAGTTACCAGTCCATTCAGGCGAGGAGAGGGTTGAGTGGGAACTGGAAAGACAAAAGAGAAAGATTGTAAACTTCTCATCAGCTCAGTGCGACTTCACGTTTTGGCTTCTCCAATCTGCCTATTTCTGCTCAGAGTCCTCAAGTAGCTGCTTTGTGTATTCTGCCTCGATTTGACAGTTAAATGGCAGAAAGAGGTTGCTACGTGTTTACTGTTTCCTTTCTGAAGCAAGAGCACCTTACTGTGATTCTGTGGGACGAAATTCATGTAACTTGCAGTATATTTTTGTAGGTCTAATGGTTTTTCTATTTGTTTATTCAATGAGAAATTCATTAAAGCATTTATTTGATGACAGTAAGAAATTGGAATTAGAACCAGTATGCTTTTATATACATTATCTAATCAATCTAATCATTATTTATTAATTTTTTTTTTTTGAGAGGGAATCTCACTCTGTCACCCAGGCTGGACTGCAGTGGTGCAATCTCAGGTCACTGCAACTTCTGTTCATGGTTGAATCAATTCTCATGCCTCAGCCTCCCAAGGAGCTTGGATTACTGGTGCCTGACACTACATCCAGCTAATTTTTATTTTTAGATTTCTAGTGGAGACTGGGTTTCGCCATGTTGACCAGGCTGATGTCAAACTCCAGACCAGAAGTGATCCACCCACCTCAGCCTCCCAGTGTCATTGGGATTACAGTTTAAGGCACCACATCTGGCCTCATGTGTTTTTTATAGTAGCCATCCTCCCAAGAAAGTTGGATTCAATATTTTGAAGCACAATATACAAGCTTATTATTTATAGACTTGGATTTGGTGACCTGAGAATGTCATTGGATGCTATTAGGTTATTCTGTAGAAACAATGTATATGTGCTTATTTACCCTCAAGTTTTGGCGTTTTCTTATGTTTAAATTCCTTAGTCTTACCTGCTTTTGCTAGTTACGTGACAATATTTATTGTACAACGCCATCTAAGAAAACATAGATGATGCTGCTTTTTGCCAGTTTCTTAAATTTCTTTCAGGAATCCTATTATTTTGAGAAATGATGTTGATCACATATTTTTACTGATAAGTCGTGCAGGTTTATCTAAACTTACAGGCTACTGAGCACCAATGAAGGAGAAGCAGCCAATTATATTAATGTCAGTTCCTGTCACAATCACAAGACACAATTCAATATTTCATCAAGCAGTGAGAACCGCACAGCATAATGTGCCGGCTAGGACTTCTCATGGCCTTCTTTGTCTTCGAGTTCTCTGATAATAAGGATAAGCCTAAAAAAAAAGATAACAATATATGGTCTAACCATTCAATTGTGAAAGTATGACTAGAATAAATTATTCATTTCTTATTTTTTGTTTTATTATAGATGTGAGTGTGTGTGTGTGTGTGAAAGTCAGTCTTCTACTGCGTTTCAATCAATACATCAATATTCTAATTCAATTTTTTGTAGATAATGAAATTTCAGACATCTATAAGGAAATTGTATTATAAGATAATTTGTGTATCCAGGTGTGGTGGCAGGTGCCTGTAATCCCAGCTACTCTGGAGGCTGAGGCAGGAGAATCACTTGAACCCGGGAGGCAGAGGTGGCAGTGAGCTAAGATGGTGGTACTGCACTCCAGCCTGGGCAACAGGAGTGAAACTTCATTTCCAAAAAAAAAAGATAATTAGTGGTATTTCAATCACTGTACTCATATTTAGTTTGCCCTTAATATGTTTTTCTCTAAAAATTTGCTTGGACTTTTGCCATATGTATAACATTTTCATTGTTATTTTAAGCAATTACATAAAGTTTCTCAAATTATAAACATATTTTAAAATAAAAAAGTAATTACTTCACACGTTTCAGAAATAAGGATATGTTTATAATTGTATTATTCGTAACGGAGTATACTTCCTCCAATTATATTATGTGAAATTTAGGAAGTTAAAAGCATTTTTTGTTAAATGTAGTTTATTGAACATATTAGTTTACTTCTATTCCTTTTTGACACTTCATTAACAAAATGAGAGTATATAGAACGTTTAACAAGAAAAAAGCAAAGGGAAGGAAAATACATCAGGAGAGAAAGGTAAAAGTCTGTATTAGGCCATTTCTGTGTTGCCATAAAGAAATACCTGAGATGGTTAATTTATAAAGAAAAGATTCAATCTGCTCATGATTTTTCAGGCAGTACAAGCATGGCTCCAGCATCTGGTTCTGGTGTGGGGCTCAGGAAACTTTTAATTTTGGCAGAAGGAGAACAGGAGCCTACACATCACGTGGTTGAACAGGAGCAAGTGATTGGGGAGTTGTGGTCCTAGACTTTTAAACAATCTGATCTTGCGTGAACTGTCTGAGTGAGAACCCACTTATAAACAAGGGGTTGCTTCTAAACCATTCATGAGGAATCCACCTCCATGATTCAGTCATCTCCCACCCTGCCCCTCCTCCAGCACTGAGAATCACATTTCAACATGAGATCTGGAGAAGATGAATATCCAACCCGTATCAATGTCAGCCAATTTCAGAAAATGGAAATCAAATGGAGGATCAATAACTCATGTAGTACTGGAAATTAGTCTGCAGGGGATAGGCCCCTTTCATCTTGTGCTTTTCTGTTGATTAAATAGCAAGGAATGGGATTGTTATATCAGATGGGAGGCCTATGTTCATCTATAGTAAGTACTGACAAACGGTTCTCTAAACTGGTAGCATCAACTCCTCCATTGATATTTACAATTCATATGGTTCCATATTCTCAGAAATACTTGGTATTGTGTGTTTATTTCATCTTAAGTTTTCTGGTAGAAGTAGGAGTATTACATTGAACTTTAAAATAAGTTATTTAAATATGTCTTTGAGAAACTAGATGTAGTAGATAGGAAAATGGTACTATAGGAGACTGTAAAATATGAAGACAAAAAAATAAGAATTCAGGATGTCTCAAATAGTCTGATTTTGGCCAAGATGGAGTACCATCTACTATGTGAGATAAGAAAACCCATTTAAAAATGTGGGGGGAAAAGAAAAACATGTTTACAACATGAGATATCAGATAATTGAGAGATAGTAATTAAAAGAAGAAAGCCCTACAATTGCCCCAACTTATACCATTTAGGGTAAATTTTCAGGCCCTGGCAAATGGAGAAAGGACCCTGATAAAACCTTATAAACTCCTTCATGGACTATTAATTGAGAAGACAGATCTGAGAGTCCAGAGAAATCAAGGTAGTGAGATTTCTCAGTGTCAGTATGACAGAGAAAAGGGCTTTCCAAAAGACAACTCCAAATAGATGCAGAGGTTCTCTGTGAGTGCTAACCTAAATTTTACTAATACAAAAAAAAAACCAAGAAGATAAAACAGATCGTAAAAAAGTATGTCACTTTCTAAAAGAACAAAGGAAACGAGGAAAATAACAAAGACATGGGACAAATGCAAAGCAAATAGCAAGGTAGAATTAAGTCCAAGAATATCAGTAATCATTAAATATAAATTATCTACATACCCAAATTAAATGGCAGAGATTGTCTATTATTTTTTAAAAAAACAAGACCCAGGGCTGAATCCAAGAAATATACTTTAAACATACAAATGGAAACACCTGAAAATGAGAGCATATAAGAAAACTGGGATTGACAGATATATTCACTATCTTGATTGTGCAAAGTTTTAACAGTTGGATAGATTTATCACAACACCTAATTGTACACTTTGAAATTTTGTGAGTGCCAATTATACTTCAGTATAGCTGTAAGAAAATAATATGGTGCATATAGAGTGGTAAGAAGTATAAAATTTCTATAGCAGTGGAAGGTGAGTTTGGAAAAATAGATGTGAGTTCATCTCTGAAGGAATTTAAACGTGAGTCTCAGTTTGGACTTTATTCTAGAAATCAGGTATTGGCATACCTTTTCTGTGAAAAGTCATAGAATATATATTTTAGACTTTGAAGTCTGAGTCAAAAATCTAGAATGTCATATACTTACATAATCATTTAAAAATATAAAGGCTGGGTGCAGATGTTCATGCCTATAATCTCAGCACTTTGGCAGGCTGAGGCAAGGCAGATCACTGAAGCACAGAAGGTTGAGACTAGCCTGAGCAACATGGCAAAACCCCATCTCTACACAAAATACAAAAATTAGCTTGGCATGGTGGCACATACCTATAGTCCCAGCTAATTAGGACGTTGATGTGGGAGGAGCAGCTGAGCTTGGGAGGTGGACACTGTAGTAAGCTGTAATCATACCACTGTACTCCAGCCTGGATGACAGAGACCCTGTCTTGAAAAATAAATAAAATATAAAAACCATTCTTACCTTTTTCCATACTGCTATAAAAAACTATCTGAGACAAGGTAATTTATAAAGAAAAGAGGTTTAAGTGACTTACAGTTCCTCAGGGCTGGGGAAGCCAATTTATAAAGAAAAGAGGTTTAATTGACTCACAGTTTATTAAGGCTGGGGAAGCCTAAGGGAACTTACAATTATGGCAGAAGGGTGAAGAGAAGTACCTAGTGAAGTGGGAAGAGCCCCTTAAAACCGTCAGATCTCATGAGAACTATCATGAGAATAGCATGAGGGAGACCACCCCCATGATTCAGTTACCCCCACCTGGTCTCTCCCTTGACACATGGGGATTATAGGGATTATGGGGATTACAATTCAAGATGAGATTTGGGTGGGGACACAAAGGCTAATAAAATCATTCTGTCCCTGTCTGCACCCAAATATCATATACCTGTCACGTTATGGTAACTTATGCCTTCCCAACAGTCCCCCAAAGTCTTAATTCATTCCTGCATTAACCCCAAATTCCAAGTCCAAAGTCTCTTCTAAAGAAAGATAAGTTCTTCCACATATGAGCCTCTAAAAACAAAAGCAAGTGAGTTACTTTCTAGATGCAATAGGGGTACAGGCATTGGGTAAACACGCCCATTCCAAATGGGAGAGATTGACCAGCCCCAAAGGGCTACAGGCCCCATGTAAGTCTGAAATCCAGTGTGGGAGTCAAATCCTAAAGCTGCAGAGTGATCTCCTTTGACTCCTTGACTCCATGTCTTACTTTCAGGTCACACTGATGCAAGAGGTGGGCTCCAGTGGTCTTGAGCAGCTCTGCCCCTGTGTCTTTGCAGGCTACAGCCCCACTCCTGGCTGCTTTTATGGGCTTGCATTGAGTATCTCTGGCTTTTCCAGTAATATGGTGCAGGTTGTCAGTGGATATATAATTCTGGGGTCTGGAGGATGGTGGCCCCCTTCTCATACATTAACTAGGATGTGTCCCACTGGGGACTCTGTGTGGAGGCCCAAACCCTACATTTTTCGTCTTCATTGCCCTAGTAGAGGTTCTCCATGAGGGTTCTGCCCCTGCAGTAGACTTCTGTGTGGACATCCGGGCATGCATCCTCCGAAATCTAGGTAGAAGCCCCCATTTCTCAATTCTTGTATTCTGCATACCTGCAGGCCCAATGGCACATGGAAGCTGCCCAGGCTCGGGGATTGCAACCTCTGAAGCAATGACCTGAGATGTACCTTTGCCCCTTTTAGCTATGGCTGGAGCAAGAATGACTGGGATGTCAGGTGCTGTGTCTCAAGGATGCACAGAGCAGCTGGGTCCTGGGCCTGGCCCATAAAACCGTTTCTTCCTCCTAGGCGTTCAGACTTGTTATGGAAAGTGCTGACATGAATATCTCTGGAATGCCCTGGAAATCTTTTCTCCATTATCTTGCTGATTAACATTCAGCTCCTTGTTAATTATGCAAATTCCTGCAGCGAGCTTTAATTTCTCCTCAGAAAATAGGTTTCTCTTTTCTATTGTACCGTTGGGTTGCAAACCTTCCAAAATTTTATGCTCTGCTTCCCTTTTAAATATAAGTTCTAATTTCAAACCATCTCTTTGTGAATGGATAAAACTGAGTGTTTTTAAGAGCACCCGAGTCACTTTGAATACTTTGCTGCTTAGAAATTTCTTCTGCCAGGTACCCTAAATCATCTCTCATGAGTTCAACGTTCCATAGATCTCTAGGGCTGGAGCAAAATACCACCAAGTCTCTCTGCCAAAGCACAGCAAGAGTCACATTTATTCCAGTGCACAACAAGTTCCTTATCTCCATCTGAGACCACCTAGGCTTGGCTTCATTGTCCATATCACTATTAGCATTTTGTTTGGAGCCATTCAACAAGTTTCTAGGATGTTCCAAACTTTTCCACATCTTCCTGTCTTCTTCCGAGCCCTTCAGACTGTTCCAGCTTCTGCCTGTTACCCATTTCCAAAGTTGGCTCCACATTTTTGCTGTCTTTATAACAGTACCCATTCTCTTTGGTACCAATTTATTGTAGTATTTCATCTTCATACTGCTATAAAGAACTGCCCACGGTTGGGTAATTTATAAAGGAAAGAGGTTTAAGGTTTCATTGACCCCTGTTTTGACATGGCTAGGGAAGCCTCAGGAAACTTACGGTCATGGCGAAAAGCAAAGGGGAAGCAAGGCACCTTCTTCACACGGCAGGAGGAAGGAGAAATGCCTGGAAAAGGAGGAAGAGCCCCTTTAAAACCATCAGATCTCGTGAGAACTCACTATCACAAGAACATCTTGGGGAAACCACCTCCATGACTCAATTACGTCTACCTTGTCTTTCCCTTGACATATGAGGATTATGAGGATTATAATTCAAGATGAGATTTGGGTGCAGACACAAATCCTGAAAAAGTCAGTCTGTACAAATCTAGGCAGTAGGTTTGCAAAATGGCTAAACTCTTACTATAGGCAAGAGAGAATAGCATGGCCATACATGTGATTTAGAAATGTAACTTGCAGAAAGTGTGGAGTGGATATGAGCAGAGAGAAAGCAGAGACAGGCAGAACTGGGATGAACGCACTATTCCAAGAGATGTAGATTTAAGTAATAAATCTGTATTATTATGGAGGAAAGGTTAAAAGTAGAATTAAAAAGGTTAGGGTTAGGGGTTAGGGTTAGGGTTTGGGTTAGGGTTAGGGTTTGGGTTAGGGTTTGGGTTAGGGTTAGGGTTTGGGTTAGGGTTAGGGTTAGGGTTAGGGTTAGGGTTAGGGTTAGGTTTAGGGTTAGGGTTAAGGTTAGGGTTAGGGTTAGGGTCAGGCTGGTTGCAGTGGTTCACACCTGTAATTCTAGCACTTTGGGAGGCCAAGACAGGCAGATCATGAGGTCAGGAGATTGAGACCATCTTGGCCAACATGATGAAACCTCATCTCTACTAAAAATACAAAAAATTAGCTAGGTGTGTTGGCGCATGCCTGTAATTCCAGCTCCTCAGGAGGTGAGGCAGGAGAACTGCTTGAACCAAGGAGTCAGAGGTTGCAGTGAGCTGAGATCGTGCCACTGCACATTAGCCAGGTGACAGGGCAAGATTCCATCTCAAGAAAAAAAAAACAGGTAATGTAAGTTTAAACTAAAGGTCTGTACCCCAACACATTTTTCTAAAGAAAGAATAATAAAAAGCACTTCATAATATAACCTGTAACTTTGCAACATGGTTTGTTTTTTTAAAGCAAGACCTTTAACACATCGTATAATATAAAGAGAGAAATAAGGAAATGGTAGAGAAGGAAGGAATATATGAGGAAGAAATTTAAAAGTTCTCAAGACCTAGGTACTGATATTCCATTTATAACCTAATTCTAACAAAACCTAAGACCACTAACTAAATAGATACACAGAATACTTATTCAATTTACAGAACTCTTGTTATGTTAGGTCATATTAGGTATTAGCATTCACCATTTATTTACCTTCATTCCATTTTTCCATTGTTTATAAAAGCTAAAGGCCAGGTGCGCTGGCTCACGCCTGTAATCCCAGCACTTTGGGAGGCGGAGGCAGGTAGATCACTTGAGATTAGGAGTTTGAGACTAGCCTGGCCAATGTGGTGAAACCCGGTCGCTACTAAAATACAAGTTAGCTGGACATGGATGCCTGTAAGCCCACCTACTCAGGAGGCTGAGGCAGGAGAATCACTTGAACTGGGGAGCTGAGGATAGGGTGAGCTGAGATTGTGCCACTGCACTCCAGCTTGAGTGACAGAGTCAGACTCCGTCTCAACAACAAAATAAATATTAATGTGTGCTGTATAAGGGAATGTGAGTGCCTCAACAATAATTTTCGGACAACAAAATTATTTATTTATTTATTTATTTATTTATTTTGAGACGGAGTTTCGCTCTTGTTACCCAGGCTGGAGTGCAATGGCGCGATCTCGGCTCACCGCAACCTCCGCCTCCTGGGTTCAGGCAATTCTCCTGCCTCAGCCTCCCGAGTAGCTGGGTTTACAGGCACGCGCCACCATGCCCAGCTAATTTTTTGTATTTTTAGTGGAGATGGGGTTTCACCATGTTGACCAGGATGTTCTCGATCTCTCGTCATCCACCCGCCTCGGCCTCCCAAAGTGCTGGGATTACAGGCTTGAGAGAATTATTTATTTTTAAATGAAATATTATGCTAAGTGTTAATATCAAAACAGAAATATTTAAATAATCCAAATATATTTTAAGAGTTCAAAATTTTAAGGATTTCAAAGGCACGCTGATGTATAAAAAACATTTGAAATCGGGGATAGAGTTGAAAGTTGCAGCCCCTTTATCCAATTTTTATATGTATTTTTTTTGCATTAGAAGGAAAATCCAAGTTCACACTAATAATGATTTCAAATGGAAAGCTGTTAATAGCTAGGTCATCTTGCAATATTAGAACAATCATTTTTCAGGCACAGTTTAATCGTTTTGAACATATTTACTGTCTGTTTTCACTCCTTACTTATAATACATTAAGCAGAAAACATATAAATCTATAGAAAGATAAATCGTGCCATTATCAGACCATGCATTAAGTAGACATGCATAATCTTTTGCAGAAACTCAATTAGAAGAGCACTCACACACAATCCAGTTCAATTAAACAAGTATGTATTGAGCACCTGCGTTATGACAAGCCCTAAGCACTGGGCAAAAATGCTCTTGGGGTGCTTGCAGCCATTACACAGGTGATCACCAAGGCTAACTAATGTGGAAAAGGTCCAGGTCCTTTGAGAAACTAAATTGGTTCTCAAAAGTCAGAATGGCCATCTTAAAGAACAGTGAGCTGAAAGGTAAGTGAATGACAGTCATGAAGATTATGAGGAACAGACAGCATGCGTGGGTCATGGGGTGGAGATGCAGTGCAGAGATTTTTCTTTTTTTTTTTTTTTAATTTTTTATTGGATTTTAGTTTTTGGGGTACATGAGCAGAGCATGCAAAACAGTTGCGTAGGTACACACATGGCAGTGTGCTTTGCTTTCCTTCTTCCCTTCATCCACATTTGGCATTTCTCCCCAGGCTATCCCTCCCCATCTCCCCCTCCCACTGGCCCTCCCCTTTTCCCCCCAATAGACCCCAGTGTTCAGTACTCCCCTTTCTGTGTCCATGTGTTCTCATTTTTCATCACCCACCTATGAGTGAGAATATGCGGTGTTTCATTTTCTGTTCTTGTGTCAGTTTGCTGAGGATGATGTTCTTCAGATTCATCCATGTCCCTACAAACGACACAAACTCATCATTTCTGATTGCTGCATAATATTCCATGGTGTATATGTGCCACATTTTTCCAATCCAGTCTATTATCAATGGGCATTTGGGTTGATTCCAGGTCTTTGCTATTGTAAACAATGCTGCAATGAACATTCATGTACATGTGTCCTTATAGTAGAACGATTTATAGTCCTTTGGATATATACCCAGTAAAGGGATTACTGGGTCAAATGGAATTTCTATTTCTAAATCCTTGAGGAATCGCCACACTGTCTTCCACAATGGTTGAACTAATTTACACTCCCACCAACAGTGTAAAAGTGTTCCTATTTCTCCACATCCTCTCCAGCATCTGTTGTCTCCAGATTTTTTAATGATCACCATTCTAACTGGCGTGAGATGGTATCTCAATGTGGTTTTGATTTGCATCTCTCTGATGAGCTCAAAGCAGGAAAAACAGCATGGTAAAACTATGGAAATTAAAGGAGGTCTTTGGCAATCATTCGTTTATTGGCCAAATATGCCTCATTGAGGGTCTAATAATGGCTAGCACTGTTCTAGACCCTGGAGATGCATTTTAGAAAACAAAATGAAAAAAAAATCTGCCTTTTTGGAGCATACGTTTTACTGTGGAATGATTTAAAAATGAAATGCATCATGTGTCAGATTTGAAGTTCTCTGGAGAGGGAGCGTAAGATGGAGTATTGCAATGGGGTGTAGCAGGAGTCGAAATTTTAAACAAGGAATCAAGGAAGGCTTCATTAATTTGGTGACATTTGAACAAAGACCCGATGTAAGGGAAGGACCAAACCATGCAGATAGCTCACTAAGAGCGAATGTTACAAAAAGCCCTGTTGTGGGAACAAGCTTTCGGTGTCCGAGATTCTGAAAAAGGCCAGTGTGGCTCGATCAGAGTATCTAAAGGAAATAAGATGTAGGAAATGAAAAGCGAGGTCACAGCGGGTGGGAGCAAAACCGTGCAGTGCTTGGGAGGCGGTTAACAAGGGAACAATCTTTACTGTTGGAGGAAGAGAAGCCACTGGAAGGTTCTAAGTCCAGTCGCAGCACAGTATTACACATGTTTTCAGGAGATCATCAGCTACTGGGTTGAGCATAGACTGCAGAGGGGCAAAGCCTTAACCAAGAAGGTGCAGGAAGGGAATATCTTCATCTGATGTGTTTGGAGAGGTAGGCAGAGCCAAATCGTGGGCAACCGTAACATCAGTATGGTGGGAAATTATCCAAATTTTTGAAATAGGAGAATATAATCAATAGATTTCTGTGTTTACAATTGTGCTGTCCACTACGGTATTCACTAGCCATGTGAGGTTTTTGGGCACTTGAAATGCAGTGAATTTGAGCTGAGACCTGCTGTAAGTGTCACGTACATACAGGGTTTCAAATACTTTACAGAAACATTTTAAAAATTCAAAAAACGTAAAATATATCAATGGTTGATTTTATGTTGAAATAATATTTTGGATATATTGTGTTAAATAAAACATGTTATTAAAATATAATTTCACCTGTTTCTTTTTAGTATTTTAATGTGACTACTACAAAATTTAAAGTTATGTATGTATGTCTCACTGTATACTGCTGTTAGATACAGTATGTTTAGAAGATCGCTCTGAAGAATGGATTCAAGTGAGCAAGAATAGTTGCTGAGAGGCTCGTTACGAGACTGTTCTCGAGAACAGCTGAATATCACCAGCCTATTCTAAATATCTTAGGAGGTGTTCTAAGCATTCTGAAAACATTCTAAGAAGTGACAAATTAACAGAAAACACTTCAGATGGGAAATTATTTAGATTCTGGTTTTAGCTACCAAAGAAAGTAAATAAAAGGTAACAGTGCCTTGCTGCACAAAAGCAGGTTGCAAGCAAGGCCACTTTATATTCTGAACAGTGTTCTTGACAGAAATTTGAATGGCTGATTAAAAGAAGAAAACAATGTGCCTATAACTCTTCTTTATCTGTCTTATAGGTCCTATATATGTACATGTAATAAACATTTTTCATGTTGTGGTTCTATGGCATACATGTTTCTAATTAATGTGAAATAGTCTTACTTCACAAAATAACATAAAAAGCCTTTTAAACATTACTTTACCTTAAAATATTGTAAATACCATTGCAATATTTTGAATGTAAGCTCCCCATTTAGATTTGTATGTTCTCTCTACGTTGACTAGTATATTCTGTTTTCAAATATTGTTACAGATTAAAGGTATTCTTTAAATTTCAGGTCCAACTTTTAAAATTATTTGGGAAATTATTAACAGACCTACCCTGTTGAATATATTCGGTTATTTTAAACTGCATATATTAGTAGAAAACAATTATTTTATTGGAAAACTATAGAAGGTAAACTTATTGAATATTTTGTGATACATTGTGTTGTAACTGCTGTCATAAGATCACATTTAGTAAAGATTTTTAAACAATATTCAATTTTGAAAATGTTAGTGCTGTTTCTCATATGTTATTTATATACTCCAATTTCCTAAATTTTAGAAAAATATTTTAATGGTAGTCTTTTTTTGATTAACTATATACTATTTATTTATCAACAAGTTATTGAAGAGACCATTGTTGAATATTTGTGTACCACCACTTCCTGTGGATGTTGATACTGAATAACCAACTTGATAATAATTTTACCATGCAGAATTGATAATATTGCTTCTTTTGAAATAGAACATTTATAAAAATCTTATTATAAAAACAAACATAAACTATTAATAAAATAGTTACAGCATATATAAAACAATTTAGCCACTAACAAAGATGGTGATATTTTGTGTGCATGTGCCCGTGTGTGTGTGTGTGTGTGTGTGTGTATGCTTGAGGTATGATTTTACAAATTAGCAGCCTCAGCTAAAATATGACGGCATAGTGGGTTTTATTAACTCTCAATAACTAATTTCATTTGTTAATGTTAACATATATGACTTCTATGTATCTATAACACTACTCTGAGATCTAATGTGTGTATAAATTAAGGTATGTTGTACATATACAAATAAAATAATTCTAGCATTAAAAAATGTTTTTTTTTCTTTTTTTACAGCTTGCAGACCAGGATTCTATAAAGCTTTTGCTGGGAACACAAAATGTTCTAAATGCCCTCCACATAGTGTAACATACATGGAAGCAACTTCTGTCTGTCAGTGTGAAAGGGCTTATTTCCGAGCTGAAAAAGACCCACCTTCTATGGCATGCACCAGTAAGTCTAGACATTTTGGATTTACAAATTCTGTTTCCAATCATTTTGGTCTTTATTCTAAATTTTAAAAATAAGTAATGTGCAAAATCTTGCATTTTCAGTGCTATTTGTCTGTAACGACAGTCAAGGAAAAGGCTTCTTTCTCTTCTCACATAGTCGCTTTTCAACTCGTTGTAAAGAATGTGTTTACTCCTCAAATTCATTTTGAACGGTTTGAGGCCCCACAGGTTTTCCTTATGCACAGTCTGTCCTGAGGAAGTTATGGCAGTTGAAGGCTGCGTTATGAACAGAACTTCTGTTCTTTGCTTCATCTCTTGACCATATTAAAGCACATCAATTTAGGACCACAGAGTTAATGTGTGGGGGAGATTCCAGTCGCTCTGCTATTGTTATGTGGAAAAGTTCACGTTTCCTTGACATGTATCTTTCAAGGCAGGCATTTTTTAGTTTATCCACATTTCACATCTTACTTTCTCTCCAATTTCTTTGGTTAGAAGCAATGCAGTGTTAAATCTAATTTGAAGGTCATTTTAATGTAGACACCAAGAATTTTCAATGAATCATTTCTTTTTTATTGAAATATTATAAAATATCTGTACATTTAAAAAATAAAGTTGAATATATTAATACATTGCTAAGCTATGCAAAAGTAAAATATCACTTCGATTGTTTTAAAAGTCTTATTAAATATGTTAACATAAAAAAAACCCACAATATATAAATTTAGAAAAAGGTAGAGGAGACTTTTTTTTTCCTTTTTTTTGAGACAGAATTTCATTCTTGTCACCCAGGCTGGAGTTTCAGTGGCATGATCCTGGCTCACTGCAACCTCCACCTCCTGCGTTCAAGGGATTCTCCGGACTCAGCCTTCTGAGTAGCTGGGATTGCAGGTGCACGCCACCACACCTGGCTGACTTTTGTATTTTTAGTAGAGATGGGGTTTCACATGTTGGCCAGGCTGGTCATGAACTCCTGACCTCAGGTGATCCACCCTCCTCAGCCTCCCGAAGTGCTGGGATTACAGGCCTGAGCCACCGCCCGTTAGCTGAGGGTTCATGTTTTATAAAGAATTACAGCTTTCAAGGCGGCCTTTCTGCAGCCTGGGAAACACAGCCTTTCACCAAGACAGGTGCTTTGAGGGTGGTAAGAATGACAGGGATTTATACTGAATGAGGTTGTAAAAGATACATATAAATAAGCTACAGGAGTTATGAAATTTACGAAAACAGAAACATGCACATGCACAGTTAAGCTTCAACCTCAGCATGGGACCCGTGTACAAAAAAGGGCCATGTTAGCACAATTCAGGGGTGGAGTTTTCAGCCCTCTGATGTCAAAGGTGAAGCAGAGGACATAGAAACCCTTGTTGGGCATACTTTCGACTAGCCAGAACTGCTGTGTGGTTGGTGGCCTCTTATTAGGAAGGAATGTTGGTTCCTTGTTATTCAAAACCACAGAAAGGGAGGGGCAGCATCAGGTATGATGATATCAGTCATGGAGTGAGTCTTTCTTTTTTAAAGGAAAAAAATCTTTTATTAAACTTTTACTAAGTATAAGGAATTTCTGAATTGTCCATGACTATTTGTGGTAGATACGGTAATCACTGTTTTACAGATGAGAAAACAGTGTGAAAGACTTGTCTAATGGCATACTACAGTAAAGGCTACAGCCAGGGACATAAGGGCATTCACGGGATTTTGAGAGGGAATTTAAATTCATTTGCTTTGGCAAAACGGTTTCTCATTGATACCTAATTATAATTACAATATATATATTGTACTTAAGGTTCTGGGTTACATGCGCAGATCATGCAAGATTATTGCATAGGTACATACATGGCAATGTGGTTTGCTGCCTCCATTCCCCCGTCACCTATATCTGGCATTTCTCCCCATGTTATCCCTCCCCAACCTCCCTACCCTTCGATGTCCCTCCCCAGTCCCTGCAACAGCCCCAGTGTGTGATGCGCCCCTCCCTATGTCCATGTGTTCTCATTGTTCAACACCCACCTATGAGTGAGAACATGCGGTGTTTGATTTTCTGTTCTTGTGTCAGTTTGCTGAGAATGATGGTTTCCAGATTTACCCATGTCCCTACATAGGGTATGAACTCATCGTTTTTTATGGCTGCATAGTATTTCATGGTGTATATGTGCCGCATTTTCCTTGTATGAGTCTTTAAAAAGGGTTGACTTCTGTTTAGCCCTTAGGGAAGAAAGCCGTATGGTAGTGAAGGAGGAGGTATGATGAGGTGTGTCCAGCCTCTCATCTCCTCATCATAGCTGGGATCTCGGTTTTTAGATTTCTTTGGGGTCGACTTGGCCATGAGGGGGTCTGTTCAGTTGGTTGGAGGATTCTGATTTTATTTAATTTTTATTTTTATTTCGGTAGTTTTGGTGGAACAGGTGGTGTTTGGTTGCATGGGGAAGTTCGTTAGTGGTGATTTCTAAGATTTCGGTGCACCCATCACCCAAGCAGTGTACACTGTACTGTATGTGTAGTCTTCTATCCCTCTGCATCCTCCCATCCCTCCCCACGGAGTTCCCAGAGTCCTTTATATCATTCCTATGTTGCTGGTCCTCATAACTTAGCCACCAGTTATGTGAGAACATATATGATGTGTGGTTTTTCCATTCCTGAGTTACTTCACTTAGAATAATGGTCTCCAGCTCCATGCAGGTTGCTACGAATGCCATTATTTTGCTTCTTTTTATTACTGAGTGGCATTCTATGGTGTGTGTGTGTGTGTGTGTGTGTGTGTGTATCACAGTTTCTTTATCCACTTATTAGTTGATGGGCATTTGGATTGGTTCCATATTTTTTCGCAATTGCAAATTGTGCTGCTATAAATGACTTCTTTTCCTCTAGGTAGATACCCAGTGTACCCAGTAGTGGGGTTGTTGGATCAAATAGTAGTTCTGCTTTTATTTCTTTAAGGAATCTCCATACTGCTATCTATGGTGGCTGTACTAGTTTATGTTCCCGCCAGCAGTGTAAAAGTGTCCGCCTTTCACCATATCCACACCAACATCTATGATCGTTTGATTTCTTAATTATGGCCATTCTTGCAAGAGTGAGGTGATATCGCATTCTGGTTTTGATTTGCATTTTCTTGATAATTAGTGATGTTGAGCATTTTTTTATATGTTTGTTGGCAGTTTGTATATCTTCTTTTGAGAATTCTCTATTCATGTCCTTTGCCCACTTTTTTGATGGGATTATTTGTTTTCTTCTTGCTGATTTGAGTTCCCTGTAGATTATGGATATTAGTCTTTGGCAGATTCCTAGTTTGCAAATATTTTCTCCTGCTCTGTGGGTTGTCTTTTAACTCCTCTGATTATGTCTTTTGCTTTGAGGAAGCTTTTTAGTTCAATTAGGTCTCATCTATTTGTCTTTATTTTTGTTTCATTTGCTTTTGAGTTCTTGGTCATGAACTCTTTGCCTAAGTCAATGTCAAGAAGAGTTTTTCCGATGTTATATTTTAGAATTCTTAGCGCTTTAGATCTTAGTAAGTCTTTGATCCATCTTGATTTGATTTTTGTGTAAAGTAGGAGATGAAGATCCAGCCTCACTGTTCTACTTGTGACTAGCCATATATCCCAGGACCATTGATTGAAAACGGTGTCCTTTCTCCACTTTATGTTTTCGTTTGCTTTTATTTTTATTTGTCAATTACATAAGTAAGACATTAAAGTGAACATTTATCCTTCCTGGTGATGCGTTGGTACCAAAATTTTGCTTATTTTATGTACTTCCAGAGAAGCAAAACTAGACTTACATAATATCACATGCTCCTTAGAGGCAATGATGGAAATGTCCCAATTTTTTAAACTTAAGTGATGCGGTTAATAGCATTGTCTGCATTACTATAGACCCCCTTAAAAATATTTTTATGGAATGTATTTAATAAAATTGTAATACATTCATTATTGCTATTCAGTAGTAGATGTAATTTTTCTTTCTGATTGTAAATGCTAAGTGACTGCTTTCTTCAGAAAATTACAGCCTAGGAAATTACTACTTTGGTTTTTTTTTTTTTCCTGAGAACACATTTTAAGTTTATAAATAACAAAAGAAAAATTCTGAATGTGATTTCTCACTTATGGAAAAAAGTTTTTAGCAGACAAATCTTGCTATTATTATACACATGTAACCTTCCTGGCATGGTTCTGCATGATATTATATATATTATGGACGATACACTACAGCTCAGGTAGTTGGTGGTATTTCAAGTAGTTACAGTCCTGTCAGGCAAATATCACTCAAAACCTGTGTAGGAAACTTACAGATGGGAAAGGCAAGACTGAAGGAAGTCAAGGAACTGACTGCTATTGCACAGCTCAGAGGTGGCAGAGCCATGGGGTCAGTCTTGTGCCAAAGCACAAACAATGTCCATTCTGCCCTTTGGTCTTCTCAGGGGCTGATTAGAAAAGGTGAAGGTAGATTTCCAGCTCTTTTTTTTTAGGTGTTCAGAGGAATGTATTGAGTAGAGGTGAGGAACTAGGATGTTGAAAAGTTAAAAAAAAGGAGAGAAGGAGAGGAAGAAAGGAAGAAAAAGAGGGAGAGAGAACAGGAGTATTGCTTCATTCTAAAAATGGGTATTAATAATGGCCGATCAATATTTTGTGTATTTAAAATGGAGATCCTGTGGTTAAAATACCATGTCCACAGGATCGGTGTCAGGGTCTGGGTTAGATGGTTATGTAAACTATTCCATTCAATCCTTGCAACAATCTCAAAAAAAAAAAAGGAAACTGAATGGAGCTTTCTCAGAGATAGAGGACAATCTCCTCTTATTTTCGTAGGAGGCTATAAACAGAAGGTCGGTAATTAAGGGAACAGGTTAGTTCCCATCTAACCGTTGAGTGAAGGAGTATAGTTGGTAGTTGAGAAGGCTTTGTTAGGGTTATTCAGAATGAGAGACTATTCAAAGAAAAATAAATATGGGCTAAAACAAGGTCTATGAATGTGGTAAGCTTGTCAGTCATTGTTGAAGCAGATATGTGTATTTTTCCACTTGTATGTCACTTCAATTCGCTTTTATTTTTAATTTCCTTTTTATTGCTTGATATTATAAATTGTATTTCAGAAATGCTAGCTTACCTTGTTTTATGAAGTAGAAGCAAAGAAAGGTTTAATTCTGTTACTGTTGGGCAGAGTTTTAGACAGCAAACAGCATGCCATTGTGGCTGTGGGGCAGGAAAAATAATTTTCCTTCTACCCTTCATAGTTCTTATTGGGACAGACTCCAGTAGCAAAACGACCAGCAAGAGAAAAGCAAACAGTAATTTATCAACATGTATACCTCATGTGTACATTGGACATAGCCAGGGAATGAGTAAATCTCAAAGAGGTAGCTTTGAGTTTAGGCTTAAATACCATCTTCAGCTGCAAGAAAGAAAGAAGAGTTTTGGGTAGGGGAGTAGTAAAACCTTTAGCAGAGGGAAACCACAGTGAATCAGGATTAGATTTGTCATGCTGATTTCAGCCAGTGGCTTCTTCCTGGAAAAGAGTTTCTGGTGACTTAGTGATCCTTCTCTTCCAGAGGAGACAAGGAGATACACTTAGAAATGGAGATTTCCTTTGTAGATGTAAATTTTCCATATAAAAGAGTAATTTCTACTTTGTTTTCAGTGCCTCTACTGTCTGCAGTTTCTCAAAATAACTGACTCAAAATAATCCTTATGCCAAAGCGGCACATTTTTGAGTGGTATATTCTGCTCTCCTATAGCCATATTTTAGGGTGGCATATTCTGGTCTCCTACAGTCATATTTTGGGGAACATAATCTGATCTCCTACGTTGTCATCAGGGATCAAACGAGATAACCCCCAAAGAAAAGCAAAATATAGAGCTTTAGTCCAGTTTTGCTGGTGCAGCCACAGGAGGCTTCGTTCTCAAGGCTTCTTTCTTCATTCTTCCTTCTCAAGGCTTCTTTCTTCATTCTTCTCTCTGCTCCTTCTTTAAGTGCTTGCTTATTTTGTTTGGTAAAGACTCACCTTAGTGCTGAGTTCACTGACTTTTAAAGCCAGATTTTCTCACAATGAATCTTGGTGTTGTAGGAGCAAAGGGAAAGCTACTCTTCCACCCTCTCCAAATGCTTACTGATATGTACTCACAGAGGCCAGATTGATGGGAGAAAAATGTGTAGAAATTTAATAATGTCTCAAGCCTGTAATCTCAGCACTTTGGAAGGCCGAGGCAGGTGGATCACGAGGTCAACAGATCGAGACCATCCTGGTCAACATGGTGAAACCCCGTCTCTACTAAAAATACAAAAAATTAGCTGGACATGGTGGCGCGTGCCTGTAATCCCAGCTACTCAGGAGGCTGAGGCAGGAGAATTGCCTGAACCCAGGAGGCGGAGGTTGCGGTGAGCCGAGATCGTGCCATTGGACTCCAGCCTGGGTAACAAGAGCAAAACTCCGCCTCAAAAAAAAAAAGAAAGAAAGAAAGAAAGAAATGTATTAATGTGTGTAAGTCTCATATAAAATATGAGACTCTATATGAGACTCATAGACGGTCCAGGTGGTTGAGGTTTATATACCCTCTTTGTAGGGAAAGGAAATGGGGCATGGAGACAATTGTGACGGATAGTAAATGATTTTTAGGAGAAATGAGTGTGCGCAAGGAACAGTGGCCTGGGAGAAAGTTTCTCTGAGGCCTAAGAGAGGTGCTGAAGGAAGTGAAGGGTAGAACTTTAGTGTGAAGGAAATGCTGTTATTATGCAGATGCAGTATCTCAGGTAATCCCTAGGATCTGCCCTCAGAGGAGTAGATGAAATGTCTTTCTGGGTTTGGTGATGACTTAGAGTCATTTTTTTTTTCTCTAGTGGTTGATTTTTCCTGGTTATTTGACAAGATTCCTAGGGAAGGACTGTTAAGACAATGTATTTCTTCTGGATGAAGTTCCCTTAAACAAATAAAGAAACTTTAGAGAAATCCCCTATTGGTCCCTTGGGAATGAAAGAGGATCAGAGAGACGGGGACAGGGAAAGGTCAGCGAGATATTTGTGTTTTGAGGTTTATTTCTGAAGCCTTGCAGTTTCTTTTAATTCAAAGCACTCCACATGCCAAAGGACCATATTTTCTGAGCCCCAAAAGCATTTACTAGAAATGTAAGGTTGGTCAAGTTATTTAACTTCTCTTGACTTCAGTTGTACCATTTGTGTTGATGACCACAATACATACTTCATACTGTTGTCACAATGATTTAAATGACTTAATATTTGAAAAGTGCTTAAAACGGTACCTTGCACATAATGGGTGCTACATAAATAAATGTTTGTTAAATTAAAAAGAAAGCTGTTCTCTAACAATTTTTTTTTTTTTAATTTTTTATTGGATTATAGGTTTTGGGGTACATGAGCAGAGCATGCAAGACAGTTGCGTAGGTACACACATGGCAGTGTGCTTTGCTTTTCTTCTCCCCTTCACCCACATTTGGCATTTCTCCCCAGGCTATCCCTCCCCACCTCCCCCTCCCACTGGCCCTCCCCTTTTCCCCCCAATAGACCCCGGTGTTTAGTACTCCCCTTTCTGTGTCCATGTGTTCTCATTTTTCATCACCCACCTATGAGTGAGAATATGCGGTGTTTCATTTTCTGCTCTTGTGTCAGTTTGCTGAGGATGATGTTTTCCAGATTCATCCATGTCCCTACAAACGACACGAACTCATCATTTCTGATTGCTGCATAATATTCCATGGTGTAGGTATATATCCAAAAGACTAACAATTTATTTTGAAGCAGTGTCTGGAAAGTTACAATTCAGACTATTAGAAATTTTACCATGATGCTATTACAGTTTTGCAGCTTCCATGCTTTGTTTTCCAGCAAACTAATAATAATAATAATAATATGCTAAATTTCTAAGCCCTTTCACAAAACGTGCACCTCTAAGCCTGTCATCTGATATTGTTAACAGTGGCAAGTCCAATGGGCCTATAGCGACTTCATTCCTACCTTCTCATACGGAAAGAATTTGGCAGAGGAGTGTAAGTAAATATGAGACCGAGGCAAGTTTTAGAGCAGGCGTGAAGGTTTATTAAAGTGTTTAGAACAGGAAGAAAAGAAAGCATACTTGAAAGAGGGCCAGGCAGGCACCTCGACAGATCCAGGTGCCTCACTTGGCCCTTTGCTTGAGGGTTATACATTGGCATGGTTCCGGGGTTTCTGCTGCTTCTGCCCTGATTCTTCCCCTGGGGCCTGCTCTCTTCGAGCATAGTGGGCTGCGGCACTTGGGAAGGGCCCCCTGCGCGGTGTTTGCTGAAGTTGTGCACATGCTCACGTGAGGCACTTTTTTTTACTAACTGAGCGTTCCTAAGGATAGATTGTACACCAGTCAAACTGCAGTTTTCCTGCTCATGCACGTGCTTGAGCCCCCTTGCCCAGTTCCTGAGGTCTTATTGGTAAGCTGCTGACCACCAGCTTCCAGTATTTTCTATCTATTGGTAGACTGCTGTTCCCTGGTACTGCTGCCACCAATTATTATTTTAGAGAGAGAATTTAACAGCAATACTGGTTGAGGTGCAGTTGGAGAGACGTTCTTTTCTCTTTTCCGCTGCTTTCCCCACGTCGCCGCTTCTGGTGTGCTCAGGATACTCACAATCCAGGTATCCCTGATCTGTTCGTTATCTCTTCTCCCCCCACCATCTCTTTACCTTTTTTCCTGTCTTATTTTTAAATGTAAGTTTCACGTGAAGAAAAAGTTTCTGGCCCCCTTGCTTTTCCATCTCAGAAGTGAAATTCAAAAGTACAGCTGATTGTTTTAGGTGACTCATTGTACAGAAAATGCAGCATTCACAGTTTTGCAGAGCATAGAAAGGAAGAAATGGCAATGATAGATTTTTTTTTTTTAACCTCAAGCAAGCTGTTATATTTTAGGCTTGACTTACTATAAAAAATAACTTTAAATATTCACTCCATATATTGCAATGCTGTATTTTTAAAAGGAAAATGACCCTTACACTACTGAATAGACACCTCTATGTAAAGAATACCAGTTTCCCTAATTATAGATTACTGATGGATATCACTTGAGTTTGATGGAGTTGCGTAAACTTATAAACTTTAATTTTTATGTCAGCAGAGGTTTTTTTATCAAATAATCTGGGAGAGTTTTCTCTATAAGAAGAATCATTAGGTGGCCATTCTGCCGATGCTGGAGAATCGAGTTGCTGTTTGTGGCCAGTATGACTTTATTCCTGACCTCCACAGTTGGAACTCACAAAGAATCGTCCCACTCATTATCATGTGTTTGTACAAAGCAGACCATTACCAAGAATCATCCTTAATTAGAAACAGAACATCCATAATTATTGCTACAATGTTAGGCATTTGGAAAAAGGTTTATTAGTTTGCTTGACTTTATTCATTCATTGTTTCGCTTCTGCCTCTGAAATTATGAAAGTGCTTGGCCTCTTCATATTTCTCTTTTCCATCCCTAACAGATGCTTGTCTAAAAGTAATTGACTCAACCATTGAAAAGGGCAGATGTAGGCATGTGTGATTTTTTCCTTGGTATTAAGGAAACTGGATAATGTTTAACTCAAAAAAATCTAAGGCCGGGGCCTCATTTTATTCATATTTGAGTGTTCTCTTTTCATTCATGTGATTATGTTTACTTTTACTGTTGATCTGCATATCTATAATACATTTGTGTAATTATTACAATTAGTTATTCTGTGGGCTAATATTGAGGTTTTTCTTCCTGCATTGATAAGGATAGTTGAAAGCTACTGTTTTGGAAATTTCCCAAGCTAAAATTATGTACATGCTCCGGGGCATAGAAACTTAAGGATTCAAATGTTTACCTTTCAGGCTTCCAAGTGTCTAGAGAACTGTATTTTGAGAAATTTTTATTCTCTCCAAAGGGGTAAAGAGATGGTGGCACCCTGTTCTCATAGGGGTCTTTTTTAGTTACTCTCAGTTTTCATCATGTAAACATTCCCTTCTACTTCAGACAATTTTCATGTAATGTAGATCTATTCTTAAAGATTAACGCCAGGGTCTTACAAAAATTGCAACCTGAATTATCTGCTTTCCAATACTTGTCAAAATTTATTGTATGTGAAATATAATTCTTAGAGAATTGCAGAAAACCATACATTGCATTTATTTCTTTAGTTAAAACATGTTCCCTTTATCAAGCTAGATTAGCAGACCAGTGCCTATGAACACAAATACTTCAGTGTAATATGTGCATTATTTGCTGAGTGTAAATCCTCTCTTCTATAAAATGGGGACACTAATAACCATTTTCAGGGTTATTGTGATGGCTGAGTTAAATAAGTCATGTGAAATATTACGTACACCCCCTACAGTGAGCTCTGTTTCTTTCAACACCTGCTTACAAGGTATAAAAGTGATCAATTCTGACACAAGATAGCCAGGAGTCGTCACAAAGGAGGTAACAATTAAATCAGAATGTGAAGGATGAGCAGGAAGTTTTCAAAGAGCAAAAGGAGGTAAAGGCAATTTAGGAACACTCTGAACAAAGGCACCGAGATGCAGCAAAAGGGAGCAAGAGGCTGAGGAGTGGGCTGGGGCCTGGTATGAAGACAGGTACACAGGGTGAGACATTTAGGTTTTATTCTGGAAATGAATGGTGTTTGGTCTATTACATTTTTTGTTTTCTTGAACTATTAATTGTAAAAATAAAATGGCTTCTAAAAGTTATTTAAGCCCTGATTGATGGGACTCTGAAAACATTAATGCGTAACAAGTTTTGTTTTAGATATCAGTTTAATTACTGAAAGTACGTGCAAGCATATGGAAGATCATCAGAAGCAATCCATTTTGCTGTATGGAATGCAAAAGATATAAGTGTGCGTGCTCCTGAATTTTGAGTAATATTTACTTTGAAAACTTAAGTTTCAATTGCTTTTCTCTATATAAAATTATTTAAACCCTCTAAGAGCATTATTTAATGGAGTATTTTATAGGAAGGCAATAATCAGTCACTAATTTGTACGTTTTGAAAATGTGTATTTGACAATACTTTGAAAACAAAAAATCTATATAAAATACAGTGGACCCTTGAACAACATGAGGGTTAGGAGTACCAACCACCCTCCACTTGTGGTTGCAAATCTGCATCTAACTTTTGGCTCACCCCTAACTTAACTTACAAATAGCCTACTGTTGACCAAAAAGTCTAATGAGAATATAAACAGTTTAATAATACATTTTGTATATTATATGTATTACATATTATATTATTACAATAAAGTAAGCAAGAGAAAAGAAATGTTATTAATAAAATCATAAAGAAAGATAAAATGTATTTACTATTAAGTGAAAGTGGATCATGATGAAGGTCTTTCCCCTCATTGTCTTCAGGTTGAATAAGCTGAGAATGAGGAGAAAAAGGGGGGTTTGCTCTTTCTGTTTCAGGGGTGGCAGAGGCAGAAAAAGTGGAGGAGGTGAAAGGGCAAGCAGGAGAAGCACACTTGGTTCAACTTTTACTGAAAATATAGATAGATCCATGCACTTCAAAATCCATGTTGTTCAAGGGCCACCTGTACATTTTGATATTTATTTGTCAGATATTCTATCTACAGGCTGAATATGATGTAATAGAATTTTTAAAAGTCTAAACAGATAAATCATAGGTATCATTCTACCACTAATGAACTGCATGATCTTTATGTGATTGACGTACTTTTCTGAACCTCATTTCTTCATCTGAATATACTCATATGGTTCCTTCCTGTGCTGAGGTGGAGCTCCAATTTTATGATGGTCATTTATTTCCAAATAGAAAATATTTAATAAACAAAACCTATAGATAGAGCAAGAAGTGATTTAGAGAAAGAAAATACAAAATTCTTTTACAGATGCTCCTATTAAATACATTTTTAAAAGATTATATAGGAAGGATATCAGATTAACTATATGGATGTAGATGAAAGATAAAATCAATAGTGAAGATTCAAAGGATGAAATGACTTTAATAGTTTAAAATTTTGTCCATATATATTGCTGACAACTTGTATTTTCAGTACAATATTAATGTCTGGGGGTATGCTTTTTATCTCTACCTATGTACTTATTCTTCTTGATTCTACAATCTTACTGATATGTAAAAGCATTTACCTAAGCATCTTTTAATGGTTCAATGTGTTCTTTTAATCTTGTCTTTGACGCAGATTAGGATAGAACTATTTTTCTCTCATTTTTAAAGTCAGAAATATGAATAAATTTATTTCCTGTTAATAAACTGTACTACTACATTCTTGGCAGTCATTAAATTAACAGAGGCAGTAACTTAAGAACCGATTAAATATAGCTTAACAGGCAGTCGTCTTTCATGACTTTTAGTACCTCTGCAAACTATAATTAGCTATGGACTTGCTGGGTGAACAGTCACTCCTAGTCCATATGAAAAATCCCCGTTTGTTTATGGGTTAACGTATTTTTACGATTATAAACGTGAAACATAAATCTGTACCAGTTGATGCAACAACCGAAATATGGCCCTTTAGCTTTTCCTTCTTCCGTGTCAGCCTTTACTTAAGTATGTTCTGCAGAACGCTAGTGTTCCTCTGGATGCTCCTTGGGAAATAAGATTCTATGAACAAACTTCTGGGAAATGTTGGATTGAACAAAGTGAAGCAAATAGTATTACTTTCGGTTCAGCGTCAGTTCACCAAGAGTCTTATTTGAACAACAAACTGATTTTGGGGTGATACTTCATGGGACTAGAAGTATTGCAAAGGACATACTTTAAGAAACACATACGTTTAAAAACAATTTACATTAAGAACTTAAATGAAATAAAACGAAACAAGAATTATGGCACACCTGATCTCTGAGAGGAAGACTGAGCCTCCCGGAACAGATGTTTTTCTGATAAGGGAAGAGACAGCCTTGTTACAAGCATCTCATAAGTTTTACTGGTAGAGCACTATTCCTTTATTCTTTAAAATTATAAAGTGAGCCTTCAAATCAAAGCAAAAGAAAATGGTTTTCTAGTTAAAAAACAACTAGTGGAAAATAAAATTGTAACACAACTAATAGAAGCTAAATTGTAGTTTTCAGGTAAAATTTATTATGTGATGGACTTCAAAAACAACTAGTTTCAAATCCGAATAACTGCCCTTTTCTTAGAAAGTCCGTCTGGAGGGTGAGGACTGGAGCTTGTTTTCTTTCTATGTGAATTATTTGTTTCTTTTAAAGAAACAAAACAACGTAAGGAAGTACCTGAAGGTTTCAGTACAGATATCTCCCAAAGTGTTATTGCTGCCACGTTATTTTTCAACGTGTCACATAATGTTTGTATAATTTTTAAATGATAACAAAGCAGTCAGGCCACATTCATAAAAGCCCAGTGACACACAATTTCGTTGAATCTGAGGATTAGAATTAATAGTTTCTCTTTGTTCCAAGTTCTAAATCTCAGTAAATGATTCACTGCATGTCATTACAGCTTAATATTTGCATGAAATCACAGTTTAGCTGGCATAATTTAACAGCAATTAAAAAGCTATTTAATCGTTATGCAAATTGGTATGAGGGCCCTTGAGTCAGAAGGGTGTCAGCCTTCTTTTTTTTTTTAAGTATCTCCAGGCAGACAGTTATATACTTGTAGACTCCCATAACATAATTGATAACATTTTCCTAGCATGAAAATATAAGTGAATAGTAATTCATGTTTTCCATTATAAATAAAAGACCACCAATATGAATATGTCATCCTGTAGGAAAACATTACTATGATAATGATAATGAATCTTTCTCCTAGGCATAAGTCTAGGTTGAAGGTAAAAAGTTACATTTATCTCTGTTCTCTAGTTTATAGTCCCCTTCACATTTGCCTTTCTGAAGGTAGACACTTCTGTAAACCCTATGAAACATGATATGGCATAAAGGATGGCACTCGGCAACCTTTTAGAAAAATGATTCATTGCATTTCTAGGTGATATATGTCTAGGTAGCTTAGCTGAGTTCCGTTCCTGTTGTACACAGAACACTGTGGCACTGTTTACAATAGCAAAGACCTGGAACCAACCCAAATGCCCATCAATGATAGACTTGACAGGGAAAATGTGGCACATATACACTGTGGAATACTATGCAGCCATAAAAAATAATGAGCTCATGTCCTTTGTTGGGACATGGATGAATCTGGAAACCATCATTCTCAGCAAACTGACACAAGAACAGAAAATCAAACACCGCATGTTCTCACTCATAGGCAGGTGTTGAACAATGAGAACACGTGGACACAGGGAGGGGAGCATCACACACTGGGGTCTGTTGGGGGAGACTAGGGGAGAGACAGTGGGGGGTAGGGAATTGGGGAGGGATAACTGGTAAGAAATGCCAGATATAGGTGATGGGGGGATGGAGGCAGCAAACCACATTGCCATGTATGTACCTATGCAACAATCCTGCATGTTCTGCACATGTACTCCAGAACCTAAAGTGCAATAAAATACATATATATACGTATATAAATATACATATATATATATATATGTAAAGAAAATAAAACTATCCAGACTCATCCCAATGAGCCTAGCGGTCCTGCATTATCTAGTCTCTTCCTGTTTCTTAAAACTTGCTTCATGCATTTCCCTCTGCAGTCACAGTGACTTTCTGACAGTTTCATGATTATTTCAAGATCTTTCTTGACAAAAAGGCAGACTTTCTATTCCTGATATTTTTCCCACCCCGCCACACATTCTCCTCACCACCTCTACAAGGCTTTCTCAGACTGTTACCTAAAACAGGGGTCCCCCTGATTGATTTTATTTCAGCACCTGTCCTAATTTTTGTAATTTTACTCATTATGATTTGAATTTTATTCATCTGTTTAAATGTATCTAGTCACTCTACTAAAATGTAAATAAGAAAGCAGAAATAATGTCTACCATGCCTTATCCCTGAAAGCCCAAGATGTAGTAGAGTATCTGACATCATAGGCACTAAGTAAAATGTTTAATGAATGAACGGCTTTAGTTTGAAATCCAAAAGGAGATTTTATCAAAACTTGAATTTATTTCTAGGAGGGAATGTTAGGGAGACATTCCTTTCCACTCTCAAAGCAGGTTTTCTCGGTAACAAAAGTTAGAGAATTCATTTAGATTTTTTTAATGAAGCCCTCTAAAATATGGCCTGAACATTGTTTGACCAGTCATTTATACAATATATTATTTTTCTAAATATCTCTCGTAAGTATAATCACAGCAATATGGACTCTGTGTATTTTCACATATAGTACTTAGCGCAGTGTGTGGCACCTAGAAGACATTCAGGTGGTATTTGTTTAGTGAACATAATTAAACTGAGGCTGGAAGGACTCAGATAAGTGTGTAGGATTATTCACACAATTTTAAGGAAAGGCTGGAAGAATTAAAGTAAGCTACCAAGTACTCTATGCAGTGTGATCTTTGTAGAGAAACTGAAGAAGATGCTCATTCTCTCCTTAGGACTGACTTGGCTTTTGAGGTCTTTATGGCAAATAAGAGAATTGTGTGGGTCTCTTAGGGCTGTACTTACTTTTAAGGATACACTTACTTGTGTTTAGTGAACTTAGTCTAAATGAAAGTCTTTCCATCATTTCTTGTCTGTGGCCCCTTTTTATCCCTTCCATATAATGCTTTTATCTCATCAAATTGACAAAGACTTAAGAAAAGACTTGGCCGGGTGCGGTGGCTCAAGCCTGTAATCCCAGCACTTTGGGAGGCCGAGGCGGGTGGATCACAAGGTCAAGAGATCGAGACCATCCTGGTCAACATGGTGAAACCCCGTCTCTACTAAAAATACAAAAATTAGCTGGGCATGGTGGCACACGCCTGTAATCCCGGCTACTCAGGAGGCTGAGGCAGGAGAATTGCCTGAACCCAGGAGGCGGAGGTTGCGGTGAGCCGAGATCGCTCCATTGCACTCCAGCCTGGGTAACAAGAGTGAAACTCTGTCTCAAAAAAAAAAAAAAAAAAAAACAGAAAAGAAAAGGCTTTTTGTTGCCTTTAATTTTCATTTCTTTTTCCTTATTTCCAAATTGTCTGTTCACCCTAACTTTATGGTCATTTATTCTCAACTTCTGGGAAACAGATTCTTAGTGATTTTCAGAAGCAATGAATGGGGATTTTATCTATATTCCAATTATAGTAAGAAGACTGAAAACCACAGTGTGTTTTGTGTATATGTATGTTACTATTTTTTTCAAATTTTGAAAATGGTGATGATATAATTAATAAGATATAATTAAAGCTATCATAATTTAAAATAATTTTTGATATATATTTTAGTCTAGTTTTAAAAGTATAATTCCCTATGTTTTAAGATATGCTGATTTTTATATTAAATATTGAATTTCATACTCCAAAAATTTAAGGTGTAGATCTTTACTTCTCAACACTCCTTCCTTACTAGACTTAATGAACTATTTTAACCATTTGATCATCATAGATCCCATTAGAAAAAGAATTAAAACGAACATAAAAGACCAACAGATGTTTATGAATGACGTTTTCAATTTAACACCATAATTCATTGTCCTATACATGTACATATGTTTTTTAATTGCTTTTCTCTAGGGCCACCTTCAGCTCCTAGGAATGTGGTTTTTAACATCAATGAAACAGCCCTTATTTTGGAATGGAGCCCACCAAGTGACACAGGAGGGAGAAAAGATCTCACATACAGTGTGATCTGTAAGAAATGTGGCTTAGACACCAGCCAGTGTGAGGACTGTGGTGGAGGACTCCGCTTCATCCCAAGACACACAGGCCTGATCAACAGTTCCGTGATAGTACTTGACTTTGTGTCTCACGTGAATTACACCTTTGAAATAGAAGCGATGAATGGAGTTTCTGAGTTGAGTTTTTCTCCCAAGCCATTCACAGCTATTACAGTGACCACGGATCAAGATGGTAAGTTCCACTGCTGTTCTCTCGGAACAGACCTGTAATTTCTTTTGAAGCGTTATATCCCTCAGGGGCCTCTATGCACTGCAGATGCAATGCAGTCATATACATTCTACACTGCAGAGGTAATTCTCTGGTTGGTGTTCTTTCCTAAAATTCAGAAGGATGATTTTATATTACTTCTCAGTAGTATGACTAACAAGATGAAATGCTTCCCTCTGATGTTTATGTACTCATGTTTTTTATATACTCATATAACAACGTATCTTGATGAGTAAGTCCATAGTACTCATCAACAGAAGTCAGAAATCAATAAAACGTTATTAAATGAATTGAATTTCAATTGCCCCACTTATGCTGCCATCCCTTTTGCATGTCATAAAGCAAATAGTAATAGTTTTTAAATTATAATTCATGTCTATATTATAAAAGCATTCCAGCCAACATATTTAATTGTGATCCACTCAAAATAGCAGAAAAATTTAGAAATGTATTCAAGTGCCATAATCTATGTGAAGTTTGTGAAAAGTAGTTAAGCTGTTCAGAAATCTGATGAATTCAGTTAAATGTTCTCTTTATAACATCATAGATTTTTGCTACAATATGGTCAGGCGCAAACACGCCTGTGATTTTTACAAGTACATACTCTCTTTAATTCCACCATAACATAATTATGCTGCAGAGCAGGAAACAGGAAACGCTTAAGAGATTTTTAAAAACTCCTTTTGAGAAGTGTTCATAAATTATATGAGCACACAAGTTATTGCCGTACAGCAGGAAGTATTATAAATGGACACATATGAGACAAATTTATGAAGATAAAACTATTCTTGTGCACTGCATTTGTTGCTAAGGCAGCCATAACAAATACGACAGGTTGTGTGACGTAAACAACAGACAATTTATTTTCTCATAGCTTTGCAGGCTACAAGAATCAAGTTGTCAGCAAGTGTTGATTTTATTCTGAGGCCTATGTCCTTGGTTTGTAGGTGGCCATCTTTTTCCTTGTCTTCACGTGGTCTGTCCTCTTTATATCTCATCTCTTCATCTTCTCTTCTGATAAGGACATTAGTCATATTGAATTGGGACCCTCATATGATCCCATTTTACCTTGAATGCTTTTAAAGACTCCATTTCTAAATGCAGTTATCATTCCGAGGTCCTAGGGGTTGTGACCTCAACATATGAATGTGTAGAAAGACAGTTCAGCATAATATACACAAAGACAGCATATGGTGATATTTAAAATAAGATACATTGATTTGAATGCATTGGAATAATACTCAGAAATAAAAATGAACAAATATTGACACACAACTTGAATAAACCTCAGTGGCACTTTACAGAGTGAAAAACCTATTTCGAAAGGATGCATTCTGTATGATTCCGCTCATATAATATTTTTGATATAATATAATTATAGATATGGAAAACAGGTTCGTGGTTGCCAGGGCTCAGATGTTTGCAGGAGGGCAGTGTGGCTATGAAGTGGTAGAAGGAGGGAGGACTGTAATGATGGTTGTATGTCTTGATTATGGTGACAGCTAACTGATGCTATGTACATGATAAATTGACATGTACCTGATAAATGTCATACACACACACACACACACACACGCAAGCCCTGTGGATTGGACCAACATCAATTTCTTAGTGTTCCAAAATATTATAATACGTAAATTCACTTAGCTGATAATCTTCAGAAATGCCTCTAATAAATAAAGCCATATGACATTGTACACTCATAATCTTTGTATTTACGATGTAATTTTCCTCTTCCTTTAGCAAATATTTCCACATCATACAATTTGCTTTATGGTTATTCAAAATAGAATTTCTATTTTCTCTTTTCTTTTCCTCTTTCCTTTAGTGACAACAGAATCTTGTCAAATTTACCTTCAGCATAAAGCAGATGAGGGTTTTCTCTTCCTCTTTGCTTTAGCAGATGATTTCTAAGGATTTTTATTGCCACCACCTTATCAAAAAATACAATCTAGTACAACAATTTTTACCTATAGGGAAAAAAATTTAATTTCAGGACAAAATTAAATAAATATGTTACTTAAAATAAATATATAAGTATGCTTACATAATTTCATACATACAGCAGCCTTTCATTCTAGATTACAAGAGAGTATATTTATTTCACATCTCTGCATATCAAAAATATAAAATATGAGTTGTTTTTCACTTTGAAATGGGATAGTTTATTAAAACTATGTTGCTATATGGAAAAAAGATATGTTTCAAACATGAAATAGCAGATGGAATCCATATACCAAAACCACATATTCTGGAAGAATAATATTGTTAAACAATCCATTCCAATCATTTATCTTTGTTGAATATTAAGAAATTATTATTGTTAATTTAATTTGATTTATAAATATTTTAAAAAGAATCAAAATGTATTTTATTTGAAAGTACATAAAGGTCCTAAACCAACTAAAATATTGTCATGTATATACTAATAAAATATTATGATCAGCCTTAAATATGAACATCTACCTCCATGTTATAACTTTGATACCAAGAAGGCCCCCTCTTGTTGTGCCTGAAATTCTGAAGTTAGAGAATCACATCTGTGAAAATGCAAATACTCCAGGTAAGGGTAATGTTATGAACTAGTTCAGTCTATGCATCTATCAGATATTCCTTCTGTATCCAAAGGAATCAGAGTGTAGTATTGAATTTAAAAGGAATTTATAGAAACTGAATGTTTCAGAATAAACTTTCAGCTGATGCCACTTTGTTCAAGCCTTAATTAAAATAATTGTATTGCTTCAAATAGAGGAAATAATTTCCCATCACTCTACGTTGGAGTATCTCTGGGAATTCTCTTTTAACTCTCTAAGAGACAATTGCAAAAGTTATCTGATAAGAAATTATGATTTCATTAGACTGAGAGGACAACAGTAAAATGGTTTACCTTCTTAGCTGTAGGTTAAATATTGGGTGTGCCTTGTGGTAAAAAAAATAGGCTAAGGAGGTTTTCCTCTTAAAGCATAAGCCTGTGCGTTTTTACACAAAAACGGAAGTGTGATGTGTTATTCATAAACTTTCAATTTATTTAACATATTTTTAGTGTATTCCTTGTATGTGATAGTGAGTCAGCCTTTTTGTGCTTTAAAGTCTGGTGGGAGGCAGATAATAAGCAGGTTATTTCACAAACCTGTAGTTTATACTGTAGTAAGTACTGCTTGGGAGAAGCCTAGGGTGCTCTGAAAGCATATGTTCTCCAAATCTGGAGGATGAGGTGTGGGGCCATCTTACTGAGGAAACAACATTTGAATTAAGTTCTGCTCTGGGGGGATGAATAGAAGTGATTAAATAAAATGAGACTGGAATAAGGGAAATAATTCTGAGTGGAAGGAACCGGGCAAAGGTTGGTTAATGGAGGAATTAGAGACTGATCATGTATAAGATAGCGGATCATAGAAGTACAACAGAAATTGGAGAAGGAGCTGAAGAGTTCATCTAACATTTGGACAAATGGGTGGGTGTCTGCAAATAGCTGCAACTATTTAAAGAAGCAGCCACCTATCAGAAGATGCTGGAATTTTTCCAGGACCGCACATAGGAGAAAAAAGTCAGACTAGTAACATTGCTCATGAGTTCATACTTACATGAGTATGGAAAAAATATTAGAGACCAAAAAATATAGACAATTATATTTTTTTCCTACTCTATGTGTGCACATTGTGGAACATGAAAATAGAGATGAAATAAATTGGCATTGGTTTGCCTTTTCTTTCATGTAGTTGACTATGTATATATATATTTTCTCATATTTAAGAAAGACTAAGAAAACCACATTAAACAAACCTGGCTTAATTGTTTGCTCTGTTTATAATTAAACAAATGTAAAAAAAAGTTTGAAATCACTTAGAACCACTTAGATTTAGTTACAAGAAACAGTCCTTGATTATTCCGACTGTAGTTGGATAAATAAGATTATAGAGTTAAAACTATGACTTTCATAAAAAGGAACCTTTGCAATAAATCTTAGTTAACTGACTTCTACAATTTCTAAGAGCTGTATTTGCAACCTTCTGTTTTTGTAGTTCATTTAAATGGTCTCGAAAGGTGTTTCATTTGGAGAGCAAAACAAGAAAGCAATGTGCAGAAGACATTTGATTTTAATCTTCAGTGCATGATAGGAAAACTAAGATTGCGTAGTTCGGAAAAAGTAATTATTCAGGTTTTAGACAGTAAAGGAAACGTTTTTCACGGATAGTCAACCCAAAACAAATTGTGTTTGTAGATATCCTGACATGTGCAGAAACCTTTAGGGGCCATGTTCAAAGTGAAAGACATGGTAAATTACAAACCAATTCTGCTGATATTTGCTAAAGGGTCTTTAAAGCAACTGTTGTCAGAAGCAAGTTGTCCAATTCATTGGCATCTTAAAGAATTACACTCAATACTGTTATCTCTGCCCTTGAGTGACCATTCTGTACAGGTCTGCCTTAGGATCACATGGTGATTGCAGATTTTGTGTACATGCTGTAGCAGTGATAACTAATTAAACTGGCTTTGAAAAATACGTTTAAATCAACCAAAGTCTATATTATTTATAAACTTAAGATGTCTATTTGATTTACAGTTCACTGGATTTTGGAAGTACAGTCTATTTCAAATGCCAAACTTTTCCATGTTGCTGGAGGAAGTAATTAGGGATAGTGTAAACATTCATTCATCTTTATGTTTACGTTTTAATGAATTTTATCCTTCAAGATCTCTCACAGCCCTTACTACGTTTTCAAAAACGCTAACAGCAAGTATTCTTGTTAAAACCTATGCAATTCTATTTAAAAAAATCAGTGTGAAAGTTTTAAATGCTTACTAAAAATACATCAACTACAAACCAGAGGCATGATAAGTTTTATTTTGTTTATTAAAACAGACAATAACCATGACTTTAACTATTTTCCATATTTCTTATACGTATGTGTAAATTGTATATTCAAAAGCTAGACATTGAAGTATAGAATATTTCTGTCTTCAACAAAAGTGTTGCTCCCATGAAAAGTGCACTGAATATTTTATTTAGAGAAGAAATATCAATCTAGCGAATCATTACTAAGTCATGATTAGTAATGATTTCGTAATGATTATGGTCCAGCAAAATACTAAATTATAATATCATCTAGGTGATTGTAAACTTCATTTACACTCCTAAGACACACCAAATTACTTCCAAGTCTAGCATCTTTTTGAGTAATTGAATAATATGGAAAAGGGTCTCAGACTTTAGAAATTAATTTGCTGAGATTTGGTCAGCAACTCTGCTCCCAGTCCACAGCTATGGAGATTGAAGAACTCTCCTCAGACAGAGAAGATGCTACCATGTCACTATCTCACTGGACAGTAATTATGTATTTTTAATAATTTGCCTTTCCAACCACTATGTAACCATCTTAAAGGCAAGGATGATGTGTTCTTGACTAAGAATATCCTCCATTTACGTTGCCTATAACAATAAATCTCTACTGACTGCATTAATAGAGATTGAGGATGGTATGAGTTAATTTTTCCTTCACTTAATCCATTCGAAAGTATTTATTGACTGTTTAGTGTCTGCCAGGAACTATTCTTTGTTCTAGGAATCTAGCAATAAAGAGAAAAACAATTAACAATGTTCCTGCTTTTATAGACATTATATTTTAGTGTTGAGAAGTGATAGGTCCCATGAGGAAGAACTAAACAGGGTAAGTGATTTGAAAACAAATGGTTAGTTTTAGGCAAGGAAACCAAAAACACCTCCCTAACTTGACACCTGAGCCGTTCACAAATTGAGGAGAAAATCTTGTAACTATATAAAAGAATACTATGCTGTAATCCCAGCACTTTGGGAGGCTTAGGCGGGTGGATCACAAGGTCAAGAGATCGAGACCATCCTGGTCAACATGGTGAAACCCCGTCTCTACTAAAAATACAAAAAATTAGTTGGGCACGGTGGTGCGTGCCTGTAATCCCAGCGACTCAGGAGGCTGAGGCAGGAGAATTGCCTGAACCAAGGAGGCAGAGGTTGCCATGAGCGGAGATCGCACCATAGCACTCCAGTCTGGGTAACAAGGGCGAAACTCCATCTCAAAAAAAAAAAAGAAAAGAAAAAGAATACTATGACGGGCAATAGATATAAAAAGGGCAAAGCCTTAAATTCAAGCAGAATGTGTCTGGAAAGTAGCAAAAAGGTATTATGGCATATTTATTCTTTAGCACATACTAAATTTTACGTTCACTAAATCCTCTGGTACCGTACCTGCAAAATCTTCAAGAAAGGATTTTAATCAACACTAAACCATCCTTTAATAGCAATTTTTCTCTGTGATCCATTGCTAAAGAAACGTGTTTAGTCCTGAACGTGTCTTTGAGCAGTTGGCGTTCAGAGTCATCAGCTGTTTACTCTGAGGAATTCTCATTCGCAGATTTTGCGGGAAAGGCGACTAACATTTTCTTTAGCATAAAATAATAAGTTCTTATTGCTATTTTGGTGCCTTTACTAGTATATTAACAGTTTTAATGGCATTTATCTTTACAAATTGAAAAATAGTCATAGAGATTCTTTAGTAAAATGCCTTAAATTCTTTAAAATTAAACCAGATTAGCAGATATTTAACCAAATTGTGTGCATGATCATATTCTACATAATCTATAGCTATCATATGATACAGGCTCTACTTCATGGTTAGGCAGATATCTCTCTAGCAAACTGTATTTCCAGTATAGTTCCTGGCTCTATAGTTCTAAAACTAGAACTATATTTTCAATACAGTTATTTGTTTGAAAACAGATGCCAATTTGATTTTGTTAACTGAACTGTGCCTACAAAATAAATGGAAGGATTTGGGTAACTGATTCATTACGTTGTTAATACTAAACACTGGGTTTTCTTATTTGTGATATTTTCTAAAAGCCTCTTTTACTTTGAAGTAAATATCCATAAGGATTAAAACAATGTTAATGTGTAAGAATAAAACAAAATGATGTTCCAAGTGAACAGATTATTCTGCTCATTATTAAAATGTGGTATTTCTTCATTCTTAAAAAAAAAATTTCAGTTGCAAAGACTGAAAAACTAATGGCTTTAATCAGATGGAAATTCCAGAGCATCGTTAGATGAGTGCTTTTTCCTCCATGTATTTGGTTTCGGTTCTAAAACAATCAACTACATAAAAAATGTATGATAACCAATGAAAATAAAAATGCAGGACCCTTTGTTCAAAAAGTAGGAAAAGGGAGCTGTTCCTTTTCCTGAATATGTCCTGAAATGCAGTGCTCTTTCTTTCAGTGATTCCTCTCTCTCAGCTTGTCATGGTGCTTTTCGTTTGCCGTTTAATATCCCTCTAAGTAAAGTAAAATTTCAAATTTTTTTATTAAACTTTACCGTTCATCTTTATATTGCTCAATGGTCATTTTAAAGGCAAATAGGAGAACATTTAACATAAGCAAAATCATCAAAATATACAAATCTATTTTCTATAGTTGACCCCACACACACCTCCTGTTCCCAAGTGTGTCTCAAGTGGGCCAGACAGAAAAATATAAGCCAGACTCATGAAGGTGGGGAGGTAAAAGAGAGGATCCCTTAAAACACTGGCCTACCTGGAGAGCACTCCCTCTGTACCAGGGATGCATGAGCAGAAGAATGGTGACACTCCCAGGTTCCCAGGGTCCTGCCTCAGCACTCCAGCTGCCTTTGTAACCCACAATTGGAGACCACCAGTGGTCTTAAAACCTCCTCCCTGGTGGAGACACACACACACACACACACACACACACACACACACTAGATGCCCTTGGGTTACCAGATCCAACCTAGATCCTTTAGACACACACACACACACACACACACACGATGCCCTTGGGTTAACAGATCCAACCTAGATCCTTTACACACACACACACACACACACACACACATGATGCCCTTGCGTTACCAGATCCAACCTAGATCCTTTAGACACACACACACACACACACACACGATGCCCTTGCGTTACCAGATCCAACCTAGATCCTTTAGACACACACACACACACACGATGCCCTTGGGTTAACAGATCCAACCTAGATCCTTTACACACACACACACACACACACACACACGATGCCCTTGGGTTAGCAGATCCCACCTAGATCCTTTCCATGATGTCCAGATCCCTCACTGGGGAAGATGGACAGGCAACCCAGGAATGTGGTTTCCTCCACTGAGGTCAACATAGTCACCTAACCCAGGCAGACTATGGCAGCAATCACAGGGCAGGGGTAGGGATTGGAAGACTGCATGGCTGAGAGTGGGGGAGTGAGCCAGGGTGAATGCATCCTGTGGATATGGTGAAGTCTTTGGAGGCTGGACCTAGATCCTAGAGCCCAGGCATCGTGCTCCCAGGACACACTCCATTGCCCCATTTTTACACACTTTAAAAATATGAGTGCAAAGATAAAAAGTATTAAGAATTTCCATGGCATTAGCTGAGCATTGAAACCCTAAGTAGGTAGGAAGAGCTGTGTGTCTGCACAAGCCATACACACATGACACCAGCCCTGATAACATTTTTTCAAATGGTAATGTCATTGTTTTTCAAATTTGCCTCTCTGTGTTACTCAGCAAACCACTATAATCAGTAACTGACACACTCAATGTTTTATGCAGTGGAAAAAACGATGCATGTGTGAGTTTTCTGAGACGTACTTGCTGTGGAGCAGCTAACAAGTCTTTTATTCCTTATGATCTGGAAGTGAAAGTTTGTCAAAGTGAAGAAAAAACTAAATTAAATATATGATGTCTGATTCAATATACATTCTGAAGAACTGAGTGCCTGAAATGTTGCTTAGTACCCAAGCCCTTAAAATATGTATAAAGTAAGAAATGATTAAATAGTGATATGACAGGCAGTGAATGTTGACATTTTATTTGGTTTTACGAAAGAAAGCCTACTTGTTTGACTACACATTTATTCTGTTAGGCAGTGAGCAAAGCTTTTAGTAATGACAGATTAAAAACAGAAAAAAGAATTGAAAGATAGTTCCATAATTTAACTAATGCTATTCTAATTATTTTGACATTCTAATAGACCTAAGGGTGGATTTCAGTTATCGGCACTCTTATGCTTTGCTGTATATTGTTATACTCAGTCACTTTCAAATGTGTTCTAAAATGTAAGTGTTTTTCCCCTCAACATAATTATGACAGAAATTGAAATTATTTTTCGTTCTTTTATCTTGCAATTCAGCTTACATATTTCTTAAGTAATCTTTTATTAAAGCAAGTAAATATTATCCCAAGGATGATAGATATATCTATAGTATATAAATAGAAATGTGCTTTTTGTTCTTTTTCATTTTGTTTTTTTACAAAAAGTATTTAATGTTTTGCTGACACTAAACATCTTATGTATGTATTCGTTTTTACTTTATAATGCTCATATGAATGAATGCTCTCCTCTTTTAACTTCATATTTCAAGGCTTCTTTATATAAATAGAGGATGTTTGGCCACTGTGTATCTATGACTTGTTTAGATTGTATTTTGACCTGTTTATTTAGTTATGTTTTATATCATAGTTTGATATGTTTAGGTTTATTATTTTTTATAAACGTAAATATGTTGATCAGCTCTAGATAGGGATTGCACATTTAGATTCCTACATATTTGGAATAGGTTTCTCATTCTCTTTTTATGAGAATAAATGTTTAATGTACTGAGCAGGTATGAATATTTAAAACCTTCATCTTTGTTTTTCTTTAGCTATTTTTCGGCATGTGAGATACTTGTATTAAGAGGTAAAGAAATGCTATTTGAAATGCAACTTGGTTATATTTAAATTTAAAGTATAACTAATGTGCAATATTATTTCCTAAAAGAAATTATTTTCCACTTACTGAATTGTATTAGCCAAATGTCTACCAGCGCCTATTAGTTTTACATTTATATTATAAGGTGACAGCTTTCACATGCTCGAAATAACCTAATGAGAATGTAGCGTTCAACTACTAGTCATGAGGCAAGGTGCACATATGCCTTTCTCAAAAAAACATTATGGGGCCGGGCGCAGTGGCTCACGCCTATAATCCCAGCATTTTGGGAGGCTGAGGCGGGTGGATCATGAGGTCAAGAGATCGAGACCATCCTGGTCAACATGGTGAAACCCCGTCTCTACTAAAAATACAAAAAATTAGCTGGGCATGGTGGTGCGCACCTGTAATCCCAGCTACTCCGGAGGCTGAGGCAGGAGAATTGCCTGAACCCAGGAGGCAGAGGTTGCGGTGAGCCGAGATCACGCCATTGCACTCCAGCCTGGGTAACAAGAGCAAAACTCCGTCTCACACAAAAAATAAATAAATAAATAAAAATTATGTTTATCCTATTTCAAAGAACTGTAAGAAATATTGTTAATCCTCTCGTATCTGTTGACTTCCTCTTTTAAGATGGTCTTCCTAAAATATCTCACCTAAAATCTTCCTACTACCAGCAGAAATGTTAGCTAATTTAAGAGGAAAACAGGAAAAACAGATTGCTCGTCAGGAAACAGAGGGCACCATTCCCACATTGTCACCCTTTGTAGACAGGAAGATCATCAGTAGAACATTCTAGTTAGATCATTACTACCTATTTCCAATTTTACTGTTCTCCAATTCTTTATTTTTAGTAGAATGGAGAAGTGTGATTCATGAATGTTCACAAATCTTAAAGGGGCCACAAAGGAGTGACAATATATCAGACTAAGAATTTTTCCAGAGGTACATCTTGGATGTTTTTTGTTTTTTTCAAAATAACCTGAGAACCTCTCAACGTAGTGCTATGAAAATGTTAGGTTCCAGAGGAGAAGACTCAGCTCCAAAATAAGAATGAGATTCACAAAATTAAAAGGGCTTTTTCAAAATCTGAGCACTTCCACCATCGTCACTCTGAAAACAGTAGTGGTTCTTCCAGGGAACATTCAGCCAAGGGAAAAAGAAAGCCACTATCCCAAATAATGTGCAGGTACTGGTGCTGAATAAACCCCTCTTATCATTCAAACCCTTAATATTTGTAGCTCAAACCTTCATAATAGGGAAGTGTCTATTCTGTAAAAACCATGTCTTTTTAAACATTTATTTTTGTAATATCCATGAAATAAAATTTATGTTAGAATACTACAGGGTAGTATAGCTTCTTTTATATGACTGAGCTGAATCTAATGCAACATATAACACATTTGGAAGACTCAAATAATTAGCACTTTAAATATAGCATACATTAAATAAAGAGATTATTTGCTTATGTCAAATTTTAACAGTGTATAATGAAACTAAAGTTGTAGCTGTTTCTGTTAAAATCTCATTTTAACAGAAACTTAGATTTCTGTTAAAATCTCATTAGACACTATTGCTTTAAATTATTCAATTAATACAGCTGTAAAAGTAGATTTCAGTAAATAACATGCCGTATAATTTATCGCTATTCTGAAAGTAGTTATTAAATGTAGCCAACTTATGAAAACTCATTTAGTTCTTTGTTAAATAAAATTTCTAAAATATACTTAATATAATGTAGTTTTTGTCATCCATTTTTAAAATAGAAGAAGAATCCATAATGTTGGATGAAATGCAAAAAATCATCAAATTGCATTAAGTTTCTGAAGACCTTTTCTTATTATATGGCCTCTTTTCTCATTTAGGAAGAGTTAGATGAAGTTTTAACAAGCCATCAAAGTAGAGATCCTCATTCTTATACTGCAATCTAGAACTGAATGTCATTCTCTAAACTTTTCACAATGATTATTTTATTTTACATTTCTCTATTAATTTTAATTTCATTCTATATTTTCCTCATTTTTTTAATACCCCCTCTCTGGTGGCTCACAGTTCCTTGCTGCCTCAAGTGGAAGGAATGAACTAATACATCTGCCTTCATGTGACTTATAAACCAATTATAGTTCGTCAATGTGTAAGAAATACCATAGGCAGAGTAAGGGCAGAGTTATCCTTTATTTGACATAAATTTGGCCAATAGGGACCTGCTTTTCAGGAAAGTATAATTTTAAGGTCAAAAAGTGCTAGAATCATTGTTGCCTATTTATGGAACAACTAAGGAGACTCATTATGTTGAGGGTTTCTGCCAGGCAGACGCTCAGATTCTACACTGTCTAAACTGAACACAGATACAGCAAACAGACGGTATTGCTGTAATGGATGTTGCATAGAAGAGCTTTCTTCATTTTCAGTATTCATTTTTCACTAATCGTTTTTCTCATGGTTATATTTCTTCACTGAAATTTTACTTAGTTTTCTATGTAAAGGTTTTCTTAGGAGATGTGGTGGCAGGTTTCCATAATACTTTACAAAAATTCACAATATTGTGTTTATATATTTAAATGTCATTTGTTGCTAGGATAATATAGTTGTTACATAAATACAAAATACAGTGCTGCTTCATTTGTATGGGATTTTTTTTTTTAACATGGGTTCTCATCCAGGAATCTTTTCTTAAAACGTGGAACATATATTTAATCAAAATCAACTACTGAATAATTAGCTTATATGTCAGAAATTATTTGTGTTTCCCATGAGAGCAAAAAGTTTCTGATTGAATAAACAGAAGAGATAGCCTTGAGAGAAGTCCTTAACACACAAAGAGATTTAATATAGGATAAAGAATATATCTCAAACAAATAAGAAAGTATACATCATTGAATAAAATTTGTTGGGGGAAAGCTATTATTTACAATATTCCAAATCAAGTCATTGACCAGGAAAATACCCTAAAACGAATTTTAAATGCTTAAACAGATAAATGGTTAAAATAGAATCTTAAAAAGCGGTACATATAGGTCTGAGTATAAATAATGAACAGAGATGTTATTTAAAAATATGAAGTAAAAACGTGGCTTTAATGGAAATTTCATACATCAAAAGTTATAATAAACAAAATGAAAATAAAGGGTAAGCTGTTGAAAATATTTGTAATGAATAAACTATGGTAAACATTGGAAAAGGACAAGAGAGATCAATTCTCAAAAAAAGGCAATTATCTAATATGCCTTTAAAAAAACTTTACTCTTGCTGTGTATGAAGGAAATGCAAATTAAAACAGTAATGACAGGCAATGTTTTTCTCATCAAATTGGATTCATTGATTTTCCTTTGGAAGATGGTACTGCTATGACTGCCTAGTGTATGATTTGGTCAAAATCATATCACTACAGGAGTAACTATAAAATTACATAGTATTGTGTATCCAGCACCTTACAATTATTATACTCTTTTTTTTTTTTTTTTTTTTTTTTTTTTTTTTGAGGCAGAGTTTCGCTCTTGTTACCCAGGCTGGAGTGCAATGGCACAATCTCGGCTCACTGCAACCTCCGCCTCCTGGGTTCAGGCAATTCTCCTGCCTCAGACTCCTGAGTAGCTGGGATTACAGGCACGCGCCACCATGCCCAGCTAATTTTTTGTATTTTTAGTAGAGACGTGGTTTCACCATGTTGACCAGGATGGTCTCGATCTCTTGACCTCGTGATCCACCCGCCTCGGCCTCCCAAAGTGCTGGGATTACAGGCATGAGCCACTGCGCCCGGCCCAAAATTATTATACTCTTTAAATCCACTACTATGCATTATCAGATTTTAGGAAAAATGTGTGTGCGTACAAAAAATTATCATTTATAAGAGAGAAGGGTATAAATATTCTAAATGACCAACACTAAACAATAAATAACATGTACTATGTCTGTGAGATGGAATGACAGTCTAGTGAATGATGATAATGTTTACAATATTGTGTTAAGGGTAGCTGGATTAGAAACCCTACATACACTGTTACCCACGTTATGTGGCAATAGAAGTACATACGTGGTCCTAAGAAATTGAATATTAAATTGATGAAATGCTGTTGGTGTTTTTCTCTGCATGGTGTGTTTATGGTTATTTTTGTAAAATTATTTGCAACGTTTCTTATGATCTTATCTTGCTTACCCTTTCCTAACTCATTCTATTCACCCTATCACAGTGCTGAACTGTACTCTGCATTTCATTTGCATGTCAATTTTTTCTACTGAACTTTCAACAAATGTTAATACCCCCGGGGACTACCGTAGCACCTGTCACATAAAATCTATTCATTAAATATCTGCTAAATAAATTAGGTGACTGTGTGTGCATATATATGTATATATATGTACGTATATAGCATACACACAGACACACACAGAATATCTATTATACTCACAGTAGAACCTTTTAAAGTTTTAGTGTTACGATACTTTTGCGCTTTGCTTGTAAAGGGCTCACTCAGGACATCAACAATAAGCATTCTATTGATAGACTAACCATCCTGGAACAGACCTACAGAACGCATCGTGTTCAGTTGTGCAAACCTAAGCATGCATGCCCTGAAAATATACAGGAGAGATTATCGTCTATTTGGTTTTATGGATCTCTTGGGCCCCAAATTTCATATCCTGTGTACATAGTTTAGTCTACTATTTACCATCTGCATACTCATGAATTTATAACTCATAATTACGTTGTTTTCTTTTCCTGTTGAAATGACCAGTAGTTTAGTCATGTGTAGAGGCAGGAAACAGCTGGTCAAAATCTGATCAGGTCTCTGTTCTAGTCTCTAAACTGTCACTATCCAGCTGTGTAAATTCACGTAAGTTATATTTAATCTCTCCAGACCTTCGTTTCTTCATCTACAGCAAGATTCTTCTTAATCTCTCCGGACCTTGGATTCTTGCGTTAGGTAACATGATGAGCAAGCAAATACTCAGTAGCTGTGTAGTTTTTTCATATTTTCTATCAACATTCTATATCATTGTAAAGACTTCATCTAGTAAAAATAAGACAATAACAGTTTATAAGCATGCAAGAGCTTTTCTACACCTCCACTGAAAGGACATGTCTCTTAAAATCCTGTGGTAACTTTCCAGACAGCTGGGTCCTGCTAGAGGCTCTACATTGTAATATTTTGAAGTATTCTTGAAATTTTGCTATAGTGACTTCAAGTTGTGCAGTTGTTTTTAGAAGGTAAAGAGGTATCTCGGTAATGTTTCATCTTAAAGTTTGTATTCTTTGACTCAAAAGAAAATAAAAATCCTTATAGTTTTAGAAAAATAAAAAATATGCTACATTAAAACCTCACTATATTTGGTTCAAGTTAAAAAAAATCCTCGTAAATGGAAATAATTTCAATTCTTCAGGCATAACAGTAAGAATACCTTCTCCTCTTCATTTCTTTTTTTTTCACACTCCACTCTGTCACTTTCAACCTTGTCATGTTTTTGCTTGCCATTTGTTTTTATCATAAATGTATTTCCCAAGATTATGCCTAAGTTAGTTTCTTCAGAGTTATTTAGGTGTATTCTTCATTTCATCACTTAATTCTATGATGCAATGGTTTCCGAGTAGAATTCTGTATTTCATCTATAGAACGCAGCTCCCTGAGGGATGGATTTTTTGCAATATATTTTAACTGTTTGGCTCACTCTATTCCTGGAGCCTCGAATAGTATTACCTATAAAGTGGCTGCTCAGTCAATGTTTGTTTAATGAACTACGGAGCGAACATTTATGAAGCATGAGTATTCTGTGTCATCACACAGTATAAGTGAGAAAGGAGGAGGTAGTGTTGTCTACCTCAACTGCCTTACTTCTTTATTTGAGAAGACAATATTAGCAGACCAAAGAAGAATAGGGAAAAATAAAAGAAAGTGTATTTTTTTTTTTTTTTTTGAGACAGTGTCTTCCTCTGTCACCCAGGCTGGAATGCAGTGGCACGATCTCGGCTCACTGCAACCTCTGCTTCCTGGGTTCAAGCAATTCTTCCGCATCAGCCTCCTATGTAGCTGGGTTTACAGGCTTGCACCACGATGCCTGGCTAATTTTTGTAATTTTAGTAGAGATGGGGTTTCACCATGTTTGTCAAGCTGGTCTGGAACTCCTGACCTCAGGTGGTCTGCCTGCCTCAGCCTCCCAAAGTGCACTGTGCCGGCCAGGAAGTATATCTTAAGTTACAAGTTAAGTTATGAGATACAGATTGTAAATGCTTTAGTTTAGGAGAAAAGCAAAGCTTAACTAAGCTGAAGTAATGCCTGGGGGAGCTTTACCCTAAAGGAGGAAAAGCGTTTGGGTTGCCCTCACAGAATGCTGAGCCTTGGGATTATAAGGCCAGGCAGGGAGAACCAGTTTTCACAATTTGTTTCTGTCAGGGTTATAGAAAAGCCAAATTCTTCATGTCCGTATCTGAAGAAGCCTTCACTAAGTCAAGATTTACACCACAGTCAGACTTGAACAAGAAAGCTACAGAACCCTGCTCATTCACTTTAGGAGACAATTTGCCCACAGAAGTATAGGCCAGGTCTAGCAGCAATTATATTCTGCTTCCTAAAATGTGAGCAATGCTGGATCGACTTCTGAATATCAAAGATGAGATTTCGCAGTAGGAGAAGCTTGCTTTTGGGACTCGTTCTTTTAGGGAAGACTTGGCAAAAACTGTTTTCTTCTGGGAGCAAATTTACATGGCACTGTTACAAGACGCACAGTTTTGATCGTGATTTATAAACAGCCATTATGTAGAGACCAGTTGTCTTCCCACAGCACCGTCTCTGAGCACGAAGCCCTTTTTGGTCAAGCCCCTAGGATTTAACTGCAAGGCCTTCAGTTATAAAACCGTTTTTCATCGATCTGAGCTGTTGAGAACTTAACTGTAGCTTATTTTCACTTTGATTTTGAAATCCGTAAATGCCAGTCACAGCATTTAGGAACTAAAATCATTGGCACAGGAATTTAAATGAAGAGCGATAAATCAAGGCTGCCGGTGGCTACTGCCTCCGCCAGATGCAAACACCGAAACCACAGTGTGCAATAGCTTTGCATGCCTAATTTCAAATTAAGTGTGACAAATTAGGCAGGAAGTTAATTACTATCTTGAAACAAATAGCCTAATGTTGATTGGGAAGGGCATCATAAAGCTGTGTTTTACCTAAACAGGATACCCAGAGGAAATATTAGAAAATAGAGATATACAAATAATGATTAGTTCAGATTAAAAACAAAGCAGGGCTGGCAGGGGCAGCATTTATTATGCATCTAGTGGATGAATCCTGGTATATGGAAAAGGACCTCCCTGTAGGAATAGCCTTTCTAGTGTAGGCAAACAAGGAAGTAAATGGACAGATTCATTAGAATCTTGGTACTTATATGGTAGATGAAGTGAGAAGTTTGAGGGTCAGATACACCGTAACTCTGTCACTGTTGACCAGATATTAGAATGCCTGGCAGCTCTTCTCATGGCAGATGTGCTAAAATGAACAAGTACACATCAAGTTAACGTGACCTTAAAAACCTGGAGATGTTATACATCTTGTCTCCCATTTGTTTTTCTGTATTAGCACTCACGGCACCTACTGTCTTTAGACATTTATTGGACAACAGCTTTTTCTCTAAGTGACTGCCTACTTGACCTAATGATTTTTAGTGGTTTTTGAGGGAATGTTTCATGAAAGAACCTGTCCTTTGAAGTTCAGATGAATTTTAAGAAAGATGTGGGGCAGCCTTCATTTAATGGGATAAAGTCACAAAGCACTGAATTGTCAGGTACCCTTCTAAGACTTTATAAAATCATTAAACAAACCAACCCGTGACAGGCTACCATTGACATTTTCCAGTTCAGGAAACTGAGACACAGAAACACTAAGTAAAATGTCAAGATTATATACTTAATATATGGACAAACTAGAGTTTATAAGCAAGACATCTGGGTCCAGAGAGGGAGCTCTTAAACATTAGGACATTTTGAGAGCTGGACCAAGGGAGAGCCACAGTTCTTATTTAGTCATGTTACTCAAAACATTCTTCCTGCTTCTCTACTTATTGATAGCCAGAAACATGCCTTCATCAAAAAACAAACAATGAAAAGATTAAGACAGCTTCTTGCAGACTCTGTAGAAAATATGGTGAGCCATCACAGTAAATGTATGGACTACTGGTGGCTTCCGAGCTGTCTGCGGAGGGCATGAGCTTTCCTGGGCTCTCACCACAAGGTCTTGCCTAAATTGGAGCAGGCTATAAATCAAAGGAGGATATTGAAACTCTAAATTATCCTCCATCTTTATAAAGAAAAAATCATCTTTGTTCTTCCATTATATTTGATCTTGATCTTGAAATAAGTATTTTTGCTATTCATTAATATTAATATGTTTATAATATGATGCATTTTATCAATGTTAAAGGAAAGATAAGTTTAGAAGTATATTTAATAAAGGAAGACTTCAGATGTAGAATGCATATATTCCCTGGTAAACCTCTAAACATGCGTATATTTTGTCACTTACAAAAGAAACATGTGTCCAGTCACACTGGTGTTTTCTGCAGTTGCCCAAACGCTCCAGAAAGATTCCTGCCACCTGTCTTTTTGTTACCTCTTCTGTTCAAACTGGTGCTTTGCAAAGAAACCTTCCATGCCATTTTATTAAAAATTAGAATTTTTCATATCTACCACTCCTAACTTAATTCTCTGCCTTCCTTTTTATTTTTAATGTCATTATTTGCCACCTTACTCATATGTTTATTTTCTGTCTCCCATCAGCTTTGATGTGTGCTCTATGTATGCAGGGACTTCTGCCGTACTTACTTGATATGTTCCCAGTGCCTACAATAAAACCTGGCTCATTCTAGGCATCTAGTACCTATTTGTTGAACGTAGGAATGGATGAACACTTGAGTAAGTGAATATTCCTCAAAAGTCATGGTTTAATGAAAATAATTTTGTAGCCACTTTCTAACTAGATAATCTAAATATATCTACAATTTAGACGATATAAAAGTCTACAGTAAATCTAGCTATAAACGTCAAATATCTCTGTACATTAACTGTAGTCAATTATTAAAATACTCTGTATAATTAGCATTTTGTTATAAAAGGTGCTGTTAACTGCTGAGCAGAATCGATATTTATTAAGCATAGCTTCGGTATACACTGGCCTATAGATGTGTTTCAAAGTGTTGTCATCGCCTATTTAAATTTTTTACTTTTTTACTAGAAATAGATCCATTGAAATATTCTTAGGGCCTAGTACAGTGCCTGATACCCAGAAGGTATTCATATATATTTGTTCAATAAAGGAAGGTATGACTACATAAAGGAATGCACTTTAAATTTTCATGAGTTTTTTTACAAAGTACCTTCCAATTAAAGGGACACACACACACACACACACACACACAATAAGGTTTGCAAACCAACTCGCTAATAATACAACTACTTACTTTTCCTAACTGATAATAATCTAATGAAAATATATAACAATAGAAAGCAAGGTATTGTACTTAGAAAACAGTTTCAATAAACACTCCAATAATTTAAATGTATGTATTAATATGCTTATAAAAGTTTAGAATAAAAATAATTTTAAGTCACAGAAGTTTGTATGCCTATATCAAAGCTGTTTTGTAAGTTATACTATCTTTTGGTATAATTGTAATATGCAAAGTTAAAAGAAGAAAAATGATAAGGTAAAATGTGCATTGTTAGAGAGGAGAGTATAATGTGTGGCAGGTGAACATGAGGCCAAAGGTCTGTGGTTTCTGGTTCTTATTCTAATTCTGTCCACAAATCTGGATGAATTAGTACATCATTGTAGTTTTCTGTACCAATGGTATTTCGTGACATAAACAGAGAATTTTCAATATTAATATCATATAGAAATATAATGAAGTATTAATTTTACATAAAAATATAATGAAAGACTTGACAAAGATGCCAGAGCTCTTTATGTGTCCCCCTAGAATCTAGCATTTTTCTGTAAAGAGCAAGATAGTAAATATTTTCAGCTGTGCGGGTTACACATTTTCTATCCGACTACTCAACTCTTTCCTTGAATATGAAAGCATTACAGGGTCTTTGGGGTGTTGCTTTCCTGGCTGGAAACCTCTATGGCCTGTGACACCTTTACCCAAGGTTTGCTCAGGCCCGCTAGGCTCATTCCACCCACTCAGCCTGTCAGGCTTCCCTTGGTTCCTGCTACCAGCCTAGATCCCAGGCCTCCAAGGGAGAATGCAAGTCAGGCGTGGAGAGGCAGGAGGAAGTGTGTGTGTGAGCATGGGGTCCAGCCATTGCTCGCAGTCAGACATGCCGGCTGCTGCCATGGGGCTGGCAGCTCCAGGTACCAGCATGGCCACCAGTTCTCTGCAAAGCTGCAACTCTACCAGGTGCACTGCAAGCAGCTCTTCCAGTGGGTGGCAGGGAATGTGGTGGTGCCTGGAAACTTGGAGACATCAGAAACTGCAGGGATCCAAAGAGGGAGTCACAGCCCTGGATTGGGAGTTCCCAGGTCTGGACTCCTCGAAGGCCCACAGCTCTTCCCTCCTTCTCTTTGCCCACAATATGGTGAGCAAGGGGCATGTTTCAGCCCTGTTTGTGTTATAGCTCTTTTAGCCTCAGCATTTGGTGGGTCCCAAGTTCTTGTCATGTGCCCAGGAAGAAAGGTACACAGACAAGTGGCGGGTGAGCAAGGCCAAGAGTAGCTTCATTGAGCAATGCAGCAGCTCAGACGAAACCCGCAGAGGGAGCCTCCTCTCCATAGCCAGGGTGTCCCCGTAGCCAGGTGTCCTGTTCTAGAAGCACTAGGAGCTGAACATTCATTGGGACACCCTGACTGGAGAGAGGAGGGTTGCTGCTCTCTGCTAAGCAGGTCATCCAGAAGAGTGTTCAGTTCTCATCAGAGAGGGCAGCTCCTCTGCAACTGGGCCTCCTGACAATTGTTAAGCGGTCAGCAGGAAGGGCAGTTCCTCTCTGCAGCTGGTCATCCCATCATCTGCTCTGCTCTGGCTCAGCCTGAGGCTTTTATGGGCCTCAGAGGGAAGAAAGTAGGTACCAATTCACCCGTGGGAAGCCATGAATGGGCCCAGAAAAGGCACCACAAGTTCCCACTCTGGTCCACAGGATTGGCACCCCTCCCTGGCCTGAAGGTGGAACCTCATTGGGGACCCTCAGCCTTTACACAGGAGGGTGTCTGCCTCCTGCTGTCCTCCATGGCGATGGAACCCAGGCTGCTAGCACCAAGGGGAACCTACAGGCCAGCATGCAGTCCTCCTCACCGCCCCCCACCACAGCTTTTCCCTCTGCACTCGTCAGTGCCCCAAATCCAGAGGGGTCCTAGGTGGCAAGGGGCTGGCATGTCAGTACCGCCCCAAGCATCAGCAGGGCTGTGACAGTGCCCAGGCTCAGCCCCAGCCCTGCTCTAAATGGGAGTGGATACCAGGAGTAGGGAGATGCCAGACAGCAGGAGCAAACACTCCGCAGCCTGCAGTGGTCGGGGTGGGGGGGCCTTCCCAAGAACCTGAGGGTAGAGAGCACAGACATGCCCAGGTTCTGCGCCTGGGAGGGTGGTGCTCCCACCCATTTTGTGAAGTGTGCAGGCAGCCCCAGCCGCATTCCTTGCAGCTTGGGGCGGGGTTCCCACTGCTGCCACTGCTGCTCCTGCAGCCACTCCTGTCACCACCACTGGGGCCTTCCTGCTGCAGCTGGTGCAATGGCAGCAGCTTCTCTGGATGGCCCACTGCTGCCATCAAAAATAGCCCTAGACAATACATGAATGAGTGAGCGTGGCTGTGTTCCAATAAAACTTTATTTACAAAAGCAAGCATTGGGCTGGATTTAGCCCATGGGCTGTAGTTTAGTGCCCCCTGCCCTAGATGATACCACTCTATGTTCTTAAGTAATAAGATGCTTTTGATTAATATGCCCATAATTTAAAATCTGAACAAAAAGTAGTAGGAACATTCTCCAAAGACCTAGATGTTTTATTCATTTAGAAATAAACATTTTGAAATGGATAGCTGGTAATTTTATTTTTAAACCATCTTAAAGAGACCCGAGCATCATCATCACTGGTCATTAGAGAAATGTAAATCCAAACTACATTGAGATACCATCTCACACCAGTTAGAATGGCAATCATTAAAAAATCTGGAGACAACAGATGCTGGAGAGGATGTGGAGAAATAGGAACACTTTTACACTGTTGGTGGGAGTGTAAATTAGTTCAACCATTGTGGAAGAGAGTGTGGCGATTCCTCAAGGATCTAGAAATAGAAATACCATTTGACCCGGCAATCCCATTAGTGGGTATATACCCAAAGGATTATAAATTGATCTATTATAAAGACACATGCACACGTATGTTCATTGTGGCACTGTTTACAATAGCAAAGACCTGGAACCAACCCAAATGCCCATCAATGACAGGCTGGATAAAGAAAATGTGGCACATCTACACCATGGAATACTATGTAGCCATAAAAAAGGATGAGTTCATGTCCTTTGCAGGGACATGGGTGAATCTGGAAACCATCATTCTCAGCAAACTGACACAAGAACAGAAAACCAAGCACCACATGTTCTCATTTATAAGTGGGTGTTGAACAATGAGAACCCATGGACACAGGGAGGGGAACATCACACACACAGGCCTGCTAGGGGGTAAGAGAGCTAGAGGAGGGTTAGCAGTGGGTGGGGAGATTGGGGAGGGATAATATTAGGAGAAATACCTAATGTAGGTGACGGGGGATGGAGGCAGCAAACCACTGTGGCATGTGTATACCTATGTAACAGTCCTGCATGATCCGTACATGTGCCCAGAAGTTAAAGAAAAAACAGAGACCTGCGCATTTAAGGCTTTTAGACTTCATGAAATAATGTGAGTCGTTGTTAATCTAATGTGAAAATGGAAATATGGAAATATGATCCATTTTTATGTACATGCATACATATAATTAAAATCATGTGATTTAAATAGAATTTAATATTACCTAAACAAAATTCTCTCAACTATCAGGGGAAAGGTCA